>NC_143262.1:20477500-21091666 GCF_984573655.1 Nuphar pumila | reverse complement strand
AAACGATATCCTTTTCTTAGTCTTTTTGTTCTTTTTGTGTTTCTTTCATTTTGTCATGCAAGAAAATTTGTAATGGAAATGCAATCGAGGTGGGTGACAGAGAGGATAGGATATTTGTTGACTATGTGTTTCACATTATGAGAAGTTGCACTTGCATGTGCCCTGAGTCTTCTTAATGCAACTAGAAATTTCTGGCAATAGGAAGGGGCAGTCGTATGCTCTTTCTTTTATATTATTGTATTGTTGTTGTCACAGGCTTATTTCCTTCAATAGGCCAGCGCAACACGATGGTCCTTCCTTACCGCCGCAAGCCTACTTGTCAGCTCGCTTGCCAGTCGTGAAAGTTTATAATCAGAGAGCAAGAGAGAATAGAGGGAGAAGAATTGCAATCATAAAATGCAATCACAACGTGGGTGAACAAAAGAAAGCTCAATGTATTTAATTCATTTACAATTTTGCCCGAGGGCTATTACAGTTCAAGCATACGGGTTGCCCCTTCGAGGTATTGATTCACCTGAACCGGGCAACTTACATCAGACTCAACAAAAGCAAAACATACTCTAAGTATAACTTTACAACGTAAGTCGCAAGGGAACATGCTCCTCCCTTCAAATCATGTGTCATCCTCGGCGCCATATGTTTCATGGTAATCCCTGACTTCAATCGGGTAGTGGTTGTTCATTCAGAATATAGGCTCCCACGTTGGTTTCGATGTTTCATCCCACTGCACTAGATATTTCTTCGCTTTGCCCAAGTAGTTGACCTTGTGATGAAGGATCATGTTGAGGCGCTTCTCGGCCCATTGTGTTGTCAGGGCCCTCTACATGATGAGAGCGTGTTGTGGCACACCGCGTTTTGGGTCTCTATCTTCTAGATGGAACTGCTTGAAGTTGCACATGTGGAACACCGGATGCACCTTGAAGTCCGGGGGCAACTCCAGCTTATACGCCAGCTTGTCCACCTTCTTTGTGATGGTGAAGAGTCCTTCGTACTTTCTGAGCAGTCTGCGGTGCCGTCCACAAAAGATGCCTATGTGCCCTGGATATAACTTCACCAACACTTGGTCCCTAACTTGGAACCTAGCGGGCCGACGATGCTTGTCCGCCCACTTCTTCATTCTCTTTGCCGCCTTGTGTAAGAATGCCTTTGCCAACTCATTCTGCTTGTGCAAGTCGCGAACAAACTGATAGGTGAATGATGACCTTCTCTTTTCTTGTGCGGCAAGAGTGTGCGGGGTCAGTGGTTGCTGCCTCATGGCTATCTCAAACGGGCTATGGCCTGAAGACTCGCTATTCTATAGATTGTAACAAAAATGCATCACGTCAAGGAACTTCACCCAATTTTTCTGATTGGTACTAACAAAGTGCCTAAGGTACTGCTCAAGTATCTCGTTGATACGCTCTGTCTGCCCATCTGTCTGCAGATGAAAGCTTGTTGAAAATAGCAAATCAGAGCCAAGTAGCTGAAATACTTCACGCTAAAACTTGCCTGTAAAGCGAGCATCGTGATCATTCACAAGTCTCTTTGGTATGCCCCAGTGCTTCACCACATGCTTTACAAACAACTCTACAGGGCACTCCTTAGAAGCTGGGATGAAGATAACATACTTTGAGAAACGATCCACCACAACCAAAATAGAACTGAGGCCCTCTACCTTTGGCATACTAACAATAGAGTCCATAGAGATGTTATCCCAAGGACATTCTGAAATTGGTAGAGGCTCAAGGAGACCAGCAACCTTCTAGTTTGCCCCCTTATCTTGCCGGCAGATGAGGCGTATCCGCATATACCACTCAACATCGTCCCTCATCTGCGACCAATAGTAGCCGCGCTCAAGGAGTGCTAAGGTCTGCTTCTCACCAGGATGATCAGCCTATAGTGTATCATGGCACTCCTTAAGTAGTTCTCGGTGGAGGCTTCCCCACTGTGGCATGAAGATGCATCCCTCTTTTGTCACGAGGAGGTCATTCTGCAGCCAAAATCGCTGAGTCTTCCCTGCCTGCGCTAGAGAAACAAGGTGTTGTGCTATCGGATCCTGTTGCGTCTCTTCGCGTACGCGGCTCAACAATGCGGCCTCCAAATGTACTTCAAAAGGCTCCATGCGTGCAGTTGCCAGTTTAGCCCTGCGGCTAAGGGCATCCGCAACAACATTGGTCTTTCTAACCTTGTACTCCAAGGCAAAGTCAAACTCAGTTAAAAACATCTACGACCGAGCTTGTTTAGGCGTCAGCTTCTTTTATGTCTGAAAATAGCTCGTGGCCATATTGTCCGTCTTAACAATGAACTCGGCACCCAGAAGGTAGTGCCACTAGGTCCTGAGGCAATACACGATGGCGGTCATCTCACGTTCATGCACCGTGTAATGCCTCTCTGCATCCTTCAGCTTCTGACTCTCATATAAAATCGGATGACCCTCCTGCATAATAACTCACCTAATGGCAAAGTCTAAGGCGTCTGTGTGGACCTCAAAGGGTTTTGAGTGATCAGGCAGTCATAACGCTGGCTCTCTCACTAAGGCTTTCTTCAAGCCATCGAAGGCATCTTGGCACGCTCTTGTCAAGAGTCATACCTGATTCTTCTTTAACAAATCTGTGAGGGGCGCAACAATGAGGGAATAGCCTTCGATGAAACACCGATAGTAGTTTGCCAAACTAAAGAATGACTACAACTCTGACACTTTGCTTGGCAAAACCTATTCTTGGCAAAACCTATTCTTGGATAGGTCTTATCTTCTGCCCATCCATGCGCAGCACACCACGCCCTACAACGTGGCCAAGGAAGTTGATCTCTTTCTGCCCGAAGAGACACTTCTCTCGTTTGACACAAAGGTCATTTTCCTTCAGCACCTGAAACATTGTTCACAAGTGCCCGACATGTTCCTCCATATTGTTGATGTAGATCATGATATCATTCAGGTAAACTACTACGAACTTGTCTAAGGGTAAAAGATCTGGTTCATTAAAGTCGTGAACGTGACTGGAGCATTCGTCAACCCGAATGACATTACTAAGAATTCGTAAGCACTATAACGGGTGATGCAAGTTGTATTTGGCTCATCACCTTCAGCAATCCTCACCTGCTAGTAACTCGATCACAGATCTAATTTGGAAAAGATATGGGCACTGTCTAGCGGATCGAACAAGTCTGCTATCAATGACAATGGGTACTTGTTCTTCACCGTGACTTTGTTTAAAGCACGATAATCCACACATAACTGTTTGGAGTCGTCATGTTTCATCTGAAAAAGGATTGGGGTGCCAAATGGGGCTTTCGATGGACGAACGATGCATGCATCCAACTTCTTCTCTAGCTGCCTGTGCAGCTCCTTCAGCTCAACTGGTCCCATGCAGTATGAAATCATTGCAGGAGGCTTCACTTCCGGGGTCAACTCAATCTTGTGGTCGACCTCACATCTTGGTGAAGACGCTTTGGCAATTTAGAGGGCATCACCCCCCGAAACTTCTTCATCAGTGGGGCTAGGGTCGACGGCACTGCTGCTTCTATCTTCCCTTCTTCTGCACTCACAACAACTAAGAATATCTGCTCTCCATGCTTGACACCCTTATTCAGTTGCATCACTGATAAGACTGAAGACTTGCCTTTCTGCGTAAGGTATTGCACTGTGTAGGATATGTTTGGCTCCATAATCGTCAACATGTTAAACTTTGGATGCATCATAACATTCTGGCTCCGTAGAAACTTCATACACTGAATTATCTTGAAATCGTCTAGGGGCACCATAAAGAAGTTGGCTTTGCCGGCCCAACTCCCCACTTGGATAGCCACATCTCTTGCTTCATCAAGGATGGGCTTGGCCTCAAAGTTTACCGTTTTGATGATCCTCTGCTTTGGCCTAGGTTTCAAGCCCAACCGCTCTGCCTCTTTTTGCGAGATAAAGTTGTGTGTCCCCAGAATCTACCATACCTGAAGTAGACTTTTCATTCGTAATGACTTTGAGATACATCAATTCTTTGCTAACTTGCATGTTCTCAACTGCGTAACTTCTAGCTGCATTGATCGACTGCATGACTCTCATTCGCGGTTGCATAGCCTCAGTGTCATTGCATTTAGTATCACTGCATTCTTCTTGCGTTGCGTTGGCTTGCCTATCATTCTTCATGAGGTGCTTGGGGCACTGCCTAGCGATATGCCTATCGCCACAAAACCAACATGTCACAATTGCACCCTTGTTGTTGTTGTTATACTTTGAGTAATTTTGTTTCTTGACAGATTAATGGCATGTCGACGCCTCACCTTTGTCATCGCCTATTTGCCCTTCTTGCCTTCATGGTCAGGCTTCTTCCCGACTTAGTTGATGGGGTGAAAGACTTGCACTGAGTGTCAACTAAGCGCTCAGCTGCCACATATGCATCTTCCAAAATATAGGGGTTGCTTATTTTCACTTTAGATTGTGCCCATGGCTGAAGTCTCACAATGAACCAATTGAGCTTGTCGTCTTCTAGCATGTTAGATACCTCTAGCATGAGCATCTAGAAAGTTTTGACATAGTCTTGTAATGAACCAGTATGTTTAAGCTCACGAACCATCCGGTACGCCTGCCTCTACGCATTCCTTGGCATGAAGTAGTTGCGCAACTCTATTTTGAAGTCATCAAAGCTGTCTATCACACATTGACCCCTCTCTATGTCACTACGCTTCCTCCTCCACCAAGCGATAATATCACCATCCAGTAACGCTGCTGCAACCTTGATCTTTAGATCTTCAAGTGTCACATTTTGAATATCCAAGTAGTCTTCTACTTGAAACAAAAAGTTCTCAATGACCTTGCTGTCCCAAGAACCATTGAACTTTGCTGGTCTTGGCACATCAATCCTTGATGGCCTCTCACAATTTTCCCCATTTAGGGTCAATGACCGCAACAATATGCAGTTTTTCAACTGAAGCATCCCTACTTCAATCAGCAAGTTGGTCACTGTTGTCGTCAACAAAGTGAACTGCCCCATCAGTAAGTTCATCTGCTCTTACATGCTCGCCACCACATCATTCAGTCCACTGAATGATTCAACTGTGCGTGAAATCACTTCCTCGTGCGAAGTCACATCTTCCACCAGTTTGTTGACAGTTGCAGCCATCTCCTCTTGGCCTCGAAGTGAACCCATCTCCTCAGCTTCGGCAACTGCCTTGCCTTTGGTGTTGCGCAAGTTTTGATAAAGTGCCACAATGTCTTGCTCATAAATCGCAGTTCATCGACGTGTCTGTCGACACTGACTTCAGAGTCCCTTCCTCAACACGATAACGGGTTTTGATACCACTTGTCACAGACCCATTTCCTTTAATAGGCCAACACAACGCGACAATCCTTCCTTACTACCGCAAGCCTACTTGTCAGCTCGCTTTCCAGTCGCAGAAGCTTGTAATCAGAGTGCAAGAGAGCAAGAGAGAATAGAGGGAGAAGAATTGCAATCACAAGAAGCAATCACAACGAGGGTGAACAAAAGAAAGCTCAACGCATTTAATTCATTCACAATTTTGCCCGAGGGCCATTACAGTTCAAGCATACGGGCTGCCCTTTCGGGGTATTGATTCATCTGAACCAGGCAGCTTACATCAGACTCAACAAAAGCAAAACAGACTCTAAGCGCAACTTTACAATGCAAGTCACAAGGGAACAACTGTAGTGTATTGTTTAATCTGCTTTAGCATAACAAGAGTGGCACTAGTGAACATGTCATTTTCTTGAAGAAGCTTATGGTGTATTTGATGCATATAAATTATTGTGAATTATTGTCCTAATTTCTATTTTGTGGCAGAAATTTTACTAATTTATAAATTCAGAATTGTATCTCTTTGCTCACATGCTCCCTTTTGCTTATCCTCTTTTTATTTTTTTGAACACTAAGATGCTTTGTAAAGAGGGGAGCCGTTGACCTCTAATCTGTTTTCTTATTGTCTTGTTCTTATTTATATTGGTATGTTAAAATGTGCTATTCTAATGAACTGTTTAGGATGTTGTTCTAGGAAGATTCCATAGAGAGCACATTTTGAGAAATTAGAGTCACTTAATTTTTCAAACAAGAATATGCATTTTTACTAAGTGCCTTTTTGTGAACTTAATGCTGCTTTAAAATTTAGTTTATCATAACCAGCAGTGAAAATGTTGTCTGCCTCACGCCTTGAGGTGCATGCGTTGGGTAGGGCATCAAGAAAAGTGCTTGCCTCTCCTAGGGAGCGTATCGAGAAAAGTGTCGAGCCAACCTACTGACTCGCGAGTCAAGGGTTATCCGATCCGAATCTTAGTCACAAGTTTGCCAACTATGATTTCGTGAAATATATGTCTATTTGTTGATTCAATAAGAACATTTTGAGATGCTTGTTAGATGTTCCAAAAGAATTCTCAACTTAATTTTGTCTAGAATATAAATTTTTTGGCCCTTTCTTCACATGGGATCCTAATGATGTTTGGAGTTAAAAAGGTTATAGTTATTTTTCTTGTCCCATACAGCAAGAGCATGCTAGAATTTTGAGTGTACTTTCTAGTTCTAAACTTTACTTTTAGCTTATGGAGATTCCCCCCGGTAGTATGCCAGGTTGTTTTGTGCGGTGTCTAACATCTCAGGACAAATCTTATCTAGATTATCAATTTGAGACAACACTTTGCAAATCATAACACAAACATGTAGGTTTTCTAACATGATATTAACCTTAAATTAACTGAAAACATGTAAGGTAATTGAGGTTACTGTAGCTTTGGGTCTTGTTACCTTTACAGAGCATGCATAATGATTGTCATTGCTTTATGTAAATGATTTAGTGGCATACCAAATGACATAATAACTATAATACTGTGCATGTAACTTTACATCCTGAACTCTCTTCCAAGCTTTGACATTAGCTGATGTCTTTATGATTTCCTCCACATCTATATTTTTCCCTTAACAAAAATTTTAAACAAGGAATACCATATCTATTAACAACAATGATTGTACTTTGATTCGTAGAAACCTTTTTCCTTAGTTTCCGAATGGGTTCATGTCCTCTTGGTTTGGGTATTGTATTTACTCCATTAAGCTTGTTGTGGACTATTCAAAGAAGTACCCATCCCTTTGTTTTGCAATGTAATATTGATAATTTCTGCAAGTGCATTTTCTTGGGATAAGTGTACAGAAAACCAGCTTTCTATGTAAGCCACATGCAGATGTAAGATGTTGAGCATATATATTGTGACTGCAGAAGAAATGAGTTTCTGAATGATCCTATATTTTTCTTCTATTCTAGGCCTTGCCTTTTGAGTTGTACCATCCCTACACAATTTAAGAAACTTGTCGCTTACCACTGAATGGTTATGCAACTTATCTTTTGCTTTATTGACAACAGTTATAGTTTTTATCATTAGAGAATGATGATTCCTTAGTAATATCCAATATATTAAAATAAGGGAAACATGACAGATCCAATTTTTTCAGAAGTTAATAGTTGAAAATTCATCTCAGTAAAGGCAAATATTTGAAACAACTAAATTTTGCAATTTTGAAATGATTTATTTCTTAGTAATTTTTATTTTGGATTATGACTGCTACTTGAAAATTTCCATGTCTGTCCAGTTGAAGAATGTTGTTGCCGTGGAAGAAAATTACAAATCCAGAGTTCTGGCTAGACAATTTGGTGTAAAAACTGTGAGTTCTGATGTTCTCATGTAAAAGGGCCCTTTTCTTCTTTCTCTGTTTGGGTCCAGCATTCTCATTCTTCATATCATTACAATGGCTCTAATGACTGTGATGTCTCTATGCTTAATAATTTAGTGCCTATTGTTATGAGTATTGATAACTGGAAATCTCATTTACAGGTTGACTTGAATGATGTTAGTCACATTGACATTGCATTTGGAGCAGATAAGTTGACACCAAAAAAAAAACTAGTAATGGTTAGGGTCATTCTATTTGTCATCATGATCTTAGTGGCAGTCTTTCATACTTGGTATTTATGATGCAAAGTTTTTGTCTGTAAGTTTCATTTCTAAGGGATATTGATCACCCTTTCCTGTGTAGGGTGGTGGAGCTGCTCATACAATGCAAAAGGTAATAAGAAAAAGTCTATGAAGTAGGTATTTTTTGTTGTCTTATAGGTGCTATTTCACAGACTTTTGGCTTTTACTCAATTGAGCTAACTGTAAAATATATTGGTGCTCCTCTTCACACTCTCATCCCACTGAAAAAAAAATCCTTTCAGACTAGTTAGTGGGACAAATGCTGGAATTGCTTAACAAATTTTCACTTCTCTGGACACATCTTAAGTAACAGGTCATGCTTAGTTTCAAGTTGATTTGATCTGATCGCTTTGTTCCATTTCACCAGGTGGTTGATTCCATGGCTAAAGAATGTGTTATATCAAAAGTTGTTCTTCAGCTTGGAAGTACATTTCCTGTTTCGGTAATTATCTTTTGGCTTTTATATATTCTTTTAATAGCTCTCTTTTGGGACTGTATCATATTTTTTTCAAATAGGAACTGGATATGGCAGTAATCATGTCTGAGTAATCACTTATTAGTGGTGTCCTCAAACTATTCCAGTGATTTACACAAAAGAGGAAAAAGAAGAAACATTTTGGTCATCATCCTAGACACATCAAGCATAAAAGTTCTTAGACGATTGTTGGTACAGGGGAAATTAGGCACAATTGATCAATATGTGCGGATAGTGGTAGGCAGGATTCAATGTGATTGTTAAAATCCTGTACCCATTTTGTATTTTGAAAATTGAATTTAGTAAGATTGAAAAGTGTAGTTTGTTGTTCTTGAAGTGTTTTCTTTAAAGTGTGCTATGTGACAAAGATGACCCTTTATGAGTGTTTTCATGGCAAGATTGTGGGACAAAAAATGTTCAGTGCAATAATTAGAAGTTTCTAACCATTTATGAACTGTATTTTAGTGGTTGATTAGAAGCATGTTCAATGAGAGTATTTCAACATCCAATTCTCATATAGGATAGAGAAAATATATGCTCACTTTGATGGATGGATGACTATGGATAAAAATAGCGCATTTGCCCTAAGGCGGATGCCTCGTATGTTATGAGGTGTACGCCTCAGGGCGAGGTGCACCTCAAGATGTTATTTTTATTAGTTTTACTATTTGCTAGTTTTATTGGCACTAAATTAGCACTAGTAAAGACATTTAGATGATGAAGCGGATTTTCACTGACGTTGTGATTGCACCAGTGAAAACTAGTCATTGGTGCAAAGGTTAAGCAAGTTAAACATTTTCACTGGCGCTTAATTTGTGCCAGTGAAAACTCTTCACTAGCGAAAAGATTGCTCCGGTAAAGAGAGCCAGACTTGACATGCCAATAAAAAAGCCAAGATCGATTAGAAAGGCTTTTCACTGGCGCAAATTCAGTGTCAGTGAAAGGCATGCATTGAATTTGCTCCAGAGAAAAGTCTTTATTGGCAAAAATTTTGCACTAGTGAAAATGTTTTTCACTGGCAAATGTAAATTGTGCTAGTAAAACCTTTATGGGCAAAGCTTACGCAACGACAGTAAAGACTTTTACTGATGCAAAAGTTGTGCCAGTAAAAATCAAATTTCTTGTAGTGATGAGGTTGAGCTTATCATAACATCTTTATCATGCATATATTTAAACGCTTACATCAAGGAAAAGAATTTTGCCCCTAATCATAGAATGTGTGGATCAAACCCATGTAAAAGTGGAAGACTATGGGAGACGGCAAATGGCTCTTATCAACCAAGTGACATCTAACAGATTTATTGCACGGATCAGGTCAGACCTAATAAAAAATAAAAGGAAGCATACATTAAAATAAGTCAGACCCAGCTGGCAGAACCAATTATCTATGTCATGAGAGAGAGAGAGAGAGAGAGAGAGAGAGAGAGAGAGAGAGAGAGAGATTAAAGTTGTGTTGGAAAAAAATGGTGTTGTTCATTGTATATATAGGTGCAAGTCTACCACCTAAGATAAAGCCCATAAATGCATAGTGGATGGTGGTCACCCAACAAGGCCAAACTAGAAGTAGCCACTGCCATCTAACAAGGCCAATAGAAAAGGGAGGTGTCCATCCAACAAGGCCAATACATATGAGAGGTGGCCACCCATCAAAGCCAATAGGAGGTGGCCACTAAAAAAAACCAATAGGATAAAAAGGTAGCCAAGGCCAATAGGATTAAGCATTTTTCAAATTGTGTGTTTTCCTCAAAAATCCAACTTAAGAAAAAAGAGGCTAGTCAAGCCCCCATAATTTGAGCAAAAAAACAAAAACAAAATCTTCTATATGGATCAAAATTATGAAACAAGAAATAATAGTCTGATCATGAAAATCCAGTGCATAAATGAAAGTGTTTTTTGGTTTCAACCTTCAAGTATTAGTCATAGTAACTCGATAACATTAGCTTTGAATTAAGAATCTTATGACTTACTAGACATAGTAATACACATTTTCACTTCAAGTGAGCAAAGTGACTACAAATTTATTAAAACCACACATTAAATGTATTGTGCAGTGTCCCAGATTCACAAGTGCTCTATAGACAAACCTAAGTTTTATAAAAGGCGAACTCTACCTTACTTATATAGATGAATCCATCAAATGTGACAAACTTGTTTAAACACCTCAACCATATGATCTATGGATCTCATTAAGAGTTCAAAACAAACTTAACCTTTAATTTACATATTTGGAACACTAGGCATTAAGAATGAGATAGATATTATCTCTATCTTTATATTTATTTGTGATCACCCAATCACTCCAATGGCTTGTTCCTACCATTGAACCACAAGACCTGGTTCCCCTCTATGTCCTATAAATGATTTCTCATAAAAGGCCATTTGTTAATGGATCCAATAAAATTTTTTAAGATTTTACATATTCGATTGAAATCATGCATTGCTTGAGTAGGCTATTCACATAATTGTGTTTTAGATTTTTTACAAAAAAATATTACTACCAACTAAATGAATACATAGCTATTAGAGGTACATGTTTATCTCCTAATAGTATCTTAATTATGAGATTTTTAGTCTTTTGATTTCCATGCTAATAGAAGCTAGCACTATTAATTATGCTTCTTTGGTTGAGTGAATTATCATAGTTTGCTTATTGGATTCCCAAGTGATAGTGCCAAATTGAAGGAAAAAAATCTATCTATTTGTTAACAATGATTCATTAAAATTTAAGTTTCACTTTGCATCATTTGTGTGAACTTTAGGTTGAAAGGAAGGTAATTATTTTGTGGTGCATCCTGTTGAGCACAACCGAGTATTTCTCAAACATAAAAATACATTTAAAATCATTTTAAACAAAAGTAGAGCTTATTTGGAAATTTTCTATAATTAAGGGGCTTATTAAAAATATTTCAGGGTGCTTAATTGAAAAACTTTAAAGTTTTGAATCACTTTCATGTCAAAGTTTTATGGTGTACTTGCTTGGAAAGCTTTAATAAAAGGGGGTCTTATTGAAATTTCAAACAAGCACCTTGATTGTGAGGGATTATTGGAAATTTCTAAGGACTTATTTGAAAAATCCATGGGTTTTAAAGAAATTGCCTCAGAATTTTTTAGAAGGTCATTTGAAATGGGAGCTACTTGTAAAAATGCAATCATTACACCAATGAACGGTTCAACCGGTTCGTGTGTTTTTTAACGGATTGGGTTTTGACCCTGTTCCAAAAGAGTCGTTCACACGATAGGGCTGTCAACGGGTAGGGTTTGGTTAGGACCACGTGAAATCAGATTTGGAGCAGATTTTTGGGTATAGTATCCGGTTCAGAACAGGATAAAAACTATATCTGGTAAAATAATATTTTTTTATCATTTTTACATTGAAAAATTGGGGGTCTTAATCAGAACTCGGGACTGGTCCTGGTCTGGTATAAAATTTCAAAAACTATACCCGGGTTCATGTATTAATCCAGACCTCCGGGTTTGGACCCGAGTCTTAATCGAGTCTTCTTATTTGTCACCATACCCAGACTCTATAGGGTTTGGTCCGGGTCAGGTCTAGGTAAACCCAACCCATTGACAACCCCTATTCACCACTTTTACAATGTAATCTACTACGGTTGACACACTACCTAGTGCTGACCACATGGCCGCTAGCGGTAGATGCTACTTCTGCCTCTAAGTTCAAAAGCACCCACCAGCTCCAATGCCTATAAATAGGCCCACCTCTCACGTTTTAGAGCATTCAAGCATATTCAAAAACTCCCATTGTGACAAATGGGAGCTCGGCTTGTCTAGTAGGAGCAGTTGGTGCACTTCACCTTGTGTTGGGACTTTGCAAGTTCAAATCCCAATGGTATCTTTGTATAACTCGTAGGGGTCTGCCTAACCCCAGCTTGCCTTTCAGAAAAAAACTCCCATTGTGGATCTCCTCTCTCTCTCTCTCTTTCGCACATTCACCTTCCTCTTTTTTTTTTCTTCGGTCAGCAGCCCCCAGCCCCCAGCCCCCAGCCCATTCCTAAACTAGGCTTATTCTAAGCTTACCTTTTAGGTTAATTTCTTGTCAAATAGGTTAATCTCTTCTCTTCGGGGGAAGCGGCCCCAAGCAATCTCTAGCCTATTTCTAAACTAGGCTTAGCCTAAGGTTAGCTTTTAGGTTAGTTTCCTTTTCTATAAGCTACTTAGGCTAGTTTTATTTTTCTAGGCTAGGAATTTATTTTCTTAGATAGAAGAATATTTTTCTATGAGAATTTCCCCTTCCCATTAGGAAACTCTAATCTGATTAGGGATACTTTGCTGGATTCTAAGCTTGTAGTTGGAGCAGGGAGACTCTTCCAAAATCATGAGTCGAGTTAGGGCTTGGACAAGCCCGACCCTGAGCAAGTTCTCCATCCTCTCCTTTTCCTATTTTTAGTTAAATTTTTATTGTTTGTATTTGGTAATTATCGGTTCCTCTTCCCTGCTCATTTTTTAGGCTTGGTGTGTCTCTCTCTCTCTCTCTCTCTCTCTCTCTCTCTCTCTCTCTCTCTCTCTCTCTCTCTGTTACAGAAGCTCTGCTGAAAAGCCAGTAAAAGCGATTCTTCAAGAAAATTGCAATCTTGATTGGGTTATCCTAGCCTGGAGGAACAACTAGATCTTGTACCAACGGGATTCTCATATTTTTCTAAAATTGAAGGCGAGTTTTCCAAAGAAAAATATTTTGTAATGTCTTTTAAAAAATCAATAAAACCTTTTTGCTTGTAGATTTTGTATATATAAATTGTTGTGATGTGACCTCACATCCCAAATATTGAGATTTCTAGAATTTTCATTTTCTTATGCCTTTTCTTTGTTTCAAACACCTATCAACTGTTGTTATGGTACTGGCTTCTTTGCAAGTCTTCTTTGGGGTTCTAGAGTAAATGGGTTCCCTTTCGGCTCTACCATGATATACCTGGTTAATACACCTGGTACATGTGGAAAGAGACATGACTTCCTTGGTTCACTGCCAATACTCCCAAGCTAATGCTTTTGGTATAAGCAGAAGGATTAAAAGATCCCAAAGATAGTGCAGGAAATTTTCAAAAAGTGAGCACACACAAAAATTGCGCGTCTCTAGACCCAAAGAGAAAGAGTACAAAGAGATAAGAGGGAAGACTATACAATCCTCTATTTGCTTTCATACAAAAAGAGATTTTGAAATTTGCTGGGGTTGAAAGATATTTTCCTACCCGCTATTTGCTTTCAAACTTGTGTGCAAGGTGTGATTGCTTATAACTTGTTTGCAGTCCCAACCCATGGATAGACATAAGAAGGAATCTTGGCATCGAGGCCGAGATCCAAAGGGTGTAATGCCTAGCATTTTTTATAATTTTTATAATTAAATTTTTAATAGCATTTTTAGTGTTAATTTATTTAATAGTTAATTAATTAATGGTGTTTAATTAATTAAATGGAGTAGGGTATCATGTTGGATCAAGAAGGATTTCATTATTCATTTCAATAAATAATTTACTTATTTTAATAAATTAAAAACTTAATTAATTAGGATAGATACTTTAGTGTGTAGAGTTTTCTACAAGAGAAAGGGTGAGACATCCCCTTAGGAGAGTCCACTTGGTGTTGGAGTCCCACTCAAGGCAGAAACTCCAACCAATGCACGAGAGA
Source organism: Nuphar pumila (assembly GCF_984573655.1). Taxonomy (NCBI): domain Eukaryota; kingdom Viridiplantae; phylum Streptophyta; class Magnoliopsida; order Nymphaeales; family Nymphaeaceae; genus Nuphar; species Nuphar pumila. The sequence goes on along the minus strand of NC_143262.1, from coordinate 21,077,609 downwards.
GAGAGAGAGAGAGAGAGACTCCAATCCAAATAATTCTCTCTCCTCTATATAAGGAGAGAGGGAGAAGTCCTCTCTCCCACACGATTTTGGGAGAGGTAGCTAATGAAGAGAGAGAGACAAAAATAAGAGAAAGAAAAGGGAAAGAAAAAGAAAGAAAGGAAGAAAGAGAAAAAAAAGTAGAAGAGGAGGAAGGCCAAGGTAAGCCTTTCTCCACAATAATTTTTAGTTATTTTAATATATGATCTGATACAAGGTTTATATATTGACCTTGGACAACATTTACTTGAGTTAGGGAAGAGATCTACTATCTCTTTTCGGGTTTCTACGACATTTTTTAGTGTTTTTTATCATGGTTCGAAACTTGTTCACATATTCGTTGTGTTATTTGTTACTTTACTTATCAAAGGTACGAGGTTTCCCATTATTCAACATGTTTAGGGTTGAGTATAGGTTTATCAAACATGAAATTGTATTCTTACAGTTCAATTTAAGTTATATTGATTTTAAAACCCTAGTTTCAATTTTATATATTCGTTTCTAATCGTATGCTTGATTTAATTTGTTTTTCAATGCAAGAACAATGCAGATTAATGTTTAAATTTATATTTCTTGTTAGATTTGATGTTTTCAGTATGTTAGATATATTCATGCCTAGATTTAATATGGTTTTAATTCATTAAAAATTTATTTGGAGGTTTTTATAAACCCAAAATCTTTTTTAGGTATTATTTTTGAAAAAAATGTATTCTCTTGCATAAAAGTATTAGATCTTGTGCTTGATTCATGATATATATGTCACTTTTGTGTTTACATCATATTTAGATGTTTATATACATGTGTATGATGTGCTTATGATGAATCAAAAATCGTTGGATGCATGTTATTGGTATTTCATTATGAAAATCATGAATTTCTTGATGTATTTATCGAAAACTATGTTTTGTCCTGTAATTTTTATTTCTACTAATTACAAAAAAATTTATGGTTATTCAAAATAGTGAATTCAAAATTTTTTGAATTTTAGAGAAATGTTTTAGATATGGAGTAGTCTAAAAAAAAATTGGCTTCGTTTGAAGTCCAAATTGGGAGATACGACCTCTGCAAGTCAATTTTTTTTTGTCCTAACAGAAATTCTGAAATGGCTACATGGTTTTGCTGATTTTATTTCTCCAAATTTGTTACAAAAGTTTTTATGTTTTTTAGTATATATTCTGAAGAACACATGATAAAAATTTTGTACAAAGATTCATTACAGCTTGTGAACTAAAAATCATGAAAGTTTGTTTCAAAACTTGAAATATCTGTAATATAATATATCCAAAAACAAAAATAGAATGTAGTGCTTAAATTTTAATTCTCTATTGAAAAAGAATTTTGATGTTTTTTTTTTAAGATTGTGTCAGACACATCTATGCTACAATAAAAATTACATAATTGATTTCATTCTTTAAACTCATTGGCCGATGTTTCTTCGGTAAAGTCAAACCGGATAGGTTTGTTTTGTAAATAAAAAATTAGTTTTAATAAAAGATTTATTTCTTTCTTATCTGAAATGAGAATGAACCTAGGTTTTTTGTTGTAGATAGCTAATATATATGTGCAATTATTGTCAAATTTTAAAATTTATTTCATTTGTTGTGATATTCTGATGGTTTTGGGATAAAGGCGTAGTTGTTGTTGTTTGTTGTTGTTGTTGTTGTGATATTCTGATGGAGGGTGTGGGTGCCCAAAGTCAATCGAGAAACATGTGTGTGATCCTAGTGTATAATAAAATACAATTGGTATGATTAAGATATAGCTAAGAACTATCTTAGAACTCAAGATTGTTTTTTTAGTATTCACGAGAACTGGTCGAGATGAGAACTTAAATTGGTTTGTATTAAATATGTACATGCATTCAAAAGCAAGTGTTAATAAAGGAGATAAAAGTTATTCATACATTTTGCAATGGTGTATGCATAGGATATGCATTGATTCATGCATTGGTATATGTATTGATTCATGTATCCTGTGATATTGCAAATATGTTTAAATTGGTTGATGTTGCATGCTTATCTAAATTGTTATTAAATGTTTTCTAAACTTGATATTTGGTTGACTTCTGCTTTATTTTCTATTTTTGGAAAATGTGAGATTTTGTACGAGAATTGTGAGTTCTCGTCCATTATTTAATATTTCAAGTGATGAGGCTCAAGCTTAACTGAGCAGCGTGATGATGTAACTGGCTTTTAGGGAGTGACGATGTTTATAAATTGGTGGTTGAATTCTAAATGTTTGGGATGAATTTATTTTTGAACTTATGAACTTAAAGTTTATTAAGTTTAATTATGGTTTAAAACTATTTCATTTCAAATATATTTTGATATGAATGGTTAGTGTATTGGAAAGTAAATCTGTGATGGGACTCTAGATGCTCGGGTTATATTATGCATTTAAAAAATAAAATAATGATTTAATTTTTGACAAAAGATCTTGTCTTTGGTAGTTTTGCACTAGACCTGGTACTAGGAGGCTGACATGCCCACGCTTGCACTCAGGCAGATCGTCTAGTGCTTGATACAGTTAGAGCAAAACCATAAATTAGTCTCGAAGTCAATTCACTTCCTTTAAAAAAAATCATGTATTTTTTAGGTGAATTTGAAGTCGTTACAGAGATGATATCGGAGCAGGTTTAGAAACACCACCACAATTCATAAATTCACACTCCAAAAACCATCTTCGCTCTTTAATGTTGAAGTAAAGAGGTGGTGCCCCAAGCATGGGTCCCATAAGCTTCAGCAAACGGAGCTTAGAGCTTGGATCTAAATCTACGAGAATTGGGCCCACATCAAGTATTTGGACCTTTGAACTTGGATTCTGGTCTTCCTCAGCCGGGTCTGCATCATCCCCTCTCCCATGAGAATTGCCTAGTCCACTAGGCAAGATCCCTTTCGATGGCGCTTCTTGCTTCTTTCATTCATCGGGATAAAGCATCGATGACATGGTTCATAGGTTCATTCTTGTATTGGTGCTTAAAGTCATATCTCATCATCTTAGCAACCTACTTATGTTGTAATAGGGTCAAGATGTGTTTCTCTGTGAGGTACTTAAGGCTTTTGTGGTCAGTGTAGACCATGAAGTATCTTCTGAGCAAGTAGGGCCTTCACTTCTCAAGGGTCAGAATAATTATGAGCATCTTTTTTTTATATGTTGAGAGAGCCTTTGCACGAGTGAGCCATGTTGGCGAGTTTTTTGTTGAGGAAAGTCAATGGGTGGCCTTTTTATATTAACATGACTCAAATACCAATGTCACACACATCAATTTCCATAATAAAGACTTTGAAAAACTCGAGCGGGGCATCACACATGGCTCACTTGAGTTTTTCGAAAGCCAGTTCAGCTTCGTTCGTCTAAGAGAAGGCATTTTTCTTTAGCATTGTAGTCAATGAGACAACAATGACTCCGTAGTTCAGCACAAAGCTTCTATAGCACTAGATGAGTTCGAGAAACTCTCTTAAGGCCTTGATGGAGGAGGGGTTTGGCCAAGATTACATCACCTCAATTTTCTTTGGGTTTAAGTTAACGTCGTGCTCATCTACAATATGGCTAAGGTAGGAGACACTAGGTTGTCCAAAGATGCACTTTGTTCATTTGCCCACAATTTAATGCTCTTTTAAGGTACGTAGGACTACCTTAACATGCTCTAAATATTCTTCTCATGTTTGACTATAAACAATTATATCATCGAAGAACACAAGGACAAACTTTTTAAGCATTAGTCAGAAGACATCGTTCATGACTCAGAAAAGTGGTAGGGGCATTTGTTAACCCGAAAGGCATTATGAAGAACCCAAACTGACCATCATGAGTTTTAAATATCATTTTTGGTATATCATCTTCCCGTTTGAATCTGGTGGTACCCCGCTCTAAGATCAATCTTAGAAAATACCCATGTCTCATGCAACTCATCCAATAATTCATCAATGATGGTGATTAAATGTTTGTCTTTTGAAGTTACCGCATTGAGAGCACGGTAATCAACACGTAACTGCTAGGTGTTATCATTCTTCCTCACCAACAAGACTGGTGATGAGCAAAGGCATGCACTTGGTTGTACTACCCATCAAATATTCAATATGATTCCACAAGATCTATTTTTGACCAAGTAACAGATTCTAGCCAATTGAAAGGATCTTCTGAACAATCTAAAGAGAAATTTGATTCCATTAGTAATGAAGATTCAGAATATCACACATATATTGATGGATGTTGAAACTCAATGGCTTAGCAATCAGTTTTCGATAGAACGACTAGCCTGGCCTGATGAACTACTACTTTGATGGAATGCTAATCAGATTTATGTGATTATCAATAGAATTTATCCCATGCCAAATGGTCTAGATTAGCACCGCTAAAATGGAGAAATAAAGTCAATCAGCAAAGTAGTATTAAAAATAACATACTTACAAAAATTAGATTCATATAAAGAAAAAGATCAATTAAAGATAAACTCCTTTGTTGTATCAATCAATTATTTTTAACTATTTCACTGATTATCCACAGCCCAGGAATAATCAAGGGGATAGTTATGAAAAACACCTATTATAAAATCCCAAATAGTCGGCAAAGCAGGAGTGGTTCTAATCTAAAAAATCCAATTGTTTGGTCATCAAGAAACAAACATCTTTCTCCCGCATGAAAGTTCCATGAGGTACACGTGTGCGGAAAGATGATTAGAATAAATTTTCCCTTCTCATAACATGTTGGAGGTACCGGGACAGGGCCTAGGCCGCTAACGGCAGTCGATGTTACAATCACAGGGGCATCAACCCCTTGCATTATAGCCTAAGAAAGGAAGCTCCTTGGGGGTGAAGGGTGCACCACAGTTTTACGCCACCAAAAAAGCGACCGTAGGTTGGCAGGCATTGACCAGCACAACCAGGTCTCTTACTCCAAGGGTGGTTTCTCCCTTCCTCATGGAAAAAAGGCCAAAACACGGACAAGATTTAGTATGGAAGTGAGCATAAAAACAAGGAGACAAGTAGCACCAGGAAGCACGGAAGACAAGACATAGATAGCAGAACAAGAACACAGCCAAAGCAGACATCATGAACATGACTAAGACCAGACAGGAATAAACAACCACTGCGAAAGGAGAGGAGGTTAATAATAGAAAAGCAACCCACCTAAACTAGGAAGACCTATAGAAGATGAGTGAAATCAGTGATGGGAAACTAAATAGAGTAAGCAATGGGGATTGTAATGGCTGCCATTGCCACAAGTGAGATGAAAACAGTAACTGCTTGATGACATGAATATGACCAGCATTCTTGTTTGTAACAATAGACAAAGGGCAACTTCAAGGAGAAAATACACTAGCCATTCCTGAAACGTATTTTATACATCTCGAAGAAAATAGTTTTAATACATCAAATGGAATTATGACCCTTTGGCAAATAATACATTTATACAAACTATTTAGCCAGGAACTAATTCTGTCTCTTGTTGACATAACTCCAGAATGGTTACAGGAACCTAAATTCTGCATGTAGCCAAACTGAAGAAACACCAAAATGTTGCTCCTCTGACTTCAAAATCTTCTCCACCATGAATTCTGGGGTTGTTGGTTGTTCCCTTGGCCTCGTAGAGTTTGGGCGTATGTCTGGCCTTGGTCTCTCATATCCCTGAACATGGAAAGGAAAGAGACTAGACCATCAGATGAGCCACCACCCAGAACCCATAATAGTAGTGAACCAACTGAGTTTAAGGAATTTGTGTTTGGAACGTTCTCGATTTGTTGGTCGTTGGATCCAAGTGATTGCAAGAGAGGCCCTCCTACAACTTGGTTTTCTATGGACGAAGGATCTGCTGCCGATGTGACTTCTGCACCTGCAGCCGTGCCAGACTGCAGGTCTCCTGTTTGCTGCAATGCAAGATCACTAGCTGGGTTTGGGTTTCTCGTATTTAATCTAGCTATATGAAGGGTGGATGTGAGAATGGTGGATGATGTTATCTGGACACCTCCCTGCTGTTGCAATTGCATCCGATGCCGCAGAAACCTCTGCAAGGCTGGTACCTAAAAAATGATTCAGGCTAAATTAGTGAACAATATACATCAGGTATTCAGATTGAACCTTATGTACAGGCAAATAAATGATGATCCCCAGAAAAGCATAAATAACAAAAACCATGCACCAGATAGCGTGAAATCCGTAGAACCTCAATCCAGGGTTTCCAGACTAGGAAACAAAAACGAAAAAAATATGGGAAGCGGAAGCGACAAGCTAGGCATTTTAAAATTTCTAAGCGAGAAGCCATGAATCAATTTGACAGTGAAGCAGGAATTAAAAAGGAAGTTATATGCGAATTGAACGAGAAGCAAATAAAAACTAAAATAAAAATCACTATTCTTAAATTTCATGATTTTTTTGTATAAAAATTCAATTTCTATCAAAATCTAAAAATGATGGTTACCAATTTAGAGAATGCACATGAGATGTGTGAGAGGAAGCACATAGAAAACATGAAAAGAAGTGTGAGAAGCATATAAAAAGCATAAAACAAGCATGTGGGAAATATAAGAGAAGCGTGGAAGAATTGAGATTCCTATCAAGTTTCCGAAGCAAGTTTCTAGGAAGCTTGCTTCCCACTTATTTAAGAAACTTTCGGTAACTCTGCCTCAAACAGGGAAACAAAGAGCTACATCTTTTTCCAATACTGAAAATTATGGACACCCAGTTTGATGGACCAAAGATTATAAAAATGTATATGGAAAGTATCATCATCCTAAGACCCCAATGAACATGGTCACTTTAAGATTCTGTCTGGTTTTATTTTCAATATATCCCATAAACACTGTACATTAAGAAAGCAGCTGCATGAACACATTGAATCTTTGCACGATCCTCCACTAAATATAAAAGATATGTTTAGGATACTGCTTTTATTGTGTTCCACACACCATGGTCCAGTTTCAGCTCACATATGGATTTTCAATTATAATGTTGGTCGGAGGAAAAAAAATCAATTTGCAAACTATTGAAGGAGTAGACTTTGAGCTCCAATTCCTCAATCAGAAGCTGACAAGGAGTGATAATCTGTTCTCCAATACACAGTATAACATTTTAACAGTTTCATCACTGATCACTCCATATGTTGGGAGGTATAGATAAATGGTCCTATCTCATATTTAACAGTTTGATCACTCCAATGATTCTATCACATATTTTCACAACAAAAAAAACTGTAACATTTTAAATCGCTCTATACACCAATCCACAACTTACCTCAAAGCGATTCCAAAAGTATAGAACCAAATGTTGCATAAATGCTGTCGTTGTTGCAAACGCCAAATAAGAAAAACCTGCTCGAAGATGCAAGGAGAAATGAGTTTGAAGATGACAATATAAGTTACATTTTGCTGCAAGAATCAGAAAAAAGTTCTTATCTTAAAGAACTGAAAGAGGACACACAGTAGTTTAGATCAAAGTTATTCTGTCAATCCCTACAAAATTAAATCTTTCTACTTTCTCTTCATTAGTTTATTTATTTGTTTGTCTCTGCAGACACTTAAATAAAGATGTGTTTTGTACAACCATCACAAATTTATCCATATTACGTGGAAAATGACACGTTAACAGAAAGAAAACTCACTAACTTGATAAAGAAACATTCATACCATAAGCGTAAGAGAAGAAATAGATGTGAAACACCAAGAAGTATAGGAGGAAGAAGCGGGGAAAGTACTGCATGGATATCGGTGTGCGAACACTGAAAAGCAAAAAGTACATTTAGTGTAAGCATGCAAAATGAGAGAGAGAGAGGGAGAGAGAGAGAGAGAGAGAGAGAGAGAGAGAGAGAGAGAGAGAGAGAGAGAGAGAGAGAGAGAGAGAGAGAGAGAGAGAACCTGATCATGGTAAACAACTCACACAACCAAACAAGAGTTAGGACCATGAAAGCAAGTAGTTGATCATCATAAAATTCGAAGAGGAAAAACAGGATTCCTATCATGATCTGCATCCACCAAGAAACAGTCAATGAATCACTGCAGGAAATTGCATTTCAACAAGTTGCAGAGAAATCTGCTCACCGGTACAAATACAAGAGACTCAATGACATGAACGAAGATCAATTGGAATGTGGGAAGTCGATGACGAGCATGATGTTGGAGCTGCACTGCAAAATTTAATCACCAGACAGCTTCATTGGTAACAGCAGCAGAAAAGTAGAAATGAATCGACTACCAAATAGAATGACAGAAAAAAAAATGATCGTGTTGTAAAAGGAATCAATAAAATGAATTACAGCCCTAGCCTCCAGTATCTCATATTTGAAGTGACTGATGACAGGGGGGAGAGAGTTAACAGTTTCGCTTGCCAAAGGAAAAAGATAATTACAAATAGAATAAAAATGTTTTTCACTACATGTTCAATTGTTGCTTATTTATATTTAGATCTTTTTTGCCAGCTTCAACCTTTCTCCCCAAGAAGTGTACATAAACCTACTTAGATTTATTAATAAAAGAAGCATACCTGTAAACTTTAGCATGCGTGACTGTGTTTCTCTGAGAGTGAACGATACTGACATTGTTGTTGTGAAGAAAACAAAAAGTGACATAATAAGCACCCCACATTTTGCAACAAGATAATCTGCAGGGAGAGAATTCAGGTAGTTCAGATAAAGGTTTCAATAAAGAAAAAGAAGTCTCACGATTGCATCAAGAAAAAGAAGCCTTAACATTTGACCAAAAATCAGTGGTAGCCCAAAGAGCTATGTCAAGCATGCCTTAAGGAGATCTCATGGAGAAATGATATATATATATATATATATATATATATATATATATATATATATATATATGATTATTTTTTTCTTTTGTGGTTTTAAACTTTTACATTTTGGTATGATTAAGTTGAGTAATTTTCTGTAGATTTGGGCAGTTGAATTTTGGGAATTGCTGTATTTAACTGTTTATATTGATATTATTTTCACCATGACCAGCAAAATAAAATCAGATGCTGGCTGGGATGCCTAATTGGACTTCAGGCCGCAAGCTCATATTGGAATGAATAATACTACGTATGGTCTATTCTGTCTGTGTGAGTTCATGTAGCTGCATCAGTTGTAGTACGGCAGAACAGAGTCACCAACCTGAACTTTGGTCGCAAACTCGTACCTGCAAGATACAGCTTTTACTCTCTATGTGAGTTTATATAGCTGCGCAGATCACAGTATTTCTATTTTCTTCTAGGATGCCTCAGTACAAAGAAGATTATATAGATCTCTAACAAATTTATGAAATGAGTTTCTCCTGAGATTTTCTTCTTTCTTTTTTCTTTGTGTGTATGTGTAAATAACAGACAATCATCAAAATGTTTACTATTTAGTGATGCTTATAGTGATATTGGGTTTAAGCACTGGTAACATAACTAAAGTGCCCCTGCTGGGATCTGATTTTTTTCTAGAAGTGACATTTCCATAGGATCCTAATAATCAAGAGACATTTCTCAAGAAAAGGAAGTGAAATTTGAACTTGCAACCAGGGTTACAGGAAACACTATAAGAGGTAGGGAAACATGTTTCCCGGGAAACCGTTTCCGAAATGGGAAACACGGCGTTTCCGAAACATTTGGGAAACACCAAAAAAATCATGGGAAACGTGTTTCCTATGTGTTTCCCAAACGTTTCCTTTTTGTGGGATACATATTTTTCATTTTTTTTATTAATTTATTATATTACTTTTTCTTAAATGTTTCCCATGCATTTTCCAGTCGTTTCCCGGTTTGTTTCCCAGTTCATTTCCCATTTCCTGCTTCACATGCGCTTGAGAAACCCTGTTTCCCAAGATGTTTCCCATTTCCCTTTATGGCAACCTTGCTTGCAACCAAATTCTTATGAGAAGAAACTTTACTGCTTCATTAAGAAAATATTAACAATGATTCATACTTCATGACAGGACATACAGGAAAGTTGGCATGGAACTAATGCAGGTCTAGAATCTATAACTAAAATATGATAACAAATCAAGCATAAAGGCATCTCCAATCAAGACCAAGATAATGTTCCATATTCAATATGCAAGTGTGCATGAGAGAGAGAGAGAGAGACCTTCAAATTTAGCAGCAACCTCAGCTGAATCATGAGAATAACTGAGATCATAAAATTCCTTGGTTTGGAAGTTGTACAAATAACCTGCACAAAAAAAGTCATATAAACTAGAAGTATCACTGCAGTCTAACAGGTGAGTGTAGAAAAGTATTTTTTTAAAACCTGCTTGCAATTCAATAATGGGAGAAAATAGATTAACAAAAACTCTAAAAGAGCGCAGTAGCATAAATTGGAGAATGCTAGGGATGAAATATGCTTAATAAATTTCAAATTAAGTAGCACAAATTGCAAAAGAAATATGAATTTCATTATACGGCAATAAATAAAAAAGCAATAGTTGTTATGGCCACATCAATTTACAGTAATACAAGGCTTATAATAAATGAAAATTTTAAAATAATCAGACTCATGTATATATACTCATGAACAACATTCCCGACTATAACTCTTAAGTGAATAGTAACTGAACCACATGCAGTTCGTCAAGAAGGCTTTTTTTTTTCGATAAAAGTTTGTGAAGAACTTTCTGAAATCTATATGTAATCAACTTTAAAAAAAGAACTCATTCATTTTGATATAAACAAATAGAAACCAATTGTCTTCAAATATAAAACTTGAACTATGAAGTTTCTGATGTTCCGTTAAGGGCTAAACAAGAATTTTGTTCCTGCTTCAACAATTTTGTGAATGCGGGATCAACCATGATGGCAAAGCATGGATGTGTGTTATTGGTTAAAGATAAGGTGCTATGTCACCCAGAGTTACTGAAAGCTTCTTAGGTAGGTGGGAAGCACGCTTGCTGGAAACTTGCTTCGAAAGCGCAATACTCCTCACTTCCGAAACTTCATGGTAATCTCAATTCCCCCACGCTTCTTCTATGCTTCTCACACACATGGTCTATGCTTCCTATATGTTTTTTTTCAATTTTCTTTTCATGTTTTTCAAGTATTTTCTCTCATGCTTTCACTCACTTCCCATGTACTTTCTCTAAATTGGTAACCATCATTGTTAGATTTTAACAAAAAATTAACTCTTTTACTGAAAAATCACAAAATATAAGAATAATCAATTTTATTTTAGTTTTTATTTTCTTCTTTTTCGATTTCTATTCAATTATCTTAATGCTTAATTTTTTATTCTTATTTTGCTTTCAAATTAATACTTCACTTCTTGCTTCCTATAAATTTTAAAATGCCTCGCTTCTTGCTTCTTGCTTCTGCTTTCCGTAACGTTTTCTACTTCCGCATCCTAGTTTGATAGCCTTGATGTCACCTTGGTACAAGTACGGATACCGGGGGGTACAACACGGCAATTTCAAAAATAAGGGTACAAGGACACTGCTATATATATATATATAATAGTCGCAAATCTTGTTCTCTAAATATTCTCGGCGAGGGAATATCTCAAGATATTTTCATAAAATGTGTTTCTCAGAAAAAATCAGGAAAATCTTGGCAAATTAAAAAATATATTTTGAAAGAAAGAAAAAATATTAGTTTGGATTGGAGATAAAGAAAAAAAGGATAAAATAAAGAGCTTGTAGTTTTGGGGTGAGTACTATGTTATTATTGCTCCATCATGTATGGGATTAGTCTCACATGGAAGAGAATGGGTGAGGGAACCCTCCCACGTACTTTATAAAAGGAGAGCTTCCCCCCCATTCTATTTCAAAAAGAAACCTGCTCATCTAATTTGGGTGGCCATTAAATGCCACTCTTATTTAAAATGATGGGTATTAAAAACTTTTTCTTTTTCAAGAAAGTAGGAGAGTAAAAAGGATGAACATTCAAAGCTTATCTCTTTTTCAAGAAAGTTGGGGAGGCAATCAAGAAAAAGTTTGTATTTTTTAATGTTTTAGTTGTTTAACTGTTAACATAAACGTGAAATACTTGTGATATTAAAAATAAGCGAGATTTTCAAAATCTCGCGTTATTCTAAAAAATATTATATCTTGTGAATATTTTGCAATAATATTGTGTGATTTTAAAAATCACAGTGATATATATATATATAGAGAGAGAGAGACTTGTTTTTTAAAGGTCATTTTTTTAATTTCATTGACAACGAAATCAACTTGGTTTAACCAAGTTATAAAAAGGAGAACGGCCCCTTCTCTCTATCTCTCTGGTTTCCCTTTACTCTCTCTCCCTCTTGATTCCCCTCTCTGTCTCCCTCTCTATCTCGAAAGAGGGAGACTGAATGTAAGATCGCGTATTTTTGGTACTTAGTCACTTTATGAGATTTAAAAAAAAATTTGGCTAAGTCTGGGAGAAAAATCGTTTGAGGCTCAATTTTTAGACCGATGTCTTTGAGTCTAGGCTTGACCCAGGTCTAATCGACAAGGTCAAGACGAGCCAATCAAAACGTAGTAGAGAGTTTTAAATTCAACCTTTAAATACAAATGAAATTCGAGTGAAATTCGGGTTAATTTCGGACGAGATTCGGAATTTCATATGCGTGTTGTATGTCGTTGGATGCATCTCGGAATTCTGAGTGCAACGGTGCTTTATTTTCTTCATTTCGTGCTACGGTTGGCTCAAAAATCACATTTTTACAAAAAGGGAGCAATTTGGATCTTGGATCCGAATTTGGATTGGATCAGATTCGATGAGTTTGACCCAAATTAATATGTATCTGGACTCTCACCAAGACCCATATTAATCTGGTTTTGGTCCTATCCAAAATTCATTTGAATTCGAGGAGTTGGATTTGGATCTTGGATTCGGATCCAGATCCAAATCCATGTCCAACATACTTACGACTTTAAATTCAGTTGGGGGCTTTAAAATAGAGTTAATTTAGTATAAAAAGTCTTCCTAGTCAATATGACCAATTTTGGAAGCTTTTAAACACTTAAGAATTAATAAAAAAAAAAAAATAAGTTATTTAATTAATTAATTTTTATTAATTTCGGGATGGTAGTTAAGGAGGATTAGGGCTTCGTAAAGATAAGTCCTCATGCTTACCTAAAAAGGAGCTAAGAGACTTTCAAAAAAAAATATTGGAAACCTTCTATAGAGAGAGTCCCACTTTTTTTGGGAACTCTCTCAAGAGAGGGAGCTGGAGAAAAGGGGGGGGGGGGGCGTCACCCCCTATCTCTCTCACCTTTACTTAAGAAAAAAAAGGATAGAAAAGAAAGAAAGAGAGAGGGAAAGAGAGAGAGAGAGAGAGAGAGAGAGAGAGAGAGAGAAGGAATAAGGAGGAAGAAGAGGAAGAGGGAGAAGCCATTATTCTCCAGCCCCAAGCCTATTCTACTATCCATTTTCATCTTCTTGATCAAGGTACGAGTCTTCTTTTGAATCTAGGTGAGGAATCAAATATCGGTTTGATTCCGTGTAGTGCTTTGGGATGAGAATCCATGGAAAAACGTCTATATGGCTGTTTTTTCTAAGATACATGGACGGCGAACCATGGATCGTTCTCCATGGATCGATCTCTTGTTTTTCGTCTACTCTTCCCTCTCTTTTTAAGAAAAAAAAATTATGTGTGAGGCTCAGCACTAGGCTGGGTCGCGTTCTACTTCAAAAAAAAATATAGCCGATCTATGCCCCATAAAGTGTCGGCTGACAGACCAGCCGAACTCGGTTCGGCTGGATTGACAGGCCGCACCATTGGCTGTAGGCCCAGCCGAGTGATCGACTGGGCATGTTACTTTCAACAACAAACAACAACTACGCCTTCATCCCAAAACAATTGGGGTCGGCGATATGAACCAAAAAAGAAAATCATTCTGGGTCTTCCACATGAATCCTTCTCCTCCAATCGTTTTTATCCAATGCCATGTCCTCGGTGAGGATCAAAGCATTCATATTCTTTCCTATCATCTCCATCCAAGTCTTCTTAGGCCTACCCTGTCCTCTTTTAACTAATATATTTTCCCATTTCTCCATCCTTCTAACTGGAGCATCATTAGGCCTTCACCGAATATGTCCAAACCACCATAAACGATTCTCTCTAATCTTATTTTCAATGGATGCAACACCTACCTTCTTACGTATCTCGTTTCGAATCTTATCTTTTATTGTATTTCCACACATCCATCTAAGCATACGCATCTCAGCTACACTCATTTTTTGAATATGATGTCTCTTGGCAGCCCAACATTCCATACCATATAGTAACGCGGGCCTAATTGTCGTCCTATAAAACTTTCCCTTCAACCGCAATGGCATTCTACGATCGCACAACACTCCAGTTGCATTTTTCCATTTCATCCACCCAACCTTTATCCTATGATTTACATCTTCATCAATTTCTCCATACTTTTGAATGATATATCCCAAATATTTGAAACAGTCATCCACCGGTATTTCTTGCTCACCAAGCTTCACTACACTCCCATCACTACTTCGTTGCTTACTAAACCGACATTCCATATATTCTGTCTTACTCTTACTCAACTTAAAACCTCTTGCTTCCAATGTCTGTCTCCATAGTTCTAACTTAGCATTAACCCCAGCTCTAGACTCATCAATCAAAACAATATCATCAGCAAACAACATACAACACGGCACATTTTCTTGAATTGATCTCGTAAGCTTATAGCAAATAGGAAATGGCTTAATGCAAATCCTTGATGTAACCCAACCGTTATAGGAAAATTGGTTGTCACCCCTCCACAAGTGCGGACATTGGTTACTACTCCTTCGTACATATCTTTAATTATACTAATGTACTTGAGAGAAACACCTTTCTTCATCATTGTCCACCAGAGAACATCCCTAGGTACTCTATCGTATGCCTTCTCCAAATCAATGAAAACCATATACAAATCTTTGTTCCTCTCTTTATATCTCTCAATAAGTTGTCTAAGAAGATATATAGCTTTCATAGTTGATCTTCCAGGCATAAAACCAAATTGATTCTCCGATATCATGACAACCTTCCTCAACCTGTACTCAATCACCCTCTCCCAAAGTTTCATAGTATGACTCATGAGTTTTATACCACGATAGTTTGTGCAATCTTATATATCACCCTTATTCTTATATGGAGGCACCAAAGTACTTTTCCTCCACTCATTAGGCATCTTATTTGTCCGCCAAATCTTGTTAAAAAGATTTGTCAACCATTCTAAACCTTTCTCACCCAAGCATTTTCAAGCCTCGATAGGTATACCGTCTGGGCCAACATGAACATGTGTACTTGATGGGAATATATATTTTATGTGCACACCCACACACTCAAAGGAGGTAAGCATTGGCACGGATACATGTATGTGATGCAAGTGTGCACATGACATAGATGAATATGAATTAAGAAAACACATGCTTATGAATAGTTTGTTTGCATGAATGATAAAGGATTTCATGTGTGCATGTGCATATGGAATATGAGAATTGTGTCATAAATACTGCTTTGGTTTTGGCACATGAGATGGGTGTTATAAATAACACATTGCTTTGGTTTTTGATATGTGATGCATGGATGGTCTAAATGAACCATCATAGGCCTGGAGAGTTGTGAGCTTGGTTTTTTTTTCTTATATATTGCATCGCTTAAATCACACTTGTTGGTATTGCACACTACTGCACTGTTTTGGTTGTCTTCACGGGCGGGAGTATCGTGATGGTTCTCACGAGGGTGGATGCGAGTTGTTGCTTTTACTTTTGCATACTGGATTACAAACCTCAATAATTGGCTTTTAATAAAAGATAATAATTAAGAACAGTGTAGTATACGTTCTGGTATCTCCTATCGAAAGAATGAAAATCTTAGAGGTCCGATCTTGGGAGACTGTGAGAATACAAAAACTCTGTAGGCTTTACCTTGTCCCTTAAACCTGATATCGAGGTTCTTTCTCCTGATTACGGTTTTATGGAGAATTCGCCACTTGACCTGGGGGTGGTATGTTTGACACAGTAGTTGTTTTGGTATACCAAGAAAGTGACACTTGTGGGCGTGGAGTGTCTCTGGTGTCCCCGACATTAGATGTGAAGGTCTAATGTTCCGAAGGTGATTCGGTCGAGGACTAAGTTTGGAACCTAGTAATTAAAAATACAACTTGTGTGCTAAGTCACCCTGGGAACCTAACTTGACCTCGAGGCTTGTACCCGTTTAGTGTATCCGCAGGCAACAGTAATTAATTAAAAAAAGGAACTTAAATTGTATACATTTAATAGGGCATGCATATGAAAATGTAAACTTTTAATGAAAGATAATAGAGTGTTCATGCATTACATATAAATATTCCTACTATGCATTAGAACATGCATATTTTACTTGTTCCCTTAATCATTATATGATGATGAATGCATGGTATTCACTTTCTAATGCATGCTGAAGGTCTTCTTTACTTAGTTTTTGCTACCTGCTACTGCTTTAATATTCTTTCATGCTTAGCATATGTGACCTGCTACATGGATGCTTACTTAAATGTTGTAAATTGTCATATTTGCATTCTCTCAAATTATTGTATGAAATCTTATCTATATTTTTTATCTCACATGTTTCACTAGAAGTAGTTGTGATCAGGATTTCGGTTCTGACACCCTACTTTTATGGTTTTTCCCAGACACAAGTGATCAGTGAAGTCGGCTAGCTTTTGGGAGGGTACGAGGGTCACACTTGTTTTAGACTGCTTCACCTATGGACATAGTGGCTCGCCTTTTTGGTTTCCTTTAGTCTCTTTTGTTTATTCTAGTTGCTACCTTACTCTCAGTTTGAGTATGAGACTGTTTCTGATGCAGAGCAGAACCGGGTCCGGTCTCTACAGAATGACCCGGTCGACACCAATGGGACGGTGGAGACTCGTCAAAACAAAGGTCTGAAGCATGCACACGCACGTCAACAATGTTTCAACTCGACAGCGTTTCAGCACGTCAGCAGCATCGGGTTTGTCTCGGGTCCAGGGATTGGATCCGAGATCCAGATCCGTTAGCAGCCTTTTAAATACCCTATTCTAGGGTTGCATGAGAGGATATTAAAACTTGGATCAACCGTCTTTTTCTTCAGCAGCTTTTCTTTTTTTTCCTATTGCATGTTTCCCCTATCTTTAGGTTTCTTTACTTGTTATTTTCCTGTCACATTCAGCCTACAACAGCCTTTTGGCTAGCTGTATTTATGTTATTTGTCTGTTTGTCAGTACAACATTTTCATTTTTTGCCTTTATTTTCTTTCATTCCAGCCGCTAGTTTCACCTTGCTATTTACCTTGTCTTTATTCATTGTAGTTTTCCCATTTTCTCATAAACCATTGATCGAACCAGTTGATCTGATTTCTTGTCTTCCACATCTCCTATTGAGTTATTGTTGTTGCACGATTGTGCACTGGGAGAGCAGACCCAACATTAGCCCAACAACGAAACAACGTCCATTCCCTCGGTGCAACTACGATCATCACGTCGGCATCCTTTAAGTGAAGGGTTTTCGCCTTCCGCGCTGCATCAGTTTCTTTTGAAACTTATTGATTCATTAATAAAAGGTTTAGTTTGGTTACTCATGGATGATAAATGTAAGTTTGTTGTGGTGTGGTTGGCTATCCAATTGGAATTGGAACTATAAGGACCCCGGGTCTCTGGGATTGTTTCCACACTTGTAAAATGGTTTAAAAAAAAATGCATTTTCAAGGGGTATGAGTTGGGGTCGTTACACAGAGAGAGGGAGACATAGGAGGAAGACGAGAGCCAGAGGAGGGGTGAGAGCGAGACAGGGGAAAGAGAGAGAGTTGAGGGTTTAGTGGGGGTGTTTTTCTTTTTTCTGAGGTTCAAGTACCTGGCATACCCGCACTGCGACTGGTACCCGTATCTGTGTTGACCCATGTCGACACGGGTACGGCAGCCAAACCGCCGTGTTGCGATAACATAGATAAGGTGTTTTGTTGAAGAAAATGGCATGAAGAAGCATGATAGAGCACATGAATTTACCAATGTAGATATCTAAGGTTTAGCAACAAGAATCCAGTCCAGCTGAAAGTTTGGAAATAAGCAAAGATGGAACTACGAAAAATTCATGATTCATGATGGTCATGAAGAGAGAGAGAGAGAGAGAGATAAGGCTGACCAGATTCCTTCATGCTAGTCCTACATGTGTAACATTAGAAATGGAACTCTGCATAGAAACCGTTCACAAAGAGCACAAAAAAGCATAACACAATCATCAGAAAGCATAAATGAGAAAGACATTCATCACAAAATAAAACAACATATCATGACATGGAGTCTTATTTTACATAAATAGCACTTCGATAAGGTTCAGTTGATGTTTTATAATGTTTTAAATTACATCACCATAACAACCTAATGGTACAAGGTAAAACACAGAATCAATTCAAGGCTCAAGCAAGAAAAACATGAAACTTGAAAGCAGAATAATGTCTTATTTAGAGTGGGAAAAAATGTTAGCAAATTGTCTTTAACCAAATTCGTGATTGTAAAAAACTCTTCATAACTAGCATAAATCAATGTTATGTCAACAAAATTCACAATATATATGCCTGTTTTCTGTGTACACAAGCAGAAACATTTTTCACCTTGCTTAGGGAACTGCCCCTTCTTCCAGAGGTTGTATCAGTTGGCTTGGTAATATATAGAGTAGAATGGTGACTAACTCAAGCATTAGAAGACTTATTTTGGTGCCATAAAAAAATTTTAAGGACAAAAAGGTAGCTTATTTTGGAGATTTTAGATTCTTCTTGATGATCTACTTGGTGGACTGAAATTCCAGAATCTTGAAGATGCACAGAGCGGTGTCTCCACCCTTTATTGGTGGATCCAATAGGAAATTATGTTGTGACTGGTTGACAGATGGACTGGACCAATTGGCTTGGAGTGGGTTCAGATTTTGGTAACCTTGTCAACTCTTTGTTTTCTTGTCTTCGTTTTATTCTAGATAATATCAAGTTCTCTTTTTCTTAAAAAAAGAAATAAAATAAATATTCCTAATAAGCATTGTTCCAGGCTTGTACTACACTGTAAACTGTACCTATCCTCCAGAATATGTTCTCACCTTGACCAGGAGCACTTAATAAGCTATTCATCAAAATTGTGTCATAGCCAACAAAACTGTTAATGAGAAGTTGTTGCCACCTGTAAAGGAAGAACAGAGAAAATATGTATAACAGCTTCAAAAGCATCAATAGTAAATCAAACTTCAGAATCATACTTAAGAACATCAGTTTCAGAAGTAAAATGTGACTAAAATGAGTATATTTAAAAGAAAGACAGGAATAGATACAAACACATACACACTCTAATGTTTCATTTTTTTTCAGGATAACTGGGGAAAACCACCTCTCACTTGTGAGCTCATTGGTGTAAAAACCATCGGTCCTCCCTGCCCAGTAGAGAGTATACCCAGTTCAAGCCTCGCAGCAAGGGATGCACAACTGCAGATTTTGAATCCGTGATGTCCCTTCAGCTTGGTGACGCTAACAAGTCAGCTATACTAGACAAGCAGAGAACTTGTATGTGTTAAAATATGTGGTTATATATATATTCTTTATGTCCTTTGTAATGCCCACTAGGGGCAATTTAGTCTTTTCTTTGTTATGTAAATACACGTCCACTAGGGACTTGTTTTTCTTTTTATTATTTTTTATTTTTTATTTTTGTTTTTTTGTTTTTTAAACATTGTATTGGGGCCCTCATAGAGCCATTGGGATCCTCCCCAACGGTCACAAACCGTTGGGGAGCTCCCAACAACTCTATGGGAGCCCCCTTGGTCCCATAAGGTGTATAAATAAGGAACTTTGCCCACTCCTCCCTAATGCTTTCCAAAGCATTTTAATATATTGATTCTTTATCCTTTTAAAGCTCTCTCTCATAGTGTGTGTTTGATACTTAGCCCTTTGAGGCTTATTGTATTTGCTCATTAGTGGCTTTTTGTTTGTATACTTGTGCATTTATTGTAGTCCCTTTTCTGACCATGGTTTTAAAACTCGCCGAGTCAACTCGGTGACTCGGTTGACTCAGCTCGGCTCGGCCCTCCAGCGAGTCAACCCAGCAGGGTAAACTCAGCTTGCCTTGACTCGACCTTGACTTGGCCTGACTCGGCCGAGTTCTGGGATATTTGAAATTTGATTTTTTGGGTATTTCAAAATAACAGTTTAATAATAAACAATAAATTACAAGACAAACCAGTTCAAAGATACAATAATCTATCAATCTTTATGTGTTGATTAAACATATTGGCAAAAAAAATGATTCAAAGATCTAACAAAAAAGTGAAGCATACACGTATCGGTGCTTGTACTTCATGTTCTGGTGTTGGGTGCCTTTGAGTGTTGTTTTATGAACACATATTATGAAACAAAGTCTGTATCATTTTTGTACAAAGTCTGTATCACACCTGTGCATAACAATCTGTACCCTGTCATCCTTATTTTTTGACAGAAACACCCATATCATACCAGTTGTGCTGATCTTGTACAGTATGCTTGTACATGTATCCATGTGACAGCATTTCCCTTGGTCATAATTGGAATTTCTTCTGGTGATTCATTCTCTTATTGTTGTTTTACCTTGTTGCAACTAATTCAATCTGGCTTTTTATGCAAGATGATGTGTTGTTGTTCTCAATGAGGTGAGATCACTAGAAAGGATCAAAGGAAAGCTAACAAAAGCTAGGGTGTCTTCTGGAGAAGTTTAGCTGAAATTCCTAAACCATTTTATTTAGAAATTTGAGTTTAAGTATGTTTCTAGACTCAGTTACATGGGGCCTTCATTGAATACCAAAGACATGCTTGTTATGAAGAAGTTTCTTCATGTAACTTGATCTTTCCATGTGACCTTGTTATGAAGAAGTTTGTACTTTTTCTACTCTGAACTTGCAATTTTTTATTGTCAACTCTTTAGATTATATGTTTACTGAAAAACATGGTTTGATACAAATTATATAATGTTTTTCTTTTAAAATCAAAAGTTAACAAAACCCGGTCTGAGTCACCGAGTTGACCCGCCGAGTCACGAGTCAATAAAGAACAAGTCGAGTTCCGAGTCACGGGTTTTAAAACCTTGTTTCTGACATTGTTTTTTGCACTAGTGTTTCATTACATGGTATCAGAGCCCTAAGTTTTTGAGCACTCTTGGGACTCTTGTTTTGTTTTTGTTGTTCTTGTATTTTGCACACTTAGTTCTTGTCTTCTATCATTTTCTTCCATAATGGCCAACAAGGATGCAAAGATTGATCCTTCGTTCAGATTGAATGGGACTAATTATAGAATGTGGGCGGCTGCTATAAAAACAACTTCAAAAGTAAAAAACTTTAGAGATATGTATATTGCACGATTTTGGAACCTCAACTAAAGCTTACCAAGAAGGAAATGAAGAAAAAGCCAAGGCCATTGAAGAACACCAATCCAAATTTGAATATTTTTTGCATGGTTCATGAATAATGTGGATCTCAAATTTTGCCCTAATTTCACCAAATTTAAGAAGGCAAATGAAGCATGGTTCTTCATAAAAAGTATGTATACTCAAAGAGACTTTGCTAGGCAGTTTCTTTTACAAGAAAAAGTGAAAGCAACCAAGCAAGAAGATACGAGTATTAGAGATTATTATAACACTTTATCTTCTCTACGGGATGAACTTGCTCTCCTTGAGCTTCAATAGGAATGAAGTGTCATTGACATAAGGCAAGAGCAAATGGAGAGAGAGAGATTCTTTCAATTCATTCATGGGCTTAGGCCCGAATTTGAACAATTAAGAGGATTCTTACTTCATAGGGCTTCAACTCCTCTTAGTGAAATTCTTGCCGATCTATGCCAAGAATAAACTCGCTTGGCTCTAAAAGAGGATGTTGATGAAGTGCATGAAGTATCTAAATCGGGCAATAATATAAGGACATGTAAACCTCCGCATTTTTTGAAAAATAACTATAGCAACAATGGTGGTAGAAGAAAAATCGTGTCATCATTGTAATGAACTAGGATATCTTAGACCCGATTGTCCTAAGCTTAAAAGAAAAATAGCTTTCGTTGGAGATAACTCAAGCAACAGAAATGAAGATCGAAAAACGAATGGAGACATCAAGGACTCCATTGCTCAACTTACTCAACTATTTCAACAATTTATGAGAAAAAACTCTTTCACATCTTATACTTCCGGTATCGCGGTTTCATCAACTCCTAGTATGTCATCTTGGATTCTTGATTTGGGTGCTTCCTTTCATATGACACCAAATGCATCTCTTTTATCCGAACCAAACACTAACATTTTTAAATCCTTGGATTAGGGGCTGACCACCTTTTTTTATTCCATTTTTTTATTTCTTTTATTTATGTACTTTTTACCTTTTTTATATTGATGGGGCAGCTCCAACTAGCTGTTGAAACTCAGCCCAACATCTACTTTAAGCTGCTCCCTTGTGACCCCTTGTATTATAAATAGGCCTTCAAGGCCTTTGTATTCTTAACTCTCTTGAGAGCTTTTTCCTATGCAATAACAAGAATACTTTGACCCTTGTGAGCGTGGTGTGGCTTATTCAATCAAGTGTTATTCTTGATTGAAGTGTGTTCTTGCAAGTCCATAAGTGATGTCTTTTGGATTTAATCTATTTCGTTAGATGGTATCCGAGCTTTGGTGCTTTTGAAGTATTATTCCGATAGTATCAAGAGGAAGATCGTGATAGTATCAAGAGGAGGATCGTGAGCTTGATGAAACAACGAATTGTGGATCGTAGCATCGGAAAGCGCACTATCAAAGTCTCTCTCTCTCTCTCTCTCTCTCATTGTAAAGAAATTGAGAATGAAAGGGAAGTAATCGTCACTATTCTCGTGCGACTCAATGATACAAACTATGTGATGTGGGCATCCATAGTGAAGCACAAAATATGAAAAAAGGGTCTATGGGGTTTGGTTGATGGTACCGAAAGAGAACCTAAACTCATTCTTACCAAAATTGAGAATGGAAAGGAAGTTGCTCTTCAAGGAGAAGAAATGTCTAAAGTAGTCTCCGATTATCAAAAGAAATGGAAAGAGTGGAGGATGGGCTACTCCAAGATAATTGGATGGCTCATCAATAGTGTGGACATCAACAAATGCTCTAGCTTAGCGAAATTTGATGTCGTTAGTGATCTATGTCACATAGGTGCGGGTACGGGTGTGGATGCGGCACTTTAAAAAAACTTGGGTGCGGGAAGTATATATATATATATATATATAATTTTTAACAGTTTTAAGTTAACACTACGTGTACTTGTGTGCATTTATGTATTTATATATATATATATATAATATAGATAAAAATGGACTTGATTAGGGTTAACTAAATCTACTTTTGGATAGAAATGGACCTCAGTGTGGTTGACTTCACCTAACACAAAGGAACTTGTGTCCAAGTGTCGCACCCGCCTGGGTGCGGTGCCCTGTTAGAAGAGTTTGTGTAACATAGCTAGTGATGCATGAAAATATCTTAAAGACATGTATATTCTTAAAGATATTGCTCACGTATGCAATGTTCAAAACAAAGTAAGGACTATGACTCAAGGAGAGATGAGCATTAGGGAATATTACAATGCACTCTCTCTCCTTTGAGATGAATTGACTTTTCTAGAGCCAAAATGCATTGTCCCCAAGATATAAAACTAAAAAAAAAATAAATTAAAATAGAGCATTTCTACCAATTCGTTAACGGGCTTAGACACAAATTTGAAGAAATCAAGTCCGCTCTTCTTCATAGAGGAGGTGTACCAATCATAGTCAAAACTCTTGAAGAGTTAACTATAGAAGAAAATAGATTGAAGAAATCAACTACCTCAAAAGATGAAGAATCCGTGCTTGCTATGTCAAAGCCTGATAATCACACTAGGAGTTATAAACCTCCTCATTTTTGTAAAGAATGAGAATGGAAGAAACGACAAAAGAAGTGATCATGAATACAAAAAGGTATGCTATCATTGTTATGAACCGAGACACATCAAGTCATTTTGTCCCAAAAGAAAGAAAGAAGATTATAGAGATGATAAAAGGGTTGCTTCGGTGGGAACATCCTTTGAAAAAAATGATGTAGACGACTCGAAATGCATCGACTCACTATCTTTGGTACAACCAATGTTCAAAATTCAAGTTTCTTCCTTCTCGGGAGCGGCCGTATCCACAAGTGATGACCCTGATAAGACTTCTTGGATCCTTGACTCCGATGCAACTTTTCATATGACTCCAAATGAGTCAATATTATCTGAATGTCATACTAAAACAAATAATTCTTATGTTTCAACCGCCGACGGAACATCTTTAAAAATCAAAAGTTTTGGGATTTGTAAAAAACAACCAATCTTTAATATAACCAATATTAGAGTAGTACCAAAGTTAAATTTAAATCTTTTATCTGTTTCTCAAATCATGGATCATGGATATAAAGTCTTTTTTTATCTAATGATTGTTTAATACAGAATCTCCAGTCTGGGCGAGGCCATAGAAGAGGAGATCTCTATGTAATGGATTATCAAAACATACTTTTTGTAATTTTATGAAAAAAAAAGATATAGAAAATTGGCACAAAAGACTAGGACATCCTATTGTGTCCAAATTATACTTGTTTCCATTTCTTACAAGTTATAAAGAGAGATTTTGTTTGTGAAGATTGCATTCTTGGTAAAATGAAGTATTTACCCTTTGGGCTAAGACATTTTATATCTAAAAATCCATTTGAGTTAGTGCATTCAGATGTATGAGGAGATGTATCTTATTATGTTGTGTTTGTGGATGACTATAGTAGACACTCATGAATATTTTTTCTTAAACAAAAATCAGAAGTATTTGATTGTTTAAAAAAATTTCATTGCTATACAAAGACTCAATTTAAAACCAATATTCAAATCTTTAGAACTGATTCCGGGGGAGAATTTGTGTCAAAAGAGTTAAAAAATTACTTTGTTCTATATAGGATTATTCATCAAAAATCTTGTCCATATACTCCTCAATAAAATGGACTAGCCGAAAAGAAGCATAAACATATTATTGAGACCACTAGAACACTTCTTATATCAAGAAATGTTTCAAAAGGTTTTTGGGCCGAAGCCGCCCTTACGGCAGTTTATTTGATAAACAGAATGCCTTCAAAAAATATTGAAAATGATTCTCCTATTGAAAAATTACTTAAAACATCCCCCGATTATAAAAGGTTAAGAGTCTTTGGATGTAAATGTTTTGTCTTTACCAATATGAATGACAAACTTTTCTCAAAAGCAATTCCTTGCATTTTTTTAAGCTATGTCAAAAATAAAAAAGGATATAGATGTTATGACATTGAAAGAAGCAAATTATATGTTTCATGAAATGTTACCTTTCTTGAAAACGAAAATGGTTTTTGTAAAGAAAAAATCTAAGAGAATTGTGATTACTCATTTCTTTTTTACCATGTCAATGAACATGAAAGGTGTGAAAACATTCATGATGTGCATGAGAGTGAAAATAAAGACTTATGATGCAAATGGTAACGTAAATGAGGGTCTTAATAATATAGACCTATCTCATAATAACATATTTATACTCGACGCACCGAAGACCATCCATTATGTGCGTTTAGAAAGATATTCCCAAAATCAAGATGTAGATTCTTCTAGTATTAGAAAATCCATAAGAATTTCAAAAGGCCATAGTAGATTTGTATCCTATGATTCTTTTAAACTAAGGTATAGATCATGTCTAATGGCCATACA
Organism: Nuphar pumila; assembly: GCF_984573655.1. Lineage (NCBI taxonomy): Eukaryota > Viridiplantae > Streptophyta > Magnoliopsida > Nymphaeales > Nymphaeaceae > Nuphar > Nuphar pumila. The sequence continues at coordinate 21,051,927 of NC_143262.1, read as the reverse complement.
CTCATATATAGAACCAACATCTTACCATGAAGCTAAAAATCATCAAGAATGAATTAAGGCGATGAATGATGAATTAGAAGCCTTGAAAAAGGCAAAACCTTGGGAAATCCAAACATTACCTAAAGGAAGGAAAACTATAGGATGTAGCTGAGTCTACAAGATAAAAACTAAATGGGATGTGACATTAGAAAGATATAAAGCTAGGCTAGTAGTCAAGGGATACAGTCAAGAATATGGGATAAGCTATGACGAGACTTTTGCTCCAATCGCTCGAATGACCACTGTTAGAAATTTTATTTCTATAGCATCAATTAAAAAATGGTCAATCTTTCAAATGAATGTAAAAAAAACTTTTTTGAATAGTAATATGGATAAGGAGGTTTACATAGATCCTCCACCAGGTTTAAGTTTAGCACATAGGAAAATCCTTCGATTACGAAAAGCCTTGTATGGTTTAAAAGAAGCTCCAAAAACTTGGTATGATCTCCATTTTAAATCTTGATATACTGACATTGAGTTGTTTGTTAAGTCTTCTAATGCAGGAATGGTAATATTACAGTTTTATGTAGATGATATGATTATCACAGGAGGTGACAAGAAGGGAGTTAATCATATCAAAGATGTACTTAAAGACAACTTTGACATGACAGATCTTGGTTTTTTACGATACTTTCTTGGAATAGAAATGGCTTACTCACCTCGTGGTTATTTTTTGTCGCAGACTAAGTATGCAATAGAGATTATAGAACGATCAAGCAAGGTTTTAAAACCCGTGACTCGGAACTCGACTCGTTCTTTATTGACTCGTGACTCAGCGGGTCAACTCGGTGACTCAGACCGGGTTTTGTTAACTTTTGATTTTAAAAGAAAAACAATATATAATTTGTCTGAAACCATGTTTTTGAGTAAACATAGTCTCTAAATGTCTGTAAGAATATAAAAACAACTGCAAAGAGCTATAGAGGTTTGCTTGAATAATTGAATTTGATATCTATACAAGCACTTTGACTAATTCATGACTTGAATTAGAGGATTTGGTCACCATGAGTTCAGTCTGCTACTACCTAAGGTTCCTAAAATGGCCAATCATATATGCTAGCTTGTTTTAAAAGTTTTAATTCCCTCTCTAACAAATCCATAAATGTAAAATAGGGATATATGTGCATATTGAAAGTTTACATAATGCCCAATATCAACATAAATAAGCAATTTTTTCATGTATAAAACTATGCAGAAAATATATTAATGGCACAACTATAAAAAGACTACTAATATTTGAATATGTACAATGCTTGTTCACATAACAAATGGATGATGAAACCTAAATGTGACTTCCCATAGGCACAGTTGACCCGCCATATATAGTGAGAATCATTTCTTTAAAATATTTTGCTAGAATAAGTTGATAACACAGGGTGAACAGTAGTTCGAACAACATGGTGATTTTATTCTATGGATTTAAATGCTTTTTTATCTTTAAATGATTTTTATTTTCCTTTTTATACAAAATCTGGGGGTAACCCTTGTTAAAATATATGTACTTATATATTTCGAAATTGTAATTTGAAACTCAAAAAACAAATTTCAAACATCCCAAAACTTGCCCGAGTCAGGCCGAGTCAAACCGAGTCAGGCCGAGTCAAGCCCGAGTTTTGGCAAACCGAGTTTGCCTTGCCGGGTTGACTCGCTGGAGGGGCGAGCCGAGCCGAGTCAGCCGAGTCAACGAGTTGACTCAGCGAGTTTTAAAACACTGCGATCAAGACTCTTAGATGAAAAATGAGTTGATACTCCAGAGGTCATAAATGCGAAAATGAAGAAAGATAATGGAGAACCTCTGAAGGATCCAACTCCATATAGACAGATGATTGGAGCTTTGACATGACAGATCTTGTTTTTTTACGATACTTTCTTGGAATAGAAGTGGCTTACTCACCTCATGGTTATTTTTTGTCGCAGACTAAGTATGCAACAGAGATTATAGAATGATCAGGCAAGGTTTTAAAACTCGCCGAGTCAACTCGGTCACTCAGCTCGGCTCGGCCCTCCAGTGAGTCAACCTGGCAAAGCAAACTCGGTTTGCCAAGACTCAGGCCTGACTCGAGCGAGTGCTGGGCCTTAGATCATACTGAAGAAAAAACTTCTAGTGCATATGAAAATTATCTCACATTTAGTGCATATGAAAATTATCAGATGTGTTTATTATATTTGCTAAGAAGCACACAACATTAGAATGAATAAAAAATTTTATTGGAATCATATAAGATTGAAATTCTTTTTTTTTTAGTTTTTTACCCAAAGTTATGCTCTTAAAATCTATCAATTATATTCATAATTTCAAATTTCATCAGCCTGGTATCTATGTTAAGACAATGTTCTTAAGGCTAATTCATATAGATGCAGCAAGGCTTGGCGATTTATTAGGGGCATATTCCTATAATTTTCAATGTCTGGGAAGGCATTTTTTTAGATAGATGCTAAATGGTTAAGATGATCTAGGTCATATTTTCTGTTGTTTGATGTTTTATCCAAACATATACGATTATCCAGAGATGTGATTTGCATGATATTGTGCTTTTAATAGTTAATTTTTGTGATGCTCTACTATGAGCATGCAAATTTCAGCTACCAATAATGTGGATAATGAATTTGAACATATGTGTGTATGTGCATGTGTGTTTGTATGCCTGCATGCCTGTGGCCAACACTGCATTGAAGATACCAACCATTATGATTAACAATTCTAGATACAGAATGTATCATATAGATCAAAGCATTGGTCTGGAGAAGTACCTACCCATATTCGGTGGGGTGGATTTGTTTGTATGTGGTACCGACTACCAATCATCCCTAACACGTCTTTGTCTGTGTTGCAAATGTTATTTTAAGAAATAGGTTTTGGTGCTACAGAGACTTCTCGACATTTGTTATGATCAATTAAACTAGTAATTAAGTCATTCTACAAACCTTTATATGTTTAAATGACAATTTATATATTGTTTTTCTTTTAAAATCAAAAGTTAACAAAACCCGGTCCGAGTCAACGAGTGAAAAAGTGTGTTTAGGGTCTGATTATCACATCAGACCCGAGTTCACAGACCCGGACCCGGACCCATATTGTTAATGTACAGTTTGTATAGCCTTGTTCTTGTATAGCCTTGGTTTTTCATTTTGGATCCGGATATTATACCAAACCCGGACTGTACATCATATATTAATAGATTGTTTAGGTCACGTGACTGCCGCAGCTCCCCTTCCTCTATTCTTTTCTCTTTCTCTCAACGCAGGTTTTAGAGAAGATTTTGACATGGTATCAGAGCCTAGATCCATCTAGGGGTTGAAGAGGCTTCCAAAAGGTGCGACATATCAAAGGTTTGAGGATTCTTGCATTTCTTATTTTCTTCTCTTCAGTTTTCTTCTTTCTTCATCTTCATCTCTCGTTTCTCCTCTTCTTCTCCCTAGTTCCCTTTTTGGTGGATTCACGCCCCACGTGAATTCCTAAGTCGTTCACGTGTGAGGAGCTCACGTGAATCTTAGTTCACGAAAATCCTGTGCATAAAAAAAAAAAGGGAGGGAACTCGTTTAACGTGAATCTCCTGTTTCACGTGAAACGCTAAGGTCGACTTATAACCCAACTGATTCTTCATTTTTTTTTTGAATCTGATGCACCAAATCTGTGGCCTCTGCACATTTTCCCCTGCGTATCCCTTTTCTTTTCACTTGGACTAGATATCCAGATCTGACCGTGAAGTTTAGTCAGACCCGAGATACTAATCCTCCTTTGCTGTCCAGACCTACTGTGTGACAAACTTTCTATTATTTGTTGTCCAGACCTACTGTGTGATAATAAACACACGATAGACTACTGTCCAGACCTACTGTGTGACCTACTATGTAATTGACCTACTATGCCCTCTCTCGCAACATATTTCTTCTCGCTGCCACAGGTGGCATTCACATTGAAAATACAGTAAAAAAAAAAAACTCTATTTGTGTGAGAAATCCCATTGCTTAAATATCAAACCTTATAAAAGGTGGAAGGGAAAATTTAGTTTTTTTTCTGACAGCCTTTGGTCTCCAATCTTTGAGGTTATTCATTAAAAAAAAAAAAGGCGATCAACAAATCTCTCTGGCTGTAGACTGATCTCTTCGTGAATACTCTTGTTAAAATTCCTTTTTTCATGGATCTTCATTCTTCTTCATCCAATCTTTCTTCGAGTTTTGTCAATCAACTTGTTTCTGAAAAGTTAACCACCTCAAACTTTTTGATTTGGAAGAGACAAATCATCCCTTTTATAAGGAGCCAAGGTCTCTTAGGTCACCTGGATGGAACTACTCCAGTCCCGCTAGAATTTGTTACGAGAGAAGAAAAAGATGACAAAGGGGTAAGTTCAATTGTGTATGTCAAAAATGTAGAGTACCTCAACTGGGAAAGGAAAGATCAGTCAGTGGTTGCATACATCACTTCTACCTTGTCTCAAGAGGTCTTTGTTGCAATTCCCGACAATTGTACAGCCCTGCAACTTTGGGAGAAATTGGTTCAGACATATTCACAAGTTTCACAGGCGAGAATGGTTTTTCTCAAAAGGGAATTTCAGATGCTGAGAAAAGATTCCATGACCATCATGGAATATCTAAACAAGAAGAAGACTATCACAAAAGACCAACTTGCAGTTATAGGATGTGCCATGAGTGTCAGTGATATGGTGCAATAGACTCTGGGTGGATTGGGATCTGACTACAATATGATCATCACTTCACTATTGTGTCTGCCTGCCCTTCCTATCTTTGATGAGCTACGAGCTAAATTAATTCAGTATGAAATGACTCTGAAAGGTTTTTCTAAAGAAACTCACGTTCATATAAATTCCCAAGCAATTTTTGCCACAGGGGTGACTTACGGTCGAGGACGAGGAGGACAAGGGCGAAGTGGACACGGAGGACGTGGATTGCTCCCCACTCCAAATATGTCAATTCATGCTCAGGGACAAAGATCCATCCCCACTTGCTTCCTTTGTAACAAAAGGGGGCATATCAAGGGGAATTGTTGGCACAATCCAAAAAATAAAGAAAAGGCTCCACAGGTAGAACCCAAAAGTAAGTCTACCAGTATTAGTAACAGTGGAGAGATTAAAGATCTGTTGATCTCTGCCTTGTCAGAATTGAAATTAAAGCAGAATGATCAAGGCACTTGGTTCGTTGACTAGGGGCAGCGACTCACGTGACTGGTGATGCAGGTAAACTCTCTAATCCTATTCCTTATTTTGGCAAAAGCAAAATTGTCACTAGAGATGGATCCCACCATCCTATTTCCCATATTGGAAAAACTGTCATTCCCATGTCACATTCTACTCTTGAGCTTTCTGATGTCCTACATGCTCCCAACATCAAGAAAATTATTGTCTTTTTTTTTAACTTCTTGATGATAATCATGCTTCAGTCGAATTCACTCCCTTCTCTGTGCAGGTCAAGGACCTTCACATGAGGGAAACATTCGCTGAAAGAAAGAGACAAGGCAATATGTATGTTTTTGAAGAAGATCCATATCACTCTATCCACCCTGCTCACCTGGATTTGAAGACTTCATTAGAGTCGTGTTCCTCTTCTTCTACAAATGTTTTTACTATTTCTGAATGTAATAAGCCTTTCTTATGACATAGTCGATTAGGATATTGTGGGAGTCATTTTATTAAGAAACTTGTTTCTAATAATCTCATTCCAAAAGAAAGTCTTAATGTAGATGAGCAAAATCAGAAGTGCTTCAGTTGTCTTTTATGCAAAAGTCATGTATTGCCTTTTCATTCTATTAATAAGAGAGCTTGAAAACCTTTTGAGGTAATATGTTCTGATGAATGGGGACCTGCCCCAGTTGCCTCTGGATCTGGAAGCAGATACTACCTAATCTTTGTCGATAGCTATTCTCGATACACCTGGATATATTTCATAAAAAATAAGTCGGAAGTTTTTCCTTTGTTTCAAAATTTTCTTTCTTTAGTTAAAAATCAATTCTCTGAATCCATCCAATTCTTCCAATGTGATGGAGGTGGGGAGTTCTCATCTAGTGACTTTATTTCTTTTCTTCAAAATAATGGGATAGGAAGAAGGGTGTCATGTCCACACACTCCTCAACAAAATGGGATCGCTGAGCAAAAACATAGGCATATTGTTGAAAGTGCTATGAGTATGCTCCATGACAGTAACCTTCTCGTCAATCTGTAGACAGAAGTCTTTCATTCTGCCGTATATATGATAAATAGACTGCCCATGGTTGTTCTGGAAAATAATTCTCCTTATTCCTGTCTTTTTGGAGCTCATCCTAGTTATTATGATTTGCATGTCTTCGGATGTGTTTGTTATGTGCACATTGATCGTTCCTGAGAAACAAGTTTCAGGACAAGGCTCAGAAATGTAGATTTGTGGGATATGCAGACGACTACAAAGGGTATAGGTGTTATGAACACATCAACACGCGTATCAGAATCTCAAGAAATGTTATCTTTGATGAACAAAATTTTGATCGCAAAGCTAGCACAATGGATATGTCCCCTACCATCACCGAAGTTTATTATCCTTGGCTGAATTTCGAACTTTTTGCTAGTTCCAATGAAGTTTGTTCTCCAGATTGTGGACAGCAGGAAGAAGAAACCTCTGCGACTATTGACACATCGGAATCTCAGAATGAGGGAGAAATACCATTCGTACCGAGTAGATACAAGGGCATTTGCTATACTAGACAGAGAACGACAACGCAAGATCTTTCAAATCACACCTCGGCAGCTACATCTACTTCCTCTCATACTCCTGAGGTCAGAAAATCCAATCGCGTACGACACCCTATTGATAGGTGGGTCAGCTATAACAATTTCTCCTTGGATTTTCAGCTCTTCTTAACTGTCGTGAATAAAGAAGATGAACCTATCATGTACTATCAGGCAGCCAATTCTACCAAATGGGTAGAAGCCATGAATGATGAAATGCAAGCTTTACATGAATGTGAAACCTAGAAAATCGTTCCCAGACCACCTGACAAAAATGTTGTTGGGTGCAAATGGGTCTACAAAATAAAGTATAAACCAGATGGAACCATTGAACGATACAAGGCAAGACTGGTAGCAAAAGGGTTTACTCAAGAAGCAGGGCAAGACTATGATGAAACCTTCAGCCCAGTGGTAAGAATGGGAACAATTCGAATTATTCTTTCCTTGGCCGTTGAACATGGATGGAAGTTGAGTAAACTTGATGTAAAGAAGGGATTTGAAGGAGGAAGTCTACATGGAACAACCCCTGGATATCAAGAGCAAAATTGCAAAACACGTGTGCAGGCTAAAAAGAGCTATCTATGGCCTAAAACAAGCCTCTCGTTCTTGGTTTGACAGCTTCTCACTTGAGATTCAAAAGCATGGGTTTTCACGCTCTCTACTGGATCACTCATTATTCATTTTTAGAAGTCAGAATGTGATCACTCTATTATTAATTTATGTTGATGATATAGTTATCACAGGAAACTCTGAAGGTCACATCAAGGAAGTAAAAAACCTATTAGGTCAAAGGTTTAAGATGAAGGATCTCGGAGCCTTGCGCTATTTCCTTGGTGTAGAAGTCAATAGCCAGGCTCATGGCATGACTCTCACTCAGCACAAATATACGATAGATGTTCTCAACAGGGCAAGTATGAAAGACTGCAAACCTTTAGCCACTCCAAGTGTGCTCCACCAAAAATTAAGTACTCATGATGGAGACCTGTGTGAGCATCCCACCAGATACTGCAGCCTAATAGGGATGTTGCAGTATCTCACATTTACTCGACCTGATATTGTTTATTCAGTTAATCAAGTGTCTCAATTTATGCATGCACCACGTACCAGACATATGGAGGCGGTTAAGAGGATACTCGGATACCTGAAAGGGACCATTGGAGATGGGTTGATATATTCTTCACAATCGTCTGGCAAGGATGTGCGTGAACTTACTGTATATTGTGATGTAGACTGGGCAGGAGATCTTGATGAGCGAAGGTCTACGTCAGGATATTGTGTTTTTATTGGACGAAATTTAGTCTCTTGGAGTAGTAGAAAGCAAAAGGCTGTTGCTAGATCAAGCACTGAAGCTGAGTATAGATCCATGGTTGCCGCTACTGCCGAAGTCACCTGGGTCAGGCATTTACTAACTGAAGTGGGAGAAATGATCTCTCCGTCTACCTTGCTGTGTGACAATCAAAGTGCTCTTAATATGTCATTCAATCCAGTACATCACAGTCGCGCTAAGCATATTGAGATCAACCAACATTTTGTGAGACAAAAAGTTGAAGAAAAAGAGATGGATCCTGAGTTTGTCAATACTGAAAGACAAGTTGCAAATATTTTTACAAAGGGCTTGACAAAAGATCGTTTTTGGAAGCTTAAAGGCAAGTTGTTCATGGTTCAAAACCACGATCAACTTGAGAGGGGGTGAAAAAGTGTGTTTAGGGTCTGATTATCACATCAGACCCGAGTTCATAGACCCGGACCCAGACCCATATTGTTAATGTACAATTTGTATAGCCTTGTTCTTATATAGCCTTGGTTTTTCATTCCGGATCTGGATATTATACCAGACCCGGACTGTATATCATATATTAATAGATTGTTTAGGTCACGATTTCATATTGAAATCGTGACTGTCGCAGCTCCCCTTCCTCTATTCTTTTCTCTTTCCCTCAACACAGGTTTTAGAGAAGATTTTGACACCGAGTTGACCCGTCGAGTCATGAGTCAATAAAGAACGAGTCGAGTCCCGAGTCACTAGGTTTTAAAACCTTGCGATCAGGACTCTTAGATGAAAAACGAGTTGATACTCCAGAGGTCATAAATGCGAAAATGAAGAAAGATAATGGAGAACCTCTGAAGGATCCAACTCCATGTAGACAGATGATTGGAGCTTTGTCTTATCTCTCTATTACTCGTCCTGATATTTCTCATGTTATTCATTCTTTTAGTCAATTTCAGCATGCTCCCACTACAGTACATATGAGTGTTGTAATGAGAAATATTAGATATATTAAGAATTCTATCAATTATGAATTATTTTTATCATCCTCTTCCTCATTAGAAGTCATTACATATTATGATTCTGACTAGGGGGATGTGAATGATAGACATTCAACTACTGGTTCCTGTGTTTTTTTAGGTAATTCCCTAATTTCATGGCGATGCAAGAAGCAACAGAAGGTATCACTCTCTTCCATCGAAGCTGAGTATCGTACCATGGTAACAACTATGTCTGAGTTAGTATGATTGAGACAACAAATAGAGGATTTGAGAGTTCTCATTGCAGAACCCTCAAGATTATATTGTGACAACAAGAGCGTTGTATATATTGCAAACAATCATATATTCCATGAGGACAAAACATATTGAAATGGATTGCCACTATGTTCGTGAAGAATTCCTGAGGAAGACCATCACATTGCGCCATCTGAGTATCAACCAATAGACTTCCTTGCCAAAGCACTCCCTTCACCTAGATTTCACTTCCTACTTGGCAAACTCTCGATTGTTCCACCATGAGTATATATATATATATATATATATATATATATATATATATATATATAACCGAAATACCCATCAGGGGTATTTTAGTCTTTTCATTGTAATAGGCATCAACCCATTAGGGGTTGACCACCTTTTTTATTCCATTTTTTTATTTCTTTCATTTTTGTACTTTTTACCTTTTTTTATATTGATGGGGCAGCTCCAACTAGTTGTTGGAGCTACTCCCAACGGTCACAAATGTGATGGTTGGGAGCATCCCACCAACTACTTTGAGTTGCTCCCTTGTGACCCCATGTATTACAAATAGGCCTTTGTATTCTTAACTCTCTTGAGAGCTTTTTCCTATGCAATAACAAGAATACTTTGACTCTCGCAAGGGTGGTGTGGCTTATTCAATCAAGTGTTATTCTTGATTGAAGTATGTTCTTGCAAGTCCATAAATGACGTCTTTTGGATTTAATCCATTTCATTACAGATTTCATGAACATGCTATATGTATATGTTTTTTTTAATTTTTAGCCTGCTAATTATTTTTTTGGTTGAATTTGAATCCTGTTTGCACATGTATATTTAGTGATGGCTGATCCATGTACATGAATTTGGCTAACAGCTTAATATTTCATGTTGATTGATCCATGTACATGAATTTGATAATGTACATGAATCTGGCCCGCATTACGTGTTGACCAATCTATGTACACGAATCTAGCCAGCAGCTGCTTATTTCTTGACTGGCTGATTCATGTACATGAATCTGATCATGTACATGAATCTAACCACTTGTTGTATACATTCTGACTGGCCGATCCATGTAAATGAATCTGATCATGTACATGAATCTGACTAGTAGTTGTATACTTTTTATTTGGTCAATACATGTACATGAACCTGATCATCTATATGAATCCGACCAGTAGTTAATATTTCCTACATAATCGATACATGTACATGAATCTGACCAGTAGTTAATATTTTTTGCATGGTCGATACATGTACATGAATCTGACCAGCTATGGATATTTTTCTGATTTATCGACCTATGTATATGAATCTGATCATGTACATGAATCTGACTAGCACATTTAACTTGCTGCATAGCCAATTTGTGTACATCAAACTGATCATGTACACGAATTTGATCAACATTTGAAATTTGCTGCATTGTTGATTCATGTACATGAAGTTGATCATGTAAATAAATCTGATCAGTACCTGTATAATTATGATTAGCCAATTCATGTACATGAAACTGAACATGTACATGAATCTGATCAGGAAGTATGTGCCTATTCTTGCTTAGCTGATTCATGAAGTTGATCGTATGCATGTTTGCAATCAAATGGTCATATACATGAATTTGATCGAAAACTGTATTTTTCTTACTCGGTATATAAATATGATCATAAACCAATTAATTTGCAATTTGCATATCAAACGCATTAATCTGAAAATAATTAGATATTTGCATGACTGTGATCATATGCATGTTTGGTTCATCATATACATAAATTTGATCATGAACATTGTGGTCTACAAGCTTTCTAAGTGCATGTGTATGTGCTTAGCCTAATGTGCATTTTTTTGTATTATGAATGTGCAATGTGAACATAAATTGTGAAAGTGTTATGCTTATGTTGACTGAAATTTTGCAATTGGCATAAATCACTTTTTGAGATATGTTAGCGGTTATCTGTGAACCACTGTGGGCCTATGTATGCTCCAATGTTATTGAATTGTTTATACAATTGCAAAATGATTGGAGGAGAAGGATTCATGTGGAAGACCCAAAATGATTTTCTTTTTTGGTTCATATCGCCGACCCCAATTGTTTTGGGATGAAGGCGTAGTTGTTGTTGTTGGTTTTTCCAAAATTAATTATGTAACACCCCAAAATCCCGGACTTGTAAATTTTAGAAAAAAATTGAAACTTTGCAATCAATCATTTTTTAGAGTTTAAAATGGTAGTTTAGCAGAAAACAATGTTTGAAAGAACAAGTCAACGGACCTTGGGTGCATTACACGCAAACTTTCCTTTACACAATGGATTTGTATCTCCATACATTCAGAGAGTCCACATAGATTCAAAACAAGGTTTTTGATAAATAAAGTTTATACAAAAGAGGTGCTACAAAAGAACCCTTATACTGTAACATCGTGTATTTTCATACTTAGTTAAATTTGATTTTTGTCAAAAATTTGGCTAAGTCTAGGAGAAAAGTCGTTGAGGCTCGATTTTTAGACTGATGCCTTTGAGACTGGGCTTAACCCAGGTCTCATCGACAAGGTCGAGGCGAGCCAAACGAATTGTGAGAAAGAGTTTAATTTTGAACCTTAAATTCAAGCAAAATTTGAGCGAAATACGGGTTATTTTCGGGCGAAATTCAGAATTTGATATCCGTGTAATATATTGTTGGATGTGTCTCAAAATTATGAGCACAACAGTGTTTTAATTTTCTCAATTCAAGTTCCGGTTGGCCAGAAAATCATGTTTTTTTCTGAAAATTGAGCAATTTGTCGAAATGGATCCGAAGTTGGATCGGATTGGATCCAAGGCTTGGATCCGAATTTTTATGGATTTGGGTCTTATTTAGGTCCTACTTAAATATGGATTTGTTCCAAGTCTTGCTCCAATTTTTGTTTTGGGTATGGGTTTGGATCTTGGATTCGAATTTGAATCCAAATCCAAATCCAAGCCCAACGTTTTTCCAGCTTTAAATTTAGTATAAATCCTTAATTTGGGTTTTATTATAGTTAAGAAGCCTTTAGGGTTAATTTGGTTATTTTTGAAAGTTTTTAGATATTTTTAATTAATTAATATTTAATAATTAAAATTTTTAAATAATATTAATTCTGAGTTTCTGTTTTTGGGCTGCGTATGACTTCTTAAAAGAGTCCTTACTCTTGCTTATGAATGGTTGAGAAAGGGTTTTAAAAGTTTTATAAAGTTAGGAAAACTACCAAATATGGAAAAGTCAACACTCGGTAGAGTTTAAAAAAAAAATTAGGAAACCAATGAGAGAGAGTTCCGCTTTTTGGGAACTCTTAGAGAGAGAGCTGGAGATAAAGGGGGGGGGGGGGTCACCCCCTCTCCCACCCATTACTTAAAATAAAAAAGAGAGAGAAGAGAGGAAGAAGGGAAAGAGGAGAGAGAGAGAAAGAGAGAAAGAGAGGAAGAAGAAGAAGATCTTCTTCTCCGGCCCATATGCTCTTCCCACCGTGCTTTTCTTTGTTTTTCCCAGAGTTACCAGTCAAGGAAGTGGGAGCGGGAAGCGATACGGGAGCAGGAGCGGGAAGCGAGGCACTTTCAAAAATTTAGGAAGCGGGGAAGCGTGGGACCACTTAGAAGAAAATTATGAACCGTCTCGGAAGCGAACCGGAAGCGAGAGAGAAGAGAAAAAAATGAAAAAAATAGGGAAGAGAGGGGGAAGTGCGCTTCCCAAAGAAGGGGACGCTTCCCCACGTGTTTCGGAAGCACGACGTTTCGTGCTTCCGAAGCACGTATCGGGGAAGCGCGCTTCCCCTTACGCCTAGGCGCTTCTGGTAACTCTGGTTTTTCCCATCAAAGGTACGGGTCTTCTTTTGATCTAAGTGAGAAATGGAGTGTAGATGGGTTTTCCATGCATGATTTAGATGGAAATCCATGAAAAAAGAGTATATCCATATGCCTACTCTAACATATATGAAAGAGGATGTACGGATCCTCTTCCATGGATTTGTTTTTCATGTTTATTCACCCTTTCAAAAAGAAATTGTGTATGTTTATTTTTAGGAAAAAAACGAATTTGTTATTGGTATTTAAAGGCAAGGTATGGTGTGGTTTTTGATAAAAAAAAATCGAGTTCCATGGATGATATATGTTGCAGGCAGTTACATGTACATATTCTTGTGATAGATCGCTTCATATGTGTGTATTCATCACAAAGAAAGGAATCATATAATGTAAATCTGGAAACACAAGGAGTGTTAGTATGCTTATGCTTTTATATTTGCCATTGAGTGTGTGTAATTTGTGAGAAAGAAATTTTGTATAAGCATGCATGTCATCATGAGCAATCCAAATATGCATGAGTTCTTAATCTCGAATGTGCATATACAATTGTGCTTAAATTTTTTGGGTTGATGCATGTATTTGACATATACCATGTGTAGTTACATGCAAAATGAACATGCATATTCACGTGCCTGTATAATGGTAACCATATGGTATATCTTGGTGTTCAAAAGAAAATCATAGCAGCCTGTTAAAAGAGGGGTTTAAGGTTTATGTTAATAGCCCTTCTTTGGGTAGGGGCCGACTGCCAGGCTTTGGCAGATTGCCCACAGGCCCGGCTGGGCCTGTGTGGTGACTGCCAGGCCCAGCCGACTGAGTCGGCTGGGCTGGGGTAGCATCCCAGCCTGTTGGCCAAGTACAGTTTAAAAAAAAAACAGTTTTAAACTGTCGGGCCCCAGCCGACTGGGTGAATCTGGTTGCGTGCCAGACCCAGCCGACTGGGTCATAGGTATAAAAAAAAAAGAAGCGTAATGTTGGGCAGGCTGGCAGCCAGCCGAGGGAGGCTCGGCTGACTGCCAAGCCCTGGCAGAACATACACAGGTCCAAACCGGGCCTGTGCATGGTTCGCCAGACCCAGCCGAGTGTCTCGGCTGGGCTGGCAGCGCCTTGCCAGGCTCGGTCCAGCCTCTTGGCTGGACTGGCACAGGCCTGGCAGCCAGCTGGGCCTGTTTGGGACCTCAGCTCGGCTGGGTGTAAACTGTAAACCTTTCAAAAAATTTATATATATATTAAGAATAGATAATTATATTTATGTGGTTTAAATTGGTGATTTGAGTTTCACGGTGCATTAACAAGTATGTGCATTGATGGGTACATGTTCTTTTCAAAAAGAGAAGCAGGGCTTTAACAGTATGTGCATTGAGGTGTAGATGTGCATTTCAAAAAGAAAAAAAAAACAGCACAAAAATAGTTACCTACATTTCTATGTTTAAGCAGAAATTAACGAGAACATGTATTGCCACATTTATGCTGAATTTAATGAGAACATGTATTGCCATGTTTATGTTGAATTTAACGAGAACATGTATTGCTAAGAATATGCAGAATTTAATAAGAACATGCAATTGACATGAATATGCAAACTTGATGAGAATATGCACTTACATGAGCACGTACATTCAAAGGAAACATGCATTGACATGGATACGTGTATGCAAATGAAAGAATGCACTTAACATAGTTGCATATAAATTAAGTAAATACATGCTTATGAATATTTTTGTTTCATACGCATGATAAAAGTTTGCATATATGAATGTGCATTTGGAAGATGTGTTTTGTCTCATAAATGGCATATTGCTTTGATTTTTGCATATTGTGCATCGATGATACAAGTGGATCATCGTAGACCTGAAGAGTTTTGAGCACTGGATGATCCTTCTTTATTTACCTTTAAATGCATCGCAAAAATCACATTTATTTTTATTGCATTGTATTGCATTTCTCTATGTATTTCCAGGGGCAGGAGTCCCGTGATGGTTCTCGCAGGGGTGGATGCGAGTTTTTGCCTTTGTTTTTGCATACTGAATTGCAAAACTTAATAATTAACTTTTAATAAAAAGATAATAAATAAGAACAGTGTAATATACGTTCTGAGATCTCCGATCGAAAGAATGAAAATCTTAGGGATTCAGTTTTGGGAGACTATAAGGATACAAAAAACTTTGTATGCTTTACTTATTACCCTTAAACCCGATATTGAGGTTCTTTCTCCTGGACACGGTTTTAAGGAGAGTCTGTCACTTTACCTGAGGGTGGTGTTCGACACAGCTGTTGTTTTGGTATACTAAGAAAGTGACACTATTGGATGTGGAGGTTCTTAGTGTCCCAACATCAGATGTGGAGGTCTAATGTGCCGAAGGTGATTCGGTTGAGGGTTAAGTTTGAAACCCAGTAATAAAATACAACTTGTATGCTAAACTACCCTGGGAACCTAACTTGACCTCGGAAAATTGTACCCATTTGGTGTATCCGCGGACAACGATAATTAAAAAGAGAAACTTAAATTGTATGCATTTAATAAAGCATGCATATGGAAAGAAAAACTTTAATGAAAGATAATAAAATGTTCATGCATTGCACATAAATCATGTATAATCCTGCTATGCATTAGAACATGCATATTTTACCTGTTCTCTTAATTGTTACATGTTGTTGGATGTTGATGTTTAACTTCTAATGCATGTTAAATGACTTGCTTAAATTGAGATCCCTGTTATTGATTAATGTTCTTTCATGCTTAATAAATACCCCATGTTGCATGAATGTTTAATTGAATAATGTAAATGTCATAATTGTATTCCTTTGAACTATTGCATGAAATCTTATCTGTGTTCTTTAACTCACTTGTTTCATTAAAAATACCTTTGCTCAAGATTTCGGTTCTGACACCCTACTTCTATGGTTTTTCGCAGTCGATCAGTGAAGCGACTAGCTTCTGGAGGAGTTACGGGTGCCACGCACTTGCTAGACAGATCACTGATGGACAGCGTGACTCTTCTTTTATTTCATTTTTGTTTCATTTAGTTGTTATTGCACTCTGAATTTCATTTATGCAATTGCCTCGAGACTTATCACTTATTATTTCAATAAAGGTTTGGTTTGGTATGGATGATAATTGTAAGCTCCATTGTGGTTGATTGTTTTATCCAATTGAGAGTGGAACTGTAAAGGCCCCGGGTTTCTGGGAATACTTCTGCAATGGTTTAAAAAAAAATCTGCATTTTCAAGAGGTAAGAGTTGGGGTCATTACATATACAAAATTAGATGGACAAGAATACGCAAAACTATGTCCTTGAGTTAAAAGCATATATATATATATATAACACATACATTTATATATATATAACGCATACATTAGAAGTGTTTCAACATTGTTCTCGCATGCAACTTTCCCCTACCTCAGAGATGGTTTAGATCTCTGGCGATTCCGAGTGTAGGTTATAATATTGTTTGTACTTTGGTAACCATGCTGGAAATATGGAGTCTTGTTCGTCATGTCGAATGGTGCGTTGTAAATGGTTTTTATCGTGTTGCAAATAGAATGATATAACAAACTTAATTTAACAGAATAAGCGACGATTGTGTCGTAGGGGTTAAACTCGAACCTTGTTCGAGTCAACCGGACCGAGCCGGGCTCTATGCAGACTGAGCTTAGCTCGGCAGCGCCTGACCAAGCAGGCCAAAGGGAGGTGCAGGCAAGCCTGACCAGTTGACTTGGTGAAACCGAGTTAAAATTTGGTGTGCACGAGTCGGTCCGGGGTACTGGACTAACCCGAGTTGTGCTCGGTGATAGTCGAGCTTCACTCAGCTCAACCATGCTCTAGACAGCAACAGCACTAGGAGCTGTTGTTGTTCAAGTGCAGAAAGAAAGGGGACGGAGGGACAGAGCGCTCGACTATTACGCCGAGTCGAGTCTGGCCCCCATACGAGACAGGATCGAGCCTAGGCTTGGTCCTTCTATTAAGGGAACCAAGTTGGGCTTAGTTCAAACTAAGCTCAGCTAGGTAGATTGGTCCAAGGAATAACAACGGCCAGATGCTGTTGTCGTCGCCGAAAAAAAAAAGATAGGCAGGAAGGTGTCGCCCTCCCGCCAAAAAAATCAAGACAAGTAGGAGGGCAAAAAACTGAGATAGGCACCAAAAGAATTGAAACAAGCAGTAGGGCGGCACCCTCATGCCGAAGAAATCGAGAGAGAGAGATATTGAGAGAGAGAGAAAGCAGAGACTTATAGGGAGAGAGAGACTCCCGACGAGACATTCTGGCATGGGGGGTTTCCGGCAAACAAAAGACACAAAGGAGAGACTCCCGACAAGAGATTCCAGTGTGGGGGGTTTCTGACAAATAGGAGAAGATGTAGAGAGGGAGAGAGATAAGGAGAGAGGGAGAGCATAGAGAGACGGGGTGAGGATCGCGCTGTATTTTAAAAAGAAACCCCCTCATGGTGGGTTTAAATAAGGGGGAGAGAGGGGATGTTGATAGGGGTGTTGACATCCTAGTTTGGATCCAACCTGGATTCGACCCATTTTATTTGGCTAAGGGGGGAGGGGGGATTGGGTTGGGTCTATTTAGGCCCAACTCAATCAAATATATATATATATATATATATATATATATATATATATATATATATATATATATATATATATATATATATATATATGTTTTCGGATTGGGTTGGATCCAACTCAATCTATGTTACTAATTATCTCTATATTACTATATATATATATACATATATATATATGTGAGTGTGGGTTTGGATTTGAATCACAGAGGTCCAAATTCTCATAAAAAGCTTATTTTAAGGTAGATTGTAAGGGCTAAGGGTTGGATTGGACCCAAATTTGGATCCACATCTAGTCTTAATGCAATTTGGTTGAGTTCTTGGTTGGGTTGGGTTGGGTTGGGTTGGGTCCGAATGGACCCAAACCTCTAGTTATCTTATGTGAGACCAAGTTTGGGCCTCGATTAGATCCCCTTGTCGGGATCCAGATCCTGATGGTGTTGTCTAAGCAATGAAACCTGGCAAACATCATCAAAAAGTTCATCGATAAAAACCTGGTCCATGAGTTTCTCATAAAAGTAATAGGAATAATCCCATATCATTTCTAAAAAACCCAAAAAAATTGCGAACTTTACAAATTACACTGTTAAATTGTGAGGGCAGGGCTCAAAATTGTTATTGCATGTGGATTTGCAAAATGGTTCTTATGTAAAGAACTTGAAATGGATTTGAAAATGGTCAAAGAGACCAAAACAGTGTAATTATACTATTTTTTGATGTCCCTTCCACATTGTGAGAATCTTGGATGACAGTCATGGGGGACAATGAGGATATTAAAACTCCATGTGCAATTGTGTCCCCAGAACCCGATATGTGGTTCACTTCTCGACCATAGTTTTAGGGAGCTTTCAACCACTTTGGTTGGGGGTGTTGTTGTTGACTCAACTGTAGTTATTGGTATACCCAGAAAATGGCATCAATAGTTGAGGATTTTTATTAATGTCCCAGTATTAGGTGAGGATTCCTAATGTTCCAATAGAAGGTGAGGATTTCTGATATCGGTCGAACAACAAGTGTTGAACCTAGTAACTAAAATACAAATTGTGTGTAAAACTATGACTGAAAACCTAACTTAAACCTCAGGAATTGTCTGTTTTGAGTATTTGCGAGTTTAAAGAAAAGTGAAAATTAAATTTGTGCATTTAATAGGGACATGTATGTAAAAACAACTCTGATAAATAACTTAATAAGTTATTCATGATATACATTGAATCATGCATATTTTATTGTTCAGCATTAGTTCATACATCTCTGCATATTTGGTTTTGCATGATATTTGGTTGAATACTTGAATGGTAAGTTAATTGTGGTAAGTTATTGCATGTTGATTTCCTCTTAAATTTACGCAAGAGTTAATTTATGCTATTTTCTTTACTGTTGGATTTTTAGAAGAATTTAAGTAATATTGTATATTTTTTCATGATTTTTAAAATCAAAAAATATAATTTGTAATTATATTTTTATTTAAAATTGATAAAATCATGAGAAAATATATTAAAAATAGGTGACTTAAGTTGGGTCTGGGCGTGGCCTAGAGCCCACTTACAAGACCTAGTTGAGCTAATTATAATTTGAGAATTTTTTTGTTTTTTAACCTTTAAATTTGAGCAAAAATTCGGAGGCAAAAATCAGGTATGACCATCGTTAGATCCGCCTCGGAATACTGATCGCGTTGGTGACCTGTTTTTTTTATATCGGATTACTGTTGTCGATTTTTTTGAGTTTTTCCACACCATAAATCAAGGTACAGGTTTCTCTCTAAATTCTTACGGGACAAGAATACATATAGATTGATTTATGTATAAGTATTAGAGGGAAAGAAAAATTTGATTCTAATTTATGTATATATATATAATGATGATTATATATATATATATATATATATATATATATATATATATATATATATGTTTATTTCTTTGTGTTTATCGATTTTTCCTTGTATATACAAATCTGAAATATATATGTAAACATATTCTAGATTTGTTGATTTAATGGTTTTACACGAGAAGATGCATGCAGATAGATTATCGATTTTTTTCCATGCTTATATCATGTAAATTAGATCATCAATTCTCTTAATCATGCATCTAATTATATGCATTTAGTCTATGGGTAACGATTTTTTTAGCCTGTCTCTGAAAATAGATAGGTGTTTCAGTTTTGCTATATATTCCTATGTTCATGCATACCGTGTATACACACACACACATATATATATATATATGATCAGATCTGTTAATTTCTTTTTGATATGCATTTGAAAACATGCATCTGAAAGTATATTATTGATTCAGACTTGTCGAGTTTCATGTACCTGAAAGTATATTTGTTTCGATTCAGAATTTTATATATATATATATATATATATATATGCAAATCTAGATCAGATCTGCCAAGTTTATATGCACACTGATTTGGATCAGATCTGTCGAGTGTATGCATCATGCAGATCTGGTTCAGATATGCCGAATCACATGTCTACATTATTTTGGTTCAGATCTGTCAAGTGGCACGTTTATGCATGTGAATGTTTTATTTTGATTCAGATCTGTCCAGTTATATGCTTATGCATCTGAATGCATTGTTTTGATTTATATTAGTCGAATTACATGCTCATGCATCTGCATCTAGTTATATGTTTCGGTTTTGTTGATTTTATACTCATGTATATACGCAGTCAGCATGTGACACAGGCTGTCATATGCATATTTTTGGGTCTAGCTGACCCATATACATGATTTTAATCATGTACATGGATCAGTCAGCATGTTGTACACATTGGTACATGTCTGGCCAACCCATGTACATGAGTATGAACATGTACATGGATCAGCCATAGCGTTGTCCAAGTGTGTACAGGTCTGACCGACCGATGTACATAGTTGAGAACATGTACATGGAACAGCCAGTGTGCTGCATACATGTGTGTTTTGGTCTAATGGATCAGCCAACAAGCTGGTACATGTCTGATTTTGGTCTGGCTGACCCATGTACATGATTATGATCATATACATAGATTAGCCAGCACGATGGAAATAGGTGTTTTTCAGCATTAACCGACACATGTACAAGATTTTAATCATGTACATTGATCAACCCCAGTTGTTGGCCTGTTTATCGGACCGGCTGCATGTGTGGTTTCGTGATGTCAGATACACGTCCATGTTCGTGATTAGATTATGTATTTTCTGAATTAATATATAAACATGATCCTGATTTGATCAAGTTTGCAATTGTGCATATCATACGTATGAATCTGAAATTTATTTGATGTTTGCACGACTGTGATCATATGCATGTTTGGTTGATTATGCATGGAATTGATCATGAACGGTGTGTTCTACAAGCATCTATTTGCATGCGTATGCGCTTGGTTTAATGTGCATCCATATTTTGTGTGTTTTGAATGTGCATTGTGAACATGTTTGGAAACTGTGCGTGTGTTGCATGTTCACTGAAATTTTGCAAGATGCATAAATTACTTTTTGTGTTGGTGGTCGGATGTGCTGTGTAGGTCAGGAGCATGTGTTACTCCAAACTATTGTTGATTTTATTTATGCATTGCAAAATTTATTTCTGAAAATTTATTGGTTTTCTAAAGTTAATGGTATTATTAAATTGTGAGGGCCAGGGCCCAAAATTTTTTAGTTTTGCATGTTGATTTGCAAAAACGGTTCTTGTGTAAAGAACTTAAAAATTTTATTTGAAATGGTAAAAGGGGCCAGACAGTGTAACTAATCTCTTTCTTAATGTTCCTTCCACAGTGTGGGAATCTTGGATGGCGGTTATGAGGGACTGTGAGGATACTAAAACTGTAACGCCTCAAAATTTCAAACTTACGAACCTTTCAGAAGATAGGCAAGAGACTAGAAGAAAATCTTTTTTCTTTCAGAGTTTGTTTATGTAATCAGCAGAAGATAATTCTTTTGTTGAATTTAGAAAGACAAGCAGACAACTTTGGGCACGTTAGCTAAAAGAACCAAAACTCACTACGCATGATACTTGCAAAACACTTGGAAAAGACACTTTCATTTAAAGAAGTTCCCAAATAGTACAAAATTCGGATATCTAAAGGAAATCCGTGATAAAACTCAAAAACGTTCAGAACGCGAGCTAAGAGTAGGAAAAAGAAAATCTTGAAGCCATCTTGCAATCGCGTCATCGCCCGTGGTGTACCTAATCATCACCGGTACCCATAGAATGAGTTAGTTTTGCAAAAAACTAGTAGGTGCACAAGAGAGACTACAGAAAAATGAATTAAGAGCATTTAATTCAGCATGCTAAGCAGTTTAAAGCAGATCAGCAGTTAAACAGGTAAGCAGTTCAAAGCAAGTAAGCAGTGCAACTGTCAAACGCAACATGACGATTCATTTGATCGTAAGCTGTGAACTACCACGCAACTAGCAAGTCTTATGACCCATCAACCAGTGCAAACAAACTTATGTTTCGATATTACTGGCCTGCGGGTACGCGCAGAAAAATCGTAGAAACAACTGAGACTAATTCGGGCGTCTGTTATTCTATGTATTTTCAATAACCCAAATAGTTAGTTGAGTCCGCTCCTAAGGGGACGGCTTTAGCCGAGAGAGGATTTCCCAAAGGCAGGTACTTGGCAACGGATGCATCCAACTTCTGAAGAAGTCCATGGGATCTACCACCTAGGATAATGTCTGGTAGTCCATTCCCCTAATTCCAATGACTTGGGAGGCCGAAACTTTGCCTCTGGGGTGGTTATTAACAACCTGTCCATTGCAGTGTGTACCCTCTCCCTTGATAGACTACAAGAAGCGAATGAGTGCGTTAGGGGTAAATTAACTGACGACTCATTCTATATGCTCTGGTCTTTTGACTAAATGAGCATCTTACCTGTGAAGGCGATCCCATTTTTATGTGTTTACAGCATTGTGAATTTAGCACTGTTCGAGGTCGCACGACCATCTCATCCGACCATTGCAGTACTAGCGTGTAGTGCACAACTACAAGTACTCTAGGATGAAAGGGATATAGTTCCTTAATGGGAGCCTCAACAAAAGTGTTTCACAAAGATGTAATTTTTCTCAAACTTTACTTTTGACATTATTTATCTTTTGAAACAACCAACAGTTTGTGCCAACATTTGGCATGCAATTTTCTAGAATCTCATCCGCTATCATGGTATCTACATGCCTCGATACCGGCCTCGATGAACGAGATATGGGTTTCTCAACAGAACCCCCGCTAAGAAGTTCGCTCATGCCCCAATTCAGAGTTACCCGAGATATGTCGAATAGACGAACAAAACCAGCCAATCACATCATTCCAAATACTTCAATTTGGGTAGTCTTTGATGCTTTTGCGCAGCTCCCTAAATTCTCAAGTCTACTTTGCAGGACTGCTCACTCGAAAAGCTAGGATCCCTGCTAGGGATCCCTCAACTTAGATGAAGATGTATCATTAAGTTCCCGACTCAACTTTTGTCGCAAGAGGGAGAGTGGTAAGGATGTCTTTTATAGAACATGCAATGAGCGAAAACTTGAGTGTCATCTGCAATGGCAAGACAATAACGAAACATTTGTAAAAGCAAGAATCTGGGCGCAAAGCGCGACGACAAAGTAAAGACATGACAAAAAGTAAAGGACAAGGATGGCGAAATTGCGTCCTTGAGTTAAATGTGTACTCGTATAAATATATATATATATATATACATATATATATACATATATATATATACACATATATTTATTTAATTATCCTTTTTAGTTAATTGAACTCAATTCAATTGTCCAAGTCCTCCGTGCAATCTTCCCCTACCTTGGGGAGTTGCGAGATTGCTGGCGTCTGCGGGTGTAAGCGATGAACGGCTCGGACCGCGGGGCGCGAGCGGGATTCGTCGTACGAGCTGCAAAAGCGAAACTTTAACATGTTATCTCAATCAGAAAGGTAGAGAGGACAAGGGCGTTGCCGCTGTCCTGACGTGAAAGAAGCAGAGGTAGGGGCAGCATGCCCCCGACAAACCTTCTTTACGTGCAAGAAACAGAGGCAGGGGCTTCGCCCTTGCCTGTCGAAAAGTACAGAGGCAGGGAGCTTCGCTCCTGCCTGCCGAAAACTGTCGATGGCAGGGGTGATGCCCCTGCCCTAAAGAAGAGGGTGCAGGGAGGGGGCTCAGTCCCTCCCCTGCCCAAACCAAGGGAGGAAAGGGTCTCGGCCCCTCCCCAGCGAAACAGGGAGGGAGCCGACCCCTTCCCTGCGCAATAAACAAGCAGGGAGGGGCTCGACCCCAGGCAGGGAGGGCTCGAGCCTCTCTCCGAATCAAACAGAGGTAGGGAGGGTCGAACCCTCCCCTGCGCAATCAAAAAGGAGACAGGGAGGGCTCGACCCTCCCTGTGAAAAAGAAGAGGCAAGGAGGAATGTCGACCCTCCCTGGTGAAAACAAAAGGGCAGGCAAGGGCCCCAAAACCCCTTGCCAAGACCCTTCTCATAGGCAGCAAGGGTTTTACCCCTGCCGACCTACCGAACGACCATTCCCTGCTGTCAAAGGGAGCAGGGAGGTTGGGCCCCTCCCCTGCTAAAGGTGGTGCAAGGAAGGGGGTTTGACCCCTCCCTTGGCCGCAGGGAGCACAGGGAGGGCTCGACCCCTCCCCTACCGGAAGGAAACGTAGGGAGGGGGCTCGACCCCTCCCTTGCTGACTCAACGAGAAAGAAAGGCAAGAAGACAAGAGAAGAAGACGGTGCGTACCTGGAGGTCGCCGGAGGTAGGGTCGTCGGCGTGCGAGTGTCGCCCGTGGTCGCTACTCGACAGCCGCAAGGAGAGTGGGTCGGGGGAGAGAGAAGAGGAGACAGAGGGGTTAGGGTTACCTGGGGCTGCCGGAGGAGGTCACCGGTGGTGGTGAGGTTGCCGATGCAAAGTGAAAGGGGAGAGGGAGTACAGAGAGAAACGAGAGAGCGAGAGGGGATAGGGGGTTTCTATTTGAAACCCCTCCACTGCTTCGCTGTCTTTAGAAGGCGCAAGGGAGGCGGTGGCCTCAGGTTGGGTCTGGGTCGGGTTCAGATCCGACCCGAATCCAAGTTTTTTTTTTCGGGTTTTACAAAAACTCTGTGTTATTGTGCCCCTGAACTCGATATGGTAGTTCACTTCCCAACCACAGTTTTAGGGATATTCAACCACTTTGCTTGGAGGTTGGACTGGGGGTATTGTTGTTGACTCAGCTATAATTATTGGTATATCAAGAAAGTGACGTCAGTGGATGTTGATTTTCTTTATGTTCCGACATTAGATGTTGATTTCTAAAATTCTGATGGATGGTGTTGATTTCTGATATCAGTCAAGGAACAAGTGTAGAATCCAATAATAAAATACAAATTTTGTGTTAAGCTACAACTGAGAACGTAACTTCGACTTCGGAAATTTATACCCGTTTTGAGTATCTGCGAGTTTAAAAAAAAGTGAAAATTAAATTTGTGTGCATTTAACAGAGACATGCATGCAAAAGTAACTCTGATAAATAACTTAATAAGTTATTCATGCATGTGCATTGAATCATGCATATTTTATTGTTCAACATTAGTTAATACATTTCTACATATTTGGCTTTGCATAATAATTGTTTTTGCATGATATTTGGTTAAATGCTTGAATGGTAAAGTAGTTGTGGTAAGTTGTTGCTTATGATATTTATCTGAAATTATGCATGAATTGGTTTATGCTATTTCCTTTACTGTTTGGGTTTTTAAAAGAATTCGTACAAAAGACTTAGGTTCTTACCCGTTTTCTTAAAACTATTTTACAGGTACGGATGCTCAGTGATGTCTCAGACCGGCTAACTAGAGGCTTCAAGAGTTGTAACTGGTTTCTGACATGATGGCTTATTTATGATATAGACGATTTTTGGTCTTAGACTATTTTGAGAGTTTGATTAAATTAATAAAGTTTGATTTATTCTTCATTTGATTCAATACATGGTTTGGTTTGTAGTTTGGTATATTAAATCTATAATGCCTCAAATCCTTGGGTGAGTTTTCGCAATTGTTTTAAAAAAAATCACTATTTTTACGAAGGTCAGTTGGGGTTATTACAATTCATACGAGGACTTTGATTCTTACCTGTTTTCTTAAAAACTGTTTTACAAGCACAGATGCTTAGTGACATGTAGGACTGGCTGGGTGGAGGACGAGAGACTTGTGACTTGGTGTTTGGGTTCTAACCAGAGCATGATTATAACAAAGTTGATTTTATGTTTTTGGATATTTCGACCTTTTGATTTAATTAATGAAGTTCATTTTATTACTTGAAGTTCATTCAATACATTGAATGGTTTGTGGTTTGGTTATGTTAAATATGTGATGCACCCCGGATCCTTGGGAGGTTTTCTGCAAATGTTTTAAAAAACAAAAAATTCTACTGTTTTTCAAGGGTCAATTGGGGTCTTTACAGGCATGACTTTCTTCTTTCACCACATTCTTCCCCCCCCCCCTTAACTCCAGACATTGCAGCACTTCCTCCAATCTTCATTCCTTTCCTCTTCAATACAAGGCATGTCTTTTTTCATATGCCCCATTTTCTTACAATAATAATGCACATTACTCATATCATACTTCGGAAATCCCATCTTTGCCCCACCAGAACTGTTAGGTTATCTCGCTGCCACCAAAATAGAATCACCAAAAAGAGTAGGATTGAAGAGATTTCATCTTAATCTCCTCAGCACTGATCTCAGAAAGAGCCTGGATGACCTGAGGAAAGACTGTTCTATGAAATAACAACACTTTTGACATTATCAAACTCAAAGCGCAATCCCATAAGAAACTCAATTACTCTTGTTGTCTCTCAGGTTTGTGCTTCTGCTTCCATACAGGTCTTGCAATCCTTGTATTTATCACATTTCTTGTTGTTGTCAATCAAAGCCAATGAGTCTCATAGCAACTGCATCTCAAAGTGATACTCCTCAACTGACTTACCTCCCTGCCTTAACTCTCTCAATTCTTGAATTAACTGATACAGTCTTGCCAGCTCTCTTGCATTTATACTTGCCTGAGATAGCCCCAAGCATTCTTAGCTTCAACAAACTTAGAGATGTTTATAGCAATTCTTGGTTCTACATAGCTGAGAATCCATGCCTTAACCATCACATTGTTCATCTTTCATTCTTTGAGGGCATTCTCATAGTTCACATGTCCAAATTTGGGCTTCACTGAAGTCCTATCAAGAAAGTCTCTTAGTCCTTTGCCATCAATGGTGGCTACCATAAAATCAGACCTAAGTAGTTGGTTTCATCCAACTTAACTGAACTCAACTGGATAGTGTCACTTTTCTCCATTTGAACCCAATCCCTAAACTACAATACTTAATGTCCCTGCAAATAAAAAGAACAAACAAATGCTACCCAATCCAAAATAGCACAACACCAACAAGGTGATATGTTATGCTAAGCAATAAGCAGCATCACCCTTAAAATATACTATAGTAACAGCCCCAAATCACCAACAATGCAAGCTAATTTAGCCAAACTCACAACCAACACAACAAATATTTCTTGCATATAGGTGAGAATAATGATATCTGATCACTATCACAAATCTGCAGCTAAAATCGATGCACAAAACTGAAAACAATGAAACTAATGTATGAAAAACTAGTTACCACCAAGGAGAGACTTCAAAAAAGATCAACAAACCTCACCCAATATGAAAAATACTAGCATCAGACCACTTCTAGAAATGAAAGCTTTACATGAGTGTGGAACTTGGGAGATTGTTCCTAGACCATCAAACAAGAATGTTGTAGGATCTAAATGGGTCTATAAAATCAAGTATAAACCCGATGGATCCATTGAACGCTATAAGGCGAGGCTAGTGTGAAAGTATCTTGAATAAGATAGTAGAGTCAAGATCATAATATTCTTGTGCACATAAGCACAACAAGAACACGTAGAACACTTGTGCACAAAAGCACAATATAAAAACACTCAAATGCTCAAAGTCATACAAATGAACATTAAAATCTCAAAGAAATCACTATTGGGCTTTGACCCAAAGCCTTACATTTACAAAGGGGGAGAGCCCCTATATATACACATATGATGGCCTTGGGGGGGCCAACATATAGCTGTTGGAGCCCCTCCAACAGTCACAATTGTGACTGTTGGAAGGGCCCAACAGCTATATGGTTGGGCCCCCAAGGTTTGGTCAAAAAGTCAAAAAAACAAAAAAGGCAAAAAAGATAAAAATATAAGGAATAAAAAATGTAAAATTTACATACATATTCGTAATGTGAATATGCGCAAAAAATAGGAAATACCTAAACTACCCCTACAGCTAATAAATGAGGAAATACATATTTTATATATATAAAAAGTAAATGCATATACATATATATAATATATGTATATGTAATACCTTTTATATATATAAAATATATATTGGATTACAAGATTTAGATACATTTTTTAACACCCCCCCTCAAACTTAGGGCAGGAGGACCGAAAGTTTGCTAAGAAGAAAGTTGAATTGCGGAGCACACAACACTTTGGTGAAGAAATCTGCCAACTGATATTCTGAAGTTACATATAGAAGATCTATGACTCCTTTCAGATAAGTTTCTCGAACATAGTGACAGTCCATCTCAATGTGCTTTGTTCGCTCGTGGAAAATATGATTTTTAGCAATGTAAATTGTGTTTTTATTATCGCAGCATAACTTGGTAGGCCCTTCTATGACAATTCTCATATCTTCCAAAAGCTGATGAATCCACACAATCTCCATAGTAGTAGTTGTCATGCCACGATATTCAGCTTCAGTGGAGGATAGAGACACTTTTTGCTGCTTCTTGCATCTCTATGAAATTAGCGAATTTCCTAAAAATATACAGAAGCCAGTGGTGGAGTGACGGTTATTCGGGTCACCTCCCCAGTCTAAATCAGTATATAAATTAATTTTAAATCAGACGAAGAGGACAAAAAAACTCCCTTATTTAGAGTACCCTTTATGTATCTTACGACCCGTAAGACGACACTCATGTGAACTGAAGTTGGTGCATGCTGAAACTGACTTGTGGTATGAACTGCATGTGAGATATCTGGTCTGATAATACTCAGGTACATCAACGATCCTACAAACTGTCAGTAGAGAGTAGGATCTGAGAGAGGAACACCATCATCAATTTTCATTTTGGCTTCTACTATAGCAGGAGTTTCACAAACCTTATCATCTTTAATACTTGACCTGTCAATAATTTCAGATGCAAGCTTAGTTTGAGACAAAAATACCCTCGATGAGAGTATGCTACTTCAATACCCAAAAAATAAGTTAGAAATCCCAAGTCAAACATTTCAAACCTATCCTTTAAAATTGATTTTATGCTTTTAACCCTTTTAGAATCGCTTCTAGTTATAAGCATATCATTCACATATAGAAGCAAGATAATAATCCCTGCATTAGTTTTTCTAACAAATAAAGCAGTGTCAGTAAAGCAAAGAAGAAAAACCATTTTCTAACATTACTGAGTTAAACCTATCATACCAAGCCTTAGGAGCTTGTTTTAAACCATAAAGTGATTTTCTAAGACGAAGCACTTTCCCTTTTGGGAGCACTATTCCAGGTGGAGCATCCATATATATCTCTTTATTCAAATCACCATTCAGGAAGGCATTCTTAACATCCATTTGATAGATGTTCCATTTGTTGATTGATGCAACAATGATGAGACATCGGACAGTGACTGTAAAGCCCGTGAAAAAAAAAATTGTTTCGGACACGTGCCATGCACGCGTCGGAAATGTGTCACAGTCGGTCCGTCGTGTCAGACCTGGATCCGAGTTGGACCCAGACCCGAGCCCGAACTCGGACCCGACTTCTCGATCGTTCGAGAAGCCTGTGACTTTAATAAGTCACAGGCGTCTCGGGCGAGAGGCAGAACCCCTCGCCCCCTTCTCTCTCATCTGCTCCGCCCTCCTCACGCTGCGGCCGCCGGCGAAAAGGAGACGCCGGCAAGCAGCTCCGTCCGACCACCTTCTCTCGGTCCGGCAGGTTTCCCGACGACGCAAGCGCCAGCACTCCCCTCTTCGTCCTTCGTGTTGCAGGATGTTGATCGACGCCGACGACGGCCTCTGAGATCCGGCGACCAGCGCTGCTCCCTGCGGCCATCGACGTCGGCCACTCGTGGCCGGCCACCTCTTCGCAAAACCCCCCCTCTCTGTTGTTTCTCCCTTCAGCCGCCGACGACTCGCAGCCGGCATCCTTAGCCGACGACAACCAACGATCCTCCCTGCAGTCGCCGAGCATCGGCGACTCGCCGTCGGTCGCCACTCGTCTCCTCTCTTCTCCGGCTCCCTCTGCTTGTCCAAGGGCGTGTGTCGGTGACCCCGAGAACCTCCTTTCCTTCCTTCGTCCCCCTTTTGCCTGATGAAGGAGGTCTTGATGTCGTCGCCATCGTCTTCCTCGATCTCCTTGGAGCCTCTGCTGACGACCTTCCAGTCCCCAACGACTCCCCTGTTGCTGCTGTTTTCGGAGGTAAACCCTCCCCTCTCTTTCTCCTTTGTGCAGAATGGATCGACAGGGGGGCTGAGCCCCCTGTCGTCACCGCTTGTTGGCAGGGGGTTAAAACCCCTCCTGCCTCCCTGTTTGTTGTCGGCTGACAGGTTGACTCTTCTTGACAGGGGGTTCCGCCCCCTGTCACTCTTTCCTTGTTTCTCGGTAGGGGGCGGGGTCCCCCTACCTTTGTGATTGTTTCCCAGCAGGGGGCGAGCCCCCCTGCACTCTTATCGTTTTTTGGTAGGGGGAGAAGCTCCCCCTGCCCTCCGTTGCTTCTCGGCAAGGGGATCGGCCCCCTGCCTCTTTCGCTTTGCCGACAGGGGGCTCTGTCCCCCTGCCATTCGCCTTTCGACAGGGGGTTCCTCTCCCCTGTCCCTTTTTGTGCTCTTGGGCAGGGGGCGAGGCTCCCCCTGCTCTTGTTGTCCCAGCAGAGGGTGGAGCCCCTCCCCCCCTGCTCTCTTGTCCCTTCTCGACAGGGGGTTCTGTGCCACTGCCTCTTGCGTTTTGCCGGCAGGGGGCGAAGCCCCCCCTGCTTTCCTGTTTTCGAGCAGGGGCTTGCCCCCTGCATTTCATTGTTCTCTGGAAAGGGACTTTACTCCCTTGCCTTGTTCTTGCTGCCGGTAGGGGGCTGCGCCCCTGCCTCGTGCTTTGACAAGGGGTGTTCCCCCCTGCCTTGTTGCGGCAGGCGTGGCAGAGAGCTTTTGCTCCCTCCCATGCCTTTCTTTGTTCTGGCAGACATGGAGCTTCTACTCCTTGCCTCTGCTGCTGTTGCCAGGCAGTGTTGAGGCCCCTGCCTCTGGCACCCTTGTCTGCAGGATGCAGAGTTCCTGCATCTGCCTTCTGCAGGCAGAATAGCCTTGCTGCATCTGTTGCTTCTCGGTTATTTTACGACATATACTAACATTCTAAGCTCTCCAGGTTGAACGGTGGATCTAGCTCGCCCTTGTGGCTCGAGCTCTTGTTTGCCTACGCTGCATGCGTACGAGGACCCGCAACCCCTTAAGGTAGTGGATTCTTGCGTGAAAGGACAATGAACTGATAAATGCTAAAATAAGAAAGATAACTAAAAGAGGACGATATATGTATACGTATAATATATATACGTATGTCTTTACCTTCAAGGACGCAGTTTCACGATCCTTGTCCTCTTTACTTTCTTGCACTTTTCTTTTTGTCGTTGCCGCGCTATATATGCCTAGGCTTTCCATTTCTGTTTTTACATTCCATGTCTTTTAACTCAAGGACGCGGTTTCGCGATCCTTGTCCTCTTTACTTTCTCGCACTTTACTTTCCTGCTGCCCCGCGCTTTGCGCCCTGACATTTACTTGTTTATGTCTGCTTTGTTCTCCAGGATGCAAATCATGGTCCTCCTTTACGTTTTTACACTTTACTTCCTGCATTTACTTGTTGCCCCGCGCTTTATGCGCCATGGCCTTGCTTCTTGCTTTACTCTTCGTACTTTACTTCCTGTGCTGTCGTGCTTGCTCTTGTACTTACCTTTTGCATGTGTTCGTCCTTACCATGCTGTTGCCCTTCGTGCATGTATTCTTATCTTTGTCGTATGCTTCTTTACTTGCTTACGCTTATCATTTAATCGAGGTGCAACCCCATACCTCGTGAGTCATCCTCTACACTTGCTTAGTCAGTATAGGATCTCATACCTCACGAGTTGCTTACGTAGTTGCCTGCTTGTGTGTTACGATGATCGAGGTATGATCCCATACCTAGTGTGGAGCTCTAGCGTTCTACCCTCGCGGTGCAGCTTCGCCCATCGAGTCTTACCCCTCGATTTGCCATTGTTTTAGTTTGTGCACGCGTTTGTCCCTTGTCAGCTTGCACTCCCCGAGTGCAACTCTGAGTGTATAGTGTATCTCGTTTCACTTGTCTTACAAGCCACGACACACACTTATGCACTTCGGTTCTCCAAAGACATAATCTTAGGTGCAAACCTATTTTCGAGATATATAGCTTGTACAGCAGCGATAGCGGCCGGATCTCCCAAATCGATGTATTTGGGATAGGTGTGTTACAACTCCAGTTCGCCTATTTGATACGACTCAGATAACCTTGTTTAGAAGCCTGTGCATGAGTAGGGCGGGGATCCTAGCGAGGTACTTGCGCCATCGCTAGATCGACGTTACCTTGCCTCTGATGCAAGACCTAGTTTTTAGGCTTTCTGGTTCAACCAAGATAGTAGCGCCTTCCTTTCTTCGTGAAGGTATTGTTGGATCTCTTACAAGGGATCCATGTTCCTTCTCTTGTAGTTGTACCCTTAGTCACGTACGATATGTTTGGACTACGAAGAGCAAGACGAAAGGTCTATAGTAACCTCTAAGCGTGTATTGACACGTTAAGCTAAATCCTGCTATTTTGATATGCGCCTAATAGGCAGAATGCTTGCGATTGTCTAAAATAACCCGAGCACGATAAGTTGGAACTTGAATGAGTTCACTGTAGGCTTCTGTAAAGCAGAAGTGTTGAGATTTCCTGCGAGAGATCCATGGCCCTCTCATCGTGGTTGTACTTTTGAACAGGTACGTTGCGTACTACGATGAGTAGGATGAGAGGTCTATGTCTGCCTCGAACATGCAATGGCATGTGTTTGAGATCACAAGAGTGATGTTTCTACCCTCACTATGGATTGACCCCTTTCATCATGGTTGTGCATTTGAATAGGTACGTTGCGTACTGCGGTGAGTAGGATGAGAAGTGTGTGGGTGCCTCGAACGCGCAATGGCGCGTATAATTCACTTAAATAATAATCATGTGCCTTCACAGGCAAGATGCTCGATTGGGTTGAAAGACCAGAGCATGTAGAATGGGACGACGGTTAAGAAACCCTCCGTCGTGCTCATTCGGGACGGTTCATCAAGAGAGAGGATGGATGGTACAAAACTCCGATGGACAGTCATTAATGGCAATCTCGGGCAAAGATCCGACATTCCCCAGTCATCGAAGGTTAGGGGAAATCCTTCAGGCCACTTCTGCAGAAGTTCGGATGCGCATTCATTGGGCCTTTGTTTGCCTTTGGGGATTTACTCTTTTGGTCACTGGTCGTCCCCTTAGGAAGCGGACTCAGTCAGCCATTCGGGGTATAATAAAATACATAACATAATGGACCCCCGAATCGATCTCGGTTATTTCTACGTTTTGCCTTGTGCGTACCCACAACGGCCTGCTCAATAATGAGACAAGATATAACTTATTCACATGATCATGAGATATGCATGTTGTGACGTGCATTGCTTGCTTGCTTGTTAGCTCGGTAGTTCGGTGCGCTATTCGTTGAGTTATGTACGTCTGTCGAGGCGTTACCCTTGTTGGTTAAACTGCTTACGCAGTTCCTTGCTTGGTAATAACTAGCTTCTCATACTAGTTGATTGCTTATCCTGTGTAGCTTATGAATTGTTTGTGATGCAATAGCTTGTGCCCCACAATTAATGTAACTACTTGCCGATAGACAGAACTATATAATAGTACTTGTGTGTATTACGAGAGTGTTGTTATGAATACTTGTCTTATGCAATTGTTTTGCTTGACGGGTGGATAGAGTTAGTTACTCTTCACCGATAATATCTGTGGATTGCTATAGTTGCTTGTGTAGCACTATGATCCTTCCTGCTCTTGTATGTAGTTGTTTGCTTTACTAGAGCTTTGCTTACTCAATAGTATTTTGGTTAGATCTGCTAGTCTTGCTTGTTCCTGCTTGAGCTAACGTTTATCTTGCTTATTGCAGCCTTTGTTCTTTCTTGTCCTTTGCACCCCTAATAGTCTGTTGTGAGACTGACCCATTTCATGGGCAGATGGTGAACAGGTTGAGACAGCTTGCGATGGCACGATAACGCGATGCATTCAAGGCAATGCCCTTTCCTGACGTTGCGCTCCTGGGGATACTTTTGATAGATGTGGTATGAAGTTTCTTGAAAGCATCTCTTCTGATTTAAACTCTGGATTTCTAAAACTGTATTACCAAAACGTGGTTCTTCTTTTCATTTCAATAAAATATATACTTGAACTGCAAATCGGTTTGTAAGGGGGAATCTGCTTTTGGTTGTAATGCGCCCAAGGTCTAGGGACTTCCTGTTTTGAACCTGATCTTTCGCTGAACTTCTGTTTTAAACTCTGATAAATGATTGATTTCAAAGCTTTCAACATTTTTCATAAAAGGTTTCAAGTCCACGATTTTGGGGCGTTACAGTGACCATTCGGGCCACAGGCGCAAAAGTTTCTTCATAGTCAATCCCACATTCTTGACTATATCCATTTACAACTAATCGAGTCTTATATCCAGTGTTGTGAAAAGCATTGAGGCATAGCGAGGCGCTCCACCAAAATCTGAGGCGAGGCGTAAGCCTCGAGGCGTAAAGCGTAAGCCTCAAAGTTTTTTTTTAAAAAAACTATAAAAAAATATCTAAAATTATAAATAAATAAAAAAATCTTTATTGATGAAGCAACAACCAATAGGAAATAAAAAATCTCAAAAAATAGTGAGTTCATAAAAAATAATAGTGAGTGAGTTCATGAAAAATAAAACTTTAAGCCTTAGGATTTTTCTTCATAAGCTTGAAAATACAACACACATATCTCCAATATTTTCAAACTATCATAATATTTTAGCAGTATTTTCATGAAACATTATTAAAGTATTTTGTCATCATTTTTTCAAAATAATGAAAATTTGAAGCATGCAATGATATTATCATGAAACATTGTGATATTTCCTCTTCCTAGATTTCTGATTTAACATCTTTTTCTCAATTTCATATTATTTCTATCTATTATCTTTTTTCTATTTTCCATAGTTTGGCATGAAAGACAGCCTCTTTCTATTCTGTTTCCTGACCTTTCCATTTTTTCTCTCTATCCACAATTGCTAAGCTTTTCTCATGGAAAATAGGTGTGCTTGAGTTATCTCATCTAATCGACTCACTGAACATTGATAGTGATATCATGACTAGCTGAAAAATTATATCTTAGTCAGTAGGTTATGTATCCCCTTAACTTAAATGTTAAAGTTTAGCATAAACATGCTACAAGATCAACAATAGCACCTCAACCAAGGTGACTGCAGTCAATCATGTCAAAAGGCTCATCAGAAGCAGAAGAGCTGTAGCACTCCACAATCATCATCATGACTGATTGGTGACTATGCCCTTAAGTAGCAGAGGCTCTAAAATGAACAAAGTCCTTCACACTGTTAAAAGCTGATAATCCAAAAGCCATTGAAGGAAGGCAAATGTCAGCCAGCCCTTTCTTTTTAATTTTCCTTTTTTTTATGATATGCAGGCTGGGGTTAGCCTCTCACGTCTTCAGCATGAGACTCTTTGTTGTGACAGTGCTACTTTACAATCCAGCTATCTCATTCTTTTAGGCCTGTCAACATGTCACCTAGCCCATGTCGACAGACCTAAACAAAAATTCCACAGGTTCCCATGTTGATCATCTATGTCACATAGGTGTGGGTGCGTGGTTGCAGCACTTCAAAAAAATTGGGGTGCATGGTTGCGGGAGGGTATAAATTTGCGCGATGCAGCACCTTTACTAATGGGCTTATGGTTTTCCACACTAACTAAAAACAAAAAGAATAAATTAGAATCGTTGAATGCATTTTCTGTGCATGAACTACAGCAAAAAGAGGCGTGTACGCCTCAGTCCGAGGCGCGCCTCGCCTCAAGGCGTGCGCCTCAAGGCCTATGAGGTGCACGCCTCATGGGTGTTGCGCTTTATACCTGCGCCTCAAGGCACAAAGGCCCTCGCCTTGAGGCGAGGCGCGCTTTTTGCGCCTTGAGGTGCATTTTTAATAACACTGCTTATATCTCTCAAGAGATCCATCGCTCTTAGTTTTCACCTTAAATACCCACTTACATCCTATGGTTTTCTTACCCTTAGGGAGATCTTGGAACTCCCAAGTCTTTGCCATGTTGAGAGCCGAAAGCTCACATTCTATTGCTCTTAACCATTCATCATTTTTTTTTGCTTCTTCGAAGTTTATGGGTTCTTCATAGGAATAAATGGCGCTAAGGCAAGCTCTATGTTTAGGAGTGAATGAATCATATGAAATGAACCTAGAAGGCATTTTTCTACTTCTCTCAGTTCTTCGTAGGTTTTTATCATTTGTTGAATTAGAGTCACTAGATTCACTGTATCTTTCAATTGCACTCCTAAAATTGCTTCTATCTCTATGGGTATATGTTATAGGTTCTCTTAATGCTTCTTCATTACTACGTTGTGAGCTAGGGGAATGAGAGGAATCATCTTCTTTATCATTGAAGTCGTCATCACTATCCTCACTGTCATCGTTATGGGCTAAGATTTCGAATAAGAAAGAATAATTCATATTCTCTTCAAAGGATTCACCCTTTTCAAAACCATTAACATTTTTCAGAAAACTCACATTTTTGGAAACATATAACTTATTATTCTTGATATCATAACAATGAAACCCTTTTTGGGTTTCTGAATATCCAAGAAAGGCGCAGGGAATGGCTTTTGGTGAAAGCTTATCGTTCTTATCAGTAAGAACAAAGCATTTACAACCAAATATTCTCAACCGACTATAGTCAGGTTCTTTAGTGTACAATTTTTCAAAGGGTGAGATATTGTTCAAGTTTTTAGAGGGTAGCCGATTTATTAGATAAACAGATGCTAGAGCGGCTTCAGCCCAAAAACCTTTTGGGATGTTTTGATAAACCAACAAAGTTCGAGTTGTCTCTATTATATGTCTATGTTTCCTTTCGGCTAACCCGTTTTGTTGAGGGGTTTTTGGGCAAGATCTTTGGTGAAGAATACCATAACTTTCAAGATAATTTTTGAATTCACTTGAAAGGTATTCTCCACCAGAGTCAGTTCTAAACATTTTGAGATCCCCATTAAACTGATTTTTAATCATCATATGATAGACTTTAAAAGTCGAAAAAACTTCATATTTGTGTTTAAGAAAATAAATCCAACAATATCTCGTGTAATCATCAACAAAAATAACATAATAAGCAAAGTCACCTTTGGATAAGACGGGTGCCGGACCCCATACATCGGAATGGATAATTTTAAACGGTCTAGTTGTAAACATAGATCTTTGAAAAAAAGGTAATTTTTTCATTTTCCCAAGTATACAATCATTACAAGTGAAATCACTTACATAAACTTTTGACAAAAGGCAAATGGAAATTTTTTATAATATTTGGATGTCCAAGTCTCTTGTGCCACACATTAATATCTTTTTGTTGAACAACATTACAAAAAGGATTCTTTGGTACTTGAAGGGAATCGACATAGTAAAGATCACCCTTCCTAGAGCCTTCCCCAATCAATTTCCCGGACTGGCGATCCTGTATCCAACATTTGTTAGATGAGAACTTTACATCACATCCATGATCCGAGAGTTGAGAAACGGAAAACAAATTTAAATTTAATTTTGGTATAAATCTAATTTTTGGAATAAAGAATCCTTGTTTTTCAAAATTTTCCATTCCTTTTACTTCAAGAGATGTTCCATCCGCGGTTGAAACAAAAGATGGGGAAGAATTTTTTGTATACTCGGAAAAAGAATTAAAACTTGGGGTCATATGAAAAGAAGCACCCGAATCCAAAAGTCAAGAGGTCTTACCGGGGGGAGAAGAAGTTGACATGGCGGCTCCGGAAATGGCCCCTTTTAGAAGAGGTTGAAGCGCATCTACAATTTGTTGAAGAGAGAGGGCCCCACTTGAAGATGATGGGCACTCTTGAGATGTAGTAGTCATGGCAAGAAGCTTCTTCCATTTTGGGCAAATAGGCATGATGTGCCTCAGTTCCTTACAAAAGTGGCAATTAAGCTTGCTATAGTCCCTCCTTCCTCCTTGTCCGCTTAGATTTTGGTTTTTGAAATGAGGAGGCTTGTAGGTTTTTAAGTTGTTCCCCGGTCTTGATACAACATTCACACCTTCATTTTCTTCATTATTGGATGGTGTAGCTAGAACACTTGGATTGTTCTTACATACACCCATCCGAGTCTCTTCCCCACTCAATTTAGTTATGACATCTTCAAGAGAAGGAGAAGTGAAGGCGGATAAAAGAGAAGACCGAATTTGTTCGAATTCGGGCCTAAGCCCATTCAAGAAGTTAAAAAACCTATATTCTTCCAATTGTTTGTAACGAAGCTCTATGGCTTCTCCACTCCATTTGGGTTCAAGCATAGCAAGCTCATCCTAAATAGAAGATAGTGTTAAAATGTATCCATCAATTGTTGTAATTAGATATATTTTATATATATATAAGATGATACATATACATATATGGTATATATGTATATGTATCCTCCTATTTATATATATAAAATATATATTTTCCTTTTGTTTAGCCGTAGGGGTATTTTAGTCTTTTCCTCTGTTTTTACGCACATTCACTTTATGAATGTGATTGTAATTTATTTTATTTTTCTTTTTCTTTTATTTTTTATTTCGTTTTTCTCAAGTACCAAAAGGTACCTTGGGGGGCCCACTCAAATAGACGTTGGGCCCCTTCCAACGGTCACATTTGTGACCGTTGGAGGGGCTCCAACGTCTATGAGTGGAGCCCCTCCAAGGCTCCTTTTTGTTGTTATAAATAGGGGCTCTCCCCTTTGTATTTCTTACTTCTAGAGGGAGCTTATGCTCCATTGTAATGGGGTTTTTACCCCTTGTCCATTGTTTCTTCAATGTTATGCAACTTATGACTTTATGTCATATTTTTCCCTTTTTATGGGTTTTATGGGTTAGCACATTATGTGCTTGTGTTGTTTCCCTTTAATGGGTATATTTGCACTTCACGTGCATAAGTATGGGTTCATTATTGAACCCAATGTATTCCAACTCACTTTCTAACATGGTATCAGAGTAAGGTTGAGATCGAGTTGCTCTTTGGTGCATCGGGAAGCGTGGTATTCAAGAATTTGTTAAAGAAAAATGGTGAAGTATTCGTTTCTCTCTATTGTCTTTCTTATAGTTATTCGGTATGCATTCTATTTCTTTGAGTATTGTATGAAGAATGTAATATGTTCTTTTCTTTATGTGTGTTTTTTGTCATTATGTCTTTTTTGAGTTACTTGCTGCTCCATTGAATCGTTTTCGTATGTTTTTCTTTGAAAAACTTTAAATGATAACTTGTTTGGCGAAAAATTAGATATATGATTGCTCAAAACTTGCTTTAATGGGTCGGTAAAAATTTATGACCGTTGGAACTTTGAATTTACATTTTAAACCTAACCTTGTTTATAAAAATACCTTTATATGAATGTTTAGTCTTTAAAGAAAGGTATGTTAAGATTAAAATGCTTGTGAAATGTAGTTTTTTGAAAAATGTTTGGCATATATGAAAAATTCCATATTATGTGTCCGTTTTATATGAGCAACATTTAATTAAGAAAGTTTTTTTTTTATATAATACCGGTTGAATTAAGTTTTAAAATGGTCTTATGGAATATGGTGATTTTCTTTCCATCTTTACACTCTTAAGGATGTTTTCAACATTTAGAGAGTTCTCTCTCTTTTCAATAAGAGACATTTATATTTTTATGTTGTGATTGTCTCTTGCGGGTTTTGGTGTTTGCCCTTTTGTTTGTTCATTAGTGAATGTTGTAAGTGCTTAATGCACTCTTTTGCTTTTTCGCATATTTCATTACAAAAGTTATGGTCTTCACTAATGTTTATTGTGTACCTTATTTCATTAGGAGTAGGTAATAATCTATTAAGTCATGATTTTTGATAAAACTTAAGAGTGTTAAATTTTTCCTCAATAAATGTTTACTTTTTATTTAAGCCATAGTACAATCTTATTTATCATAAGGTTTTGTTAATGAATCTATTTTGTTGGGATTTCTTCCACTTTAATGGAGTTTTCTCCTTCTTTGGGAGTTGTATATGTTTTTTGTTCAAACTCTCCTTAAGGAGCCTTTCGGTCCTTATAATCTTCTTGTGAGTATATACTCTTTTATGAAGATTTCATGATTGTTTATCATTTTTAAGTTGCAATAGTAGATTTCATAAGTTTTTCGAACTTCACCATCTTTATGAATGCCTATATTGGCCTAAGTTTGTTATTTTTTGAACTTCACCAACTTCACCGTTTAATTGCACCTTATGTCTTTCATAGTTAAGGCTTGTTTGTTCCAAATCGGTTCATACACATGATGTTGCTTAATATTTCATGTTATGTTGCATAGTAAGCCTTTTTTTTTTGGTGTACAAGACTTCTTTTGAAGATTAAGCATAATTCGTGTTTATGCAAAATTGTTTTGATGGATTATATTGGACCTTTGATTCAATTTGTTAATCGGTCCTCTTTGTAAAAACTTTTATTTGGAAAATGATTCCTTATGTGTTTATTGCCCTTTTGTGGCATTTATGTTTGTCCATCACATGTTATTTAATGCATCATTTATTTGGCCTTAGTATTGTTATATTAGAGATGTTTGTCGAGGTGAGTTATGGGCACCTCGTGTTGTATCATTTTTAGATTGTCCACCTTCCATATTATAGATGGTTGTTGAGGTGAGTTATGGGCACCTTGGGACTCTAAAATGATTTGTTATTTGATCTCTAATTATGAGTGTGTCACTCATTTTTTCTCTTGTGCCATTGATATTATGGATGCTTCTATGTAAATGTGATGGACATATGGTATTTGAAACCTTAAATGTTTTAAGGTACATTTAAAATCAAGATGTTTTGGGATTATAACCCAACCTTTTATTTGTTTATGAATCTTATGAGTGCATTTGCACATTTGTGATTCCGTATGTTGTGCTCGTTGTGCACATGTGTTCTTGTGTTTTTTCACAAGTGTTCTTGGTGTGTATGTTCACACATTTGTTCTAAAGAATATTATTTTATCGGTTGTAGTATCTTGTTGAAGATATGGTTTACTTGCATTTATTCCAAAATGTTATTATAAGTATTCTTTTTTAAAAAAGAATATTGTTTCATTCGATGTTTATTTTCATTACAAGTTTATTGCCTCAAAAGTCTTTTCCTTTTATACCCATTATCTAAGTGTCATCATATGTAGACAAGAATTTTATTACACCTTCGTGTGTTTTTAGCCCTTTGTTGGCTTTTGCTCTCTTGGTCTAGTAGCTGAACACACTTGTCTTGAGTGATCTTATATGTAGACAAGACACGTTGATTCACACCATCGTGTGTGATCTTAGTCCATGTTGGCGTTTGTGTTCTTGTTCTAGTCGCTTAGATGTATGCCCATGGTTGGCTTATTTCACTCATTTCAAGTGCCATCTTATGTAGACAAGAGATGTATTATGTTTTAGCCCATGGTTGGCTTATTAATCTTGTTCTAGTAGCTGAACATACTTGGTTTTAAGTGTATTTTTACGTAGACAAGAGATACTTTTTAGTCCATGTTGGCATGTATTCTCTTGCTCTTGTCGTAGATGCACTTATTTCAAGTATTATTATATGTAGACAAGAGGTTCGTTTACACACCTTTGTGTGTGTCTTTGGCCTTTAATGGCTTTATATTCTTGATCTAGTAGCTTTTACACTTGATTTATGGGTTTTGGAGGACTAATGAGGAAGTTGTTTGTAATGAATAAACTATTATTGAAATTTGCAAAATTTCATTCATGACTTGTATTTTTCAAGTAAATCATCCTTTTGATATGCATATCAAGTTGATTTCTTAGCATTTAATCTATATATTAAGTGCTTATGGTTTTTGCCACCCTTATATGTAAAATGTTTTTTTTTTAATTAAGTGTAACTTTCATAAATGTTTTTAAAAACCTCGTGAACTCTTGGGTTTATTTTGCCTAAAGTATGCTTAGAGACTTCGTTTCTCTTATTTGGAACTTCACTACATGTTTGAAGCATGTTTTAATTCTTTGAGTATTAATTCATATAATGATTCGTATATGCATATGCTCTTTATGGCCTTTTTTTTGGGCTCTCATTCAATAAAAGCATATGTATGTTACGCCTCTTCGTAGGCTTCTTGTGGTATCCCTTAGTGGATCATTTTGTTATTCCCCATTATGGGGTTATATTTGTCCAATGGTGGACCTTATGAATGCATTATGCATTCTTGCAATTTTTTTGCATAATTTGCTTCCGCTCATTTTTGTTTTAACATAATGTATGATTTAGAAACTTTGGTTTTCTAAATTTTTCGTTTCATACTAAAGTAACTATCATATTATGCATAAATTTTGCACCTTGTTAGGAATGTTCCTTTTTTGAGCAAAGTGCAAAGATATTGTTTACTTGTTCTTTGTTGTTTTCTTTTCTCAGGATCTTGGAGATAGGACAAAGGGAAGTACCCTGGATAGTTCGGGAAATGGGTTCATCATTTGAAGACAATTGGAGGAATGCTATTTCAAGTTTTCATTGCATCCTTGCCAAAGCCGCTTGGAGTCGCCGAAGCCTCGTGGAGTTTTGCCTTTTTTTTTCCAATCTTTTCGTTTCCCTGCAAAGCTTGAGGGGGGGTGTTAAAATGTATCCATCAATTGTTGTAATTAGATATATTTTATATATATAAAAGATGATACATATACATATATGGTATATATATATGTATCCTCCTATTTATATATATAAAATATATATTTTCCTTTTGTTTAGCCGTAGGGGTATTTTAGTCTTTTCCTCTGTTTTTACGCACATTCACTTTATGAATGTGATTGTAATTTATTTTATTTTTCTTTTTCTTTTATTTTTTATTTCGTTTTTCTCAAGTACCAAAAGGTACCTTGGGGGGCCCACTCAAATAGACGTTGGGCCCCTTCCAACGGTCACATTTGTGACCGTTGGAGGGGCTCCAACGTCTATGAGTGGCGCCCCTCCAAGGCTCCTTTTTGTTGTTATAAATAGGGGCTCTCCCCTTTGTATTTCTTACTTCTAGAGGAAGCTTATGCTCCATTGTAATGGGGTTTTTACCCCTTGTCCATTGTTTCTTCAATGTTATGCAACTTATGACTTTATGTCATATTTTTCCCTTTTTATGGGTTTTATGGGTTAGCACATTATGTGCTTGTGTTGTTTCCCTTTAATGGGTATATTTGCACTTCACGTGCATAAGTATGGGTTCATTATTGAACCCAATGTATTCCAACTCACTTTCTAACAGATAGCTCCGCAAAGTACTCTCTAATAGACATCTCCCCTTGTTGAAGCATTAACGCCCTCTTTTGAAGATAGTATTTATGGGACAAGTCCCTAGAGGTGTACATCTTCTTAAGATATTTTCATGTTTGAGAAGCTTTCTTGAACTTGATGATATTCGCATTAATTCTCGTTTCTACGGATGCAAAAATGCAAGAGAGGATTTTAAAATTCCTCATTTCTCATTCTTCATGCTTTTTTGTATATTCTTCAAGGGCCTTGGTTCTTTCATTGCCTTCAAGAATTTTTATCTCTCCTTCCTCCATCAAGGGTATCTTGGGTTTCGGTTCGGGAATCGAGCCTTGGACATAGCCCCAAAGCCCTTTTCCTTTGATGTGAGCTTCCATATTTCCGGCCCAAACATAATAGTTGGACCCATTGAGTTTGAAACCAAGAGAGAAATGGGAGTCTTTTTCACCCATTGGAGAGGAGAGATGATGAGAAACAACACGTACCTCAAAGGCTTTTCAAGTCTTTCTTGACAAAAGAGACTTCTAAAATATTGCCCGAAGAAGATGATCTACTTCAAACTCCAATACCTTGAAGGCACGTTTTTCAAGGCACTCGAAAATGTGAAGAAATGCCCGATCCTCCTTCAAAACGAGGCTCTGATACCATGTGAAAGTATCTTCAATAAGATAGTGGAGTCAAGATCACAATATTCTTGATGACAAGCACGTGCACATAAGCATAACAAGAACACGTAGAACACTCGTGCACAAAAGCACAATACAAAAACACTCAAATGCTCAAGGGCATACAAATGAACATTAAAATCTCATAGAAATCACTATTGGGCTTTGACCCAAAGCCTTACATTTGCAAAGGGGGAGAGCCCCTATATATACACATATGATGGCCTTGGAGGGGCCAACATATAGCTGTTGGAGCCCCTCCAACGGTCACAATTGTGACGATTGGAAGGGCCCAACAACTATATGGTTGGGCCCCCAAGGTTTGGTCAAAAAAACAAAAAAGACAAAAATACAAGGAATAAAAAATGTAAAATTTACATACATATTCGTAATGTGAATATGCGCAAAAAAATAGGAA
This sequence comes from Nuphar pumila, assembly GCF_984573655.1. NCBI lineage: Eukaryota > Viridiplantae > Streptophyta > Magnoliopsida > Nymphaeales > Nymphaeaceae > Nuphar > Nuphar pumila. Next base: position 21,007,596 of record NC_143262.1, on the reverse strand, counting down.
ATACCTAAACTACCCCTACAACTAATAAATGAGTAAATACATATTTTATATATATAAAAAGTAAATACATATACATATATATAATATATGTATATGTAGTACCTTTTATATATATATAATATATATTGGATTACAAGATTGAGATACATTTTTTAACAGCTAGTAGCGAAAGGGTTCACTCAAGAATACAGGCAAGATTATGATGAAACTTTCAGTCTTGTGATTAAGATGAGAATCATTCGATTAGTTCTGTCCTTATCAGTTCAGTATGGATGGACTTTAAGCCAACTTGATGTCAAAAATGCATTTTTAAATGGCAATTTCAAAGAAGAGGTGTATATGGAGCAACCCTTTGGTTATACAAAACATAGCCCCAACACACATGTTTGCAAGCTACGAAGAGCTATTTATGGGCTAAAACAGGCCTCCCGCTCATGGTTTGATAGTTTCTCTGCTGAAGTTCAGAGACATGGGTTTGTTCGATCTCATCTTGATCATTCGCTTTTTATTTTTCGAGATCGTCAGGTACGCACATTGATTCTTATATATGTGGACGATATTATTCTTACTGGGAACTCTGATGCACACATCGAAGCTATCAAGATTTTGCTAAGTCTCCAGTTTAAAATGAAAGAGTTGGGGGTTTTGCATTATTTCTTGGGGGTTGAGGTGGATAGACAGGATGAAGCCCTGTCACTAACCCAACACAAATATACTTTAGACCTATTGGACAAGGCAGGCATGAAATATTGTAAACCACTATCCACTCCTAGTGTCCTCAATCATAAACTCGGTTCTCAAGATGGGAAAGTATATGAAGATTCCAAGCAATATCGGAGTCTTGTGGGTATGCTTCAATATTTCATCTTTACTAGATCCGATATTGTATATTCAGTGAATCAAGTCTCTCAATTCATGCATGACCCACAAACAGAGCATATGAATGTTGTCAAGAGAATCCTTCGATATTTAAAAGGAACTCTTGGAGATGGTCTAGTTTATCATCAGTCCAAGTCCAAAGGGGAACAACATCGACTGGATGTATACATAGATGCGGATTAGGCTGGAGATCCAGATGACATGCGATCAGTTTCTGGATATTGTGCCTTTCTTGATGGGAACTTGATAGCGTGGAGTAGCAAGAAACAATGTGCAGTTGCACACCAAAAATCCAAATCAAGGCTGATGATGGTGATTATTGATTCTATGAACATCTAAAAACAAGAACTATAAAGTTCAGATGCAACAAAGCAGCAAGATCGTACAGACAATGATGATGTCAGCAACCCTCTACGCAAACTTCAGTGCGAACCAGAATGGAGTCTTTCAAAAATCTTCTCTAATCTCCTTCTTCATGGCTATGATACCATATTGGAGCTTCAATATACAAGAGGAAGAAGAAGAAAGAAACGAAGAGAGAGATGAAGAGAGAACTTCATTAAGTTTGGAAAATAGGTTTACAACATATTCAAAGAGGGTCGACTTCCAAAGAGCTCACTACAAGACAAAAAGAAGAAAAAGAATGGGTAAATGTTAATTACAGTAATACCCCTAATTTACAACATATGTACAAAAGACTACATTGGAGGGTATTACACTTGGATGGAGATATGGCATTTCCTCAACACACATTCAGACAAATTATCAGCACAACCTTTATTTCAAATTTAATTAGTTCTACATTTATCTCCTAGTATAAATATTATTAACAATATTTGGGAACCCAAATATATATCAAATCTGTTCATGGATAAGCGTCAAGCAATACAGGATATATCAGCGAGTAGCAATTGGAAGTGTGCATCTGTGAACGAAATTGAGATGTGACAAAAACACATGAAAAATCTTGATACAAGTCATTCTGCCAAAATTATCACTGCTAATATTTCAACTTCCTCAAAAGACCAGCAAAAGACCTGTTCCCAAAGCAAGAATTCTGTGCAGAGATGCTGACATTGACAGTGCGTACATTGTGCCTGGATTTCGCTCCCTCAGGAAGCATGAAATACCCCTGTGCAACAGACAATAGATTGAGAGGATTGCACACAGATTCATAACCAGAATGTTAATGAAAAAAATATGAACAGAAATAAGAAAGTTGGCTAAATGCACAAGTGGCAACCAACAACTATGTATACGAACTTTTCAGGATTATGAACACATTATGGATAATTTCAAATTAAGAAACAAAGGACATGCTTTATTGAAGGAAAGATGGGTTCCTGATATTGATGGAGTAGTGATATAGTTGTATAGATCCCTACTATGTTTACAAAAAATCCTATGTTTTGAATATCTGTAAATGAATCAATCCCATCTGATGAGGATAAACCAAGAGTACAAAAGAACAAGTGAAGCCCAAAAGATAAACTACTACAATTTATACGAGAGAATAGAAGAGTTGATGGCCTCGTAAAGTAGAAATTTTTGATAGGCATATAACACAAATTCTGAAGTTCAGGTATATAATGACAAGACATAGAATAAGGAAACATTTTGATGGATGTCAACAAGCACAGATGCTACAAGGAATTTCACATGGATACAACAACAACAACAACTACGCCTTCATCCCAAAATAATTGGGGTCGGCGATATGAACCAAAAAAGAAAATCATTATGGGTCTTCCACATGAATCCTTCCAAAAAAGGAATTTCACATGGATGCTGAAAATTTTTTCCGTCTCTTGTAAAAGCTATTCAAAGGACTTTACAAATATGGGGTATAAGGGTATGACTAGAAAAGGATGTCTTGGCCTGTGCTTCTAAAAAATGGCCGGAGGACACCAACCTATCTTTGATAGGTCCAAATAGGATCTGATTTGTGTCCCATTGATCTTTTGCTTGTATTTTGGTGACTCCTTGTCACTGCTTTATGATCTGATAAAATTTTATTTTCGCTCCAAAAACAAATAATTGGGCATGAGGTGTATGTCCAACAGATGCCACGATTTTTCGTTTTTCGTCTTTTTTTTTTTGAGAGCCAGATGCCCACTTCAATAGTTGAAGCCAGTAAACCATCATCGGAAGAGAAAGATTACATCATCAATCTAGCTTATATGGAACATATAATACTGAAGGCAATACACCTGGTCACCTATGGTACCCGGACACATCATTTTGCCCTTTGTACCCATTTCGACAAGGGTTAACACCCGGACACGGCATTTTACCCTCCCTACATACAATTTTGTATTCAATTTATAATTTATAATTATATTTTCAGTTTATATCTTCATATTTTCAGTATATAAATATATAATATATATTTTAGATATAGCACATATATTTAGATTATATTCAGTCTAATTTGTATTTATGTGATATTTAGTATATATATAGCTGTGTCCCTGTACCCATATTTTCGGGAATTGCTGTGTCATACCCTCTGTACCCATACCCGCACCCACACCCGTACCCAGGTGACATAGCTGGTCACTTATGCAACCCATCAGAGGCCAGACCACATCTTGTCACCTAGCATAAAGGCATGCGAGCCCCAGAATGTGGTGCTAATCCAGCCAAACATAAGAGCGAACACTACTAGCCAGGATACCCCTCAGCTTGTGTAATGCCTTGCTCTTTAATTTATGTTATTTTGAAGTTTTTCCATCTTGAATTTTTTTGCTTTCCTGTTTTTGCAATGAAAACCCGATGAAACACATTCACTCATTGTTACTGACAGTACTAATCATAACATGAGTTTTAAGAGAAGCAACGGAGAAGGTGAAAAGATACCTTTTCAACAGAATATAGATAAGTTGGTTCAAATGCCTTGCTTCGATTTTCAAGCCATTGCACTGCACAAAAAGTATAGCAGCCAAATCAAGCAAAACTACACTAAACAATGAAAATCACATATGGAAAAACTAGCATCCTGTTCTAGACTTCTTTGATGTACTAAAATAATTGACCCTTAAGCAAAAAATCTCATTTAAGGGTAGAATCAAGTAATGGTGATCCATAAAGACATAAGCCAACACACTGCCGTGTGCATGTGTCTGCTATGTGAATGTCTGAATACATACATCTACATATACATGTATGTGTGTAAATTAGTATTTTGATGATTTCTTATAATGCAAAGTTGAGTGGATCGAGCATGTCAAGCTAGGCCTACACATTAGCATTTGATAAGACATAATGTATCAGGCACTTGGAAAATGTAAGATTGTCAAATAGATTGCTATGACCTATTCTCTAGAAAGTCACCTTAGTATCTTGATTATTTCTTATAATGCAAACTTGACTGGATTAAGCATGTCAAGCTAGGTCAACATATTAGCATATGATAAAACATGATATATTGATCATTTGGAAAATTGTAACTGTCAAATAGATTGCTATGAACTATTTTCTAGAGAATCACATTAATGCAATATAGACTCTTGAGCTTTTTCATCTTAAGATTTGGATCTTATGACCTATTTATTTGATTGAATATACCAAAATAACAGATAGAGCATGTTATTTCAAAGGCCAGATATAGTTATCAGATCTAAGTATACAAGGCATGTGTGCAATAAGATATAATGTAGTAACGATGTGTGTGTGTGTGTGTAACTCAAATGTTGCAGCAACAGCTTGTAGAATTCATGTGTGTGCATACACGGATGTGTCCTACCCTATGTCACATAGGTGCGGGTGAAGATGCGGATACCGGTGCAGGTGCAGAGGTTATGACAAGGCAATTTAAAAAAACTTGGGTACGGAGATGTGGATTGTAATATCTCACAATTTTTCCTCTATTTTTAATTTTTATAAATATAATTTTTAATTAACTAATTAAATTTCTGATGTCTGAAATTTAAAATAATATATATAATATTAATATATATGGTCTAACATCAAATGGATCTGGACATGGTCCAGGATCCATTGACTGAGACCTATATATATATAGAGCTTGACGTCAATATGGATCTGGACATGGTCTAGGATCCATTAACTAAGACCTATATATATGTGTATATGTATATACATATATAGGGGGTTGAAATCTATATGGATCTGGACATGGGTCATGGGTCCAGTCAAGACCCATAGTCCATCCATAATAGGATAAGAAATCTTTAAAATAAATAGTAATTTAAAACTTTAACTATATATATATATATATATATATATTTAAAGACATAAGTTAGGGAAGAGTTCTACTTTTAATAGAACTCTATCCCAAACAAGAGGGGTGTCACCTCCTAAGAGGAGTCTCTCTTGCTTTATAAAAGAGAGGCTAAGCCTCTCCCTCTCTCAAAAACGTCTAAGTGAGAAAAAGATAGAGAGGGCTGAGCAGAAAGAGAGAGAGAGAGAGAGAGAGAGAGAGAGAGAGAGGGGCATCACCTCCTCCAACGATTCTCCTTCTCCACCATCTTCTTCAACTTTTTTTTCGTAGTCGGGATCAAAAGTACGGGTTCTTCTCTTTTTTCGATAGAACGAGGATTTTGGCATGAGTCGAATCGCATGGGGTTAAGAGAACTCGAATCTGCGTTTTTCTCTCCTTGAATAGAAAATGCAGCATATATATATGTGTGTGTGTGTGTGTGTGTGTAAACCTGTGTTTCCTGCATTCTTGAATATATATGTCAGCGATTTTCCGCAATATGGAACATATATAAGTTTGTGATTTTCTGCATACATAAACCTGTGATTTTCTGCATTCTTGATCATGTCTATGATTTTCTGCATGCATAAACTTGTGATTTTCTGTGTTCTTGATCATGTCTGCGATTTTTTGCATGCATAAACCTATGATTTTCTATGTTCTTGATCATGTTTGTGATTTTCTGCATGCATAAACATGTGATTTTCTGGGTTTTTTATCATGTCTGCGATTTTCTGCATGCATAAACCTGTTATCTTCTGTGTTCTTGATCATGAACATGCCTACGATTTTCTGCATGCATAAACCTGTGATTTTCTCCATTCTTGACTTGGTTCGCAGCTTATATATATACATATGTATATATGCTATCAACATAATCAAGATTGCAGTCATATACATATATATATATGACTGCAATCTTGATGATGTTAGGAGTATATAGATATATACGTCTGCAATCTTGTCACTTGTCAGTGATCGCAGCATATATATATATATATATATATATATATATATATATATATATATATATATATATATATATATATATAAAATCTTGTTTATGTTTGCAACATACATATATATATCCGTTTGCGATCTTGTTAGTGATCGCAACATAGATATATATATGTCTGCAACCTTGATTATGTTTTGCAGCATAAATATATACATCTGTCTGCGATCTTCTAAGTCACACGGACTCTTCTAACATGGCACCGCACCCGCACCCGGGCGGGTGCAACACTTGGACACAACTTCCTTTGTGTTAGGTGAAGTCAACCACACTGAGGTCCATTTCTATCCAAAAGTAGATTCAGTTAACCCTAATCAAGTCCATTTTCATCTATATTATATAAATAAATACATAAATGCACACAAATACACGTAGTGTTAACTTAAAACTGTTAAAAATTTGATGGTAACTTTTTGTGTTTGACAGCACTAGCGTACTGTAAATTTATAAATATGGAGTTTTTTATATTAGCATACATAAGAAGTTATCTTTAAAGAAAGTACAAAATAAGTTCAATTAGACTTTCATATGAAATTACAAAGATACCCTCACAAGAGTTGCACAAGACAATGCACTTCCATGGAAATTAATTCTTGGGATACTAAAAGCTAATGAACTTGTTCTTGCCCACAATAAACATTGCACACACACACACACACACACACACACACATACACACACACACACACACACACACACACACACACACACACACACACATATGAGCACGTCCACAAACACAAACAGGAAAATGCTCAAGCAAATGCAGTGCACATCACAATCATGCAAACACACACATGTTCCAAAAGATAAGAGGTACTACAATGTAAAACTGAATACAAACATTACCTATTAATATATCAGGTCTGTTCAAGTGCAATGTACAAAACCATTGTGGAATATCCAGAAGCATCTCCCATTCTGCCATTTTCTGTACATCAAATATTAATTCTCCAAAAAAACAAGGAAACACTGAAAAAGTGCATTTAGAGAAGAAATACTAAATTCATGATTGTCCGACACAAAAATTGAAGCCATTAGCCACGTAGCAATCATACTTACAATGGACCTTGATGCCCTTATCATATACACAGTGTGCATATATATATATATATATATACATGCGTTCACCGATAGCATGTTGCCTTCTATACATCAGCCTGAAAATATACCTTCCAATAGATCAGATGGCCCTGCATGAAGAGCTATAATATAGATGGATGGATCAGCGTGGAGTTGACATTCTCAAGGCTCCACTTGACATACTAGATAATATGACTGGGAAAGGTTGCCCAGTCTATCTTAAAAAAAAGATCTTGCTTGAGAGATTTGTCTGACCAATCCAGTAAAGGGGCAGCATGTAGTCTTCCTCCATCACCACTTTGAATCAAGTTGCAAAGGACAACCTCTATTCTCTTATAAAGAACTGCATTTCATTCCTTTCCGGGTGGTTATCCTCTCCACTTTCTTTTTGCTAAGCCCATTTCACGCACCATTGCTTTGCTCTCCTCTTACTCTTCATTGGATGGTTCAGATGGACTTTGCCATTCTATGTCAAATCAAACAGAAAGGGCTGTATCACATTGAGACGTCGTTTCGTTTTCCACCACCAATGGGATGGGAATTATTAACCTCTGTCCCTTCATCTTTCTGAAAAGAAGCCTGTAGAGTTGAAAGGCTCCACTTGACAGAGTCATGTCATTCCAACAACTGGGAAGGAGCACCTCAGTATACAATCATGTGCTATATATATATATATATATATATATATATATATATATATATATATATATATCAGCCACATTCAGATTTCACTGTCATATATGTACGAATGCAGGTACACAATATGACATAGGTATGAAGGGTACAGTAAGGAGACCTCTAAAGTGATGGGCACAGGGGTTATGGCTACAAATATTCTATGTTTTACAAAATCCTCTATGCATGGTTATAGACTGTCAATCATGAACTAAAAATATAAAACATGTCAAAGACATATGGTTAATTAACAATTAGTAATAACATAGTTATAATTGAACACTTTTGATCTGTGCTGAAAAGAAGTTGACCAGATCATAAAATGGACAAAAATGGGTTGGTTCAGGTCCAAAACTCAATTAATTCATACCTAGAAGCACTAGTACCAGAACTCATGTCAACATGGTATGACAAGCATATAGAGCCCTGGTAGAAGTACCCATGTTACATAGGATTTGCATGATAACTAAAGAATATGTAAGAACAACAACTCAACGAAATTGGGAAAATTTGAAAGTGTAATATGGGACTCAATTGCTTTCATTAACTCCATGTGTGTTCTTTTTAATATAGAGAACCCTCTTTATACTAATGGGATGCTCTTTTACCTAATTAGAGTGGAATTTCTTTTCTTAATTAAGATGGGACAATCTACTAATGAAGAGAGAATACACTTATAAAATATGATAAGTTTTGTACTATGAATCAATCAAGCCTATGTACAGATGTAGCTTCTCAAATTCATCAACTTTCAATTTGGATCTACAGTCTAGTTCAATCTCGTTATATTTAGTAAGTCAAAGTTCATCAGGCCTGAATGACTCACTAAATGCCCTTTAATTGGCTTGAATCTAGGACTGCAAATGATTGGATATATTTGACTATCCAACCCAAATTCACTATATTATTTTTGGATTTGGATCCTTAAAACAGGACCCCAATGTGCATTTGGATCAGATTTGGATTTGATTACTCAGTCTATATTTGGATTCAGTTTGACCTTTTAGATTGGATCTTCAGATCAAAATCCACTCCAATTGCATTTTTTATACATAAAAAAGCTTATCCTTACTCTTTTTTTTTACTGAATCAGTTTTACAACATGCATTTCAGATCCAGATCAAGCCTACCTGATCAGATGTGTTTTGGATTTTAATCCAGACCTGACATTATCCAACCTATATCTGATCCGTTTGCGCCCCAACTTGGAACCGATGGAAAACCGACCCCACCAGTTCATTAGATCATGGTCCTCAAAATAAGCTTTCCAATGGCTCAAAATCATCTACTTGTTAAAATATATGTAAACATATATATATATAAAATCATCATACCCAATAAAGGGTATTTTTGTAATTCTGCCCATTAAGGGCATTTTAGTCTTTTTTACATGTATTTTATTTTCCATTTTCTTTTTCCTTTTTTCTTTTTCATTTATTATAAAATGCATTTAATGCATTGCATTGGGGGTCCCAACCAAAGGAGTCGTTGGACCCCCAACGGTCACAAATGTGACCGTTGGGGGCCCAACGAGTCCCCTTTGGGCCTCCCAAGGTCTTCTCTCTCTCACTTTTTCTCACTCTCTCCTTTGTGTATAAATAGAGGGGCATTCCTCCCATGTATAGTATGGCTTTTCAAGCCCTCATTCAATAAAGTTCATATATTTTTTATGTGTTGCCTCTTTGAAGGCTTCTTGTGTTGTCCCTTAGTGGACTATTTCTATATTCCCCATTGTGGGTTTGAGTTTGTCCATTCATTGGACCGTGTGAATGCATTAACCATTCTTGTTATACCTTTCCGCATGCTTTCTTACACTACTCACGTGGTGGTAGACTGGTAACTAAAGGTAAGTTTCATGTGTTGATTTGCTTCTCAAACATACTCAAATTCCCACTCAAAGGGGCAGATTATTACTTGATCCACTTATATAAAAATAACTCAATCAACACGTGATTGATGAACGCAGGCAACAAATTATAACTACCAGGATTGAAGTAAAAGAAAACAACCAAACAAGGGAAGCAACCGAAAACAACCTAAATAACCTTTGACAATAAAATGAAAGAGAATGCTGTGAAAGACAGAGAAATATTAAAAGGGTCCTAAAACAGATTAGCCTTGGGTACAAACAGATCCAACATATGGTTGCTCCAACAATGCACAACCATATAAAACTTTTGATTATTAAATAAGCAACCAGCCCAGAGCATCTTATAACATTATATCCTAAATGATTAGCTAATGTAGTGAAAAAACTTTTACTGAAAGTGAGTAAAAATGTGCTTCCACTGATGAAACTCACCCATAATTGATCAACATTAAGAAATATGTACTTTGTCTTTTTCCATGACGAAGAGAAATGACCATGCCACTTCCTCCAAAAGTGAATAACAGCAGCTCTAAATGACTCCTTTGGAGACATACCAACATGGGCAGACTCTGGAACAACCTTTATTTCTGCTCCATCTGATAAAGGCCTAGAGCCACTACTATCTGTTGCACTTTCACCTTGATTCTCGAAAACATCTTTATCATGCCTCCACGATTTCAATATCCCCTTGCCCTTCCTAGCACCTGCCCCAATCCAACTCAGCCAAAATTTAGCCGATGAAAACATAAACCCATCTGTGTCAACATCTGGAATCTGAAAGTTCTCAGTCAAAGTGTGCTCAATATTGTCCCCTGGAGTATCAACATCTGTCTTCTTTGACCATAATCCTGCACTTGTTATCTGCAGAAACAGGTTGAACAGTTTAGAACTAATAAAGCAGCAAGATCAGCATATTGACTCATGCTTAAACGAATAATGTTATCACATCCCTTATTAACACTTCAACATAAATTTAAAAAACACAAAAAATAGAAACCTAAGAGTGAACTAAGTGTAATTCTGCAGTACCACAGAGAGAGAGAGAGAGCATAATCATAAAGCTTATTGGCTGCATGAAGCTAAGAAAAATTTCCCAAAAGAAACCTACCACAAACCTTGTTAAGATTATACTAGATCACATAAGATCCGGATCCAGATCCACATAATAGAACACATGTATTAAGCAAAAGGGGTAATGTTGTAATATGTCACACACACACACACACACACACACACACATATATATATATAATACAAAGAGACGTCACCCTAGAGTGTGGGTCAACTTTTCTGTTTCAAACTTTCTCTTCTTCTTCTTCTTCTTCCTCTTGTCTGTTTTTTGTGCAAGACACGATTTTCAACGGACATCTTCACATGGTATCAGAGCCCAGAAGAGGTAAGTCCTGTTGATCGTTGGCTGCAAAGACTCCTTTCAAAAAAAAATCTTCCATTCTTATCCTTTGAAGATCTGAAATCCATAATTCAGATCAGACTCCCTCTTCTCAGTCTTCTTCATTATCAGATCTGAAAATCTGTTCTACTTTCTTTTATTATCACGTCAGATTTGAATCAAATCAAATCTGGTCAAAAATAAAAAATAAAAACTTTCTTTCATCGCATCTGATCTAACGTCATATTTGTGTCAGGTCAGATCTGATTTACCTCTTTTCTTCCTAGTTATTTCCTCATATCTGAACCAAATCAGATCTGCCCACATCTCTTTTTTTTCTTCTCTCAAATAGATCTGATCAGCAATCCTTCATATCAGATCTTTTCTTGATCACGTTAGGGCATATCTGATGTGATCTAAGCCATTTCTGAATCTGACCAGATCGGAACAAATTTTTTTTTCAGATCACGTCTTAATCTGACCAAATCTGAACAAAAAAATTTTCAGATCACGTCAGACTAGATCTGACATGAACCTCTCTCTTTATAATATTGTTTCATATACATATATATATGCATAATCATATGTATATGTATATGCATATTTCTGAATACTTCAATTGAATATGGGTATCTCTGATCTCTAAACTTTAATTCTTTATTGTCCAAAAAAAAAAAAAAAGAAACCGAGACAACCTAATCTTGATCAAGAACCCAGCGTGTCTATCTTATACATTCTTTTAAAAACATCTTGCCTTCGTCTTTCATTCTTCTTCCATTCTTCTTCCATTTCTACATTCTTTTCTAAATTTCCTGCTCTAATCTAATGGTCGTCATTAATGCATATTTTCTCAATCATCTGGTTACTGAGAAACTAGATTATTCCAATTTCATTACTTGGAAGAAACAAATTATTTTGTTTCTTTGCAGCCATGATTTAAGGGGGCATCTCGATGGGTCGATTCCTATGCCTTTCGAATTTGTTTATCAAACAATTACAGTGCAAGATGGGAGCTCAGAGAAAGTCTCAACCAGTATGGTTCGGAATCCAGAGTTTGTTGCATGGCAGAAACAGGATCAGTATATTGTAGCCTTTATTACAGCTACTCTTTATCGTGAGGTTTTGCTACATATTCCATCAAGAGTTTTCACGAAGAAGTTGTGGAGCATTCTTCACAAGTGGTATGAGGAGATCCCCACCCCAAAAGTTTTTCAATTAAAAGCATAGTTTGCATATCTAAAAAGGGGTGATTCCAATCTCGATGAGTATCTCAACAAGGTTAAGATTCTCGTAGATCAGCTTGCTACTATAGGATTATCATTGTCCAATGAGGATTTATGCACCAAAACAGTCAGAGGACTTGGACCAGAATACAACATGTTCATCACCGTTTATACAAGCATTGTACCCCGTCCACCATTCGATAAGTTAAGAATCATGTTGTTGGAGCATGAAGCCATGTTCAATATATCATCTGTGTCTCTGAAGGATAAGGTGACTCATGAAGTTATGATCGTAACCAAGAATTTTAACTCTTCTCGAGGAAGAGGACGTGGCCATAGACGTAATTTTGGTGGACGTGGAATGGGTATCTTGCCTACACCTTCTTCCCCTTCCAATCAAGCAAATATAATATGCCAAATGTGGAGCAAGAAAGGTCACACTTGTTCTAATTGCTATTGGCGGTACGTTATAAAGTATCGACCACCTATTGTGCCTAATCTAGCCCATTTTCGGGCACTAGCAACTGCACCTCCTTCACCCTTGGTTGGTTCTAGTCCACGGTCTCCAGCGAATTTTATGCAGGCACCATCTAATTTCTCTTCTGCTTCAGTTGTGAGTTCCCAAGATTTGGAATCACTCAATGCTAGTTTTGGATAGCTCAATACTCAGCAGAATCATAATCCTGTTAGTAATCCGTAGGCTGTAAACAAGCACTCCTTGCCAGGACATGCTTCGACATCTTTACCTCAAGGATGGTTTACGGATTCGAGGGTAGCGCATCATGTTACAAGAGATTCAAGTACACTCTCTCACATTGAACCTTATAGTGGTAATGGAAGTGTGATTACGGAAGATGGTAAACACCATTTCATCACTCACGTAGGTACAATCATTGTTCCCACTAGCAAAGGCCCTCTTTCGTTGTCCAATACTTTGCTTGTCCCTAATATACAAAAAAAACTTATTTTTGTCTCACAACTTTGTCATGATACTAATTCTTGTATCTACTTTTCTCCGTCTTCTGTTTTTGTAAAGGGAATTCACACGAATCGGACAATCGTTGAATGAAAGAGATGTGGGAACCTTTATGTCTAGGATGAAGCTCCCAAGTATTCGTCATCGTTAGCTAGTCATTCATTGTTTGCGTCATCATCAAGTTCGACAGTTCATCACGGAGTTAATGTTTGGCACCGTAGATTAGGCCATTGCAATTCAAGTTTTCTTAGTCTCTTATGTAATAAAGGTTTAATTGATGTCAAAGGAAAAAAATTTCTTATTTTTGTGTTAGTTGTCATATTTGTAAGAGTCATGAACTTTCATTTTCCAGATCTAATAAAGGAGCTTCTTTCCAATTTGAACTTATTTATTTCGATGTTTAGAGGCTTTCCCCTGTTATCTCTGTCCAAATCCAGATATTATGTGACTTTTGTGAATGACTTTACTCGTTTCACTTGGATATATTTTTTAAATCTAAGAACTAGGCCATTCCCATTTTTCGTAAATTCAAATCATATGTTGAAACTCGATTTTCTCGAAAAATCCTTGCTTTACAAAGTGATGGTGGCGGTGAATATATATAAAACGAATTCACACATTTTTTACATGATAATGGGATTCAGTGTGAATTGAGTTATCCCAAGACTCCACAAAAAATGAAGTTGCAGAATACAAACATCGCCACATTGTGAAAACTGGTTTATGGTTCGAGGCATTTCATACTGCAGTTTACTTAATAATAGAATGCTTTTGTCTAATCTAGAAGGTGAATCTTCTTATTCTTTGTTGCATGGCATTCATCCCAATTATTTCTGGTTACGGGGCATATGGTTGCCGTTGTTTTGTGCATATTGTTGGTTCTTTATGAGATAAATTGTCCCCTCAGGCAACTATGTATCAGTTCATCGGTTACGATGATGAATACATGGGATACAGGTATTTTGATCATGTTGTCAATAAGGTTATTGTTTCCCGACATGTTATCTTTCATGAGAATGTATGTGGAAGTATGTCTTCTACTTCTAACCACAGCTCTCTGTAGTCATTTGGGCCTTCATCACTATCATTGCAAAGTGCTGCCAACAATACTATTGAGACTGAATCACCATTGCCGGTAGTTGTGCCCCTATTTGATAAGGTACAACATCAATTTCAGTTTTTTGATAATGTATATAGCAAAAGAGCCAGCCAGCCGCATAAAGCATCAATGAATCAACATGTGACATCCACAGATAATCAGTCACTTGATCCGATTACGTGAAATTCTGGCAATAATACAAATCAGATCAGCGTCAGTATTAATCGCGATGCACCCTTACAACAGTCTTTGTTGCCCATTCGTGTGTCCAGTCGAATCAGACACCCTCCTAACATATGGGTCAGCTATGAAGCCTTCTCCTTAGATTTTTAGGTATATGCAGTTGCTCTTGACCACATCCAAGAGCCGAATTCTTCTCTGAAGCTCGTCAACATACTCGTTGGATTGATGCCATTAATTAAGAAATTAAAGCACTCCATGAATGTGGCACGTGGACAGTAGTGCCTAGACATGAAAATAAAAATGTAGTTGGATGTCGTTGGGTGTCCAAGGTTAAAAGAAAATCTGATGGTAGCATTGAGCGATTTAAAGCCAAGTTAGTCGCGAAAGGTTACACTCAAGAGCTTCAATCTGGTGGTTCGGATGGGCACAATCTGAATTGTTTTATCTCTAGTTGTATCAAATGGGTGGAGCGTATTTCAATTAGATGTTAAGAACACTTTTCTTCATAGTGATCTCTATGAAGAGGTGTATATAGAGCACCCACCTGGCTACCTTGAGGGAGACTCGCACTCCACTGTGCTTCAGTTGAAAAAGATTGTCTTAAACAAGCACCTCGATCCTTGTTTGACACATTTAGCACGGTGGTTCGATCTCTTGGCTTTCAGCAAAGCCATTGTGACTACTCGCCTTTTGTTTATCATGATAAATTTGTTCTTACTATTGTCTTAGTGTACGTGGATGACATCATTATTATAGGGAATGATGGGGCAAAAAATGAACAACTAAAGTCTATCCTTAATCGGCAATTTCACAAGAAGTATTTAGGATCACTTTGTTTTCTCTTGAGAGTACAGGTAGACCAACAACTAGATCGTTTGATGTTATCGCAGCACAAGTACGCTCAAGATATTCTACAATGCAGCGGGATGTTAGAATGTAAGCCAATGCATACTCCCATGGTTGTTCACTCTCAATTAGGCATTCTGTCTTCCGATGATGCAGATTTTCCAGAGCCAGAAAAGTATAGCAGCATTATTGGAGCTCTCCAGTACTTGACTTTTACTCGCCCCACAGTTTATGCATAAACCTCAAGTAGCATATGGAAGCTGTGAAACGAAATCCTCTGATACATTAAAGGTACTCTTTCAGATGGGCATATATATTTTAGACATATGTCAGGTTTCACTCCTGTATCCATTAAAATCGTTGCATACTCTGATGCAGATTGGGCTCATGATCTTACCACCCGTCGTTCTGTCACCGGTTATGGAGTGTATTTGGGATCCCATCTTGTGCCTTGGGCCAGCCACAAGCAGAAATATGTTGCCCACTCTAGTACGAAAGCAGAATATCATGCTATGGCAGTGGTGACCGCCGAAGTTGCACGGATTAAACAAGTTCTATTTAGCCTTCATCAGCTCATCTCAAGTTCCTTATTATATTGTGACAATCGCAGTGTTGTCGCCATCTCCACTAATCTTGTTCAGCATGGTAAGATGAAACACGTGGAGATTGATCAACATTTTGTCAGAGAACAGGTAGAGGCCAAAGAAATACAACCACTTTTTATTCGAAGAGAGGACCAGATAGCTGATATTTTTACTAATGCTCTTATTGTAAATCGGCACTAGCACTTGAAGTCCAAACTATCTATGGTTCTTCACCATGCTCAGTTTGAGGGGGCATGTTAAGATTATACTGGATCACATAAGATCCAGATCCACATAATAGAACACGTGTATTCAGCAAAAGGGGTAATGTTGTAACACACATTTATAATATAAAAAGACGTCACCCTAGAGTGTGGGTCGACTTTTCTGTTTCAAGCTTTCTCTCTTCTTCTCTTGTCTGTTTTTTGTGCAGGACATGATTTCCAACAGACATGTTCACAAACCTATGGTACCCAGACACTTCATTTTGCCCTTCGTACCCGTGTTGACACGCGTATCCCTATGTTGACACGCGTCAAGACCCGAACATGCCATTTTACCCTCCGTACATATAAGTTTGTATTTAATTTATAATTTATAATTATATTTTCAATTTATAACTTTATATTTTTAGTATATAATATATATTTTAGATATTATATAAATATATATTTGAATTATATTCAGTTTATTTTAAATTTATTTTGTATTTAAGTAATATTTAATATATATATATATATAGATGTGTCCCTGTACCCAGATTTTTTGGAATTACTATGTTGTGCCCTCCGTAGCCATACCCGTATCACCCGTACCCAGGTGACAGCCACAAACTCAAATTCAACTGATAATGGAAAACTCCTAGAATTAAAACTACTAAACAAACAACAAACTGAAAGAAAAGGAAAGTTAGCCTTCATAAAATTCTTCAAAAAAAAAAGAATCAATATGTGATAAAGTTGTTGACAGTGATCATCACGCTAGTTTACAATCTCAAGAAACATAGAGGCTTTTCACCTTGGTGCTTAATAAAGAATCGAAGAAACATATGACTATGCTTTCTCTTGATAAGCCTCGACAGAGCTTACAAAGATCAGAATTTTCTTATGTTAGATGGCCTATGTAATGCTTATTTAGTGTTATGCATCGGGAGCAATCTAAACTCTTTGCAGATAGCTGCAACAATCCTAACCCCCTTTCCCGAAAAGAAAATCAAGAAAAAATTAAAACGAAAAAATAACAGTTACTAATAAAATCAGCTTATTGCAATAGTAGGTAACATAACAAGAGCAGCATAATCCCAAGTAATGCCACTTATTATAATACTATTACATAATAAGAGATGCAGCAAGATTCCTGCACAAAATATCACTCCATAAATTTTGAAAGATGGCTGCCTGACTGCCTATCCCTTTGTTGAGAGTTCAATTGGAATTTCCTATTTACAAAAGGATTTTATTCAATCTTCAGAAAAATGATGAGGTAATCATAGTCCACCCATTCCTAATTAAGCAACTAAACTCTCCCACAAGTTTTCTTTTCAAACATTTTTCGATTGTGACTATCTTGGACACATGATTTAGAGACAAATTGGGAAGAAGATCCAACCAATATGATTAGATTGTTAAATTATGTATCAAATCTTGTAATCTCATATATATTATATATATATATAAGGTGATACATATACAGATATTATATATATGCATATGTATCTACCTAATTATATATATATATAATATATTTCTTTAATGTTAGCCGTATGGGTAGTTTAGTCATTTCCCTTACGCATATTCACCTTACGAATATGCTTGTAATTTTGTTTTTCCGTTTCTTCTTTTTTATTTTTTATTTCTTTTCTTGTTGACCAAGTCAAATACCTTGGAGGGCCCACTCTTATAGACGTTGAGCCCTTCCAACGGTCACAATTGTGACCGTTGGAGGGGCTCCAACGTCTATAAGTGGAGCCCCTCCAAGGCTCTCTATTGTGTATAAATAGGGGTTCTCCCCTTGTTATTTGTATGGCTTTGGGTCAAAGCCCAAGTGTTCAATAAAGACTACATTCATTGTTTAGAGTGTGCATTTGTGAGATTGATTGATTTGTGCTTTTGTGCACAAGTGTTCTTGTTGTGCATGTGTGCACTTATCTTTCATCAAGAATTTTGGGTCTTGATTATAATATCTTGTTGAAGATATTTTTACATGGTATCAGAGCGAAAGTTTTAAGGAAGAAAGATCGTGTGTTTCTCTATATTCTTGGTACCTTGAAAAATATGCCATCAAGCTATTGGAGATTGGAGTGGATCATTTTCTTCGGCCAATATTTTAGAAGTCTTCCTTGTCAAGAAAGACTTAAAAATCTATTGAGGTACGTGTTCTTTTTTTATTTCTATCATCTCTAATGGGCGAAAAGGACTCCCACTTCTCCCTCGAGTTTAAACTCAATGGTTCAAACTATCATGTTTGGGCCGGTAATATGGAAGCCCATATTAAAGGGAAGAGGCTTTGGGGGTATGTTCAAGGTTCGATACCGGAACCCGAACCAAAAATTACCATTATGGAAAAAGGAGATATAAAGATTCTTGAAGGAGAAGAGAGGCAAAAGGCTCTTGAAGATTATTCAAAGAAACATGACGAATGAAAAATGAAAAATTTCAAGATATTATCTTGGTTCTTCTCATCCGTTAAAACTAAGATTAATGTCAACATCATCAAATTCAAGAAGGCTTCCGAAGCTTGGCTATACCTCGAAAAAATGTATACTTCAAGAGATTTATCCCACAAATACTACCTTCAAAAGAGGGCTTTGACCTTACAACAAAATGAGATGACTATTCAGGAATACTTTGCCGAATTGTCTTGCACTATGCTTCAACCCAAATGGAGTGGTGAAGCTATCGAGCTTAGACATAAACAACTTAAGGAAGATCGCTTTTTTAATTTCTTAAATGGTCTTAGACCCGAATTTGAACAAATTCGGTCATCTCTTCTTTCTTCTTTCTTCTTTCTTCTTTCTTCTTTCTTCTTTCTTCTTTCACATCACCCGCTATTGAAGATGTTATTACCAAATTGAGTGGGGAAGAAACCCGTATGGGCATTAGTAAAAGCAATCCTTGAGACCTCCTCTATTCAAGAAGAAAGTAAAGGAGTGAATGTTGTCTTAAGACCGGGTAACTATGTGAAGACTTACAAACCTCCTCATTTTAAGAATCAAAATCAACGAGGAAATTCGCAAAATGGAAAAGAGACTATAGAAAACTAACTTGTCATTTTTGTAAAGAACCGGGGCATATCAAACCTATTTGCCCAAAATGGAAGAAATTGCTTGCAATGGCTACCACACCTCAACCGGAAGAACAATCATGCTCTTCCAATGGGTCTCTTTCTCTACAACAAATTATAGAAGCTCTTCAACCTCTTCTCAAGGGAGGAACTTCCGCAGCCGCTATGACAACCTCTTCACCTCCCGGTAAGATATCTTGGCTTTTAGATTCTGGTGCATCATTTCATATGACCCCAAGTGCTTGTTCTCTTTCCGAATACTCTAAAAACTCTTTTTCATCTTTTGTCTCAACGGCGGATGAAACATCTCTTGAAATTAAAGGAATAGGCAATTTTGAAAAACAAGATTTTTTTATTCCAAAAATTAGATTCATACCAAAACTAAATTTGAATTTGCTTTCGGTTTCTCAACTCTCGGACCATGGTTGCAATATAAAATTCTCTTTTGATAAATGTTGGATACAGGATCGCCAGTCCGACAGGTTGATTGGGGAAGGCTTTAGGAGAGGAGATCTCTACTATGTTGATTCTCTTCAAGTTCCCAAGAATCAATTTTGTAATGTTGTCCAAAATAAGGATATTCATGTATGACATAAGAGACTTGGACATTCCAATATTGTTAAAATTTAGTATTTACCTTTTGTTAAACACCTTTATAAAGGAAATTTTGTATGTAATGAATGTATTCTTAGAAAAATGAAAAGTTTGCCCTTTTATCAAAGATCCATGTTTACAACAAAACCTTTTAAAATTATTCGTTCTGGCGTATATGGTTCGGCTCCTGTGATATCTTGTAAAACCCGCATTTTACAAAAAAAAAAAAAAAAAAACGGACCCGGGCCGGGTCGGGTCCGGACCCGACCCGAGCCCATCGCCGTTAGCGTTTTAAAAAAAAAAACCCGACACAGGAGGTCTTTCTCCTATGCGCCGCACCCCCCCTCATTGCGCCAACGACCCGTGAAGGGAAACCCATCGGGGTTTCCCCTTTTGTCGCCCCTCCCCGAGCTCTTTAAGAGCATTGCGGGAGGGGAGGATCGATGCCCCACCCCCCTTCTCGTTCCCTGCAGGCGACAACCTCGCCGGCAAGCCTACCGACGCCTCCTTCTGCTGGTCCGATCGCCGCCGCCGCTGCAACCACCGCCGGCGATCCGCCCCTTCCAGGTACGCCGTTTCCTCCCTCTTCACCTCCTTCTTCTCCTCCTCACCCTCCCTCTCTGTCACCTCGCCGGGAGGCCGACAGGCGGCGCACGGCCCTGCCACGCCCTCCTGCCTCGCCTGTGCCCATCGGAGGCCCGACAAGGGGCCTACGGGCCCCCTGTCGCCTCCCCCTCTCTCTTGAGGTTGCAGGTGAGCCTGCAGGGGGCCAGTCACCCCTGCGGCACCTCTCCTCCCTTCTTTCCCTCTCCTTGAGGGCTTGCCGAGAGGCCGACAGACGGCATACCGCCTGTGTCGTGCCCTTTTTTTTTTCCTCTATGCCTACCAGAAGGGTGGCAGGGGACTGACACACCCCCTCCGCACCTTCCCCCTTGTTTCGCCGCTCTTTCGTCAGGCAGGGGTCGGGTCCCCTGCCATTTTTTTTTTCGTTTCGTCAGGCAGGGGCCGAGGCCCCTGCCAGTTCTGTTTTGTCTGGCAGGGACTGAAGCCCCTGCCATTCTTTGTTTTGCAGGGGCCGAGGCCCCTGTAGTCCAATATTGTCAGGCAGGGACCCAAGTCCCTGCCATTTATTTCTTTCGTTAGGCAGGGGCCTAGGCCCCTGCCGTTTGTTGTTTTGGCAGACAGGGGCCGAGACCCCTGTCGTTGGTTGTTTCCGCGAGGTAGGGGCCTCGTCCCCTGCCATTTATATTCTTTCGTTAGGCAGGGGCCTAGACCCCTGCCGTTTGTTGTTTTGGCAGGCAGGGGCCGAGATCCCTGCCGTTTGTTGTTTAGGCAGGCAGGGGCCTCGGCCCATGTCGTTTGATGTTTCTAGCGAGCAGGGGCCTCGACCCCTGCTATGCACCCCCTTTCGGCAATGGGCTTTGCCCCTGCCACTCACTCTCTGGCAGATCGACAGGGGCTGAGTCCCTGCCGACTGAGTCCTTCGGTGGGTCGATAGGGGTTGAACCCTTACTACCTCCTATGACTTCCAACTTTTCGCAGGATCTAAGCTCTGCAGTTTTCTGACTTCTGGCAGGCAACAACCTAGCCCTTTGCCCCTGTCCGCGATGTCAGAAGATGGGTGGAGGGTCAGGCCCCTACCACCTTCTGTCACCGCCAAGTGCCCTAGCGGACCGACATCCCTTGTTTAATATCGGGTTGGATCAGGATCACAACTGAGTCCACTAAGCCCCTTCTTTTTCTTATTCGAGTTGCTATTTATTTGTTCTTCACAGATTTGTACGACGGAGCACCCTCGCGTCCCGCGGCTCGAGATGTACATTACTATGTTCAATGATGCGTGCAACCCTGAGACCCTCAAGGTAGGGGAAAGTTGCGCAAAAAGGGCAGTATATGAACTGAATTAAGTTGAAATAACTAAAACAGTCACGCTAGATATGCCTAAGTCATACTTTATTTCCTTCCTGTACTTATCTGCCTTGCGTATTTACTTGCTTGCACGCTTATTGGTTGAGATATGGATTCGTACCATGTTCCATATTTGCACATTTACTTGCTTGCACGCTTATTGGTTGAGATATGGATTCGTACCATGTTCCATATTTGCACATTTACTTGCTTGCTTAGATATGTGACTGATGTATGGTTTCATACCTCATGCCTTGTTTGCATAGTTACTTGCTTGTTTAGGTATTCAATCGATGTACAAATTTATACCTCGTGCGGTTTGCTTATACTTCTTTCGCTCAATGTGCGATTTTGCATGTCGAGTATTGCTTAGTACTTTGCTATCACACTATAATGTTCTCATGCTCGCAGTTATGGTATACAAGTCGATGCAGCCTTCTATATATCCGGTCCTTGCTAATTTTTGAAGGATGCGAGTTACGCTTGTGCACAGCAGTTCCTTTTAAAAGGATTCCTTATGCGAATCCAGTTTTCAGATCCACCGTTTTGCAAAGGCGAAAATTGGAAGTCTTGCAGGTTGCGAAAGTGCGACTAAGTTTTTCAACGCAATACTTTCGAATAAAATGTTTTACAACTATAATGGGATATTTTAATATGATTCAGAAACTCTGAAAAGGGGTCACAACTTATCAAGGGTGCAACCTTGCAAAGCAAGCTCGAAGGTTTTGGGAGTTTCAATATATATCAAGTAAGTCTCTCAAATTGCCGTGTCTTTGGAGAATGGAAGCTAGACTCTCAACGATCTCCTGCATGCAATGTGTATCATCACTTCAAAAGAGTGATTCGAGGCAAATCTCGTATGGTACAACATGCCATTGTGTTAATATAAATTAAAAGACTTGATCTTATGAAACAAAATAATTATTGTATCACTTCTCTTATAAAGGATAAATGTTGGGGTTCCTTTTGAGAAACTGTTTCCCCCGTTTATCGTAGTTGTATCTTTTAATAGGTATGGCCGTACCTTTGGACAGGTACGTCATGTTGGTGTTACGATGATCGATTGAGAGGTAGATGGTAACCTCGAAACGTGTTTGGCACCTTATTGCAATCATGTAATGTTGATGATCGCCTAACAGGCAAGAGGCTCGTGAGGGTCTAAAGGACTAGAGCATGACAAATATGAAATTGAATGATTGTACTATGTACTTTTACAAAGCAGATGTGTTGGGGATTTCATATGAGAAATCCATTCCCCTCTCATCGTGATTGTACTTTTGAACATGTACGTTGTGTATTACGATGAGTAGGATGAGGGGTCCATGTTTACCTCGAACGTGCAATGGCGCGTATAACACACATAATGGTGATGGTTTCGCCTTCGCAGGCAAGATGCTCGAGTAGGTCGAAAGACCAGAGCATGTAGAATGGGGCGGCGGTTAAGAAACCCCCGTCGTGCTCATTCGACATGGTTCGTCAAGAGAGAGGACGGATGGTACAAAACTCCGATGGACAGGTCCTTTAATGGCAGTTACGGGCAAAAGACTCGGATTCCCCAGTCCTCGGAGTTAGGGGAAATGGGCTACAAATGGTAGCTTACAGTTGGATGCATCCACAGACCACCTATGCCTTTGAGGATTTACTCTCTTGGTCATTGACCATCCCCTTACGAGCGGACTCAGTCAGCCATCCGGGTTATCTAAAACACATAGCATAATAAACCCCTGGACTGGTCTCGATTGTTTCCATGTTTCGTGCCTTGCGCGTACCCGCCTGGCCAGTTAATATCGAAACATAATTTAAATCTGATCACACAATTTGTTGAGTTATGCCCATATGAAAGCTATAGGGTACACAAGGTTCAATACTTATGGAATTGTGTGTTGTTGATGAAGCATTGTATTTTGCTAGTTAACTTTCTTGTGCAGTGCTTTGCTTGTAATGGTTAGCCTGCTTGTGACAGTAAAATGCGTGTAAAAATTTTAGCATTGTGTTCATGATAGTTGCTCTGTGAATCTGTTGAAATTAAATTGCTATATAATTGCCTGTCTACTTGACATTAAATTATTCTGCTTAATTATGTTTAATATTGTCATGTCTGTGCACCTACCAATTTTTAGCGAAACTGACCCATTTTATGGGCAGGTAATGGATAGGTAATACAGTCTGCGATGGCACGATGGCGTGATGAGATCAAGATAAAGCTCTTTCCCTGACGTTTTGCTCCTGAGGACATGTTGGTAAATTTGGTATAAAGTGTGTTTCAAAAAATTCTCTTTTATTAAACCGTGAGTTAATAAAACTGTTTTAGTAAGCTTCTTCTTGGTTTCAACAAACGAATTCTCAATTATTGAAACTCCATTTCTAAACCATTTGATTTCAATGGTTGTGCGGGATTTGACAAAGGAAAGTTTACGATGTAATGCGCTCAGGGTCCATTGACTTGTGGTTTTAAAAATATCATTTTCCGCTGAAGTATTATTTAAACTCTGATTATTGTATGATTTCAAAGCTTTCTAAACTATTTTAAAAGTTACAAGTCCTGGATTTTTGGGGCGTTACATATCTAAAGGAGGATTCTCATATTATGTGATTTTTGTTGACGATTACACTAGGTATTGTTGGATATATTTTCTCAAGCATAAACATGAAGTTTTTTTGACTTTTAAAACTTTTCATATGATCATTTTAAATTAATTCAATGGAAAATTAAAAATTCTTAGGTCTAACTCCGGAGGAGAATACCTCTCAAATGAATTCAAGAGTTATCTTGAAAATTGTGGTATTATCCATCAAAAATCTTACCCAAAAACCCCTCAACAAAATGGATTAGCCGAACTAAAGCATAGGCATATTATTGAAACAACTCGAACTTTACTTATTTCACAAAACATTCCCAAAAACCTCTGGGTTGAGACAACCCTTACTTCGGTCTATCTCATAAATAGACTTTCATCAAAAAATTTGAACAAAATTTTCCCTTTTAAAAAATTATACGAGAAGGAAGCTGACTATAGCAGATTAAGGGTTTTGGGTTGTAAATGTTTTGTCCATACGAATAAAAATGATAAGCTTTCTCCAAAGGTCATTCCTTGTGCCTTTCTTGGTTATTCGAAAACCCAAAAGGGTTTTAGGTGTTATGATGTAAAAAATGACAAATTATATGTTTCCAGAAATGTGAGTTTTTTGGAAAATCTTAGTGGTTTCGAAAGTCTTTTATCTCATAATGAGAATGTGGATTATTCCTTTCTATTTGAAATGTTAGCTAAAGATGATGATACAAGTAATGATGAGTCAAATCTGAATACCTCAAGCGATAATGAAACCGAGGAAACTATCACTTCTCTGTTCTCTCCTCCTCATCAACATATCGATAAGGGATCTTCTAGAGAGCCTATCACCTATGTTCATAGAGATAAAAACACCTTCAGAAGCGCTCTTGAAAGATATGATGACGCCAGTAGGATTGTCTCTCCAAGAGAGGATAACCAGCGAAGAACCGAAAGACCTAGGAAAGCTCCCTTTAGATTTATCTCATATGACTCTGTTTCATTTAAATATAGGGCATGTCTTAGTGCAGGGCATGTCTTAGTGCAGGGCATGTCTTAGTGTCATTCATTCTTACATAGAACCTAAAAATTTTAAGGAAGCACGAAAATGTTCTGAATGGGTAGAAGCTATAGAGAATGAACTTGGTGCTCTAAGAAGAACCAAAACTTGGGAGTTCCAATATCTCCCTAAGGGTAAGAAAGCAATATGATGTAGAGGGGTATTTAAGGTAAAAACTAAGAGCGATGGATCTCTTGAGAGATATAAGGCTCGATTAGTTGCAAAGAGATATAGTCAAGAATATGGGATTGACTATAAAGAAACCTTTGCCCCTATGGCCTGATGGTCATTGTCCGATGTCTCATCACTGTTGCCTCAATCAACAAATGGAGCATCTATCAAATAGATGTTAAAAACGTCTTCCTAAATGGTGATCTAAATGAAAAAGTATATATGGATGCTCCACCAGGAATGAAGATTCCCAAAGGGAAAGTGTTTCGCCTTCACAAAGCACTTTATTGTTTAAAATAAGCCCCCAAGGCTTGGTATGATAGATTTAACTCTGTAATGTTAGAAAATGATTTCTCATCCTGTTTTACTGACATTACCTTATTTGTTAGAAAAATCAATGTAGGGATTGTCATTCTGCTTTTATATGTGGATGATATGCTTATAACCGAAAGTGATTCTAAAGGGGTTAAAAGTATAAAATTACTTTTAAATGATAGATTTGAAATGTCTGGTTTGGGATTCCTAACTTATTTTTTGGGTATTGAAGTAGCATACTCTTATAGAGGGTATTTTTTATCTCAAACTAAGCTTGCTTATGAGATTATTGATAGGTCAGGTATTACGAATGACAAGGTATGTAAAACTCCTGCTATAGTGGGATCCAAAATGAAGATTGATGATGGTGTTCTTCTCTTTAATCTCACCCCTTACAGACAGCTTGTGGGATCATTGATGTATCTGAGTATTACTAGACCAGATATTTCTCATGCAGTTCATACTGCAAGTCAGTTTCAACATGCACCAATATCAGTCCACATGAGTGCAATTCTACGGATCGTAAGATACATAAAGGGTACATTAAATAAGGGAGTATTTTTATCCTTTTCTTCTGAATTGAAGTTAGTTGCTTATATTGATTCTTACTGGGGAAGTGACACAAATAATCGTCACTCCACCACTGGTTTTTGTGTGTTCTTAGGAGATTCATTGATCTCATGGAGATGTAAGAAGCAGCAAAAAGTATCTCTATCGTCAACTGAAGTTAAATATCGGGTCATGACAACTAGTACCATGGAAATCATATGGATCAGCTGCTAGAAGACATGGAGATCACAATAGAAGGGCCCACTAAGCTATGTTGTGATAACAAGAGTGCAATTTATATTGCCAAAAATCATACATTCCATGAGCGGACTAAGCACATTGAGATGGACTGTCACTATGTTCATGAAACCTATCTAAAATGAGTCATCAGTTGGCAGATTTCTTCACCAAAGCTTTGTGCGCTCCGCGATTCAATTTTCTACTTAGCAAACTTCCGGTCATCCTGCCCTAAGTTTGAGGGGGGGTGTTAAATTATGTATCAAATCTTGTAATCTCATATATATTTTATATATATAAGGTGATACATATACATATATTATATATGTGTATATGTCTCTACCTAATTATATATATATATAATATATATATATATATATATTTCTTTAATGTTAGTCGTACGGGTAGTTTAGTCATTTCCCTTCCTTGCGCATATTCACCTTACGAATATGCTTGTAATTTTGTTTTTTCGTTTCTTATTTTTTATTTTTTATTTCTTTTCTTTTTTACCAAGTCAAATACCTTGGAGGGCCCACTCTTATAGACGTTGAGCCCTTCCAACGGTCACAATTGTGACCGTTGGAGGGGCTCCAACGTCTATAAGTGGAGCCCCTCCAAGGCTCTCTATTGTGTATAAACAGGGGTTCTCCCCTTGTTATTTGTATGGCTTTGGGTCAAAGCCCAAGTGTTCAATAAAGGCTATATTCATTGTTTAGAGTGTGCATTTGTGAGATTTACTGATTTGTGCTTTTGTGCACAAGTGTTCTTAGTGTTCTTGTTGTGCATGTATGCACTTATCTTTCATCAAGAATTTTGGGTCTTGATTATAATATCTTGTTGAAGATATTTTTACATATATATCATCCAAATGAAAAGCTTTTCCTCCTAAATCAATTAGAAATCAGTGCATTATGCTGGATCCTACTGGACCCAGACTCCAATCAAGGCCAGCAAAATAAGTGAGATGATTGTGTCTATATCACACACAGACTGTTCTGTTTTTCACAAGCAAGAAGTACATCCCAATCAAAGTACCCTTAGCATATCTAACCAATTTTCACGAGGTTCTGTACTGTTGAGACTTATGTATTATATGTGTATTACATTTAGTGTGCTACCCCCTTTTTATATTTATGTGTACATTTCATTCTTTTCAGGGGTACTTCTGTATTTTAGCTTTAGTAAGTGGAAGAGATTAGAGTCAACTGTTTTTGTCTTGTAGTGCCATAGAGAGGACGCCCCCTATTTCTGGTTGTAGCTTCTCATTCTCAAAACTAATGAAGTTTCTTTTAAGCTTATCCTCCTCTTGTTCTCTTCTTCTTCATGCTATTGCTTGATATGGTATCAGAGCCATATCTAGATCGGAGAGATGCCATTGAAGTGTGAGTTGAAGGTGCTGGAAGCTTCATTATGGCTCTGACAAGGCCTTGCATCGGGACATGTGTTGAGTTAATGACATCAGCATCTTCAGGTGACTGTTTGAGTTTGTTTCAATTGATATAAGGCTCTTTTAGAGGATGATTTTAGATGATTGTTTAATAAAAAATCAGGACCATCGGAGCTATATGGGATTTTATATGAATTTTTTTGTTTTCATGAATAGTGACGTGGACAGTGTTCAGATTTGAGAAATCTGATTGTTCTGACCTCATCGATGAATTTAGTGGTCTGTTGGACGATATTGGGTCTTTTTTAAGTAAGTCATCAGCAGTCATTTGTGCAACGATTATTTCATTTTGGCTCAGTTTTGAGGAGTTTTTGGAGGGTCATGTAGGGGCTTTTTTGGAATTTTGTTCGGTATTGATTGTTGTAGTCTAGAGCTGGGGTTAATGCTAAGTTAGAATTATGGAGACAGACATTGGAAGCAAGAGGTTTTAAGTTGAGTAAGAGTAAGACAGAATACATGGAATGTCGGTTTAGTAAGCAACGAAGTAGTGATGGGAGTGTAGTGAAGCTTGGTGAGCAAGAAATACCGGTGGATGATTGTTTCAAATATTTGGGATCTATCATTCAAAAGTATGGAGAAATTGATGGAGATGTAAATCATAGGATAAAGGTTGGGTGGATGAAATGGAAAAGTGCAACTGGAGTGTTGTGCGATCGTAGAATGCTATTGCGGTTGAAGGGAAAGTTTTATAGGACGACTATTAGGCCCGCTTTACTATATGGTACGGAATGTTGGGCTGCCAAGATACATCATATTCAAAAAATGAGTGTAGCTGAGATGCGTATGCTGTGATGGATGTGTGGAAATACAATAAAAGATAAGATTCGGAACGAGGAAATACGTAAGAAGGTAGGCGTTGCACCCATTGAAAATAAGATGAGAGAGAATCGTTTAGGGTGGTTTGGACATATTCAGCGAAGGCCTAATGATGCCCCAGTTAGAAGGATGGAGAAATGAGAAAATATATTAGTTAAAAGAGGTCGGGGTAGGCCTAGGAAGACATGGATGGAGGTGATAGGAAAGGATATGAATGCTTTGAACCTCACCGAAAACATGGCATTGGATAGAAATGATTGGAGGAGAAGGATTCATGTGGAAGACCCAGAATGATTTTCTTTTTTGGTTCATATCGCCGACCCCAATTGTTTTGGGATGAAGGCGTAGTTGTTGTATTGATTGTTGTAGTCTCCCTAATATGACTGCATACTGTGTTATCCTACCTCCTATGTGAAAATCGTATAGTATGATCAGTATTTGTGGGTCATCTTGCATGAATTTGAGGTTATTGTGCATGCTTTTGATGCTGAACTGATTTGGGCGTTTATATTGCACCACCCGGTTATGATTGTGATGAGTTTGGGCTCGTATTGCTGGTTCCTACATTGCTTGTGCTATCAGCTGCATCTCATTGGTATTTTTGAGAAGCATATTTGGTAACAGTGACTATTTTGCTGTGTGCATCTGATTCTGTATATTGTGGCACTTGTATAGCTGCATTTGTGTGTTGGTGCAAGAGTTAAAATTTTGTAGTTGGGAAGTATGGTGTGGACAAATCTTTTGGAGTTGTATAGATTTGTGGTTTGGATGGTTTGTTGATTGGTTGTCTTGAATTGTTCTTGACTATTTTGTTGTTGTTATTATTGGTTTTGTGCAGGAAATTTATTGTGTAGTTGGGGATTGTGGTTGTGAGGGAAAAGGGAGAATCAATTCAGCTTGACCCATTAAAGTTTGATGGGAACCGTGCATCTATTTGTCAGAATGGTAGATTTAGTGATGAGAGGATTACTATGTTAGGAACATTCAGATATGACATGAGTGGTACGAGATGTCACTATTGCAAAGAAATGGAGCATAAGAAGAGATCTTGCCCTCTATTGAAAAATAAGAGTGTGGATACCTTTCTGCAACTCAGTCCATTGGAGGAGAGCCCTAGGGACAAGAATGGGCAGATGGATGGTAGTGGAAAGACTTAGTCTGTAATAACCTCGATTTTTGGCAATTACTTGCTCAAATTATTTGAAAATAATGGGTATTTTTCTAAATTTGGGTCTGGGATCCAAATTTCGGATCCAGGACCCATAAAGTGATTTTCACGAATAAATGTACCTCGTATAATCTTATATGTATGTATAAGTGCAATAATTTTAATTAATTAAATAATTCGAGGGATAACTATTTACGATGGTGCGTAGATGGGTCTGGGATCCACCTTCCGGATCCATATACCCGTATATATATTTTAATATATATATATATATATATATATAAAATCATAATAAAATAAAGAATGCAGTAAATAGTTTTAGACGGATCCATTCTTATAACCAGTCCAGATCCAAATTGGAATTTGGATCCCGAGTAGCAGAGTTCGGACCCGATATCCGGAAAAGAGAATCAATGAATTTTAGGGGATTTGGGCCTCGGATTCGTTACCGTTATCGGATCCATAAAAGAATCCGTAAATAACCCACAATGGGGTGTTAAATTATACTTATAATATTAATTTTTAATTAAATAAATAATTAATAGTATTTATAAGAAAAAAAATAAAATAAATTTGGTACAGGGTCGAACCCGAAGTTGGACCCACGAGGATCCAACTGTGGATCCACAAGTGCAGGCAATCCAGATCTGGGCGAATGCTGGATTCAGAGCCGCAGATCGCGGGCTCGGACCCGGACCCGAGTTTAGTTTTTAAAGGGGCGTTAAACAGGAATCGTGCCTAGGGCACGATTCTTGCTTTCAAGAACCAGAAAGAAAGAGGGGCAGGGGGATTACGCAGAGCGTAACCAACCCCGCGCCTCTTGGCAAGAGGGGAGGGGGGTTTGGGCGATAAAGGGGGAGTGGAGAGGGGGTCTCGCCCTCTTCCCTCGTCTCTCTCTCTCTCTTCACTCGGTCTCTCTCTTTGTCTCTCTCCCTCTCGCTCTGTCGATTTGGGCGCGCATCGAAGAAGAGGGCGATCGCCGGATAACTGGGGCCATCGACTGCCATTGAAGGCCACAACGAGCATCCCTGTCACAACAGCAGTGAGGGGCGACTTCAGTCGGCTCTGTACTCGTGTCTCCAGCCTCCGATCGTTGGAAAATCATCAAAAAGGTACGGTGCTTCTAACGATTCTAGGCGAGGGATCGAACGTGGTTTCGATCTCGTGTAATCCTTTGGGGATGAGGGTCCATGGGAACCCTATTGCGTAACACAAGAAATACATGTGTTCTTTGTATACTTTTCTGTGTTGTTTTTGTTTTCCATCAAGGAAAAACACAGGTTGGGCCATTGAGGTTTCGTGGGTAATGGCCGACCATGGAATGTCTCCCATGGCCTGAGTCTTTTTTCCCTCTTGTTTCTTCGCCAAATTCTTTGTTCTTGTGGTTGAAAAGAAAATGTTATACATGCTAATGAATCCAACTGATTTTCTCCTTGTTAAAATCTTGGTTTGCTATTCGTTGTCTCAATTTGGGCATCATGTTTCTTGGATCGGTTACATGTTCTTGGAGTGGATTCATGTTCTGGAATTAGACTTGCATCAAGGGAGTGAATCTTTAGTTGTGTTCTCTTACCGCAAAAAGGAGTTCACACAAAAATTTTTGTTCCATCGGGGGATGAGCTCTCGCTGAAATGACTGTCTATAGTCTGTGTCTATACCTGAAGGAGGTTTCACACTGGGTGAAGCCAAATTTGGGTAGATCGGTATCTAGGAACGCAAAAAGCCTATTTTTTTTGGTTGACACCCTCAGAAGTGAATGCTACAGCTGAGATTAGATCGGTGTATCTATTTAGAAAACAAAACGATTTCCCTTGTTGAATGGCCTTAATAAAATTTTTGCTGGGAAGGGATTGGTTAGGTCCCCACTTATCTTTGGGTTGTGTTAGTGCGGCATAGGGATAAAATTCCGTTATAGAACTGTGTTGTGTAGGGGTTGTACTGATGCGGTAATAGGGATATGAGCAGCTTGAATGCGTGATGGTATGCGTGCAATAGACTAACTATGTTCGAAATGGTCAGCCCTACATACCATGCAAATTTTATGCTTGATAAGCTTGTTTTATCTGCTCATGCCTGAGGGTTATTATTTTTTACTCTGTAGCATGTATATTACTGGTTCTCTTAGATGTTAGACAGGTTTATCATATAAGTTATGCACAAGCCTTATATGAAGGCTACCTGAAATCGTAGGCCCTAGGTCATGATCAGTCGATCCTTGTGATTTCAAATGTGAATAATTTTCGTGGCATTGGCTCCTGTCATTATGCATATTGTATTCTTCTTTCCTGTAAATCCATGTAATTTCAATATGATTGGTGGATATGTAGTCGGCTGGACTGAATTGACTATTTAGTTAGGAGGATGGGGGTTCGGGATTGGTAAGCCCGACCATCTTCTCTAGCATATGCAGAAACTTACACTTCTGCCCGGTGAATATGTGAAATATTATCTTAGCATATCACTCTACTGGTTGTGCAATCGTGAATGTGATCATGGATCGGTTATTGATATTTTTGTGAGCATGTACGCTTGATGAGAATCTGTATTGCATGTGTACACTCACACACTCAAAAGAAATGTGCATTGGTTAATACACGTATATGATGTAGGTACCATACATAGTGAAAATGCATATGATTGAGTAATGACATGCATATGGTTGGGTTATGTTTGCATGAGTGCACATGTTTTTGGCACTATTGGCCTAGTGTTATGAATGACCATCATCGGCCTGGAGAGCCGTGGGTTTGGTTTCCTTTCATATATGTTTTTGACTGCATCACTTAAACCACATAAGTTGGTATGACACACTACTACACTGTTCTAGTTGTTTATATGGACTGGAGTCCCGTAAGGGTCCCCGCAAGGGAGGATGCGGGTTTTCACTTTACTTTTGCATATGGTGTTACAAACTTAAAGAATCGACTTTAATAATAATATAATGAATAAGAACAGTGTAATATATGTTCTGGGATATCTCATATGGAGTATGTGAATCTTAGAGATCCGGTCTTGGAAAAACTGTGAGGATACAAAAACTCTGTGTGCTGAAATTTGGTCCTCTGAACCCGATATTGAGGTTCCTTCTCCTGGCCACGGTTTTAGGGACAGTCTGTCACTTTACCCAGGAGTGGTGTGTTGGTCACAACTGTGAGTTTGTTTTGGTACCAAGGAAGTGACACTTGTGGACGTGGGGTGTCCCTTGTATCCCCGACATTGGATATGAAGGTCTAATGTTCCGAAGGTTATTCAGTTGAGGGCTAAGTTGGAACCCAGTAATAAAATACAAATTGTGTGCTAAGCTACCCTAGGAACCTACTTGACCTCGGAGATTGTACATGTTTGGTGTATCCGCGGACAACGGTAATTAAAAAGAGGAACTTAAAGTTGCGTGCATTTAATAGGGCATGCATATGCAAAGAAAAAAATAAACTTAAAGGTAAGATAATAAAAGGACTCATGCATTGAAAAGAAGTCATGCATCTTCCTATTATGCATTAGATCATGCATATTTGAATTATTTTCTATATCATGACATGATATGGTGGTGGTATGTTATTTACTTCTTAAAAAGCATGCTAAAAGATCTTGTTACTTAGTTCTTGTATATGTTCATGTGTTATTGTTTCTTCCTGCTTAGCATATGTAACTGGTTGCATGTATGGTTATTTAAATTCTGCAAATTTTTATATCTGCACTCACTCAAATCATTACATGAAATCTTATCCATGTTCTTTGTCTCACCTGGTTTTTTTAGAAGTAGTTGTGCTCAGAATTTCGGTTCTGACACCCTACTTTGTTGGTTTTTCACAGGAAATGTGAATAGTGAGGTAGGACTGGCTACTGGGAATGGATGAAAGTCATACTTGGGCTTGACAGCTTCAGCAGGGGACAGAGTGACTCTTTCTTTTGTTTCAATCTTTCTTGCTTTTTCAGTTGTTGCTTTATTTTCAATCGAATAAAACATGGTCTCTGAAATTTACTTTTATTCATAAATAAAGAAATTGTTTTTGTTCGTATGGATGATGGTTGTAAGTTCGTTTGTGGTGTTGGGCTATCCGGTTGGAAGTGAAACTGTGAGGACCCCAGGTCTCTGGGAAGTTTTCTGCACTGTTAAAAAAAAATATTCCACATTTTCAAAGGGTATGAGTTGGGGTCGTTACATAGTCTGTTGACTTGTCTATGGGAGGTTCTTTTGAGCATTATGATGGGAATTAGCTACGGATTTCATAGTTGATGCGGCAAATCAGCAACAGATTGTCCAATTGTAGCTCTTACCTCAGTCATTCACTGTTGCTCTCTTTTGTTCCCACTTCTAATATTGCTTGTGCAGGTATTTCAGTTAGTCTTCTTGAATGACTGATAGATTCAGAAGCATCATGCCACAGGACTGCTCATGAACCCATTTTAGCTAATTGGCATCCTTGCAGTGATATTTTTCATACCGCAGACGGCTCCTCCATGACTGTATCCAAAGTTGGGTCCATTACTCTCAATTTTTGTCCTATGAGTAAACTGAATACTTTACAAGTTTATCACGTATGTTTCTTTGTAATGAATCTTATTTTTGTTGGCCAAATTACTAAGTATAACTGTAATGTTACCTTTTATCCTGTGATTGTGTTGTGCAAGATAAGTTGTCAGGAATAAAGATTGGAATTGGCCATAAGAGAGCAGATTTGTATTATTTAGTTTGGTTGGATATGAATTCACAAAATAAGTTTGGAGTTAATCTAGAAATTGCTGTTATGGATGAGTCGGTTTTGTGGCACTAGATACTAGGTCATATTTTTAGTTCTAGATTGCAACATTTGGTATATGCTACGAGCTTAGGTGGGTCGAAGTTAGTTGTGTCAAGGCATATACAAGAACGTGAGAGTTACAGGCTGGTGAAGGGTCATATTTTGCCATTTGGGACTGGAGATAGAGTCCCTTTAAGCTTATAAATCCATGTGCGGGGATCCACCAATCTTGTCCAAGTGTGGTTCGTCATGTAACCTTCATAGATGATTGTACAAGATATACTTGGATAATTTTCATGAGAAATAGAAGAAAATTTTTGAGATTTTTAAGAATTTGTGTGCTATAATTAAAACTCAATTTGCAGTTAAGACTAAGACTCGTAGAACTGATTTTGGTAGTGAATATATCAATTATGTGTTTGAGTGGTTCTTACAGAAAAAAGGTATAAATCATCAAAAATCTCATCCTTATACTCCTGAACAAAATGGAGTCGCTGAGAGGAAGAAGAGGAATATTTTGGAGACAACTAGGGCTCTTTTCTTTGGTGAATGTATGCCGAAAATATATTGGATGGATGTTGTGTATATGGCTATCTAAATAAAACATAAGGCATCAAATGTTCTCAAAGGTATATCCCCTTTTTAGAAATTGCATAGAATTGTTCTAAATTATGAAATGATAAATGTGTTTGGGTGCCTGTTTTGTGCTTTTACCTAATAGAAATAGAGATAAATTGTTAAGTGTTGCTTTTTGGGTTTTTCGAATGAGGTTATATAAGTGCTAATGATCCAATTGAAAGAAAAGATTGAATATCTAGAAACGTTGTCTTTCATGAAAATGCACCTTATTTCAGTCAGATTAAGGATAAGGTGAAAGAGGGGACTGATTTGTCCTTCTTGGTGCCATTTCATGAGAATGAGAGAGTTAATAGGCATGTGTAGGTTCAGGGGGAGAAAGTCCCCTTGAGAGACCTATGTCACATGGACTATTCATAAGGGTCGCTGCACCCACAACGTGACAAAAGTGTGAGTGCAGCGCCCAGTGTGGCTACCATAAGAATCAACTGCACCGGGTGCGGTCAAACTTCTCTGAGTGCGATCAACCCGCACCCATGGTTATAAATGTCCAGAAATGGACTCGGTCAACTATGATTGAGTCCATTTCGGTCCAAGTAAAAAAAACTGAAAATAGTGTTTTTGGGGTGGGGCACAATTGCGTAAAAAACCCCACCTTCTTGACTCCTCCTCTTCCTACAGCAGCGGCGACGACACTGGTCTCCTCGTCTTCCTATAGTAGCGCTGGCGACACTGGTCTCCTCCTCTCCCTACAGCAGCGGCGGCGACACCGGTAAGCTTCTCTCTCCTCCTCTCTTCTTCTTTCTTATCTTTTCCCTCCTCCTCTCTTTCTTCTTCTTCTTCTCCTTCTTCTTCTTCCTCCTACTTTCTTCCTCCACCACCTCCTCCTTTCTCTCTCTCTCTCTCTCTCGCTTCTTCCTTCTCCTCCTCCTCTTTCTCTATCTTCTTCTTCCTTCTCCTCCTCCTCCTCCCCTCATTGCCACAAGGGTCGAACCCAAGGTTGGGTTCGGCTCCTAGGTTTAGTTTTGTTGGGTTCAGCAGAACCTAAACCCAGGCCTGCTAGGTTGGGTTCCTAGGTTCAGCAGAATCGAACCCAAGGTTGTTGGGTTCGGGCATGCTAAACCTAGGCCCGGGTTCAGCAGAACCAAAACCTGGGGTTATTGGGTTCGGCTTTGTTGAACCCATGGTTGCTAGGTTCGGCTCCAATGACCTAGGCTTGGGTTCAACAGAACCAAAACCCAGATGTGGGTTCAGCAGAATTGAACCTAGGCTTGTTGGGTTCAGCTCTGCTAAACCCAGGCTTGTTGGGTTGAGCTCTACTAAACCCAGGCCTAGGTTCGACAGAACCTGAACCCAGACCTGGGTTCGGAAGAACCAAACCCAAGGTTGCTGGGTTCAGTAGCCCAGGGTTACTAGGTTTGGCTCTGCTGAACCCAGGGTTGCTGGGTACCTGAACCAAAATATGGGTTCAGCAGAACCGAAACCCGAACCTAGGTTCAGCAGAACTGAACCCAGCTTGAGCCTGGGTTCGACAGAACCTAAACACAACATGGGTTTAGCAGAACCAAAACCAAATTTGGGTTGGGTTCTATAATTCTATTCTAAATTTAGCCAGCTATTTTTATGAATTTTATTTATATATATACCCTCTATGCACCCTCGCACCCAAGTTTTTTTAAAGTGCCACATCGCTCACCCGCACCCCTATCCGCACCTGCACTCACACCTATGTGGTTTAGACAAATCTATTCTAGACGAGATGAAAATATCGTTGAGATACCTTGCTTGGATGTTGAGGAAGCAAGAAGCATAGAGGCTAGTTTTGATTTCATTCCATCTTCAGTTGGCCTTGAGCATCCAAGCTTGGAGTCACTTTCTTATTCGTCTTCATCTCCTTCACCCTCAACTCAGATATGCCAAAGCTCTAGATTATCTATTCTTTGATCAAGTGGAGGCTGAGGAAGCAAGAAGCATAGAGGTCAGTTTTGATCTCTTCTTCAAATGACCTTGAGCATCCAAGTTTGGAGTCACCTTCTAATTCGTCTTCATATCCTTTACCCTCTCCTCAGGTACATCAAAGCTCTAGAGTACCTATTCCTCTTTCTCGCTTCGTATCTTATGAATCTTTCTCCCCAAGACATCTTGCATTTTTAACCTTGATTCATTCTTATGCAGAAGCAACTAGTAAAGAAGAGTGGCAACAGAAAATGGTTGAGAAGATTAATGCTCGAGAGAGAATGCAAGTATGGGATCTTGTAAAGCTTCCACCAAGCAAGAATGTAGCGAGGAGTAAATGGGTTTATAAGATCAAGACTAAGGCTGATGGCTCAAGAGATATAAGGCAACATTAGTGGCAAAGGGTTATAGCCAATATTTTGGAATCGACTTTGCAAAAACCCTTGCACTTGTGGCTCATACGACCATCATATGAACTTTACTTGCAATTGTTGCATTGAAACAATAGAACGTGTGGCAGCTAGATGTAAAGAACGCCTTCTTTAATGTTGACCTAGATGAGGAGGTGTACATGGAGTTGCCACAAGGATATTTGGATCCAGAGGGTAAAGTGTGCAGGTTGAAGAGGGCATGTATGGACTCAAACAAGCTCCTCGAGCCTGGTTCGAAAAGCTCAATTCTACCCTCAAATCTCTTGGTTTCGAGCAGAGTTATCATGATCTAACCTTGTTTGTAGCATCACTCTCAAAGGAAGTGCATATTACTCATATATGTTGATGATATAATCATTATAGGAGTTGATTTGCAGAAGGTAAATGATACCAAGAAGAAGTTAGCCAGCATCTTTGAGATGAAGGATATGGGATATCTAAAATACTTTCTTAGCTTAGAGATTGCATACTCAAATAGATAACTTTTCTTGTCCCAACATAAGTATGCAACTGATTTGGTTGTGAAGGCAAGATTAGCAGATGATTCAAAAAGGGTTAGTTCTCCTATGAAAGCTAATGTTAAGCTAAGAGCTTCAAATGGAGTATAACTAGATGATCTAGTGGTATACAGGCAGTTAGTCATGTTAAAAT
The DNA here is from genome assembly GCF_984573655.1 of Nuphar pumila. NCBI lineage: Eukaryota > Viridiplantae > Streptophyta > Magnoliopsida > Nymphaeales > Nymphaeaceae > Nuphar > Nuphar pumila. Next base: position 20,969,099 of record NC_143262.1, on the reverse strand, counting down.
ATATGTATACATGTCTGTATATACCTATGTATACATACATATATTTATATATATATATATATATATATAATTATTAATCTTGTAATAGTAAATGCCCTATAGGGGCATTTTAGCTATTCTCCTTTGTAATAAAATTGTTTATTAAAACAGTTATTTTTATTTTCCTGGGAGCCCCCAATGGTCTCTTTATTCTCTCCTTTTTCACTTGTATAAATAGGGGTGTGATCTCCCCTATTCTTTAAGGCTTTTACTAAAGCACTTACTCAATAAGATCAAATATTTTTTGCTCGTGTTTGCCCTTTGTTGGCTATTTGTGCTATTCCTTAATAGAGTTGTACTTGTGCACATTGTGAGTGTGATTTTGTTTAGCCCTTAGTGGCATTGGCTTGTGCTTGAACAGTTTTTCTCATTGCCATCGTGTAAGCCCTTAGTGGCATTGTTTATATCACTTCAGCTATTTCATTATATAGTACCAGAGCCACGGAGTTATTGAGGAAATGCATCTTCAAAGTCATTGTGTGTTCGTAGTGATTAAGTGAGGAAAAGCTTTTTCAAAGGTGCTTTTGCACATTATTTCCTCTTCCTCCTCTTACTATCCCTCTATTCAAGAATGAAGCATGAACAAAAAATCAACCTCTCATTCAAGCTAAATGACACAAATTACATGATATGAGCATTTGCTATGAAGAACAATCTCAAAGAAAAGAAACTTTGGGGTTATATCATGGGCACCATCCCGAAACCATAACTCAAGCTCACAAAAATGAAGGATATCAAGAGAAAGCCTTAGAAGGTGATGCACATATGAAAGTCATTCAAGACCATCAAATTAAGGTAGAGGATTCGAAAATTAAGCATGCCAAGATTTTTGCATGGTTTATGAACAATGTTGAGCTCAAGATACGTGCTAACATTGCCAAATTTTGTAAAGCCAATGAAGCTTGACGCTTTTTTAAGGGTATGTATACCCAAAAAAATCTTGTTTTCTTGCAAGACAAGACACGTGTAATCAAATAGATAGAATCCAATACACATGCAAGAACACACTTTCAATCAAATAGAATACTTGATTGAGTCACCGATCCACCCACACAAGGGTCTAAAGAATTGTTATTGCATATATACTCATAAAAATGAGTTGCGTTTACAAGGGCTAATAAAGCTTATTTATAATACATTGAGGAGCTACTGGGTGCAGCTCAATACAGGGTTACCGGAAGCGCCTAGCTAAAAGGGGAAGCGCGCTTCCCCGAAGCGCGCTTCGGAAGCGCGAAACGTCGCGCTTCCGAAGCGTGGGGGGAAGCGTCCCCTTTGTTTGGGAAGTGTGCTTCCCTTTAATGGGGGACGTGTTTCCCTTTAATGGGGAATGCGCTTCCCTTTAATGGGAAGCGCGCTTCCCATCACGCTTCCCCCTCGCTTTCCCCAAGCTTCCCCTGTTTTTTCAATTTTTTGTATTTTTTATTTTTTATTTTTATTTTTTTCGCTTCCTCCTTGCTTCCGAGACGCTTCCTAGGTTGCTTCCGAGACGCTTCCCGAATCGGTCCTAAGTGGTCTCACGCTTCCCCGCTTCCTAAAATTTTGAAAGTGCCTCGCTTCCCGCTCCCGCTTCCCGTATCGCTTCCCGCTCCCGCTTCCTCAACTGGCAACCATGGCTCAATATGACTGTTGGGGCAGCTCAACAGCTGTATGGAGTTGTCCCTTTCAGTTGATAAAACTCTTAGGGGGAAGCAGATGTATGGAGTGACCTACGGGAGCTCTCCCTGGTGGTTAGTAGGAGCTGTCAGTCAAGAAAGATTGTGTAAAAAGCATAAATACTGTGCAGAAATAAAAGACTGTAAAAAGCATAAATAAAGTACACAGAAAATATAAAAATGGCAGCCCATTAGGGGCTAACACCTATTAGGTAAAAGGACCGAAATACCCTTGTTGGGTATTTCGGTTTACAGTGGAATATATACATATACATATGTATATGTATATCATATCTTAACACCCCCCCTTAAACTCATGGTACAACCACCCAGAGTTTGCCAAGTAGGAAGTGAAATCTGGGTGACGGTAGCGCTTTGGTGAAGAAATTCACGAGTTAATATTATGATGGAACATAAAGCAAAGTAATAGTCTTCCGCAGGAATTCTTCACGAACGTAGTGGCAATCCATCTAATGTGTTTCGTCCTCTCATGAAATGTATGATTGCTTGCAATGTACATAGTGCTCTTGTTGTCCGCTCTTGTTGTCACAACACAGTTTTGAAGGTTCTGTGGTATGAACCCCCAAGTCTTCAAGAAGTTGTCTCAGTCATACTAACTTAGATGTAGTGGTTGTCATAGCACGATATACTCAGCTTCAGTGGAAGAAAGTAACACCTGTTATTTTTTGCATCGCCATGAAATTAGCGAGTCACCTACAAATACACATAAACCAGTTGTTGAGCGTCTATCATTGACATCTCCTCCCCAATCAGAATCAGAATAGGCAATGACTTCTAGCGAGGAGGAGAATGATAAAAACAAGCCAAGATTAATAGATTTTTTAATATATCTAATTATTCTCATTACAGCACTCATATACACTATAGTAGGAGCATGCTGAAATTGACTAGCAGAATGAATAGCATGAGATATATCAGGACGGGTGATAGAAAGATAAGACAAAGCCCCAATCATCTGTCTGTAAGGGGTGGATCTTGCAAGGGCTCTCCATCATCTATCTTCATTTTGACATTTATGACTTTCGAAGTATCGACCAATTTTTCATCCGAGAATCATGATCTTTCAATGATCTATGTTGCATATTTAGTCTGTGACAAAAAATAACCACGAAGTGAGTAAGCAACTTCTATTTCAAAAAAATATCGTAAAAAATCAAGATCTGTCATATCAAATTTGGCCTTAAGCACATCTTTGATATGGTAAACTCCCTGTTTATCATCTCCTGTGATTATCATATCATCTACGTACACTAGTAGAATCACCATTCTTGCATCAGAAGACTTAACAAACAATGCAGTATCAGTAAAACAAGATTTAAAATGAAGTTGTGTCATCACATCACAGAACCTATCATACCAAGCTTTTGGAGCTTGCTTTAGGCCATACAAGGCCTTACATAAATCAGAGAGTTTTTCCATGTGCTAAAGTTAAGTCAGTTGAAAGATCCATGTACACTTCTTCATCTAGATTACCATTTAAAAAGACATTCTGATGCAGAGCAGGACCAAGTAGGACCTTCACAGTGCGACCCAAGCGCAGGACCGAACCTATACAATGGGATCAACGATCGGACCTAGGTATTGGATTCGACCTCGATCACGGTGCCACGATGCAGGGATACACCCCTGCGTACATACTCTCGGCGAGCGAAGAATAGAGACATTGCAACGCACGTCAACAGCCCCAGTAAGAGTTGAGAGCATCGGGTCTCGGTCCCGGGTTCTGGATTCGAGATCCAGACCCGGTGCACATCCTATTAAATGCCCAGCCCTAGGGTTACGTGAAGTGGAAGAATATTGAGGAGTCATTTTTTTTATTGTTTTCTTTCTTTTATGTCCGCACTTGTTTCACTGCAGCTGTTATTTATGTTTCTCTTCAATTCCTTTCGTCATTGTATCTCCATTTTCAATAAGTGAATCAACGTATATTGATCGGTGCATCGATCCTCGCTGCATCAAAGTGCTATCAGCACACAGCCCCTCCTCCTTTGTCGACGGTATGGCGCAAGAAGCGAGGGACAATCCTACGAGTGGGAAGGAGCGTGAGGGATCGGGTACCATCAACGAGGATCCCATGATGCGGATGATCGACATGACGACGAAGGTCCAGAAAAATATGCTATGTGTAAGTAAGGATGTAGCCGGAATGTCAAAACGTTTGGATGGAATAGAAGGTCGGATCGTGGCCCTCGAATCGTCGGTGGAGACGCACGCACCGACCATGCTGAAAACGAGTGTTGGATTGTGCGGCGATGTTGCAGGTCTCGCGGGTGCGATGGCGCTTGAACCAGTCCAACCGAACGTCCGCCAACCTGCTGTGCAACCGAATGGAACCAAGGCGAGCCTGCACAGGGATGTCGGTCGTGTAACAATCCAACCGATGGTACCGTTTCTGAACTCTGTCCTGGTAGCAGGGACGAACTAGATCGGCAGTGCGTACCCACTGAGCCAGGGGGTCGTCGAAGGGTCTCTGTTTGAGACCATAGATTGCCTTGTTCAACTTGCACACCTTCGGACACTCCCCCGGAACCTCAAACCCCAGAGGTTGCTGCATGTAAACTGTCTCCTCCAGGTCTCCATAGAGAAAGACATTTTTTACATCAAGCTGACATAGAGACCAACCATGGTGTACTGCGACGGACAAAATAAGACGAATAGTCCCAAGACGAGCGACATGAGAGAATGTTTCAAAGAAGTCCACCTCATAAGTTTGAGTGTAGCCTTTCGCAACCAGGCGAGCTTTAAACCTTTCAATCGATCCATCGGAGTTATACTTAATAGTATAGACCCATTTACAACCAACAATATTAGCCTCAGGCAGAGGATCAACTAAGTCCCATGTTCTTCGAGAAAGCAGTGCATCCATTTCATCCTGCATGGCCTTCGCCCATTTGGGGTCTAGAAGGGCGTGATGGTGATTGAGAGGAACTGAGGTAGCAGATAATGCTAATACAAAATTCTTCATATTTCCCCCAAGTCTGACCTCGGAAATAAACTGAGAAATAGGATGAAGTGTACATTGCCTTTTGCCTTTCCGAAGAGCAATAGGTAAATCACCATCAACAAGAGAATTGTCACTAGGGTCAGGAACATTCACCTCAGGAGAAGCTACTGATGGCACAGGCATAGAGTTGGGTGGAGCTCGATGTGTGTACACTACAGGAGGATTTTTGTAACGAGACAGAGTTGGACTGAGAACAAGAGGCTCAAGACGAACAGACTCTAATAGAAAAGGAGGAACAGGAAGAGGGAATGAATCACCTTGACTAGCATGTATTCTCGGAGAAATACTTGAAAAATATGGGATAGACTCAAAAAATGAAACATCTGCACTGACATACTCTCTCTGGGATATGGGATCATAACAACGATATCCTTTTTTGTGCTTAGGATACCCAACAAAAACACATTTTATAAATTGAGGTGACAATTTATCTCGGTTAGGACTAAGTTTATGAACAAAGCACACACAACCAAAAACCTTTGGAGAGATAGGGAAAAGAGGAGCTTCAGGTCTGAGAATTTGAATGGGAATACGATCCCCCACCGAGGTTGAAGGCATACGATTTATTAGGTATCCTGCAGTTAGAACTGCATCTCCCCAGTAAGATGCAGGCATATTAGACTGAATCATAAGGCAACGGGCAATATTTAGGATGTGTTTATGCTTGCGCTCTGCTACTCCATTCTGTTGCAAGGTATGAGGACAAGAAGTCTGAGGTTGGATCCCAAGATTTTTGTAAAATTGTAATAAGTCAAAGGATTTGAATTCAAGAGCATTGTAAGTGCAAACAACTTTGACGCAAGAATTAAACTTAGTTTGTATTTCAATAATCAAAGATTTAAGAATAATGGGGGCTTCAGCCCTATCTTTTAACAAGAATACCCAAGATAATCTGAAAAAATCATCTACAATGACTAAATAATGACGACACTTAGAATGACTAAGAATTCTACTTGGACCCCAAACATCAACATGAAGAAGATCAAACAGATTTTGACTCAAAGGACTCTGACTGGACGAAAATGAACTCCTATGATGCTTCCCAAGCTGACATGCTTCACACAGCATAGTAGTGGACGGCGAGATGTGAGGAATAACTCTACGCAATTTAAGCAACGGAAGATGACCAAGACGATGATGCCAAAGCAGTGGACTAGAAGAGGACTCAACTGCGGAATGAACAGAGCCAATTGGTTGGTATAGATAATAGACTCCACCTTCCTCATGGCCTCTACCAATCGTCTTCCCCGTTAGCAAGTCCTGAAAAGTGCAACAGACAGGATCAAATATTACTCGACAATTCAATTCTTTTGCAACACGACTAACAGATAACAAATTTTAAGGGAATGAAGGGGCATGGAGAACATTTGATAACTGAAGAGTAGGGGAGATAGAGATATTTCCCTGGCTAACAATGGGAGAGGAACTCCCATCGGCAAGAACAACCTTTTTATGATTAGCAACACTATTCAACTTTGAGAAATCACATTTATTTCCACACAGATGGCTAGATGCCCCTGAATCAATAATCCACCTACTACTTTGACAAGATAATTCATCACCTGCAGAGCATGCCGTATCAGCCACGGTAGAACTAGACGGAATATGTGCCAACAAATCATCATACTCAACACGAGTGAGTGTAACCGAGTCACTAGGAGAAACAGTGGGGGACTCGGGTTTGGCCACTTGTGTTGTAGGAACAACTTTAGTTGAAGATGCAGGAGGTCGTCCATTCTTGTCAAAACATCTATCTTCTAAATGCCCAAATCTTCCACAGTAGGTACACTGGAGCTTGCCTCGTCCTCCAGGGCCTCGACCACGTCCACGACCTAGAGAATTAGGAAGAAAACCCCGACCTCGGCCATAGGAAACAAACAGAGTAGAGGTTTGTGAGTCTGATTGAGATGAGGGAAGGGACATGGCAAGCCTGCTCAATCGATTATATGCCTCAGCAAGAGTAGAAACGACTGAGTCTGTCAACATCTAGACTTTGGCAACTGAGAATTCAGTTGACAAGCCAGTCAAAAACCGTGCGACCATGGTATGCTCCTGGTGTAGTTTTTGTTTGTCACAACATAATGGTCTATGAGCATTTAGTCTCTCAAAAGCTGCCTTCACAGAGGCATAATACTAGGCCAAAGTTTATTCTCCTTGCTGCAATTTATAGATCTCCTGTTCTACTTGAAGAATACGACTAACATTGGTTTCTTGAGAATAAGTATCTTGCAAATTATCCCACATTTGTTTTGCAGAGGTGTAATAAATAAGCCCGTCGGCTATGTGAGGTTGCACGCTATTCATAATCCAAGACATAACAATATCATTGTCCTCTTCCCATGTAGCATACTTTCCAGTTTTTTCGGTAGGCTCATTTTCCAATAAAATATGTTTTCGACGATGCCCTGAAACAGACATCATGAACGTACGCGACCATCTAGCATAGTTAGTTTCATCCAACTTTACAGATGATCCGTATGAAAAAGGATTAGCAAAGGCCTTATAATCAGACACACTTTCAGTCTTCATGTCTGACAGCTGCATATCAGCCATGAAACTACAACCACACGCAACTACCAACTGTTGAAAACTCAGGTCTGACGTGCGCACCAACGACCAGTCTTACACTATCAGATTTTTAATCATACTGATAAAATTTGATATATATATATATATATAAAATGTAAACGCAATACGTTGTTCAGATCAAAAACTATTGTGCACACCAACTACTAACAAAAAAAATACCAGATTTCAATCGCCCTGATAAAATCTGAACTATTCACCTTAAAAGCTGCAACCAGAAAAAAAATCGACGACCTGCATACCACAACTGCATCTTCGGGGCAATTTCGACATCAACGCAACCATCAACAGCCATACCTGCTGCTATGCACCATTGACACGGTCAGGGTTTCCCTGCTGCTGCGTGCACATACCTGCTTCATCGACTACAACTTCAGTCGTAATGAATATTGGCTGCATCACCATCAATCGATCTCTTTTATTTCAGACCTTGGCTGTGAAGCCCAGACCTGTCTTCCATACAGCGATCTAGTCACGGCAGAAGCATCGGCAACCCCAGCGATACTGCAATCATTCGCATCACCTGCGCACGGAGGAGACCCCAGCGATACTGCAGATGTCTTCAGGGAACGACATCTCACGGCGTGAACCTGCAGTCGTTTGCGTCACCTGCGCACAGAGGCGATCCCAGCGATGTTGCAGAGAAGTCTTCAGGCAGCGACGTCTCACTGCGGTGGCTGAGCAGCGTCGCCGGCGACGTTAGGCACCCAGGATGGATGGCTCTGATATCATGTTAAAGTCGGCTAGGGAGAAGACCTGAAGAAAAGGAAAAACAGTGAAGAGAAAGAGAGAGGAAGAAAAATCGTGTATTTCATTCTATAGTTAGGTCTAATCTCTCACTTAAATTGAGAGATTAGACATTCCTTATTTACAATAATGCCCCTGTCACATATGAGTAGTTACTAAACTACCCATATGTGACGACTACTTCTTAACACCATCAATGTGGAGGAAAAATTGAAAAGGAGGCAGGAGTATATAGAGTCTCCCAGAGTGACCAGTCCAGTCGACCCAAGTCGAGTTTTCCAACCAGGGGAGCGAGCTCCCCTAGGAAGGAAGACTCAAAGTCCACCCCAAGAGTAGACCCTAGCAAGCCTGACCAGTCCGGACTAGCATACCATACCAGATCCAAGGCCAAGCCTAGTGAGTTTACAATCCGTTGTTTCAGGTGTCAGGAGTTAGGACACGTAGCATCCAAGTGCCCCACCGTGAACAAGAACGCCCATTTCATCGAGGGTATTGTTGAGTCAGCATCTGATAGTGAGATTGAGGGTGAGTCGTCGATTGAGGGAGAGAATGAGAGGGAAGTCATAGAGTTCGACGGTAACGTCGAAAATTGGTTGTCCATCCATCATGTTTTGACCGCACCCCGAGAGTCTGCCCCTGCAAAATGGTCATGAAACAACATTTTTAGAACCCGGTGCAACTGTAAGGAGCATGCGTGCAATGTTATTATTGACACTGGGGCTTGCGAGAACATGGTTTCCGAGAGTGTCGTGTCCACCCTAAATCTGAAAACGGAAAAATTGTCCCAACCATATAAGATGGCGTGCTTCAAAAGAGAGAACGACGTTCCCATTACCCAGCGTTATCTAGTTCAGTTCTCAATGGGAGAGAATTACCACAATGAGGTGTGGTGTGATATAGCCCCTATGAGTGTGTGTCATATTCTTTTGGGACGTCCTTGGCAGTTTGATCGCAAGAACATTCACGATGGTCGTAGGAACACGTACTCATTTATTTTTAAGGGTCACAAAATAATCCTTCTCCCTATCAAGGAGACCGGTTTTCCCACTGTGGATAAGCCTGAGCGAGTTCCCCAGCTCGCGGGCCTATCATACTGGCCTTCTTGAACCATTGTAGGGAGGACGGTTATTGTTATGCCCTGGTGGCTAAGCCGTCTATGATTACGTCGTTGCCCGTTTCCGCGGACATCGCGCCCCTTGTTGAGGAGTTTCGCGACATTATGCCAGACGACCTTCCTAATGATCTGCCTTCGATGAGGGTGGTGCAGCACGCCATTGATTTTATCCCGGGTTCGAGTCTACCTAACCTCCCCGCGTATCGCATGAATCCATCTAAGCATGCCGAGCTGTTGAGACAGGTTCAAGAGTTACTGCAAAAGGGTTTTATTCGTGAGAGTTTGAGCCCTTGCGCAGTGCGCGCCCTGCTCACTCCTAAGAAAGATGGATCCATGCGCATGTGAGTCGACAGTAGAGCGATCAATCGCATCACTGTCAAATACCGTTTTCCCATTCCCCGGTTGGATGACATGTTCGATATGTTAGCCGGTGCCTTTATTTTTTCCAAAATTGATTTAAAAAGTGGGTACCACCAAATCATCATTGTATATTTTAAGACACGTGATGGATTGTATGAGTGGTTAGTCATGCCATTTGGGTTATCAAATGCCTCGAGTACGTTCATGAACATGATGACCCAAGTGTTGCATCCTTGTATAGGGAAGTTTGTCGTTGTATATTTTGATGATATTTTGGTTTATAATTCTTCGTTGTCTGATCATTTGAGTCATTTGCGTCAAGTCCTAGAGATTTTAAGGAAGGAGAAGTTGTATGTCAATGCCAAAAGGTATGAGCTTATGACGTCAAGTGTGGTATTTTTGGGTTTTATTGTGTCGTCTAATGGAGTTAAGGTGGATCCCGCCAAATTCCGTGCGATTGTAGAATGGCTGACCCCAAGGACTATAGGAGAGGTCTGTAGTTTCTACAGGCTAGCCACTTTCTACCGTTGTTTTGTGAGAAAGTTTAGCACCCTCATGACCCCTATCACGAAATGCCTAAAGGGTACTAGTTTCCATTGGACTTCGGCCGCGGGCAAAGCTTTCGCACTCATCAAAGAGAAAATGACTAGTGCCCCCGTCCTAGTCCTTCTTGATTTTAGCGCAGTCTTTTAGGTTGAGTGTGACGCCTCTAAAGTGGGAATTGGTGCCGTCTTGAGTTAGAACCGCAAGCTCATTGCTTTCTTTAGTGAAAATCTGACTCAAGCAAGATGTCAGTACTCCACTTATGATGTCGAGTTCTATGCCGTTGTGCAAGCCCTTCGTTATTGGAGGCATTATCTCATTTATAAGGAGTTCGTCTTGTACACGGATCATGAGGCGTTGAAGTATTTAAATAGCCAAAAGAAGTTGAGTGCTAGATATGCCAAGTGGGTCAGTTTCTTGCAAGAGTACACTTTCATAATTCGCCATCAATCTGGCACTTTGAACAAGGTAGCTGACGCACTTAGCAGGAAAAATAGTCTTTTAATGACTATGTTCGTGCAAGTCATTGGGTTTGAGCAGTGCAAGGAGTTGTACCCGACGAACCCTGATTTTCAGCAGGTCTGGGAAAGGTGCCTCTCCTCTACCAGCACGGCAGACCCACGATTCACTATACATCATGGTTACCTCTTCCAAGGTAATAAGTTATGTGTGCCTGCGTTCTCTCTTAGGCTAGAATTGATTTCTGAGTTGCATGAAGGGGGACTAGCTAGGCTTTTTTGACATGATAAGACGTTCGCATTATGAGATGAACGCTACTTTTGGCCCAAAATACGCAAAGATGTCGTCAAGTTTGTCCAAAGTTGTTGGGTATTTCAAGTGTCCAAGGGTCGACGTCAGAATAGTGGTTTGTATACTCCTTTGCCCATCCCTGAGAGGCCTTGGAAACACATTTCCATGGATTTTATTGTGGGTCTTCCCAGAACCTCGCATCGTTTTGATTTCATCTTAGTTGTGGTTGACCGATTTTCTAAAATGGCTATCTTTGTCCCATGTAAGCGAACCACTGACGCCTCGTTAGTAGCCTCGCACTATTTCAAGGATGTGGCCCGCTTTCATGGATTGCCTCACACGATCACCTTAAATCGTGACACTCGTTTCATGAGTCATTTATGGAAATCATTATGGCCTTATTGAAAACCAAACTCCAATTCAGCAGTGCATACCACCCACAGACAGACCGATGGCTAAACCGAAGTCGTGAACCGCACCTTAGGGAACCTACTCAGGAGTCTAGTTGGGGAGAATGTCAAAACATGGGACCTGGTCTTGCCGCAAGCCGAGTTCGCCTACAATAGTTCCATCAACCGGTCCACGGGAAAGTCTCATTTTCAAGTGGTTTATGGTTGTTCACCAATCCATGTAGTAGATCCAGCACATGTGTCTAGTCTCCCAGACCCAGCCCTAGACGCATTTGATGTCGTTGAGTACATGTGTGATATTCATAGACAAGTCCGAGCCAAACTTGTTAAAAGTTACGAAGCTTACAAAGCTTTTGTGGACCAAGGTCGTCGCGATGTCCAGTTTCAAGTAGGTCAGTTATGGGTTTACCTGCGTCCTGAACGTTTCCCAGTAGGCACTTATGGTAAGTTGAGCACTAAGACACATGGCCCTTTCAAGATCCTCCGGCGATTGGGTCTGAATGCCTACCTCCTTGAATTGCCCGAAGATTGGCGCATTTCGTCTATCTTCAATGTGTCTGATCTATATGCTTACTGCGGTGACAACAAGTCGTCAGAGCCGACTTCTTCCCAACCAGGGGAGAATGATGCAGAGCAGAACTGAGCCGGACCTTCACAGTGCGACCCAGGCGCGGGACCGGACCTGTACAATGGGATCCACGATCGGACCCAAGTATTGGATCCGACCTCGTTCATGGTGCCATGATGCAGGGATACACCCCTGCATACATATACTCTCGACGAGCGAAGAATGGAGACAGTGCAGTGTGCGTCAACAGCCCCAGCAAGAGTTGAGAGCATCGAGTCTCGGTCCCGGGTTTCGGATCCGAGATCCGATGCGCAGCCTATTAAATGCCCTGTCCTAGGGTTACGTGAAGTGGAAGAATATTGAGGAGTCGTTATTTTTTTATTGTTTTCTTTCTTTTTTGTCTGCACTTGTTTCACTGCCGTCGTTATTTCTGTTTCTCTTTAATTCCTTTCGTCATTGTATCTCCATTTTCAATAAGTGAATCAACGTATATTGATCGATGCACCGATCCTCGCTGCATCACATTCTTAACGTCCATTTGAAATATATATCATTTTCTAATCGATGCTATAGCAATGAGGGTTCTAACCGTAGTCATGCGAGCAAGAGGGGCAAATGTCTTATCATAGTCAATCACATATTCTTGACTATATCCCTTGGCCACTAATCTAGTCTTATATCTTTCTAATATTCCATCGTACTTGGTTTTTACCTTGTAAACCCATCTGCATCCTATAGTTTTTCTTCCTTTAGGTAATGTTTGAATCTCCCAAGTTTTTGCTCTTTCTAATACTTCCAACTCGTTATTCATGGCCTTAATCCATTCATGATGATGTTTAGCCTCATGATATGATTGAGGTTCAGAATACGAGTGAATGGCCATTAGGCAAGTTCTATACCTTGGTTCAAAAGAATCATATGATACAAATCTACTAGGAGCTTTTGAAATTCTTATGAATTTTCTAAGGATAGAAGGATCTTCTTCTTGGTTTTGGGAGTATCTTTCTAGTGGACATGGTGGGTGACCTTCAGTACGTCGAACATAGGTTTGTAAATTATTGTGAGATAGGTCTACACTATCAGGACTCCTACTCACATTTTCATTTGCCTCATGTATGTCTTGGATCTCATAAATATTTTCACTATTATCATTGACTAGGTCAAAGAGGAACGAATAATCACAACTTTCTTGGATATTATCTTTGATAAACCCGTTTTCATTTTCAAAAAACGTAATATTTCTAGAAACATATAATTTATTTCTTTGAATGTCATAACACTTATATCCTTTTTTATTTTCGGCATAACCCAAAAACACACAAGGAATGAATTTAGGGGAAAGTTTATCATTTTTGTTGGTAAGAACAAAGCATTTGCACCAAAAAATCCTCAACCTTTTGTAATCGGGAGACGTTTTCCAAAGTTTTTCAATAGGAGAAATGTTTTCAATATTATTTGAAGTCATTCTATTTATTAAATAGACCGTCGTAAGGGCGGCTTCGGCCCAAAAATCTTTTGAAACATTTTTAGATACTAGAAGTGTTCTAGTGGTTTCAATGTGTCTATGCTTTCTTTCGGCAAGACCATTTTGTTGAGAGATGTATGGACATGATTTTTGGTGTATAATCTCATTCAAGCCAAGATAGTTTTCAAATTCTTTTGACACAAATTCTCTCCCAGAGTCGGTTCTAAAGATTTGAATATAGGTTTTAAATTGATTTTTTATATAATTATGAAATTTTTTAAAACAATCAAATACTCCTGATTTATGTTTTAAAAAGAATATCCAAGAGTGTCTACTATAATCATCCACAAATACAACATAATAAGAAACGCCTCATTTGGATATGACCGGTGCAGGTCCCCATACATCCGAATGCAGTAATTCAAATGGATTCTTAGTTATAAGATGTCTTGTTTCAAAAGGTAAAGACTTAATTTTGCCAAGAATGCAATCTTCACATACAAAATTTTTCCTTTTACAGTTTGAAAGAAATGAAAACAGTTTAATTTGGTTACATGTCCTAGACTTTTGTGCCAAATTTCTATATCTTTCTTTTCCACAAAATTACAAAAACATTGTTTTGGCAATTGTAGATTGTCCATAACATAGAGGTCTCCTCTTCTATGGCCTTACCCAATCGGCTTCCCTAACTGGAGATCCTGTATTAGACAATCATTAAATGAGAAAACTATTTTGCAACCATAGTCCACAATTTGAGAAACCGATAAGAGGTTTAAATTTAATTTTGGTACTACTCTAATATTTGGTATGTAAAAGATAGGTGTTTTTTGATAAATGCCAAAACTTTTGATTTTCAAAGATGTGCCATCGGCAGTTGAAACACAAGAATCATTTAAGTTAAACTTGCATTCGGTTAATATGGACTCATTAGGAGTTATATGAAATGAAGCACCGGAGTCTAGGATCCAAGAGGTCTTACCATGGTTGTCACTTGTTGATATGGCCGCTCCCGAATATGAAGAATATTGAGCTTTAAGCATAGATTGCAATGCCTCTATTAATTGAGCTAAGGAGAGCGAACCGATGCACTTGGAGTTGTCCACTTCACTCATTTCAACTGAAGCCACTCTTTTATCTTCTTTATAGTCCTCCTTCTTTCTTTTAAGAAAAAAAGGATTGATGTGTCCGGGTTCATAGCAATGGTAGCAAATAATTTTTTCACCTTTTTTTGAATCATGATCACCCCTCTTTTCATAGTTGGGGTTTCTACCATTCTCATTTCTTACAAAATGAGGTGGTTGATAACTCTTCGTATGATTTTCGGGCTTTGACATAGCAAGCACGAATTCTTCATCCTTAGAAGTGGATGGTTTTTTCAATCTATTTTCTTTCATAGTTAATTCTTCAAGGGTTTCAACTATGGAAGGAACCCCTCTTTTATGAAGAAGAGCGGATTTAGTTCATTCAAATTCGGGCCTAAGCCCATTTATGAATTGATAAAAATGCTCCGCTTTGATTTGATTTTCGCGGAGCTCAACATCTTGTGAACAATGTCACTTTGGCTCAAGAAGAGCCAATTCATCTCATAGAAGAGAGAGTGCATTATAGTACTCCCTTATGCTCATCTCCCCTTAAGTCATCATCCTTACTTTATTTTGAACATTACATATATGCGCAATATTCTTAAAAATATACATGGCTTTAAGGTATTTTCATGCATCACTAGCGAAATCAAACTTCGCTAAACTAGAACATTTATAAATGTTCACACTATTGATGAGTCATCCAATAATTTTGAAATGACCCATCCTCCATTCCTTTCATCTTTTCTCATATTCGGAAACGGTTTTAGCCATTTCCTCTCCTTAAAGTGCAACTTCTTTTCCATTTTTCAATTTGGTAAGAACGAGTTTAGGCTCCTTTTCGGTGCCGTCAACCAACCCCCAAAGTCCCTTTTCTCATATTTTATGTTTAACTATGGAGGACCACATCACATAGTTAGTGTCATTTAGGCGTACGGGAAAGGAGACTATCACTTTCATCTTATTCTCCATGTATAATGAGTGAAAACGAAAGAGAAAGGAGAAAGAGAGAAAAATACAAGACTTTTTTTGGAGATGGTCTGCTTCCCGATGCAATAATCGAGTTTTTGATGTGTTGTGCCACCAAGTCCACGATCCTCCTCTTGATCACGATTTCTTTTTTAACAAATGCCCTTTGGAACACCAAAGCTCTGATACCGTGTAATCAAATGGATAGAATCCAATACACATGCAAGAATACACTTTCAATCAAATAGAATACTTGATTGAGTCACCGATCCACCCACACAAGGGTCTAAAGAATTGTTATTGCATGTATATACTCATAAAAATGAGTTGAGTTTACAAGGGCTGATAAGGCCTATTTATAATACATTGAGAAGCTATAGGGTGCAGCTCCATATGACTGTTGGGGCAGCTCCAACAGCTACATGGAGTTGTCCCTTTCAGGGTCAGTCAAGAAAGAATGTGTAAAAAGCATAAATACAGTGCAGAAATAAAAGATTGTAAAAAGCAGAAATAAAGTACACAAAAAAGATAAAAATGCCAGCCCGTTAGGGGCTGATGCCTATTAGGTAAAAGGACCAAAATACCCCTGTTGGGTATTTCGGTTTACAGTGAAATATATACATATATACGTATATGTGTATATATATATATATACATATACGTATATGTATATCATATCTTAACAATACGAACAATCAAACAAGGTGAAATGGGCATTCGTGATTATTTTAGCTCTCTTGGCCCACTTTGAGACGAAAGATCTCTTCTTGAACCCAAGTGGGTTGCTAGTGAAGATATAGAGCTAAGGAGAGAACAAATGGAAAAAGAACATTTTTTCAATTTTTGCATGGGCTTAGGCCCGAGTTTGAGCAAGTAAGATCTTATTTCCTCCATAAAACTAAGGCTCTTCCGTTGGAAGATGCGGTTGCAGAAGTTTACCAAGAAGAAACTCATATTTGTATGGTTAAAAGGGGAGATGAAGTATTGGTCATCTCTAAACCCGACAATCATGTTAAATCTTATAAGCCTTCACACTTTAGGAGGCAAAATAACTATAACGGTGGGTATAAGAAAGTTATTTGTCACCATTGTCATGAACCAGGACACAAGGCCAAATTGTCCCAAACTTAATGATACCTCCAAAAATAAAGTAGCTTCCATTAATGAAATTACACCAAAGAAAGAAGAATTCATTAGAAGAGGAGGAGACACTTTTTCACTTACTCAACTATCAAAGGCGCTCCAACAACTATTTAAATCTCCATCAACTTCAGGGGCCGCAATAGCATCTTCCTCTCATCCAGGTATGTGTTCTTGGATCCTTGACTTGGGAGCTTCTTTTTATATGACTCCACACGAAAATAGTTTATCTAATGTTTGCACTAATTCAAAAAGTTTTTATGTTTCCACTGTCGATGGAACATTCTTGCAAATTAAAAGTATTGGAACCTTAGAATCTTGTCAAATTTTTTGTGCCTCAAAAATTAGAGTTATTCCAAAATTAAATTTAAATCTTTTTTCGGTTTCTCAAATATCTGATCATAAATGTGAAATCTCCTTCTCATCTAAGGGTTTTTTGGTACAAAATCTTCGTCCAGAAAACGGATTGGACAAGGCCAAAGGAGATTAGATCTATACTACATGGAATATTTAAATCTTCCTTAAAAATTATTTTGTAAATAATTTTATAACTATGTCCAAGATAAAGACATTAAAACTTGGCATAAAAGACTTAGACATCCAAGCTATTCAAAGATATATATTTTCCCTTTTAAGAAAACTTTTATAACAAGAAAGAATTAATTTGCAAGGATTGAATTTTTAGAAAAATGAAAGTTATTTTATTTTTAAATAGAACGTTTGTCTCTAAAAAACCTTTTGAATTAGTGCATTCTGATGTTTAGGGACCCTCCCCAGTCATATCAAAAGAAGGTTATTCATATTATATTACATTTATTGATTATTTCACTAGATATGTGTGGATTTACTTTCTTAAACTCAAATCCAATGTATTTTCTTGTTTTAAAGAATTTCACATGATTATTAAAAAACAATTTCAAAGCAATATTTTCATCCTTAGATCCAACTCGGGTGGAGAATACCAATCAAATGAATTCCAAAATTATTTAAAACAAAATGAGATTTGTCATCAAAAATCTTGTCCAGGATCTTCTCAACAAAACGGACTAGCCGAAAGAAAACATAGACATTATGAAAACCGCTAGGGCCTTATCTCTAAAAATGTTCTAAAGAGTTTTTAGGACAGGGCCTTCTAACATCAACTTAATTGATAAATAGAATGCTCTCATCATCCCTTCAAAATATTTCTCCATATAAAAAATTATTTGAAAGAACTCATTATAAACGTTTGAGAATTTTTTGTTGCAAATGTTTTGTCATTTTGCATAAGAGAGACAATTAGGTTATGGAGAACATAAAAAAGGTTTTAGATGCTTTGACTTTAAGAATAACAAACTTTATGTTTCCAAGGATGTAACTTTTTTAGAAAATAAAAATGAATTTGAGATAAATAAGAAAAAAGAGAAAGTAGATTATAACTTTTTATTTGATTTCTTGCCGCAAGAAGAATTAACCTCTAGTGATGTTTCTTCAAATGATAATTTCTTGAGTGATAATAGTGATAATGATGGGCATTCTAATGTTGAAAATACCAAATCGAGTAATGATAATATTATTGATAAACCAATACAAGTGTATACTCGACGTGAGCAAAAGAATCCGCCAAGTGCCTCAGAAAAATATATATATGATTCCTCTATAAAAGAAACAACACTTAGAAGATCCAATCATATTTTTATTGCACCTAGTAGGTTTGTATCATATGATACTTTGACACCAAATTATACAGCATGCTTAATAGTCTTACATTCCTACTAAAAATGTTTTACATTGGGTTGAAGCAATTAATGTAGAATTGGATGCTCTTAAAAGGGCTAATACTTAAGTAACCTCATTACCCTTAGGAAAGAAAGCTATAGGATGTAGCTGAGTTTTCAAGATTAAAACCAAGAGTAATGGGACCCTAGAAAGATATAAAGCTATGTTAGTTGCCAAAAGATATTCTCAAGAATAGGGAATTGACTATGAAGAAACCTTTGCCCCAGTAGCTAGAATGACAAGTGTTAGTGTTAGTGTTAAGAGATGTTATGGTATGCATATACATATATGTATATGTATATATGTATACATATACATATATGTACACGTATGTTTAAATATATGTTGTAAACCTGAAATACTCATCAAAGGTATTTTGGTACTTTCATTGTAATAGGCGTCAGCCCAATAGGGGCTGACAACCCTTTTTATTTTCCTTTTATTTTTATTTCTTTTTCTGCCTTTTTGTCCTTTTTATTTTTATTGGGTTTTGGGTTATTGGGAGCAACTCCAATATGACTGTTGGAGCTGCTCCCAACGATCAGAATTCTGACCGTTGAGAGCAGCCCAATAGTCACATTGGGTTGCCCCAACAGCCCCCTCTCTTGTTCTATAAATTGGCCTTGAAGGCCTTGTATTTCAACACACACTCTTGAGTGAATATATGCAATATTAATTTGTTAGACCCTTGTGTGGGTGGTTCGGTGATTCAATTAAGCATTCCACTTGATTGAAAGCATGTTCTTACATGTGTATCGAATTCAATCCACTTCATTACATGGTATCATAGCTTTGGTGTTTCAAAGGACGTTTATTAGAAAGAAGGTCGTGATCAAAAGGAGGATCTTGAACTTGGGAAAATTCTGATCATTGCATCAGGAAGTGGACCATCTCCAAAAAGGCCTTGTATCACTTTGTTCTTCTTTCTTCCACTCTTTCTCATCTTTTCTTGTTTTTATTTTCACTTGTTGTAAATGGAGAATGAAAGGGAGGTAATTGTCTCCATTCCCATACACCTAAATGACACCAATTATGTGATGTGGGTATCCATAGTAAAACATAAGATATGAGAAAAAAGGCTTTGGGGGTTGGTTGACGGCACAGATAAGGAGCCTAAGTTCATCCTTACAAAGTTGGAAAATGGAAAAGAAATTGTGCTTCAAGGAGAGGAAATGGCTAAAGCCGTTTCCAAATATAAGAAAAGATGAAAATAATGGAGGATAGGTCATTCCAAAATAATTGGATGGCTCATCAATAGTGTGGACATTTACGAATGTTCTAGTTTGGCGAAGTTTGACTTCGCTAGTGATGCTTGAAAATATCTTAAAAACATGTAGTCTTAAGGATATTGTGCATATATGTAATGTCCAAAATAAAATAAGGACGATGACCCAATGGGAGATGAACATAAAGGAGTACTATAATGCACTCTCTCTCCTATGGGATGAATTGGTTCTTCTTGAGCCAAAGTGGCATTGCCCACAAGATGTTGAGCTCCGCGAAAATCAAATCAAAGCGGAGCATTTTTATTAATTCATAAATGGGCTTAGGCCCGAATTTGAAGAAACTAAGTTTGCTTTACTTCATAGAGGAGGGGTTCCTTCCATAGTTGAGACACTTGAAGAATTAACGAAAAAGAATAGGTTGAAAAGGCCATCCACTTCTAAGGATGAAGAATTTGTGTTTGCTATGTCAAAGCCCGAAAACCATACGAAGAGTTATAAACCACCTCAGTTTGTAAAAAATGAGAATGAAAGAAACCTCAACAACAATGAAAAAAGGGGTGATCATGAGTCAAAGCAAGGTGAAAAAATTATTTGTTACCATTGCTATGAACTGGGACACATCAAACCTTTTTATCCCAAAAGAAAGAAGGAGGATTATAAAGAAGACAAAAAAGTGGCTTCGATTGAAAGAAATGAAATGGACGACTCCAAATGCAGTGATTCACTCTCCTTAGCTCAATTGATGGAGGCATTGCAACTTATGTTTAAAGCTCAGTTTCTTTCTTATTCGGGAGCTGCCGTATTGACAAGCAACAATTATGGTAAGACCGCTTGGATCTTAGATTCCAGTGTTTCATTTCATATAACCCCTAATGAGTCCATATTGTCTGAATGCAAGATTAATTCAAATGATTCTTATGTTTCCACTGCCGATGGCACTTCTTTGAAAATCAAAAGTTTTGGTATTTATCAAAAAACACCTATATTTCATATACCAAATATTAGAGTAGTACCAAAATTAAATTTAAACCTCCTATCGGTTTCTTAAATTGTGAACTATGGTTGAAAAATAGTTTTCTCATCTAATGATTGTCTAATACAGGATCTATAGTCCGAAAATCCGATTGGGCAAGGTCGTAGAAGAGGAGACCTCTATGTCATGGACAATCTTGAATTGCCAAAACAACTTTTTGTAATTTTGTGAAAAAGAAAGATATAGGAATTTGGCACAAAAGGCTAGGACATCCTAGTGTGACCAAATTACAATTGTTTCTATTTCTTTGAAATTGTAAAAGAGAAAATTTTGTATGTGAAGATTGCATTCTTGGCAAAATGAAGTCTTTATCTTTTGGAACAAGACATTTTATAACTAAGAATCCATTTGAACTTGTGCATTCAGATGTACGGGGACCTGCACCATGGGACCTGCACCAGTCATATCCAAAGGAGGCATTTATTATTATGTTATGTTTGTGGACGATTATGGCAGACACTCTCGGATATTTTTTTTAAAACACAAATCTGAAGTATTTGATTGTTTTAAAAAAAATCATAGTTATATACAAAATCAATTTAAAACCAATATCCAAATTTTTAGAACTGATTTTGGGGAAGAATTTGTATCAAAAGAATTTAAAAATTATCTTGACTCAAATGGAATTGTACATCAAAAATCATGTCCTTATACTCCTCAACAAAATGGTCTTGCAGAAGGAAAGCATAGGCACATTATTGAAACCACTAGAACTCTTCTAGTGTCTGAAAATGTTCCAAAAAAAATTTGGGCTGAAGCCGGCAGTCTACTTGATTAATAGAATGCCTTCAAAAAATATTGAAAGCATTTCTCCTATTGAAAAACTTTGTAAAATATCTCCCGATTATAAAAGATTGAGGGTTTTCGGGAGCAAATGCTTTGTTCTTACCAACAAAAATGATAAACTCTCCCCTAAAGTCATTCCTTGTGTGTTTTTAAGCTATGCCAAAAACCAAAAAGGATATAGTTTTTATGACATTGAAAGAAACAAGTTATATGTTTCTAGAAATGTTACGTTTCTTGAAAGTGAAAGAGGGTTTACGAAAGATAATAGCCAAGAAAGTTGTGATTATTTGTTCCTCTTTGACCTTGTTAATGACAAAAGTGAATATATTCTTGAGAGTCAAAACATTCATGAGGCAAATGAGAATATGAGTAGGAGTCTTGACAATATGGAACTACCTCACTATAATTTACAAACATATGCTCGTTGTACTGAATATCACCCACAAAGTGCTTTAGAAAGATACTCCAAATGCCAAGAAGAAGATTCTTCTAACCTTAGAAAATCCATAAGAATTTTGAAAGCTCCTAATAGATTCGTATTGTATCTTGCCTAATGGTCATTCACTCGTATTCTGAACATCAATCATATCATGAGGCTAAACACCAACATGAATGGATTAAAACCATGAATGACGAGTTGGAAGCATTAAAAAAGGCAAAAACTTGGGAGATCCAAACATTACCTAAAGGAAGAAAAACTATAGGATGTTGATGGGTTTACAAGGTAAAAACCAAGTACGACAGAACATTAGAAAGATATAAGGCTAGGTTAGTAGCCAAGGGATACAATCAAGAATATGAGATTGACTATGATGAGACATTTGCTCAAGTTGCTCGCATGACTACTGTTAGAACTCTCAGTGCTATAGCATCAATTAGGAAATAACTCATATTTTAAATGGATGTTAAGAATGTCTTTTTAAATGTCAACCTACATGAAAAAATATACATGGATCTTCCTCCTGGTTTGTCTTTAGCACATGGAAAAACTCTCCGACTATATAAGGCCTAGTATAGCCTAAAGCAAGCTCCAAAAGCTTAGTATGATAAGTTCAGTGATGTGATGACTCAACTTCATTTTAAATCTTGTTTTAGTGATACTGCATTGTTTGTTAAATCTTCTAATGCAGGAATGATGATTCTACTACTGTACGTAGAAGATATGATAATCACTGGAAATGATAAGCAGGGAGTTAATCATATCAAAGATGTTCTTAAAGCTAACTTTGATATGACAGATCTTGGTTTTTTATGATATTTTCTCATAATAGAAGTTGTTTACTCAAATCGTAGTTACTTTTTGTCACAGACTAAATATGCAGCGAAGATCATTAAAAGATCAGGACTCTCGGATGAGAAATTGGTCGACACTTTGGAAGTCATAAATGTCAAAATGACGATAGATGATGGAGAGCCCTTGCAAGATCCAATGCCCTACAGACAGATGATTGGGGTTTTGTCTTATCTCTCTATTACCCGTCCAGATATATCACATGCTATTCATTCTGCTAGTCAATTTCAACATGCTCCCACTACAGTACATATGAGTGTTGTAACGAGAATTGTTAGATATATTAAAAAATCTATTAACCTTGGCTTGTTTTTAGCATCCTCTTCCTCTCTAGAAGTCATTGCATATTCCGACTCTGATTGGGGAGGGGATGTCAATGATAGACGTTCAACCATTAATTTATGTGTTTTTCTAGGTGATTCTCTAATCTCATGGCGATGCAAAAAGCAGCAGAAGGTGTCACTCTCCTCGACTGAAGCTGAGTATCGGGTCATGGCTGTTAAATTATGTAATCAAACTTGTAATTTCGTATATATATTTTATATATATAAGGTAATACATATACATATATATAATATATGTATATGTATTTACCAATTATATATATAAAATATATATAGTCATAGTAAGGGTAGTTTAGGAATTTTACACATATTCTTTTTCAAGAATATGTTTTTTTGTATTTTCTTTTTTTCTTTTTTCTTTATTTATTTTTGCTTTTTCATTTAATGCATTGTACATGCATTGGGAGGGGCCCAACCCACTAGTCGTTGGACCCCTCCAACGGTCACATTTGTGACCGTTGGAGGGGCTCCAACGACTATGTGGAGCCCCTCCCAAGGCCTCCTCCAAAGCCCTATATATATGGGCAGCTCCTCTTGTATTTCTTCAAGGGATTTGGGATTATAGCCCAACCTCTTTAGTGTTTATGAAACTTATGGGTGCAAGTGCACATTTGTAATTCGGTGTGTTGTGTTTGTTGTGCACAAGTGTTCTTGGGTGTGTATGTTCACACATTTATTCTTAAGGTTGTTGTGTTATCGACTAAAGTATCTTGTTGAAGATACTTTTACATGGTATCAGAGCCTCGTTGAAGAAGAAGAATTGCGACTCGCCTTCTTTTGCATTCCTCGGGAAGCGTGCCTTCAAGTTTTTTGAAATCAAAGAGGATCATCTTCTTCGAGCAATATTTTAGGAGCTCCTTTTGTCAAGAAAGACGCAAAAAGTAATTAAGGTACATACTATCTCTTGCATTCTTTCCTCTCTAATGGGCGAAAAAGACTCCTATTTCTCTCTTGGGTTTAAGCTTAATGGCTCAAACTATCATGTTTGGGCCGGTAATATGGAAGCCCATATTAAAGGAAAGGGGCTTTGGGGTTACGTTTATGGATCCATACCGGAACCGGAACCCAAAATTACCATTGTTGAAGGAGGTGATATTAAGATTCTTGAAGGGGATGAAAGACAAAAGGCCCTTGAAGAGTATTCTAAGAAACATGATGATTGGGAAATGAAGAACTTCAAGATATTATCTTGGATTTTCTCATCCGTTGAGACCAAGATAAATGCCAACATCATCAAATTTAAAAGGGCTTCCGAAACTTGGGTATATCTTGAGAAAATGTACACCTCAAGAGATCTATCCCACAAGTACTTTCTTCAAAAGAGGCTTTGACTCTCCAACAAAATGACATGACCATTCGGGAGTACTTTGCCGAATTATCCTCTATT
This sequence comes from Nuphar pumila, assembly GCF_984573655.1. Taxonomy (NCBI): domain Eukaryota; kingdom Viridiplantae; phylum Streptophyta; class Magnoliopsida; order Nymphaeales; family Nymphaeaceae; genus Nuphar; species Nuphar pumila. The sequence goes on along the minus strand of NC_143262.1, from coordinate 20,944,824 downwards.
TGGGACGAGCTCGCAATTCTTGAACCTAAATGGAGTGGTGAGGCTATCGAATTAAGGCACAAACAACTTGAAGAAGACCGGTTCTTCAATTTTTTAAATGGCCTTAGACCCGAATTTGAACAAGTTCGGTCCTCTCTTCTCTCCGCCTTCACATCCCCCTCACTCGAAGATGTTATCACCAAGCTAAGTGGTGAAGAAACCCGTATGGGAATTGGCAAAAATAACCCTAGCATTCTTGTTACTTCTTCTACTCAAGAAGATGGTGAAATGGCTAATGCCGTGTCAAGACCGGGAAATAACATGAGGACCTATAGACCTCCTCATTTCAAGAATCAAGGTCAAGGAGGAAATGATCGGTATGGCAAAAGAGACTATAGCAAAGTAACTTGCTATCATTGTAAAGAACCCGGACATATCAAACCCTTGTGTCCTAAATGGAAGAAATTGATTGCAACGGCTATGGCATCTCAAGTTGAAGAACGACCCCCTTTATCAAGTGAGTCTCTTTCTCTTCAACAAATCGTGGAAGCCCTACAACCTCTTCTCAAGGGAGGTACTTCCGGAGCCGCTATGTCATCCTCTTCCCCCGGTAAGACATCTTGGCTTTTAGATTCCGGGGCATCCTTTCACATGACCCCTAGTTATTGCACTCTTTCAAATTTTTCTAAAAGTGGTTTTCCATCCTTTGTATCAACCGCGGACGGTACATCTCTTGAGATTAAAGGAATAGGTAATTTTGAAAAACAAAACTTCTTTGTTCCAAAAAATCGTTTTATCCCAAACCTTAACCTAAATCTTCTTTCCGTTTCCCAACTCTCGGACCATGGTTGCGATATAAAATTTTCTTCTAATAAATGTTGGATACAGGATCGCCAGTCCGGGAGATTGATTGGGGAAGGCTCTAGAAGAGGAGACCTCTACTACGTAGATTTTCTTCAAGTTCCCAAGAGTCAATTTTGCAACGTTGTCCAAAACAAAGACATTCATGTATGGCATAAGAGATTGGGTCATCCCAATATTGTTAAAATCTCGTATTTGCCTTTTGTTAAACATCTTTGTAAAAGTGACTTTTTGTGTAATGAATGCATTCTTGGGAAAATGAAATGTTTGCCTTTTCCTCAAAGATCCATGTTTACGACAAAACCATTTGAAATTGTCCATTCCGATGTATGGGGACCGGCTCCGGTAATGTCAAAAGGAGGTTTTTCATATTATGTGATCTTTGTGGATGACTATACTAGGTTTTGTTGGATCTATTTCCTTAAACATAAACATGAAGTTTTTTCAACCTTTAAAAGTTTTCACATGATGATTTCAAATCAATTCAATGGATGTTTAAAAATCTTTAGGTCTGACTCTGGAGGAGAATACCTCTCAAATGAATTTAAGAGTTATCTTGAAAATTTTGGAATTCTTCACCAAAAATCATGTCCGAAAACCCCTCAACAAAATGGGTTAGCCGAACGAAAACACCGGCACATCATTGAAACAACTAGGACTTTGCTCATTTCTCAAAACATTCCAAAAAATCTTTGCGCTGAGGCAGCCCTTACCTCTGTCTATCTCATAAACCGACTTCCATCGAAAAATTTAAACAAATTTCTCCCTTTGAAAAACTGTATGATAAGGAACCTGATTATAGCAGGTTAAGGGTCTTTGGGTGTAAGTGTTTTGTTCTTACTGATAAGAATGACAAACTTTCTCCAAAAGCCATTCCTTGTGCCTTTCTTGGCTATTCTGAAACCCAAAAGGGGTTTCGTTGTTATGATATCAAAAGTGATAAATTGTATGTTTTCAGGAACGTGAGTTTTTTTGGAAAATGTTAGTGGATTTGAACGTTGTGACCCCCATAATGAAAATATGGATTATTCTTTTTTATTTGATTTATTGAATAAGGACGATGATACTAGTGATAATGAGTCAGATCAAAGTAACCCAAATGAACTTGAAACCGAGGAAAACATCTCCTTGTCTCCTTCGTCACATCAACCTATTGAATTACCTAGAAACCCTATCACCTACTCCCATAGAGATCAAAACAACTTTAGGAGTGCTCTTGACAGATATAATGATGCCAGTCCCAGTGCCTCTCAGAATGAAGTGATCCCTCGTAGAACTGAGAGAAGTAGAAGGCCTCCTTCTAGGTTCATTTCCTATGACTCTTTCTCCCCAAGATATAGAGCCTGCCTTAGTGCCATCCACTCTTATATAGAACCTAGAAATTTTGAAGAAGCACGTAAATGCCCTGAATGGATTAATGCCATGAACAATGAACTTGAGGCTCTGAGAAGAGCCAAAACCTGGGAATTCCAAAATCTTCCTAAAGGCAAGAAAACAATAGGGTGCAGATGGGTTTTCAAAGTAAAAACTAAAAGTGATGGATCCCTTGAAAGGTATAAAGCTCGCTTGGTTGCAAAAGGATATAGTCAAGAATATGGTATTGACTATGAAGAAACTTTTGCTCCTGTAGCTCGTATGGTCACTATTCGATGTCTTATAACCGTTGCCTCTATCAACAAATGGAACATCTATCAAATGGATGTGAAAAATGCCTTTTTAAATGGCGATTTAAGCGAAGAAGTCTACATGGATGCTCCTCCTGGAATGGAGACTCCTAAGGGAAAGGTGCTTCGTCTTCAGAAAGCACTCTATGGCCTAAAACAAGCTCCCAAGGCTTGGTATGATAGATTTAACTCTGTTATGATTGAGAATGGTTTTTCCTCTTGTTTTACTGACACTGCTCTATTTGTTAGAAAATCCAATGCAGGGATTGTAATTTTACTTCTGTATGTTGATGACATGCTCATCACTGGGAGTGATTCTAACGGGGTTAAAAGTATAAAATCTATCTTAAAAGATAAATTTGAAATGTCTGACTTGGGTTTTTTAACTTATTTTTTGGGAATTGAAGTGGCATACTCTCTTAGAGGATATTTCTTATCTCAAACTAAGCTTGCTTCTGAGATCATTGACAGGTCAGGTATTACAGATGAGAAGCTGTGTGAAACTCCTGCGGTTGTAGGAGCAAAGATGAAAATTGATGATGGAGTTCCCCTGTTGGATCCTACACCCTACAGACAGCTTGTAGGATCTCTGATGTATCTGAGTATTACCAGACCAGATATATCCCATGCAGTCCATACTGCAAGTCAGTTTCAGCATGCGCCTACATCCGTTCACATGAGTGCCATCTTACGGGTCGTAAGATACATAAAGGGTACTCTAAATAAGGGAGTTTTTCTGTCCTCTTCCTCTGACTTAAAATTGATTGCTTATACTGACTCTGATTTGGGAGGTGATCCAAATAACCGTCACTCCACCACTGGTTTTTGTGTGTTCTTAGGAGACTCACTAATTTCGTGGAGATGCAAGAAGCAACAAAAGGTGTCGCTCTCCTCAACTGAAGCTGAATATCGTGCCATGGCCACTACTACTATGGAAATTGTTTGGATTCACCAACTGCTAGAAGACATGGGGATCAAAATTGAAGGACCCACCAAGCTATGTTGCGACAACAAAAGTGTAATCTACATTGCAAAGAACCACACCTTTCATGAACGGACAAAACACATCGAAATGGACTGTCACTATGTTCGTGAAGCATATCTCCGAGGAGTTATCGATCTTCCTTATGTCACGTCCGAATATCAGTTGGCAGATTTCTTTACTAAAGCCTTGTGCGCTCCGCGGTTCAACTTCCTTCTTGGCAAACTATCGGTCATCTTGCCCTAAGTTTGAGGGGGGGTGTTAAATTATGTAATCAAACTTGTAATTTCGTATATATATTTTATATATATAAGGTAATACATATACATATATATAATATATGTATATGTATTTACCAATTATATATATAAAATATATATAGTCATAGTAAGGGTAGTTTAGGAATTTTACACATTCTTTTTCAAGAATATGTTTTTTTGTTTTTTCTTTTTTTCTTTTTTCTTTATTTATTTTTGCTTTTTCATTTAATGCATTGCACATGCATTGGGAGGGGCCCAACCCACTAGTCGTTGGACCCCTCCAACGGTCACATTTGTGACCGTTGGAGGGGCTCCAACGACTATGTGGAGCCCCTCCCAAGGCCTCCTCCAAAGCCCTATATATATGGGCAGCTCCTCTTGTATTTCTTCAAGGGATTTGGGATTATAGCCCAACCTCTTTAGTGTTTATGAAACTTATGGGTGCAAGTGCACATTTGTAATTCGGTGTGTTGTGTTTGTTGTGCACAAGTGTTCTTGGGTGTGTATGTTCACACATTTATTCTTAAGGTTGTTGTGTTGTCGACTAAAGTATCTTGTTGAAGATACTTTTACAATGGCAACCACTACGTCGGAATTAGTTTGGTTGAAGCAACTTCTCGAAGACTTGAGGGTTTATACTGCAGGACCTTCAAAATTATATTATGACAACATGAGCGTTGTTTACATTGCAAGCAATCATACATTTCATGAGAGAACGAAACACATTGAGATGGATTGCCACTACGTTCGTGAAGAGTTCCTATGAAAGACCATCACATTACCTTATGCTCCATCAGAATACCAACTTGCAGACTTCTTCACCAAAGCGCTACCATCACCCAGATTTCACTTCCTACTTGGCAAACTCTTGGTGGTTGTACCATGAGTTTGAGGGGGGTGTTAAGAGATGTTATGGTATGCATATACATATATGTATATGTATATATGTATACATATATGTAAATGTATGTTTAAATATATGTTGTAAACCCGAAATACCCATCAAGGGTATTTCGGTACTTTCACTGTAATAGGCATCAGCCCAATAGGGGCTGACAACCCTTTTGATTTTCCTTTTATTTTTATTTATTTTTCTGCCTTTTTGTCCTCTTTATTTTTATTGGGTTTTGGGTTATTGGGACTATTGGAGCTGCTCCCAACCTAACAGTCACATTGGGCTGCCCCAAAAGCCCCCTCTCTTGTTCTATAAATTGGCCTTAAATGCCTTGTATTTCAACACACTCTCTTGAGTGAATATATGCAATATTAATTTGTTAGACCCTTGTGTGGGTGGTTCGGTGATTCAATCAAGCATTCCACTTGATTGAAAGTGTGTTCTTGCATGTTCTTACATGTGTATCAGATTCAATCCACTTCATTACAGTTAGGACCATCATAGCAGTTGCTTCAATCAAAAAATGACTCATATATCAACTGGATGTTAAAAATGCTTTTCTTAAAGGGGAATTAAGTGAGGAGATTTATATGAACCCTCCACTGGGAGTTAGTATTGAAAATGGTAAATTTCTTAAACTAAAAAAAGCCTTATAGAGCCTTAAACAGGCCTTTGGGGCCTGGTATGATAGATTTAGTAGTGTCATGTTTTCTTTAGGTTTTCATTCATGTTATACCGACACTGTTCTTTTATTAAAAGTAAAGGTACCAAGTAGTCATATTTCTACTTTACATAGATGATATGATAATCACTGGGAGTGACCAAAAAGGAGTTAGTGATATTAAAAATATTTTAAAAGAAATTTTTGACATGCCTGACTTGGGCTATTTGAGATATTTTGTAGACATTGAAGTTGTATACTCTCCTAGAGAGTACATTCTGTCTCAAATGAATCTTACTGCTGACATTTGCACCAAGTCTAGAATTTCATATGACAAGAAAGTAGAAACCTCGCAAGTGATCAATGCTAAGTTGAGGCTTGAAGATGGGACTCTCCTTGAACATCCTACACCCCATCCTCAACTGATTACGGCACTCACTTACTTATCCATCACCAGACCAAATATAGCTCATGCAATTCATTCTGTTAGTTAGTTTCAGCATACTCCGAATATTGTGCACATGAGTATTGTGTTAAGAATTATCAAATACATCAAGAATACCATCACTAAAGGGTTTTTCTTATCCTCTTCTTCTCTGAATTTATTTGCTTATACTGATGCTGATTGAGGAGGAAATCCCAATAATAGAATCTCAACTACAACTTTTTGTGTGTTTTTAAGAGATTCTCTAATTTCGTGGAGATGCGAGAAGCAACAAAAGGTATTCTTGTCCTCAACCAAAGCTGAATATCGAGCAATGGCTACAACAACAATGAAACTTGTATGATTACGAAGTCTTTTCAAAGATATGGACATAATCATCTCTTCTTCTTTGAAGTTGTGTTGTGATAACAAAAGTGCAATCTCCATTGCAAACAAGTACACCTTCCATGAGCGTACCAAACAGATTGAGATGGATTGCCATTATGTCAGAGATGAACATTTGAGAGTAACTATTACATAGTCGTATGTCACATCAAAATATCAACTTGCGAATTTCTTCACCAAAGCTCTTTCTGCACCTTGTTTTATTTTTTTTCTTAACAAACTTTTGGTTATTTCTCCGTAAGTTTGAGGGAGAGTGTTAAAATATATGTATACATGTATGTATATATATATATAGTTATTAATCTTGTAATAGTTAAATGCCCTATAGGGGCATTTTAGTCATTTTTATTTGTAATAAAATTGTTTATTAAAATAGTTTTTTATTTTTTATTTTTATTTTTTATTTTTTATTTTTATTTTTATTTTTTTGTAATTAGAGGAGCCATTAGGGGCTCTATGGTCTTTTAACCATAGAGTCATTGGGGGCTCCCAACGACTCTATTGAAAGCCCCCAATGGTCTCTCTATTCTCTCCTTTTCACTTGTATAAATAGGGGTGTGATCCCCCTATTCTTTAAGGCTTTTGCTAAAGCACATACTCAATAAGATCCTATATTTTTTACTCTTGTGTTTGCCCTTTGTTGGCTATTTGTGCTGTCCCTTAGTGGACTGAGCATGCATATTTTACTCATATTTTTATATACTTTTATGCATGATCTTATACATATTCAATGTTTAAATGCCCATGTTTAGTTGATTTTGATGTGTTTTCATGCAGGAAAGCTTCGTTTTGAATTTTATCGAAATCGGAGTTAAAATGAGCAATTTGGAGCAATGTGATGGCTTTTGGATCGAATCCCGAAAAATGAATCGGGTAAAATTTTAAACTCCAGATTTGACCCACCTATGTTTTAGAAATTGTTTAGTTTCTAACATGGGTTTTAGAAATAATGTTTTAGTTGAGGCATTTTGAAAAATATTGAAATTAGGAGTTTTTTTTAGAAAATTTCTAAAAGTTCTCTTCTAACCCTAAGCTCCCATTATAAAAAGGAGTTTAAGAGGAGAGAGGGATGTTTTTCCTTCTTGGGATTCACACCCCCCTCTCCCCTTGCCTCTTCTCTTCCTCCCAGCCGTCCCCCTCACCGCCCTCTTTCTTCTTTCTTCTTTCTTCTTTCTTCTTTCTTCTTCTTCTTCTTCTTCTTCTTCTTCTTCTTCCATCTCTTCCCTTCTCCCTCTACCGGCCAGCTGGTTTGGGTTCTCATGATTGAAGATCAACTTTGGAGGTGTGTGACAAGCCACAACATAGAGGAAAGGCCGCTCTTCTTCTCCTCAATCCGTCAGAGGCAAACCGCGCGGTGAGTCTCTTCTCCCTTCTTTCTTTAGTTTAGATTTGCATGCATACAGATTAGTTTTTTTTTTTTAGAATTTATTTCAGCATTAAAGTTTGAATTTTACTTTTGTAAAAATCTGTTGTTTTTAAAAAACCAGCAGCTAGGGCAGTCGGTCGGCCCAACCCAAGCTACCGGCCATACCCGTGCAGTCACAAACGGTCGGCCAGACCCGTTTGCGTGATTTTTTTTAGTTAGTTGTAGGGATCGATTGTTAGTTTTGTTATTTTTTTATATATATTAGGTTAGCATTTTAATTAGCGATACGCATGTTAGGATAATGTTTTTGCAAAAAATTCATGCAAATTTGATATTAAAAATCTGGTTTGTGCATATTTCATAACACCGAAACAGAGTTTCACGTGCTCTATGAAATCCGATTTTTTTGCAAAACCGCGACCTATTATTTTCCCAATTAAAGTCATTCTTTTCTTAAATTTAGTCATAGCAATCTGTTATATTTAGATTCATTTCAATTATTGTTCTAGTGGGACTAATCTTAACTAGAATAGATAGTCTAGTTTGCCTTTGTTTTTATGTTGGTTTTGAGTTTTGCGGGTGGGTCATGTGCTTATTTATTTTAGGTGGAACGCGGCAGCGGTAGACATATCAAGGTCGTACATACGAGGACAACAGGAGCTAGTTCGCGAGCAGACGAAGACCTGCTATTTTTATTTTCTTTTTTGGGCATTAGGCCGATTATTTATTTTTGCTCAAACATTTATAATAGGATTAATTGAGCGTTTATTTATTTTTGAGGTAATAAGGAGTGTGTTTTGTTTGAAATACAAAGTTTTAATCCGTTCCTTGAGTTCGACCCGGACTTAACCACTAGTGTGAGGTGGTTATTTATAATTTGGTGCACGATTTATACAAAAAAAATTCATTGAAAATATATTTTGAAAATACTTTTAAGAAAAGTTGCACCATGGACTTGTGCTCATAGTGATAAACGTTTTTATCGGCAATTTCTCATTTTTAAAAAACTCGCGAGAAATTGAAAAAAATCCATAAATCTCATGTTTTTTTGGCAAAATCTTGGCAATAAAAAAATAATTAAAAAATATATAAATTATTTTTTATAAGCAAATATTAATAAAAATTATTTAAAAATAAAAATACATGATTTTTTCATGATAAATAGCCGTTTAAAACATAAATATCGTGTTTAAATCGCGGTATTTATGTTTTTTCATAAATCTCGCAATATTTTGTAAATCTAGCGAGAAATTGCCGTTTTAAACTTTCAGGCAATTTCTCGTGATATTATCGCGAGAATTTCATAAATCTCGCGATATTATCGCGAGAATTTCATAAATCTTGCGATATTATCGTGATATTAGCGCGATATTTTCATAAATCTCGCGATATTTGTCACACTGCTTGTGCTTGTGCACATTGTGAGTGTGATTTTGTTTAGCCCTTAGTGGCATTGGCTTGTGCTTGAGCACTTTTTGTGATTGCCATCTTGTAAGCCCTTAGTGGCATTGTTTTTATCACTTTCACTATTTCATTACAAGTCGAGAGCCTGACATATTTAACTATATCTAGGCCAGATATCACTTATGTTGTTCACCTGATCTGTCAGTTCAGGATAGTTCATCTTGTTGCAGTACTCTGTGCTGTTAGATATGTGAGGGACATCATGCACTATAGGACGATGAGTGTCAAATCAGATTATGAATGTGTTCACCAAGAGTATAGTCAACTTTTGTATTTTAGCCTTAGTGGTAGAAAGTAGAGTCAACTGTTTTTGTCTTGTAGTGCCATAGAGGGGTTGTCCCCTATTTCTAGTTGTACCTTCTCATTCTCAAAACTATTGAAGTTTCTTTTAAGCTTCTCCTCCTCATGTTCTCTCTTCTTCTTCATGCTATTTCTTGATACATACTAACAACTTAAGCCAAATCATCAGTCATGATACGCCCAAACAACAGATCAAATCTGTTTTCAGCCCAATTTCCAATTCAGTAAGCCCTATGGTTGAGAATGAGTCATCAAAATCTGAGATGCATTATATCCAATGAATATTTATAAAAATCAACATAAGGAGGATTCATTTATTTTGTCGAGAAACTTCTCAGTCTCAACATATGTCACAGTTCACAATTTTGGTAATTAAGAAGCAAAAACATTTTTTTGTAAGTGAAAAAGATCGCGCTTAACACACACTTGCAAAGCATCATCAATGACATAATCTCATTTAACTTTACCGTTGCAATACAACTCATTTTTGTTTTCTTTTTCTTTCTTCTGCAATCATTCTCTCAATTTGTATTTTGCTTGAATGTTGGCTTCCGAGACAGCAAATTTTTACATATTTAGTACTGGCAGATCTTTATTCATCTTCAGTTTAAGAAAGAGAGAGGTCACGTGGATCTAAGCAATTTTTAAGAGAGAAAAAGGATTCAGTTTCTTACCAGGATGAAGTAGAGAAAAAAAAGGAAGTATTTCAAAACAATCAGCCAAAACAACCAGAAAGGGAATTTGAGCCTCTTATTGACAGTGATTGAGGGGTTGGACAGTCTGGGGGCAATAGCTGCTGATGGTGGTGGTTGTAAAGGGTAAGCGGAATAGGTGGTGGTGGTGGTGGTGGTGGTGGTGGAGGAGGAGGTGGAGGTTGTTGGGGTGGTGTAATAGCAGTAGGATTTCCGAAATTTCAGTGGGGAGTGCCAAAAGACAGATTCTCATAAGTGAGGGCTGGGTGAACACTTGCAACATCATTGTATAGTAGTTCTTTCTAGGGGAAGAGTAGTGAAAAGCATAGTGACAAATATTGCGAGATTTATGAAAATCTCATGATAATATCGCGGGAAATTGTCTGAAAGTTTAAAACGGCAATTTCTCGCGAGATTTTCAAAATATCGTGAGATTTATGAAAAAAACATAAATACCGCAATTTAAACACGATATTTACATTTTAAATGGCTATTTATCATGAAAAAACCATGTATTTTTATTTTTAAATAATTTTTATTAATATTTTATTATAAAAAAATTATATTTTTTAATTAGTTTTTTATTGCCAAGATTTTGCAAAAAAATGCAAGATTTATGAAATTTTTTTAATTTCTCGCAAGTTTTTGAAAAATGAGATTTTGCCAAAAAAGTGTTTGTCACTATGGTGAAAAGTACACACTTGGCAAAGCCATCTGCTGCTCCTAGACAACAGAGGCATGTACCACACATTTTTCTTGTGTGTATTGATGAGGTGAAACAAATTTCATTCAAAAACTTATCCTTCCCCTTGAAATTGTCTCTTCATAATATATTAATGAGATATACTATTTGGAATCATTGACAACAAAGCCATGAATATTTCCACTTTGTGAGATTCTACAATTAAATAAAAAGTTGGTAACAAAACCAAGTCTGTCAGAGAGAGAGAGATACGCAAGGGATAAGCCAGCCATGTGGAACGCAATCAAGTTCATCTAAAAATGCACATGAAGGAACATTATTGATAGCAATTTAGAAATGATACACCAGATATCAATTAACTCACCTTAATCTGAACAAGGTGTGCTTCAGTTATATCACTTCCTGAGAATTCACTTGAGCATCCCGGCTTCACAAGAGAAAAAAAACAATTTGTGAAAGGAAAATAAAAGTTGTAAAGTAGAAAATTGAACAATGTGATCGGAACAGAAACAGAATGCTTTTCAAGAACCACATCCCTCCATGAAGAGAGAATTTTGATAGAAAATTATGGATAAAGGGTGATGCAGCCATAGTAATTAGCATATTGCATGACTTGTAACTCATTATCAAGCAACTGATGATACGAGGATAAGCCACAGATAACACAATCAGGCAGATCCTAAAATATTTAAGAAGATACAAGTTTCACCACCATGTGAAATACAAAGTGTTACAGCTAACACCAAGTGGGCCGGATCATATTACCCGAGAACCTCCCTTCGCATTGAGGGGACTTTAGCAGCTGTTATGCCCCAACCAAAGGCAGTCATTAAGTGCTAGAAAACCTCCCTTAGCACTAGAGAGAAGTTTGTTTCGTGTGGTGAAAAAAGAGGGGAGGGACGAATCGATGCGACAAGAAGCTGAATCTCAGTGGATCATGGCAGCAAGGCCACTCTGCCACTTACAATACCCCATCGCGTATTTAAGTCGTCTGCAAAGGATTCAGCCTGCAGACCAAGAGGAATGGATGTTTTTTGTGGCCTTGCATGCATTTTAGTGGCGGTAAAAAGACTCCCATTTTTATGAATGGCAACAACAGAGATATCATCAATGCAAAGGAGAGAGAGCAGCTCCTTTATTTCAGATCTTTTGATGTTATTCATCATTAAAATTGTGCAGTAGTAAAATCTTGACTTATCTGCATACAATGAAATGTTAGACCAACTTCTTCATGCAGGAAAGGGGTGATAGTTAGAAACTGTATAGCATCAGGGGAGGCTCAAGAGAAGTTGAGGCCCTAGGCATATTTTATTGGAGGCCCATATTTCTCCATATTTTTTTTTTTCATTGGAGGCCCTCAGCGTGTGCCATGTTTCATTGGAGGCCCTCAGCATGTGAAATATAAGGGTTATATTTTATTTTCATTTGAGGCCCTAGGCGGTGGCCTCAAATCTCAAAGAAGCCAGCCGGCGCTGGTTATCATTAGCTCCATGCTAAATTCTCCTCCCGGGACAATGGACCACTTGAAGCGAAAAAGTTGGGTTGTGCACTTCACATACTAAAATAGTTGTAAGATGCAGTAGGTAAGAATCTAAGTTCCCCAGATATGGACTAGGCAAGTCTATGCAACAACATTTTTTCTTAAAGACATAATTTTTAAGTATTAAAGAAAAAGAACACAAGCCACAACACGTTAATTAATGATGAAATGCATAGCAGCATAACATAGAACAAAATGAAACGCAAGAACCCCAAAATCACATTCACGACAGGTTCCATGAGCTCAAAAATCATAACCACATAATCAAGGACCAAGTAACAGCTTAATCAACACATAAGAAGAAGCGAGCCAACAATTAGAATCATCAAAACGAAGATTACTAAGCCACCCACTAACTCCAATTTTAACATAACCGTACTGAAAATGCATCAAAATTCCCCTTTGATAACACCATCAACCCACAATCCACATAGCAAAACAGAAAAAAAATCGAACAATTCGTCACGCCCACAACCAAATAATGAACTGAAATCCCTACAAAACCAAAATTCAAAACGAGAAAAACGAAACGGAACGACTTAATTGCCTCGGAAACGAAAAGAAACCAACACAGTTCCACCAATTCCTTAACGATTGAAAAAACGAAAAAGAAGAGAACAATAAGAAGAGGAGAATCCCCGACCTGCCCGACGAAATTGGTGTGCATGACCACCAACAAGCAGAACAAGGCGATGGCGACGACGAGGTGGGCGTACTCCAACGCGGTCCGGATTCGCGGCGTGAGCAACTGGGACAGCATCCCGGACAGCCGAGCGTGGACGCGGAGGAACGTCTGCTCGGGGTCCATCTCCGGCCCCCTTCGCCCTCCTCACCAACCGTCCCTAGGTCTCTCTCTTCCACCTCAAAACCAGACGAACAAAACCCTAACCCTAAACAGAGAAACAAAGAAGGGAAAGAAGCTGAAGAAATTGGATCGATAGATGCGGAAGATCGCAACTTTTTCGGATGCAGGGATTGGGGAAAACGGGATCTTTCAAATTCGAGGATAAGGGCACTGAATCAGGAGGATGGAGCCTTTGGATTCCGGGAAATTACGGGATTTTCTCGCTTTTATCTGTATGGTTTCCCTCGCTTTCACATCGAGCGGGCGTTCGTCGACGATGCCATGAACGTATGAATGCTTTCTCCGGGGTTTCTTAGTGTACGGAAGGATCTCATCCTTTCGGTGGGTGCCTCTACAATTAAGAAAGAAGGGGACACATGAATAGATGCAAATGGATCGGATTCGTTCGGATTATTGATCTGAATCTGAACTTGAATGATGTCAACGGGTTGGATGTAATCGGATGTAATCCGACATCGGACCCGAATCTGATCAGTCAGATAAATTCAACAGCCAAAATTGGATCCGATTAATAAACAGATCCGGATCCGGTGTTTTGCATTCAAATATGAGTACGAATACGATCATGTGTAATTGTTGGATTTTGAGCTAGTCAGATCCAGATTCAGTCTTGTTTGATCCCATTCGATTCTGAAGCCCGACACGTTTACATCACTACTCATTGTACAATCAGATCAGGTTCAGATCAATCCAATCTAACTTTTTTGGATTCAGTTTCTGTCAGAGATATATATATATATGCTCAGATCTTAATCGAATCTGATTCAGCTGTACTTCTTGCAAGGCGCGCAGAAGGGAGAGTGATTGGGCTGTCTGCATGAGAAGAGGAGGATAAAGGGCAGAATGTCAGGGTTATCTGTAGTTCACCCCTTTTTCAGGAGTATGGAAATAAACGGGTCAGACCCAATTCGGATCTAGGCATTACTGAATCTGACTTAATTGAATCTAATTTAATCAGTAATAGGGAACTTAGATGCAATTAACTAATCAGATATATTTTATTAAGTAATCTGGTTGGATTATCCATCATACTCAAATTTGAATGAAGATCTTCCTACAAAATTTGTATCCTATTATCAATTGAATTATATTTGCTTTACCAAATTTGAATTTCATATTGAAATTATAATGAAACAAGTGGTTTTTTTTTCTAAACTTTCCACTTTCATATTGAAACCTAAGGGTATGTTTGTTGGTTTGTCCAGGATTAGACGAAATAAACAAAAAAATACAGAACAGAACATTGGTTATGTTCGTTCTGTAACAACTGTATCAAGGTCAACATTTGCTTGGATTGTACTGGGATGTTGTGTTTCAAATATCTGTTGTTTGATGACGATGTGCGGACAACTTGGACAGACATCGAAATCTCGTTGTTGTAAGTGGTGTTCGAGTAGTTAGGCATGTCTGGGAGGTCGTTCAGCTACTCACAGTCAGTGCGATTGACGATGGAGTCGGTCCTTGAGCAACAGATAGTAGCCTACCTGGAACATCAAAGAAACCCAAAAAAAAAAGACCCCATTAATCCAAACAACTGAAACGAATGAGCAGAGTGCAAAAACTGAAAATTAACAAAATCTACAGAAAACGCATCCGAGCATAATTAACTAATACAAGATAGGATACAGCAGACAACTAAAGCATAGTGAATTAACAAAGAATGTCAACATACCTCAAATGTTGCTCGGGTACATGAAAACTCTAACCTTATTTTCCTGCAAATATCAAATAAAAAACATGAACAGAAAATCAAATCCCCCAAAGAAAGAGAATTGGCAGAAGAAGGAAGAAGCCTAATATCAAAACCCAACAACGAACCGAAAATGTGAGTGGTGACACTACCATGGATCGAGACGGCAAGTATCAGGCCTTGTGGATGCAAGTCAACCTCTTCCCGCAGCACCAGGGGACTTCCTCCTTCGTGTTAACCCCTCCAATCTGGATCAACGATGTGTTCTCATACTAGTTTGACTTCGATCTACACAAATCAAAACCCTCAAAATGATGAAAAAAAATACTTTATCTTAGACTCACCCAAGAGGAGGGGTTGTTAGAAGAGATGCACCCGGACCGGCTGGCCGGCGCCGCCGGCTCCCACTCCGTCCACACCACCCATCCTCTGCACTTGGACAGACTCCCTTTTCCTCTGGTTGATCGTCGCTGCACAGGAGAGAGAGAGAGATGCATGGTCGGGCACGCCCATCGATGCATGTTCCCCCCATCCAACGTTTGTCGAAGCAGGTTATATGTCCCCCCCCCCCCCCAAATAGGCATCTCATGCTCAGGGGTCCCAAAAAACACCATGTATTTAAGCATGTGTGTCTCGTATCCCCATGTTTGTCAGCCTTAATTAGCATTGGAGTTTGATGTGATTGCAAAGACTTAAGTACCCTCTCCTCCATTGGTGCCAAAAAAAATAACGATTCAAGAAAAAGAGTGATTGTAAAGACTTAAGTGCCCTAAAGATGATTATTTAAGACTGAGTCTCTGCACTACAGGATTATTTGAGAAAGAAATTTCTCATGGAGGAGGCCATGAACATCAACACTCTCACTCTCTCTCTCCCTTCTCTTTTTGCTTTTGTGCACATCCAGCAGAAGATCTTACATTGCTCTATCAAGCACCGACTGACCTGTACATTGATTGTTGTGGAGTCTGATTCAGAGTTTTTACCCTTACAGAAAGAGGGTTTGGGCGCTCCTCCCAGTGTGGGTAACATCATTCAACTAAATGAGTTGTGGATCCTCATTCAGAGTTTTTACCCTTACAGGAGAAGGGTCTGGGGGCTCCTCCCAACGTGGGTAGCATCATTCAACTTGAAGAGTTGTGGAGCCTGATTCAGAGTTTTTACCCATACAGAAGGGGGGTCTGAGGGCTCCTCCCAGCGTGGGTAGCATCATTCAACTTGATGAGTTGTGGAGCTTGATTCCGAGTTTTTGCACTTATAGGAGGAGGGTTCGGGGGCTCCTCCCAGTGTGGATAGCATCGTTCAACTTGATTCGTTATGGAGCCTGATTCAGAGTTTTTGCCCTTACAGGACGGGGGTTTGGAGGCTTCTCTCAGCGTGGGTAGCATCGTTCAACTTGATTCATTGTGGAGTCTGATTTAGAGTTTTTGCCCTTACAGGAGGGGGGTCCGGGGGCTCCCCCCTAGCGCATGTCCAGGGGGGGCGCCCCTAGCAGAGCTCGGATGGCAGCGCCCTCCGGACCAAATTTTTTTGGGGCCTTGTATAATTTTTTTAGTTTTTTCCCCTCTTTTAACTATCGAAAAAGAGCAATAAAGCATTTTGTTTAATCGTGGGGCTCATGTTTCTTTCGGTTGTTTCTTGCTCGAGGTTTTCGTAACACCCCTTCCCACGATTTTTCTATTTTTCTTTTTCTGTTTCTTTCCCACGATTTTTATGATGACTCCCCTGCAATGATTTTTAGTGTTGTCGAGTCTCCAACGAGCCCCACAGCGATTTATAGTGTTGTTCGGTCTTTCAACAGTGATTTATAGTATTGTCGAACCTTCCTATAATGATTTATAGTGTTTTCGGGTCTCCAACGAGCCCCATAATGATTTATAGTGTTATCCAGCCTTCCAATAGCGATTTGTAGTATTGTTGAGCTTTTCTACAGCGATTTGTAGTATTTTCGGGTCTCCAACGAGCCCCACAACGATTTATAGTATTATTCGGTCTTTCAACAGTGATTTGTAGTGTATTTCGCAAATCACTATAGCGATTTATAGTGTTTTGGGGTCTCCAACGAGCCCCACAGCAATTTATAGTATTGTTGGATCTCACTATA
This sequence comes from Nuphar pumila, assembly GCF_984573655.1. NCBI lineage: Eukaryota > Viridiplantae > Streptophyta > Magnoliopsida > Nymphaeales > Nymphaeaceae > Nuphar > Nuphar pumila. Next base: position 20,927,972 of record NC_143262.1, on the reverse strand, counting down.
GCGATTTGTAGTGTCTTCCACAAATCACTATAGCGATTTGTAGTGTTATTGAGTAAGCAAATCGCTGTAAATCGCTACCCGAATTAGGAACAACTTGTCAGGCACATATCTCCCTAACCGGAGGTCATATTCTAAATCCGTAAAAAGTGGTGTCTTCGTTATTGTGTCTAGTTTATTCCTGTAAATTTTCAGCGATTTTTATTGTCATTTCATTTCCCATTTTAACTAAAAACTAGACACCTATTATTCTTTGTTATTTGACATATGTTTGTTTCAAGCAAGGTCGGAAGAAATCAATGGAAAATCCAACAAGGAGCATGTCAGAATCAAGATGTGGATGCAAGTGAGAATGGTGTTGTGCGACTCAAATGACACAGAATAATAGGGGTCTAGTTTTTAGTTAAAATGGGGAATGAAATGACAATAGAAATTGCTGAAAATTTACAAGAATAAACTAGACACAATAACGAAGACACCATTTTTTACGGATTTAGAATATGACCTCTGGTTAGGGAGATATGGACCTAACAAGTTGGTCCTAATTCTGGTAGCGATTTACAGCGATTTGCTTACTGAATAACACTACAAATCGCTATAGTGATTTGCAGAAGACACTACAAATCACTATAGTGAGATCCAACAACACTATAAATTGTTGTGGAGCTCGTTGGAGACCCAAAAACACTATAAATCGCTATAGTGATTTGCGGAATACACTACAAATCGTTGTTGAAAGGCCGGATAACACTATAAATCGTTGTAGAGCTCGTTAGAGACCCGAAAATACTATAAATCGTTGTAGAAAAGTCCAACAATACTACAAATCATTGTTGGAAGGTCTAATAACACTATAAATCGTTGTGGGACTCGTTTGAGACCCAAAAACACTATTAATCATTGTAGAAAGACCCGACAATACTATAAATCGTTGTTGGAAGACCGGACAACACTATAAATCGTTATGGGGCTCGTTGGAGACCCGACAACACTAAAAATCACTGTAGGGGAGTCATTGAAAAAATCATGGGAAAGAAACTGAAAAAGAAAAATAGAAAATTCGTGGGAAGGGGTGTTACGAAAACCTCGAGCAAGAAACAACCGAAGGAAACATGAGCCCCACGATTAAACAAAACGCTTTATTGCTCTTTTTCAATAGTTAAAAGAGGGAAAGAAAATAAAAAAATTATACAAGGCCCCAAAAAAATTTGGTCCGGAGGGCGCTGCTCCCGAGCCCCCTGCTAGAGGTGGCCCCCCTAGGACCCGCGTCGGGGGGGAACCCCCGGACCCCCTTCTGTAAGGGCAAAAATTCTAAATCAGGCTCCACAACGAATCAAGTTGAACGATGCTACCCACGCTGGGAGAAGCCCCCAAACCCCCCTCCTGTAAGAGCAAAAACTCTAAATCAGGCTCCACAATGAATCAAGTTGAACGATGCTACCCACGCTGGGAAGAGCCCTCAACCCCCCTCTTGTAAGGGCAAAAACTCTAAATCAAGCTCCACAACGAATCAAGTTGAACGATGCTACAGTCAGTGTGCAGGTCAGTCGGTGTTTGATGGCGCAATGTAGGATCGTCTGTTGGATGTGCACAGAAGTAGAAAGAGAAGGGAGAGAGAGTGAGAGGGTTGATGTTCATGGCCTTCTCTAGGAAGAACTCTTTGCCTCCCTTGATTTCTTCTCTAGAGAGAGAAAGAGAGGGTTTTACAGTGTTTTACAGAGAAGTAAGAAGAAGAAGATGACGATGAAAAGTTCAAATAGACATTTTTGATGGTTCAGGTTCGTTTCGCCGGATGACTATTGGATCGTCGGCTCACCATCGTTTCGCCGGATCACCATCAGATCGTTGGCTAAGGTTTGTTTCACTATGTAGACTTTGAAGAGTCAACATCATTCTCGACTTTCTGGATGAAGGACATGTTTATCCTTTTTTTGAACCGTTTGTTTTCCTTTTTTAAATAAAGGACATTTTTGTCATTTTCTCAAACCATCGTTTTATGGCAAGAATAGCAAGAAAGGGTACTTAAGTCTTTGTAACCGAACCAGACTCCAATGCTGAGTGATGTCAACATACACGGAAATATGATCCCCATGTGCTTATATACGTGGTGCTTTTTGGGACCCCCGAACACAAACGTGGGATTCAGTGAATCATCGGGGGTGAACATACACCACCCTCTCAACGTTTGTTACAAAAAGTGTATTTTTTGTGATTTTCGTCCCGTGACACTCACCGGAAGCACCATCAAAAGTTCCCTAAGATTCTTTTTCTCTTCCCTTTTTCACTTTTTAGAAGTGCGCTGCTTGGATAAGATAGTAAATTTATTGATCAAGTCATATTCACATTTCGAAGGATCATGGTAAATTGAAAAGTTAGTTTTAATAGAAAAAAATATTAGAAAGATCAAGATCTTGTGATTTTGTTAGCAATCCAAGGTATGTAAATATCTTGTGATAAATTCAAAATATCAGTGATAAGGGATCTTCCTAGCAGATTCAACCTTGGAAACAGTCGTGCAATGATCAAGACAAAACTTACCGTGAAGTCAGCATCATTTCATGTTCTAGCCTGTGGAAATTTTAAGTCATCTTTTGTTTCATGCAACTTACATGAGAATGTTGAATTAGCAACCTAATGTAATCCTTTCTCACTATCAATGAAATAAACATCAAAACACAAAGCAGGTTATATGTTCCCCTCCCCCCCCCCCCAACACGCAGGTTCGTATTCTCGGGTCTGAATGAGTGCCACGTATGTAAGCACGTGGGGCTTATTTCTTCGTGTGTTCCTGCATCACTTAGCATCAAAGTATGATGCATTTGCAAAAACTTAAGTATCTTTTCCCGCCATTAACATCATGAAACGATGTTTCGAATAATGTATCAAAATGTCCTCCATCTAGAAAATAGAGGATAACCTGTTGTTTTCGTACTAAGCAGTAAACACATCTGCTTGAAGAGTCTCAACCTTAAAATATGTCGCCATCTCCATTCTGGATCACCCTTACACCTCTGGAGGAGCACCCTTTGTCGTCGTTTGCTTCTGCAGGAGCACCTTTTGTCGTCGTCTGTTACTGGAGCACCTTTTACCGCTGTCTGTTGTCAGACCACCCTTTGTCGTGCAACTGAGGATCTATCAGATATTAAATCAACAAGAGCAGATTCAAAAGTATACTCTGCAGCTGGTAGCTCTATGTTCTTCTGCAGAAGTTCTGACAACTCTATATTAGGGGTCAAATCTCACATATCCTTTGCAAGCAAACAAGCACATTCGTAATGGTTGTATATGTAAAACCCATGAATTTTAAGGAATTTTCAATGAAATAAAAACGTGTGTTTATAAGAAATAAAAAATTTTTACTCCAAAATTTTTACTATAAAAAGTTGAGGCATTACAGTATATACTCATCGAAGATAAATACTTGAAGATCTTTATAAAGAATGGGTTAACCCTGCCAAAGAAAAGGTGGTTGAAAGTATAACAAAGTATGATAAGGTAGTTGGAAGCATGATAAGGTATCACTCATGAGGAGTGTAATAAATTGGAGTTTATTAACTTAGTATACAAACTTTGTAAACTTTGTAAACTTTGTTCAACATTCAATGCCAATTAGTTATTTGTAATGATCTTCGAGTTATTATTTATCATGCCAATAAAACTAATGATTTATAGTATTAGAACGTTTTGACACGATTCATACGACAAATATCGTAATAATTGACATTAGCAAACACATAATATCTATTTACAATGATTCATACTTCAAATAATATGCAACGATTTTAATAGAAAACACTAAATGAGCAACGATTTGAACACACAAATCGATGTACATATCGCATAATATATTACAAATCCATTACGACAATTCAGCATAATTGCTTATTTATATTACAAATTGATACAATAAACATAAGCATAATAGCTTACAAATCGATACAACAACAACAACAACAACTACGCCTTCATCCCAAAACAATTGGGGTCAGCGATATGAACCAAAAAAGAAATTCATTTTGGGTCTTCCACATGAATCCTTTTCCTCCAATCATTTCTATCCAACGCCATGTCCTCGGTGAGGTTCAAAGCATTCATATCCTTTCCTATCATCTCCATCCAAGTCTTCCTAGGCCTACCCTGACCTCTTTTAACTAATATATTTTCCCATTTCTCCAACCTTCTAACTGGAGCATCATTAGGCCTTCGCCGAATATGTCCAAACCACCGTAAACGATTCTCTCGCATCTTATTTTCAATGGGTGCAACACCTACCTTCTTACGTATCTCTTCGTTCTGAATCTTATCTTTTATTGTATTTCCACACATCCATCTAAGCATCCGCATCTCAGCTACACTCATTTTTTGAATATGATGTCTCTTGGCAGCCCAACATTCCGTACCATATAGTAAAGCGGGTCTAATAGTCGTCCTATAAAACTTTCCCTTCAACCGCAATGGCATTCTACGATCGCACAACACTCCAGTAGCACTTTTCCATTTCATCCACCCAACCTTTATCCTATGATTTACATCTCCATCAATTTCTCCATACTTTTGAATGATAGATCCCAAATATTTGAAATAATCATTCACCGGTATATCTTGCTCACCAAGCTTCACTACACTCCCATCACTACTTCGTTGCTTACTAAACCGACATTCCATATATTCAGTTTTACTCTTACTCAACTTAAAACCTCTAGCTTCCAATGTCTGTCTCCATAATTCTAACTTAGCATTAACCCCAGCTCTAGACTCATCAATCAAAACAATATCATCAGCAAACAACATACACCACGGTACATTTTCTTGAATTGATCTTGTAAGCTCATCCATCACTATCGCAAATAGGAAAGGGCTTAAAGCAGATCCTTGATGTAACCCAACCGTTATCGGAAAATTGGTTGTCACCCCTCCACAAGTGCGGACATTGGTTACTACTCCTTCATACATATCTTTAATTATACTAATGTACTTGAGAGAAACACCTTTCTTCATCATTGTCCACCAGAGAACGTCCCTAGGTACTCTATCGTATGCCTTCTCTAAATCAATAAAAACCATATGCAAATCTTTGTTCCTCTCTCTATAACTTTCAATAAGTTGTCTAAAAAGATGTATAGCTTCCATAGTTGATCTTCCAGGCATAAAACCAAATTGATTCTCCGATATCATGACAACCTTCCTCAACCTAGACTCAATCACCCTCTCCCAAAGTTTCATAGTATGACTCATGAGTTTTATACCACGATAGTTTGTGCAATCTTGTATATCACCCTTATTCTTATATAAAGGCACCAAAGTACTCTTCCTCCACTCATTAGGCATCTTATTTGTACGCCAAATCAAGTTAAAAAAATTTGTCAACCATTCTAAACCTTTCTCTCCCAAGCATTTCCAAGCCTCGATAGGTATACCATCTGGGCCAACTGCCCTTCTAGATTTCATTTTCTTCAAAGCCTCTGCAATTTCTTTCTTTTGAATCTTACGCATGAAGTCACGATTTATCTCATGAAAAGGAATGGAGAAGTCTCCAAGATCTTGAGCATGACTATCATTAAATAGCTTATCAAAATAATCTTTCCATCTCTCCTTAATCTCCTCATCTTTGACTAAAATCCTTTGCGTTTCATCTTTGATACATCTAACCATACCCAAATCCTTCGATTTCCTATCTCTCATCTTTGCAAGCCTATAAATATCCTTCTCGCCTTCTTTGGTATCCAACTTGTCATAAACCTCCTTATATACCTTAGCCCTCGCGTTTCGAACAACTTTTTTAGCTTCCTTCTTTGCTATCATATACTTCTCCAAATTCTCATTATCACGACTCTTACTTAGATTTCTATAACACTCTCTTTTAACCTTACTAGCTAATTTGACATCCTCGTTCCACCATGATGTATCCTTACCTAGTGGTGCACCGCCTTTAGACTCACCCAATACCTCCTTAGCTACTTTTCTCATACCACCCGCTATCTTATTCCACATTGATTTTGAATCCTCCTCGAGACACCAATCAACTTCCTTAACTACCTGCTCTACAAACATTCCTTGTTTAGCTCCTTTCAGTGCCCACCACTTAATTCTAGGATCTATCCTATGTCTATCCCTTTTGCGGCATTGTCTAATTCTAAGATCTAAAATTAAGACTCTATGTTGTGTAGCTACACTTTCTCCTGGTATAACCTTACAATCGATGCAACAACCCCTATCTCTCTTTCTAAGTAGGAAAAAATCTATCTGACTCGTATTAACCCCACTTTTAAATGTTACTAGGTGAGACTCCCTCTTCCTAAACCAAGTGTTTGCTAAGATCATGTCATAGGACAAACAAAAATCTAAAATCCTTTCTCCACTTTCATTTCTTTCTCCTATACCATAGCCTCCATGGATATTCTCAAATCCATCCCTACTAATGCCTACATGTCCATTAAGGTCACCGCCGATGAAAAGCTTTTCTCCATAAGATGTCTCTTGTACTACTCCATCTAAATCTTCCCAAAATTGATGCTTAATGGAATCATCTAAACCTACTTGAGGTGCATAAACACTAATAATATTAATAATATCCGTACCTAATACTAATTTAATAAGTAAAATTCTATCACCCTTCCTACGGACCTCAACTACATTATCTATAAACTGACGACTCATAACAATCCCTACTCCATTCCCATTCCTATTTATTCCTGTATACCAAATCTTATATCCCCAAGGTTCTATCACTTTAGCTTTCTCACCTACCCATTTGGTCTCTTGAAGACATAAAATATCAATCTTTCTCCTACACATAACATCTACTAACTCTACCAACTTACCAGTTAAAGACCCTATGTTCCAAGTGGCTAACCTAATTTTATGGTCTTGGACTAACTTCTTTACCCCCACCCGTCCAACAAAGTGAGGGAACCCTTGCCTATTTGACACCACACCCGGGCGCCGGTGTGACGCGTCGCTTCTGGGCGACGACCTAGCAACCCTTGCACATTTATCACTGCCTCCGGGCCTAGAGAGTACAACGCGTCGCTCAGTAGGGAACACCCCAACGAAATTCTCATATTGGTTCATTTTCATAGGATATGACAAAGTTTTTATGCTGGCTGTCACAGGCCTACCGCAACCCTCCTCCTTTATCCGGGCTTGGGACCGGCAGTGTATAACTACACAGGCGGAGTTAATAGCTTACAAATCGATATTAACAAAAAAATAATATCTCTTAAATCGATAGTATATTACTACAACCACGATTTGCGTTATACTATTTCAATATTTTTTATACAAAGGCAAATCATTGTGGCCGACATAGACGTCATTGCATAAATCTCATAAATCGTCAACCGGAATACAGGTCTCATAAGGCATATCGATTTTTTACAATGAGCGGGATGTGAAATGATGTTTCTTTTATAAATGAATGACACATATTTTTGTAACAAAGCTAAATCGACACGATTTATGATTTATACATTTAAAGCAGCAACGATTTATACATTTAAAGCAGTAGTGATTTATGATATATAAAGTTACCAAGATTTATAAGTTTGCTAAATCGTACAACGAGGTTTACTGTTGAAGCCCAAATGTTACAACGATATGTACTTATGAAGGGTGTGATTTCTACATCGATTTGTAAGTTTGAAGCAATGATTTATACGTTTAAAGTAGAAACGATTTATACGTTTGATACAATAGCGATTTATACTAATTAACCCTAAATGAGCAACGATTTGAACACGCAAATGGCCACCTCATGTCGCTACAATTGTTATTCCTCACGCACAAGTTTTAATTATATACTACAAATATCTAACCCTAAGCCTAAACCCTATACCCTCAACGTAAACCGTAAACCCTAAACCCTAAAACTAAACCCTAACCCTAAACCCTAAACCCTAAACCCTAAATATCTTACTAAACTCTAACGGCAAACACTAAACTCTTAATATATTACTAAATCCTATGCCTTAAACCCTAAACCCTAAACACTAACCCTAAACACTAACTCCTAAACCTGAAACCTTGAACCCTAAACCCTAAACCCTAAATCTCAAACCCTAAAACCTAAACCCTAAGCCATAAACCCTAAACCCAAAACCCAAAACCCTAAACCGTAAATCATAAACCCTAAATCATAAACCCTAAACCCCAATCCCTACAACATAAACCCTAAACCTGAAACCCAAAACCTGAAACCCAAAACCCGAAACCCAAAACCCGAAACCTGAAACCCGAAACCTGAAATCCTAGATCCTAAACTCTAGATCCTAAACCCCAAACCCTAAATATCGTGTCAATTTGTTCTTTAGTAAGTCTAAACATTATGTTGATTTGTTTATTATTTTTCTTTCCGCCTTTTATGAATCGGTATCAAGTAAATCACTATACGATATATCGTTCACGTAGAAAGTGCTCGTAAAAGCAAATCATGATAGTTATAAAGTTGTAAATCGATTTGTACTTTACTAAGTCTAAACGTCATGTCGATTTGTTACTAAACCTAAACCTAAATCCCAAACCCCAAACCCCAAACCCTAGCCCTAAATCCTAAACTCTGAACCCTTAATATCTTACTAAACCCTAACGCTAAACCCTAAACCCTTAATAAATTACTAAACCCTTATCCTTAAACCTTAAACCCTAAACCCTAAAACCTAGACCATAACTCTGAACCCCAAAACCCTAAACCCTAAATCCTAAACCCTAAACATCGTGTTGATTTGTTCTTTAGTAAGTATAAGCATTATGTCGATTTATTTACAGCTATTTCCTTTCCACCTTTTATGAATCAGTCATTAGGTACATCATGATACGACATATCATTCATGTAGAAAATGCTCATAAAATCAAATTGCTATAGGATATCATTCACATAGACAAAGCTCGTAAATGTAAATTGTGATAGGACAAATCGTTTCCGATTTAGGTTTGTTGCTATACAGATCTTGATAGAACGCTTCTTCTATAAAACATTGATAATGATTTACAACTTTAACTTAATGTTTGTTGTTGTATAAATCGTGATAGAACACTTCTTTCATATAACAGTGATAGTGATTTGCAACTTTTTAATAGTTATCAAGTTGTAAATCGATTTATACTTTACTAAGTCTAAACATTGTATTGATTTGTGTACACGTGCGTAAAACCCTATTCTATATAAAACCCTAATATAGATCTGTGTAAAACCCTAATCTATGTAAAACCCTACCCGACCCTACCTGACCTGTTGTCCATGTCTAAAACCTTAATTTATTTATCCTCTTTTCTGTGGCAGCATAACTTCTTCTTCTTATTTTTTCTCCTCCGCCTTCTTCTTCTTCTCCTTCTTCTTCTTCTCTCTTGTATTTTTCTTTCTTCTTTGTTCTTCTGTGTTCCTTCTACCTGTGCTTGATAGATGGGTTTTAATGCTGATAACGTAGTTGTTTCACGCCATGAGGAAAGATCTGTATAATCTTCGATGATGATTATGGTTGTTATCTTCTGTGTATACATCGATATATTCATGACACATACGACTATGGCGTATTTATCGTGAAGTATATCAACGCTTACGCAGAATATAATGACCATAATCATCTTCAATCGTTGCCGCCATACCGGAGCAAGCACAAATATTTTGCATGATAGACAATGGGTGATGTTGATGTTCATCTATTTGATCTATTCCTACTGCCAGACCCTCCATTGTTCACAAACCATAATCCGTAGTTGGAAAAATATCTGCCTACCTTCGATATACTTCATGACAAATATGCACATAGAATCAGTTCCTTCTAACGGTGAGTGCCTGAGCTGAAGTTTGTGAAGCATATTCTCAAGAGTGTGCTCATTTTCTGTTGCAAAGCGATTCTATGTGACGATTGAATATATATCTCTCTAGAGCTCTTGCTAGCTGGAATATAAACTCTGTTCCAGAAGTGATAACATTGGACGATCTCTGAAAACAAAGAATGTGCAACACTCTGAAAGCAAATAATGTTTAGCTAAGGACATTTGCATGAGAAACAAAGAATGTGCAGCACTCATATATTTTTAATGAATGTGGTTGTAATGTATCGTTGAAGTTAACTCGATTTATAGTTTACTATGCCTAAACATTGTGTCGATTTGTTTATTGTATTTTTTTCTGCCTTTTATGAATCAGTCATTGTATAAGTCGCGGTAGGACATGTTGTTCACATATACAAACCTCATAAAATTAATTCGCGAAAGGACAATCGGTATCCAGCAAATTGCTATATCAATTATCGTACAGTGATATCGATTTGCTACTAAGTTAAGATTTGTAGTTTATTAAGTATAAACATCGTATTGATTTTTTTATTGTTTTTCTTTTCCTTCTTTTATGAGTCAGTCATGTGTAAATCATGGTAGGACATAGCGTTCACATAGACATTGCTCGTAAAAGCAAATCGAGATTTGTTTAGTTTTCTTTCCGTCATTTATGAATCAGTCATTTTATAAATCGCGATGAAACGTATTGTTCGCTTAGACAAAGTTCTTAATATCAATCACGATAGTTCATAGTCTTTATATGTACAAATCATTTATACATTTAAAGCAACAACGATTTATGATTTATATATTTAAAGCAACAATGGTTTATGATTTATATAATAATGACTGAGAATGATAAAGAAAGGGATTTACAAATTGTGTCATATCTTACTAAACCCTAACACTAAGCTCTAAACCTAAATCCTAAACATTATACATAAACCCTAAACGAGGTATAAATTTGAAGGCTACATGAGATAACGATTTGTTCGTGCAATTGTATCATGATTTATACTCATGCCAATAGCGATTTCCATCCAGTTGTGGCAGACATAGACGTCATTGTGTAGGTCGCGATATGACAATACATAGTATAACATCTTAAAAATCGATACTAGAAAATACCTAATATCTTATACATTGATATACATATTGTGTAATATATTAATCATCGATACGACAATTCAACATAATATTCTTAATATCGATTTAAGATATTGTTTTGATTCGTAATATCGATTTCTATCATGATTTTATATATCGAATTAAGATATTGTTTTGATTATTAATATCGATTTAAGATATTGTTTTGATTCTAAATATCGATGTTTAAGATATCAACACGAATTTTCAAATCGATTTAAGATATTGTTCTGAATTTTAATATCGATTTCTATGCTGATTCTTAATATGTATTTAAGATATTGTTTTATTCTTAATATCAATTTATAAGCTATCAACAGTAATTTTCATATCGATTTGTATGATATTTGAATATCCGATTGTGTTATACTATGACAATATTTTCGCAACAAAGACAGATCTTTGTGGCCGACAACGACACCATTATAAAATCTTTTATTATAAGACATGAACCGCCAAAAATGTGAACCGACAAAAAAAATCTTTGGTGGGTCCCATAAGCATTAAACTCCTCAGTTATAAAAGGAGTTCTTCGTAATATTTCCCCCTAAACGTTTCACAAAAATTCTAACGCTTCATCTTCTTTCGTCGGAGCACCCTTTATCGTCTCGGTATGTTTTTGTGTTGTGCAGGTTTTCAATGGCTTACATTCCTAAGAGAAGAAATGCTTTATCGTCAGCGAGAAAAACTCTTGACGTAATCGTCCAAGAGTATGCTTTGTATGAGCAAGTAGAAGCGTACTATAGAATAATGAAGATTGAGAATGATAAAGAAATGGAGCAATTGCTAGTAAAGTATAGATCGGAGCCTAATCCGTCAGATATTGAAGATGATAATCCAATGATGAAAAAGAAGAAGAAGAATGACGAAGACAAGCAAAATGAAAAGAAGGAGGAGGATAATGAAAAAAAGCAAAGAAAACCAAGGCAAAGGAAGGAGGAGGTGGAGGATAGGGGAAAGCAAAGGAATAATAAAGAGGAGAAGGAAGAGAAGCGAAGGCAAAATAAGGAGGAGGAGGAGAGAGAAAAGCAAAGGAAGAATAACGAGGAGGAGAAGCGAAGGCAAAAGGAGGAGGAGGAGAGGGAAAAGCAAAGGAAGAATAAGGAGAAGGAGGTGAAGCGAAGGCAAAAGAAGGAGGAGGAGAGGGAAAAGCAAAGGAAGGAGGATGAGGAAGAGAAGGAAAGACAAAGGAAGAAGCAAAAGGAGGAAGAGAGGGAAAGGTAGTTGAAGAAGAAGGAGGAGGAAATAGAACTAATGAAGCAGGATTTTTTTGAAAAGCAAAGGAGGATAAGGCAAATGAAGGAGGCGAAGGAGTGAGAAAGGCAAAAAAAGAATAAGGAGGAGAGGGAAAGGCAAAAAAAGAATAAAGAGGAGAGGGAATGGCAACTGAAGAAGAAGAAGGAAGAGGAAGAGAAGGAAAGCCAAATGATAAAGATGGAAGATGAAAGGCAAAAAAAGAAGCATCAGGATGAGGGAGAGAAGGAAAGGCAAAGGAAGGAGAAGACAGATGAGGAAGAGAAGGAGGACGAGAAAGAGAGGGAAAGACAAAGAAAGGAGGAGGACGAGGAAGAGAAAGAAAGACAAAAAAAGAAGGAGGATGAGGAAGAGAAGGAAAGACAAAGGAAGGAGGAGGACGAGGAAGAGAAGGAAAAAGAAAAAAAAAACATATGATGGTCACGAAGGACAAAAGGAAGGAAGAAGTACAAAAACAAAGGAAGGAAGGGAATGAAGTGGAGAAAAGTGTAACCAAGGTACGTTAATTGCTACTGTACGTCGCGGTGTACTGTTGTAGGTATTATTATGTATAGTGATTGCTTTGTATAGTGACTACTATGTATATTGATTATTATGTATAGTGATTACTCTGTATACCAATTATTATGTATAACAATTACTCTGTATATCAATTATTGTGATAGCGATTATTGTGATAGCGATTACTTTATATAGCGATTACTACAATAGCGATTACTATGTATAGCGATTAACTGTGATTTGATATTTTGTGTTATAGGCAGGTCATAAGAGAAGCAGAGCAGTAGGTGAAAAGTTAAGAAGGCGGTGTTAGTGGCTTGTAGTTCTGTCGTGGTTCAAAAAGTTGAGTGAATATAAGAATGACCGATTACGAAAGATGCACTTTGGCAGCCTTCTGGACTAGCATTATTTTGAAAATTGCTGGAACACCGTGACCCACCTACTCAATAAGTGAAATCATAAGACGAACATGTTCCAGTTTGGGGGTTTTGAGATGACCATGACCCTAAAAGATGTGACACGGATTACGGGTCTTAAGTGCCATGGAAGTGTTGTCCTAACACGGAATTCAAATTATAACCCAAGGGACAATTGCTCGACCCTTCTAGGAATGTTGATGGAGGGATGACGTGAGTGTATTTCTGGTGGAGACAATTCCTCATCGATGAAAGTTTATTTTTTCTGTAATAAATGGGAAGGCCAGTCTGCTACATGTGTATCTGAAGCAGCTGACCAAGAGTTGCGCGGCTTCCTTCTTTATTTTTTTGGACTTACTTTATTTTTTGATTATTCTGGTTCGAGAATAAGTTACTTGTGGCTGCAGTTTCTAAAAGACTTAGATGAAGTCAACAACTAGGCATGGGGTGATGCTATGCTCGCACACTTGCACAATCAACTTTACCATGCGAGTAGGGGTACAAAAACCGTCAGGGGGTTTTGGCCATTTATTCAGGTATTTGTTTATTATATATTTAGTGCTTGTGGACTAAGCTCATTAAATGTTGTAGTCTTACTAATATATTGTTTTTGTAGGCCTGGACTTGAGAGCATATTGTCGCCTTGTGTCCTCAATGTGGCCCTGTGGTTTGTAGTTTTCCCATGATCGGCAAGTGGGCTTTAATAAATGTCAAGTGCAAAAATGCTCAATTCATTTTAGATGGGCTGTAATTAAATGAGGTAAATGGTTTAAAATCATTGTAATGTTTAGCATTCTTAAGTAATCATCGCTTTATGATTTTATCTTTCTTAGTACAAATCGTTATCTCCTTTGCATCTAACTTTCATTAGCGTAAAACGTTATATGGTTTAGCATTCTTAAGTAATCACCGCTTTAGGATTTTGTCTTCCTTATTAAAAATCGTTATCGCATTTGCATGTAACTTCCATTAGCATAAATCGTTGTAATGTTCCTTAGTACAAATCGTAATCGCCTTTTCATCTAATTTTTATTATCATAAATCGTTATAATGTTTAGCATTCTCAAGTAATCATCGCATTCAACATTTTGTTTTCCTTAGTACAAATCGTTATCACATTTGCATCTAACTTTTATTACCGTAAATCGTTGTAACGTTTAGCATTCTCAAGTAATCATCACATTCAGCATTTCATTTTCTTTAGTACAAATCGTTATCGCATTTGCATCTAACTTTCATCACCGTAAATCATTGTAATGTTTAGCATTCTTAAGTAATCATCGCTTTAGGATTTTGTCTTCCTTAGTAAAAATTGACATCGCCTTTGCATCTAATTTTCATTACCGTAAATCATTGTAATGTTTAGCATTCTCAAGTAATCATCACATTCAATATTTTGTTTTCCTTAGTACAAATCATTATCGCATTTGCATCTAACTTTTATTACCACAAATCATTGTAATGTTTAGCATTCTCAAGTAATCATCGCATTCGACATTTTGTTTTCTTTAGTATAAATCGTTATCGCATTTGCATCTAACTTTCATTACCGTAAATTGTTATAATGTTTAGCATTCTCAAGTAATCATCACATTCAATATTTCATTTTCCTTAGTACAAATCATTATCGCATTTGCATCTAACTTTCATTATCGTAAATCATTGTAATGTTTAGCATTCTCAAGTAATCATCGTATTCGACCTTTTATTTTCTTTAGTATAAATTGTTATCGCATTTGCATCTAACTTTCATTACAGTAAATCGTTGTAATGTTTAACATTCTTAACTAATAATCACATTCAACATTTTGTCTTCTTTTGTACAAATCGTTATCACATTCAACATTTTGCATAAATAATTATGTCTATATCTAAACTACAATTTTGATTGTACAAGTTGTGTAGAGACCTTATATGGATGAGAAGGACGAGGACAATGAGGTTGTTGTTGAGGTTGTGAGACTGTCTGTATGCGATATTTGACTCTTTAGCAAATCTGGAGCTGAGATGCAACATGATAGTCGAGTACTCTTACAAGCTGGCTTGGGACAGTCGATACCAAAATGCCTATGGCATTAAAAAGGAAGATGAATAGTGGTGGGGCCACAAATGTGAATTGACACAAATACTTCAGGAAATAATTGGATAGCTGGAACAAAGGAGGTATTTGTGTCATACCATATGATTATAAAGAACCACAATATGACCTTAATTATTTCAAACAATATTGGCAACCCATGCATGAAAATCGACAGATTGAGGAGAAGCAACCTGAAAGTGAGGTCAGTCTTGTCCCCAAGCGTGTCATCCTCTAGCATAGACGTAACGTCCATCGTGTCCACTTGGCGGATACTACAATTCCATTTATTGCAGTACACGATGAGGAGCAAACACAACTCCCAAAGAAGAAGGTATCATCCAACCAAAGGTTAGCGTTGTTGTAGAGTGAGAATAAGGAGTTACGAAAGGACGTGCAAAACTTGAGTAAACAAATTGGGTCGATGGTTGAGATGATTACCAGTGGGTTTTATAAGATCAAGGAAACAAAGAGGCCACCGAATAAAGAGACTCCACCAAGTCCAAGAAAGAGATGAGTTCTATGTCCATCTCAGTCATCAAGCGCAAGTGAATAAACATATGTGATTTGTGTATCCCGGTAATTCTATAGACATTGACTCAACTGACCTTTCCGATTAAATTTTCAAGAAAAGCTGTCAATTTTAGAGAAATGGTACGAAATGGTCACTAGAGTGAAGTGAATTACGAATTTGAGCTGGGTTTGAGCTAAAACAAAGGTCAGTAATACTGACATGAACTAAAATCGAAGCTCGAACACTAGCTCAATTGACTGAACTTAGCTCAATTTCAGCTGAAAGAGCTGAAATGGGCTAAAATGGGCTCTTAGACACTTGTAAATGGTTTTGAACTGAAACTAGAGCACTTGAACTTCTGATGAGCTCAAGTTAGACTCTAAGAAACATGACTGACTGGGAATGACTGACTTAGAGACAATTGACTTGGATTTGAGTGAGAAATGAGCTCATTTTGGCAGGATGGTCAGAAATGAAAATGATCTATTCATTGTGAGCTCAGGTGAGCTTGAAATGACTAATATTCTAACTATTCTGAACTAACCAATGAGCTTGGTTGTCTCTGACTGACTGGGGTCCGGGATGACCTAAGGGTAAAATGGTAATTTTCCTAGTAAAAATGGATAAAGTGGTGATTTTCTGAAACTGACTCAGGGTTTGACTCCTACACTGACCTAACAGGGTTGGCACTGCACGAGGAGGGTTGTCTGAGCATGGATGAGAAAAATTTGGGGTGTTTACAGATATTAGGAATCAACATTGAATCAAAACATATTAAATCGCTATGAAAATTCCTATTGATAACTTAAAAATAGATATTAAGAATCAACAGAGAAATCAATATTAAGAATCAAAATAATATCTTAAATCAATATTAAGAATCAACATAGAAATCGATATTAAGATTCAGATCAATATCTTAAATCAATATTGAGAATCAAAACAATATCCTAAATTGATATTAAGAATCAACAAAGAAATTGATATTAAGAATCTAAACAAAGTCTTAAAAATCGATATTTAGAATCAGCAAAGAAATTGATATTAAGAATCAAAACAATATTGTAAATCGATATGCAAATTTCTATTGATATCTTAAAATTGATATTAAGAATCAAAACAGGATCTTAAATAGATTTAACATCTTGCAAATCGATATGGTCACAAACCTTTTCACTTGAAAAAAAATCTTCCATTTGGTCATCGTCACCCTAGTATTGTATTTTGTCTAGAAATCCAGTCGCGTATGGCATTCGACAGACAATACTCTGTTGAACGAAACAGTAATAATAGTAGGTTTAAAATATAAAGGTACATTAGTAAATAAAATAACAAAATAAACATATTAGATAATCGATATACCATAAAATAAGAGGTGACAACGCAGACCGACATGGTTCTTCCCTTGCTTTGAATATACATGACGAAATCGTGCATAGTCTGTTTAGAACAAATGTGCATTTGTTAATATACATACCCATGACATACGTTAATGTATAACTAAGAGTGGTTTCATACGTACAAAATTATTGATAGTGTGTCCTTCTGCAAATTCATCTCGCATCCGATCGATGTTCTCTTCGAGAACTTTATTGAGTTTTCTGGCACCTTGTTTTGTAGATACTGCTCTGAAATTAGCTGAATATTCAGTAAAATAACTATAGCATTATATTCAGTAAGCGAACTATAAATGACGTAAAAAGGCTGAAGCAGATTATAGAAATTGAAGGTACCCTTGTTTGCGGACGTTCGACTAAATCGTAGCATCCTTCTTCGACATCGATACAACTTGTGTTTAGAAGGAGGTTAGAGGAAACGTCAGTTTTTCTGTTCATTGCTCACGAAGCAGGTTATAGGAAAGGCAACTTTTCTTCTTCAAATGAAACGTCGCATGTTCCATGCTATCAAAGGAAACATCTTGTGTGCCTTGCGAAACACAACAATTCATTCATTTATTGTTCACGACGATTCACATCCCACCAGTTTTCAAAAATCACACAATGAAAGTTTATTAATAAATAAATAAATTACATTGCACATTAATTAAAAGACGTTTCATTTGCTAGTATCATCGACATGATGTTAGTACGTGTAAATGAATAACACGTAGCATAACATTAGTAGCATGTCAGATCCTAAACCCTATACTAATGTTATGCGATGTTTCTTGCAACTCAAAACTAGTAATCGCTATACATAATAAACTCAAAACTAGTAATCGCTATAAGTGCTATCACAGGAAGTACAAATCGTGGTAACTGTAAAATCGCTATACCTATTAATCGCTAAACTAAGTAATCGCTCACACAAAACACTATAAATAATAAACCATAAGCCAGTAATCGCTATACAGAGTAGCAAACGTAAGTACAAATAATGGTATCTGCATAATCACATATTGAGTAATCAACATAATAAGTAATCACTCTCACAAGAAACGCTAAAAGTAATAAACTTTAAGCTAGTAATCGCTATACGATTTAGCAAACGTAAGGACAAATCATTGTAACTTCCTAAACACTATACATATTAATCGCTATACAGAGTAATTGCTATCACAAGAATCATGATACATAATAAACCTAAAGCCAGTAATCGCTATACGTAAGTACAATCATAAAAGAGTTAGTGACACTTATGTGTTACACTTATTAAGGAAATAATTATATAATTACAACAAAAAATGTCAGAATTACAATATAGAATTATCGGGATACACAAATCACATATGTTTATTCACTTGCGCTTGACGAGTCAGATAGACCTATAACTCGTCTCTTGCTTGCACTTGATGGAGTCTCTTTATTCGATGGCCTCTTCGTTCCCTTGATCTTATTAAACCCACTGGTAATCAACTCAACCAGCGACCCAATTTGTTTGCTCAAATTCTGCATGTCCTTCTGTAACTCCTTATTATCACTCTCCAGCATCACAAACCTTTGGTCGGACGATACCTTCTCCTTTGGGAGTTGTGTTTGCTCCTTATCGTGTACTGCAATAAATGAAAATGTAGTATCCATCGAATGAACACGATGGACGTTACATCTATGCTTGGGGACAAGAGTGACCTCACTTTTAAGTTGCTTCTCCTCAATCTGTCGATTTCCACGCATGGGTTGCCAATATTTTTTAAAATAATTGGGGTCATATTGTCGTTCTTTATAATCATATGGTATGACACAAACACCTCTTTTATTTCAGTTATCCAATTGTTCCCTAAAGCGTTCATGTAAATTCACATTTGTGGCCCTACCACTATTCATCTTCCTTTGCAATGCCAGATGCAATTTTGGTATCGATTGTCCCAAGCCAGCTTGTAGGAGTACTCGACTACCATGCTGCATCTCGGCTTCACATTTTCTAAAGAGCCAAATATCATATACAAACAGTCTCGCAACCTCGTTGTCCTCGTCCTCCTCATCCCTATAAGGTCTCCACACAACCTGTACAATCGAGATTGTGGTTTAGATATAGACATAATTATTCATGCAAAATGCTGAATACGATAACGATTTATACTAAAGAAGAAAAAATGCTGAATGCGATTATTAGTTAAGAATGCTAAACATTACAACAATTTACGGTAATAAAAGTTAGATGCAAATGCGATAATGATTTGTACTAAGAAAAATGAAATGCCGAATGCGATGATTACTTGAGAATGCTAAACATTACAATGATTTATGGTAATGAAAGTTAGATGCAAATGCGATAATGATTTGTACTAAGAAAAATAAAATGCCAAATGCGATGATTACTTGAGGATGCTAAACATTACAACAATTTACTGTAATGAAAGTTAGATGAAAATGTAATAACGATTTGTACTAAGGAAAAAGAAATGCTGAGTGCGATGATTACTTGAGAATGCTAAACATTATAACGATTTATAGTAATGAAAATTAGATGCAAAGACGATGACAATTTGTACTAAGGAAGACAAAATCCTAAAGCGATGATTACTAAAGAATGATAAGCATTACAACAATTTATGTTAATGAAAGTTATGCAAATGAGATGACGATTTTTAATAAGGAAGACAAAATCCTAAAGCGGTGATTACTTAAGAATGCTAGACCATATAACAATTTACGGTAATGAAAGTTAGATGCATAGAAGATAATGATTTGTACTAAGGAAGACAAAATCATAAAGCGATGATTACTTAAGAATGCTAAACATTATAACAAATTTAAACCATTTACCTCGTTTAATTGCAGCCCATCTAAAATGAATTAAGCATTTTTGCACTAGACATTTATTGAAGCCCACACGCCGATCATGGAAAAACCATAAATTGTTGGGCCACATTGAGGACGCAAGATGACAATATGCTCTCAAGTCTAGGCCTACAAAAACAATATATTAGTAAGACTACAACATTCAACGAGCTTAGTCCACAAGTACTAAATATGTAATAAACAAATACCTGAACAAATGGCCAAAACCCCTCGACGGTTTTTGTACCCCTACTCGCACGATAAAGTTGACTGTACAAGTGTGCGAGCATAACAACACCCCATGCCTAGTTGTCAACTTCATCTAAGTCTTCCTGGAACTGCAACCATAATTAACTTATTCTCGATCTAGAACAATCAAAAAATAAAGTAAGTCCAAAAAAATAAAGAAGGAAGCCGCACAACTCTTGTTCAGCTGCTTCAGATGCATATGCAGCGGACCGACCTTCCCATTTATTACAAACAAAATAAACTTTCATCGATGAGGAATTGCCTCCACCAGAATTACACTCACGTCATTCCTCCATCGACATTCCTAAAAGTGCCGTGCAACTGTCCTTTGGGTTATAGCTTGAATCCCATGTTAAGACAACACTACCATGGCACTTAAGGCCCGTAATCTGTGTCATATCTTCTAGGGTCATGGTCATCTCAAAACCTTCATAATAAAACATGTTCGTCTTATGGTTCCACTTATTGACCAGGTGGGTCATGGTGTTCCAGCAGTTTTCAAAATAATGTTAGTCCAGAAGGCCGCCGAAGTGCATATTTCGTAATCGGTCCTTTTGATATTCACTCAGCTTTCTGAACCACGACAGAACTACAAACCACATATACCGCTCTCTCAGCTTTTCACATGCTGCTATGCTTCTCTTCTAACATGTCTGTAACACAAAATATCAAATCACAGTTAATCGCTACACCTAGTAATCGCTATATAGAGTAATCACTATACAAATTAATCACTATCACATTAATCACTATACAGAGTAATCGCTATCGCATTAATCGCTATCGCAATAGTCGCTTTAAAAATAAATCACTATACGTAATAATCGCTATACATAGTAATCACTATACATAATAATACCTACAACAGTGCATCACGACATATAGTAGCGATTAACGTACCTCGGTCACACTTTTCTCCTCTTCATCCCCACTCTTCCTCTACTTTTGTACTTCTTCCTTCCTTTCGTCCATCGTCTGCTTTTTCCTTTTCCTTTCCTTCTCTTCCTTCTACTTCTTCCTTTCTTTTTCCTTCTCTTCCTCGTCCTGCTGCTTACTTTCTCTTTCCTTCTCTTCCTCATCCTCCTTCTCCTTCTTTTGTCTTTCCTTCTCTTGCTCGTCCTCCTTCTCCTTCCTTTGCATTTCCTTCTCTTGTTCATCAGCCTTCTCCTTCATTTGCCTTTCCTTCTCTTCCTCGTCCTCCTTCTCCTTTTTCTTTCTTTGCCTTTCCTTCTCTTCCTCATCCTGATGCTTCTTCCTTTGCCTTTTCTCTACCATCTTCATCATTTGGCTTTCCTTCTCTTCCTCTTCCATCTTCTTCAATTGCCTTTCCCTCTCCTCATTCTTTTTTTGCATTTTCCTCTCCCCTGCCTCCTTCATTTGCCTTATCCTCTTACACTTTGCTAAAAACTCCTTCATCTTTTGCCTTTTCTTCTCTTCCTCCTCCTTCAATTGCCTTTCCCTCTCCTCCTCCTCCTGCTTCTTCCTTTGTCTTTCCTTCTCTTCCTTGTCCTCCTTTTCCTTCCTTTGCTTTTTCATCTCATCTTACTCCTTCTTTTGCCTTCACCTCTCCTCCTTCTCCTTATTCTTCCTTTGCTTTTCCCTCTCCTCCGCCTCCTCCTTTTGCCTTCGCTTCTCTTCCTCCTTCTCCTTATTATTCCTTTGCTTTCCCCTATCCTTCACCTCCTCTTTCCTTTGCCTTGGTTTCCTTTGCTTTTTTTCATTATCCTCCTCCTTCCTTTCATTTTGCTTGTCTTCATCATCCTTCTTCTTCTTTTTCATTATTGGATTATCATCTTCAATATCTGATGGATTAGGCTCCGATCTATACTTTACCAATAATTGCTCTCTTTCTTTATCATTCTCAATCTTCATTATTCTGTAGTATGCTTCTACTTGCTCATACAAAGCATACTCTTGAAGGATTACGTCAAGAGTTTTCCCCGCTGACGACAAAGCGTCTCTTCTCTTAGGAATGTAAGTCATTGGAAACCTGTATAACACAAAAACTTATCGAGACGACAAAGGGTGCTCCGGCGAAAGAAGATGAAGCGTTAGAATTTTTATGAAACGTTTAGGGGGAAATATTGCGAAGAACTCCTTTTATAGCCGAGGAGTTTAATGCTTATGGGACCCGCCAAAGATTTCTTGTCAGTTCACATTTTTGGTGGTTCACGTATTATAATAAAAGATTTTAAAATGATGTTGTCGGCCACAAAGATTTGCCTTTGTTGCAAAAATATTGTCATAGTATAACACAATTAGATTATCAAATATCATACAAATCGATATGGAAATTACTGTTGATAGCTTATAAATCGATATTCAGAATCAGGATAGAAATCGATATTTACAATCAAGTCAATATCTTAAATCAATATTAATAATCAAAACAACATCTTAAATTGATATGAAAATTCCTATTAATATCTTAAAAATCAAGATTTAGAATCAAAACAATGTCTTAAAATGATATTAGGAATCAAAACAATATCTTAAATTGATATTAAGAATCAGCATAGAAATCGATATTAAGATTTAGAACAATATCTTAAATTGATTTGAAATTTCGTATTAATATCTTTCAAATCAATATTTAGAATCAGAACAATATCTTAAATCGATATTAGGAATCAAAACATCTTAATCGATATGCAAATTCCTATTGATATCTTGACAATCAATATTTATAATCAAAACAATATCTTAAATCGATATTAAGAATGAAACAATATCTTAAATCCTTATTAAGAATCAACATAGAAATCAAGATTAAGATTTCGAACAATATCATAAATCGATTTGAAAATTCGCATTGATATCTTAAAAATCGAAATTTAGAATCAAAACAATATTTTAAATTGATATACAGAATCATGATAGAAATCGATATTATGTTGAATTTCCGTATCGATGATTAATATATTATGCTTTGTCTATTGCGATTTAAACATTGAATATCCTATTGCGATTTGGTTGATACTGATTATGCTTTCGCGAATTAATTTTATGAGTTTTGTATAAGTGAACATGTGCTACCGCGATTTATACAATGATCGATTCATAAAAGGCGGAAAGGAAAATACAATAAACAAATCAACACGATGTTTAGGCATAGTAAACTATAAATTGAGTTAACTTGAACGATATATTACAACCACATTCATTTACAAAATATATGAGTGTTGCATATTCTTTGCTTCTCATAAAAATATCCTCAGTTGAACAGTCTTTGCTTTCATAGTGTTATACATTCTTTGTTTTCAGAGATCCTCCAATATTATCACTCTTGGCGTGAAGTTCATATTCCAGCTAGCAAGAGCTCTAGAGAGATATATATGCGACCAACACATAGAATCACTTTGCAGTAGGAAATGAGCGCACTCTTGAGAATATGCTTCACAAACATCAGCTCACGCACTGTCCTCTTGAAGAAACTTATTCTATGTGCATATTTGTCATGAAGTATATCGAAGGTAGGTAGATATTTTTCCAACTATGAATTATGGTTTGCGAACAATAGAGGGTTCGACAGTAGGAATAGATCAAATAGATAAACATCAACATCACCCCTTGTCTATCATGCAGAATATTTATGCTTGTTTCGGTATGACGACAATGATTGAAGATGATTATGGTCGTTATATTCTGTGTAAGCTTCGTTATACTTCACAACAAATATGCCATAGTCATATGTGTCATGAATATATCGATGTATACACAGAAGATAACAACCATAATCATTATCAAAGATTATACAGATTTTTTTTCACGGTGTGAAACAACTACGTTATCAACATCAAAACCCATCTATCAAGAATGGGTAGAAGGAAAACAAAAGAACAAAGAAGAAAGAAAAATACAAGGGAGAAGAAGAAGAAGGAGAAGAAGAAGACGGAGGAGGAAAAAGAAGAAGAAGAAGTTGTACTGTCGCAAAAAAGAGGATGAGAGGTTAAATAGATTAGGGTTTTAGACATGGACAACGGGTCGGGTAGGGTTTTATATATGATAGGGTTTTACACAGATCTATATTAGGGTTTTACATAGAATAGGGTTTTAAGTACGTGTCACAAATTGATACAACGTTTAGACTTAGTAAAGTACAAATCGATTTATAACTTGATAACTATTAAAAAGTTGTAAATCGCTATTACTGTTATTTAGAAGAAGTGTACAACAACATACATTACGTTAAAGTTGCAAATCATTATCACTGTTTTATAGAAAAAGTGTTCTATCAAGATCTGTACAACAACAGACCTAAATCGTTAACGATTTGTCCTATAGCGATTTTTGTTTACCAGCTTTATCTATGTGAACGATATCCTATCCCGATTTGCTTTTATGAGCATTTTCTATGTGAACGATATGTCGTATCACGATTTACCTAATGACTGATTCATAAAAGGCGAAATGGAAATAACTTTAAATAAATCGACATAATGTTTAGACTTACTAAAGAACAAATCGACACGATGTTTAGGGTTTCAGGGTTCGGAGTTATGATCTAGGTTTTAGGGTTTAGGGTTTAAGGTTAAGGGCTTAGTAATTTATTAAGGGTTTAGGGTTTAAGGTTAAGGGTTTAGTAATTTATTAAGGGTTTAGGGTTTAACGTTAAGGTTTAATAAGATATTAAGGGTTCATGGTTTAGAGGTTTAGAGGTTTAGAGGTTTAGGGTTTAGGGTTTAGGGTTTAGGGTTTATGGTTTATGGTTTATGGTTTAGGGTTTAGGGTTTAGGGTTCAAGGTTTCAGGTTTAAGGGTTATGGTTTAGGGTTAGTGTTTAGGGTTTAGGGTTAGGGTTAGGGTTTAGGGAAAAGGGAAAAGGGTTTAGGGTTTAGGGTTTAGGGTTTAGGGTTTAGGGTTTAGGGTTTAGGGTTCAGGGTTCAGGGTTCAGGGTTCAGGGTTCAGGGTTCAGAGGTTATGGTTTAGGGTTAGTGTTTAGGTTTTAGGGTTAGGGTTTAGGGTTTAGGGTTTAGAGTTTAGGGTTTAGTAATATATTTAGGCTTTAGTGTTTGTCGTTAGGGTTTAGTAAGATATTTAGGGTTTAGGTTTATGGTTTATGGTTTATGGTTAGATACTTGTAGTATGTAATTGAAAACCGTGCGTGAGAAATAACAATTGTAGAAACATGAGGTGGCCATTTGCGTGTTCAAATCGTTGCTCCTTTAGCGATTTCTATGAAAATCGCTTTAAAGCATCGTACATGTAATTAAATAGTTGTCACGTGAATCACTATCATCAATAATTATAAATCGCTATTACATCAAACGTATAAATTGTTTCTAATTTAAGCGTACAAATCGCTGCTTTAAACTTACAAATCGATGTATAAATCACACTCTTCATAAGTATATATCGTTGTAACGTTTGGGCTTCAACAGTAAACATCGTTGTACGATTTAGCAAACTTGAGTACAAATCTGGGTAACTTTATATATCATAAATCGCTACTGCGTTAAATATATAAATCGTTGCTGCTTTAAACGTATAAATCATAACTCATAAATCATAAATCGTGTCGATTTGGCTTTGTTACCAAAATATGTGGCATTCAATATCTGATGGATCAGGCTTCACGATTTGTATTTATGATTTATGAAGTTACCATGATTGTTGTTGTTCAGGGTTTGTGGGGCATAACAGTACTTACGTTTATCGTGTCGATTTGTAATATGAATAAGTGATTATGCTGAAATGTCGTATCGATTTGTAGTATATTATGTGATACGTACATCGATGTGTGTGTTCAAATCGTTGCTCATTTAGTGATTTCTATTAAACTTGCTGCACATTATTTAAAATATGAATCATTGTAAATAGATATTATGTGTTTGCTAGCGTCAATTATTACGATATTTGTCGTATGAATCACTTCAAAACATGCTAATACGATAAATCATTACTTTTATTGGCATGGTAAATAATATCTCGAAGATCATTACAAATAACTGAATCAGCTTTCCTTTGGCAGGGTCAACCCATTCTTTGTAAAGATCTTCAATTATTTCTCTTCGATGAGTATATACAACCACCAATTGAAACAATATTGAACATAACAAACATCTGAGAAACTGTATCGATTTGAATGGTGCAGTGGGATGCCATTACGAATGAGCTTGTTTGCTTGCAAAGGATATGTGGGATTTGACCTCTGATACAAAGTTGTTGTCAGAACTTCTGCAGAAGAACATAGAGCTATCAACTGCAAAGTATACTTTTGAATCTGCTTTTTTTTATTTAATATATGATAGATCCTCAGCTACTCGACAAAGGGTGGTCCGACAACAGACGACGGTAAAAGGTAGTTCGACAACAGACGACGGTAAAAAGTGCTCCAACAACAAACGATGACAAAGGGTGCTCCCACGGCAGCAAACAACGCAAAGGGTGCTCGTCCGGAGGTGTAAGGGTGATTCAGAATGGAGAGGGCGACATATTTCGAGGTTGAGATTCTTCAAGCAGAGGTGTTGCTTAGGGAGAAAACAAAATGTTATCCTCCATTTTCTTGCTGGAGGAGATTTTGGTACATTACTCGAAACATCATTTCATGGCGCTAATGGCAGGAAAAGATACTTTAGTCTTTGCAAATGCACTAGACTTTGATGCTAAGTGATGCAGACACACACGGAGAAACGAGCCCCATGTGCTTACATATGTGGCACTCATTCTGACCCGAGAACACACATCTGCCTGTTCCGGGGGGAACATATAACCTGCTTCACCCACAGAGTCACATGTATACAAAAAGAATTCAACACACTATACAAACACATATAAATTGAGGGGGTGAGCCTGAAAAGCTAAGAGAATCTCAGGGTCATCCATCCTACAAGCAAAAACAAATGATTCCACCTCTCTATAACACTAAAACCAGTTGTACTCAATCAATTAGAGAGCTTTGTTCACAATAGCCACCCTTGGCCAATTTACCATATAATTACGAACTCAAAAACAAATTAGTACACACTTTACAAACTTAGCAACAAATAAAAAATATAGAACACATACTTATTCTGGACCCGACTTTGACACAACAAAAGTACATAAAAACGCAAAATTGTACACACTGAGTATGTACTGCAGATATCACACTGACAAAAAATCAAAGCCAATCCTCATCTATGCATGCACAAAGTATGTCATAAAATATGATTGTGTTATGTTCTAGAACTGGTCAGTCTGCCGAAAATCACCCAAACACACTGCAAAATGGCAAAAATTTCACCGCAACACCCTGGTCCAAACTATTCTAGACATTCCAAACTACGTGTGCACCAAATCTCAGCTCCAAATCACTAACAAATGATTAAAGTTGTGTCACACACAAACAGAGTGCTTTGCAGAGCTACTACACTATTGTTCGCAGGAAAACATGTTCCAAACTACCAAAAAATGGTGGATTTTGTATGTTGTGCCTGAGATCAAATCAAAGTACATATATTTTGGAGCTTGTATACAAAAAAAATGAGGGAAAATGCATGGTTAGATCCTACGAAATTTGGATTTAAAGTGGATCTACTGTACATTCTGTAGGAAATGAGGGAATCACTCAACCCTAAACCCTAAGCCGACTGTTCTGGATAAAAAGTCTAACTCTAAACCCTAAGTCAACTGTTTTAACATCACAAATGATTAGTAAACAAAACTCCTAAAAAATGTTTTACGACCAAACCCTAAACTTGCACAAGCCTTAACCCTAAAAAAAACTAGCATGCATACACTCGATAGGTTGTGAGAGGTTAGAATCACTCACCCTAAATTGAAAAAATGGGGTTTAATGAAGTAAAACCAACAGAGAGAGATACGTGTGAGAGGTTTGCCAGAGGGACCAGAGAGAAAGGTTCGTCGGAGGGGCCGAAGCCGGAGAGAGGTTCAGAGAAGGGGGTGAGAGGCGAGATGGGAGTCGGGGTTAGGTGTGAGAGAGTGTCAGCGGTCATACCTATCTGTTTTAAGTTGTATGTTCCTCTCAGCCCTGTTCGTTTGATAACAGGGGGGTGAAACCAATATAACAATGTAGATTGGATGTGGCGGACAGCGTTGCGCGCATCAGCCTCATCCCACATTTGCTAAAAAAGGTGTGCATTTTGGGTTTTTCGTCCTTCATGATGCGCGGGACGTGCCATCAAACATACCCTAAGGTACCATTTAGATGACACCCAAAACTATGTTGAAAACTTGGTTTTATGTGTCACACCAGGTTTTGGAGCAAAACTGGGTCACCCTTATTTTTTCGACCAAGTTTAACAAGGGACCTGTTTCCCAACCCCTTACCTTTTCTTCCTCTTTCTTTCTCATGAAACCTCACTACCCTCATATGTGTCTGACAATTTTTTGCCCAGCCACTGTTCGGAATATATATATATATATATATATATATATATATATTAAAACAGTTTGGCCAGCCACCAGCCGAGAAATAGCCGGGTCAATGTAGCCCAACAAGGGCAACACCGGCCAGGCCATTTCCCAGCCGAGAAATAATAGACTTTTTCTTTTAATAGAACCATCAAAACTATATATTAAAACAGTTTGGCCAGCCACCAGCCGAGAAATAGCCGGGTCAATGTAGCCCAGCAAGGGCAACACCGGCCAGGCCATTTCCCAGCCGAGAAATAGTAGACTTTTTCTTTTAATAGAACCATCAAAACTAGGTTTTGGGTCACCCAAACAACCCTTTGCATGTTGATTTTTTACAAAGCAAGTTTACCAAAGACCAGGTTTTAGCCCATATCGTCCAAACCGGGCATAAAGAGCTCCTTGCTTTGGCTTTGAAGATGACCATGGTGGAGTTTTGAACATGAGAGATGACACTGTCTTTGCCTCCCAAATTGCCTTCTAACCACGTGAGACTTGAATCACAAATGTCGTCCTCACAAAAAATCGAGGCTTTCTGCAGAAATGAACGAGGCCGCATGCATTTCTGCGGTCTCCACTTAATCTCTTTCCTCAAAGAAAGAGGCCCTCGTTTCAATGCAAAGACCCCATTTTCGCTTAAAGGTTTTCCTGCTGGGTCGGGGAGGAGGAGAGGGTGGTGTGTGTTCTCCCCGGAACACAAATTCGTGTGTTCCTGTGTGTACAAAGGAATATCTTGGGACCCGCGATAATTCATATGCCAATGTTGCCCACAATGACTTTATAATAAAATAACATATAAAAAAGGTAGATATGCTTTTGATGAAAATGTCCTCCCATAAGATAGATATGCATTGGATGAAAATGTCCTCTCGCTCCCCGTAAATAGATTTGCACATTTTGATTTTGTTTTTAGCTTGTGTTACAACATATGG
The DNA here is from genome assembly GCF_984573655.1 of Nuphar pumila. NCBI lineage: Eukaryota > Viridiplantae > Streptophyta > Magnoliopsida > Nymphaeales > Nymphaeaceae > Nuphar > Nuphar pumila. Next base: position 20,898,535 of record NC_143262.1, on the reverse strand, counting down.
CCGCCTTCTCGTTCATTCCTGATGAGTTATGCAGCATGATTCATAGTTTTTTTCCTTACAGAAGGGGGGGGGGTCCGGGGGTTCCCCCCGGTGCGGGTCCAAACTTGTTTAGGTTTAGGGTTGTTGTCCTTGCCTTGTATAAATTCTTTCTTTTCTCTCTCTCTTGTAACTGTTGAAAAGAGCAATAAGATTTCTCTGGGTGGCTGCGGTTTTTTTTTACTCTCTCTGCTGAAAAGAGCGATTTACAGTAGAAATTAGATAAGAGAGTAGCGATTTATAGTATAAATCAAATCAGAGAGTAACGATTTATAGTAGAAATCAAATCAGAAAGTAGCGATTTACAATAAAAATCAGATAAGAGAGTAATGATTTATAGTAGAAATTAAATCAGAGAGTAGCGATTTATAATAGAAATCAGATCAGAGAATAGCGATTTACAATAAAAATCTGATTTGTAGTGTAAATCGCTACTCTCTGATTTAATTTCTAATGTAAATCACTACTATCTCATCTAATTTCTACGGTAAATCGCTACTCTCTGATCTGATTTCTACTATAAATCGCTACTATCTGATCTGATTTATACTGTAAATCGTTTCTCTCTTATCTGATTTCTACTGTAAATCGCTACTTTTTTATCTAATTTCTATTATAAATCGCTACTCTCTGATTTGATTTCTATTGTAAATCACTACTCGCTTATCTGATTTTTACTGTAAATCGTTACTCTTTGATCTGTTTTCTAATGTAAATCATTATTCTCTTATCTGATTTCTACTATAAATCGTTACTCTCTTATCTGATTTCTATTGTAAATCGCTACTCTATTATCAAATTTCTATTATAAATCACTACTCTACTCAGTTTGACATTGTTATCATTATCTCTGTTGTAAATCACTATTATCTGTCTACTCAGTTCGATGCTTGCACCCTAGTATCATGATGAACAATAGACAGAATGTTGATTTCTCTGGTAGTTCAACTATTTCTCACAAACAAATGACGACAAAGGGTTCTCCAATGATAATAGACGACAACGATGACAAAGGATGCTCCAGCGGCAGCAGACAATGGCAAATGGTGCTCCAGCGACAGCAGACAACGGCAAAGGGTGCTCCAACGAAAGCAGACGATGACAAAGGGTGCTCTGGTGGCAGTAGATGACGACAAAGGGTGTGTCATCAATCAGAGCTACTGTTACAACAGATGGTGCATTGTCAAAGGGTGATCCAAAATGTTTAGGGGGACATATTATGAGGAGCTATTGTTAAAGCCGAGGAGTTTACTCCTTAGGGCGAAAATGATGATGATTTTATCCCTTTCTGACGGGAGGTTTTTTTTATCCTTTACTTGAAACATCATTTTATGACACTAATGGCGGGAAAGGGTACTTAAGTCTTTGCAAACACACCGAACTCCGATGCTAAGTGATGCTGACACACACGGGGAAATGAGCCCCACATGCTTACATATGTGGCGCTCATTCAGACCCGAGAACACGCACCTGCATGTTCGAGAGGGGAACATATAATCTGCTTTGGGGGAGGAGGTGGTGTCCGACTTTGTTTCTGCAGATGAGGCTTTTGCAGAAAGTGCTGCCGTGGTAGACAAAAGTGCCCTCAACCCTAAAAACATCATTAGACTCTTTCCGTGTTTGGACTCACAAACGTTTCCTCAATGCATAACTTTTCATCGGCGTGTCACGGAAACTGAGTTGTTTTTAGCAAAAACACATCGATGGGCATGCATTTTCGTGGCCCCCATAGTGACAACACAAACACTGAAAACATGCATTTTTGCGGAAAACCCTTGATGGGCAGGACATTTTACACACTTGTGGTAGGTTTTTCATGAAAACAGTTCCCATAGGCCATCCGATTCCATTTCCGCTATAGTGGAATCTACGAGGGGGTGCCACATCACCCCATTCCGTCACATGCAAACACCCCCATAAGTCAGAAATTCTTTTTAAAGAAGAGTCGATTCAGCCCATACTGGAACCTATGTTTAATTGTATAGGCCCAAATCAGAGCCAAATCCTGGCCCAATGCTTTCATCTATCTGGTCCAAACTCACTACAAGAAAAATGCGGATTAGTGATTGATGCTATCCATCGCTAATCCGTCACTAAATGTGTTTAGCGATGACTTAGCAATGGATAGTGTCCATCGCATAATCTTGGTCGCTAAATAGCGACAGAACTAATCTGTCACTAATTATTGACGAATGTAATTCGTTGCTAATCCATCACTAAACAAGCACACATTTGGTTTTGCAGCGAAAAGTAATCCGTCGCTAATCTATCACCTTTTTAGCGATAGATTAACAACAAATTATATTTCGTCGCAAAACTAAATATTAGCTACGAATATTATTTGTCGCTAATCCATCGCAAAATTATATAAAAAAAAATCTAAACGAATCGGGTCTGATCCATAAGAAATCGGGTCCCAGACATAAGCTCGAGAAAAATTAAAACAATTGTGTCTAAGCGGTGGGGTAAAGTAGGAACCACGAGAGAAAGCTTACTAGTTAAATGACTGAAATATATATATATATAATCTTAACATATTCAACAGTCATTGCACGTACATCCACACAAATAAATACATGTATGTGCTTGTGTGCATGCATGTATTTATAACTGTAACCTGACAATAAAACCAAGATGGGAATCATGGATGCACAAAATATCGACCAAACTCGATCTCATGAATGCATTCATCATGGTCAATTTGCTAGGATGCACCTTGGATAATGTTTTCTCGATGTAGAAACACAATATTTTGATGTTAAATTTTTTAACATTGTGAGCCATTGATTTCAGACTGTTGGAAGCCATTACATGTATCACACAATCCGAAACCCATCTCCTACTAAACAAACCATGTACATCCAAAAGGATGGCACTTTCTACCCATTATGATGGCAACCTGACCAAATATTAAACCCATATGTATATGTGTATATATATGTATGTAAGTATATGTACCTGTATAATATCATCACAACTTATATCAGTGTTATTTACCACTATTGATTCTTTACATACATGAAATGGTTGAGACATTTTATGACCCATCAACCTCACTTATTTTCTCATATACGTGTTGTTATTTAAGCCATTCAGCTTAGGAACAAGAAGGATCATCCAAATAAAATTAGGCTTTAAACTTATGACAAAGCTAATCATGACATATACATCTTGAGATAAATGAGATTCCCTAATATGAACTCCACTTGGAAAGAAATTTATGCCCTGCAACATAAAAGTGAAACTTCCATATAACAAGTTACAGTCGGTCAATGTTGGATGAAACATGTAGTTGGCTTTCTAGGACAAAACAACTAAAGATGTCAAATGACAAAAATACTTCTCACTTGATTACATATCAACATTTATCACCAGAAAGTTATGGTAAGTTGTATTAATCGAACATGAATGGTGACCTAAAACTTTCTTTTTCCATTGAGGTCTATTCAAAACAATATGGACTTATGTATACTAATCCAGTAGCTACAGTAGCATAACTACAACATATCCAGAAGAATACATGAAATATCAACAAAGGAAAAAAAATAAAAACAATCCAAGTGTTATATTCCACAATCTTGCATAAGCATATATGATATGTAGCTAACACAAATGTTAAGCTGCACAATAACATACTTGGCGGGCTTTGGCACCAATTTTATTCAAATATGCAGCAAAAATACGTGTAGACATACGCTCTCCAAAGGAAACTAGATAGTCCCTTGTGCGAGGTGTCAATTCTTTTATCAAAGCAATCCCCATCAGCAGTTGTTCAAATTCCTCAAGCAGTTCTGGATAAACAAATGTAATCATAAACTAATGTGATCTCATCAGACAAAATAATACTGCACGGTCACTGCCAAAGTACAGAACTTGAAAAACAAGACAAGCTCTTTTGATTAATCAAAATTCAATGCTTTTTTCCTTGTTTCCCCTTTGAATTTATAGTAGGTAAGGTCGTGGTGAAGGTTAGGTGCCATTTTGAAATTTACTGACGAATTGTCAAACACTTTTATACCAGCTATCATATTTTTCCAAGGAACACTCCTTTGAAAAATAGGGAGAAAGCATACAAAAGTAGAAGACCATAAACATTAAACTTTTAAATCTGGATTCCTCCATCAACACTACATCAAATATCATAATTACCAGAAATTGTTAATCTGGGTATTCCAAGCTCATCAATAGTCTTGAAGAAACACAAGCAGAATAGATCCCATAAGAATGGTTGTGTAATTTCTTGATACAACTACTAAACATTGTGAGAGGAGGAAACAAATTCTTACTTTATATGCAGTTCTTTTATAAAATGCAATTGATCTATTGCAGAGACATTATTAACACTGCAGCTAACAACCCTTTCCTCAGCCTAACAGTAACAAGAAAAATTACAATCAATAACCAGAACAACGGGCACAAGAATCTTGTGTATAAAGTTAACCTAATTTTACTCAAACAACATCAAATAGATAAAAGGCCAGCTAGCAATTAAAGTAGGAAGAATAAATCATATGACAAATGAGCGTGATCATAAGCTACAAGACATTTCTATAATGGCTTAAGCCAAGCAAATCAAGGCAACAATTATAGCTTGAGATGAATGATTAATGCAGGCCTATACATTATATCCAAATTGCATAGTTCAAAGAACCAAGTCTCGACTGAAAGGAGTGGGCAAAATCGACCTACTACTTTGGATATGTTGTCATTTAGTACATATAAGATTTTCTTACGCTTTTTTTTTTGAAATCCAAGAAAGAAAAATTTTTATAAAGGAGAAGAGTTCCAAGGACGATGAAATGCAGTGAGGCTTTCGAAAAACATGCAACAATACATTGAAAAAAAATCCTTTAATATAAAAAAAGTTCAGGGGTTCTTTTCATTTTTATTGCCATGAATGCAAGAATTATTTAATATTTTGACCAGAACACACCAGTTCTATTCCACAAATTTTCCATAACTATCCTGCACAACTAAATGAGCAACAAGTTTGGTTGTTGCATTGAATTCAGAAAAATTAACAGAGAGAAACTGCTGCCTAGTCTATGGATGCAGTTCATGCATATGCTTTTAAGAACAAAGAAATTAAAACAATAACGTACGCACTTATAGAAGTTTATTAGTCGTCTTCCCCATTACAGACATAACAATGACAGGGTTCTCCTCAGAAAAGCTGAGGATCAGGCCTGCAACTTCCCTCATTCTAGCTGCAGTGGCCAAAACGATCCACCAAACTTCATCACGCAGCTCAATTGCCTCACATATTCACCTGCCTGTTCCTGTTTGTCCTCAAACTTCTCTGCTAAAGCAACAGCAGCTTGTTGTTCACAATAGATACTCAAATATCTTCTTTCACAACCTCTTTCCCTCTTCCTTTTGTGTGTCAACTCTTTTATAATCCGGCTACATGAAATTGAAGATACTGAAGAAAACTTTTCTGAGCTTGTTCCGGGAACATTAGGCAGACGGAGAAGGCTTGATTGGAGAGAGACCACCATTAAATAGGGAAAATAAAGCTTGGATCTTGAGCTAAAAAATGTTGAATGAAAAAATGAGCTTCTTTAGGATTTCTTAATCTTAAGAAACGGTTAAATAAAACCTGAGAAAAAATGTTCCTTTTGTTAAAGAAATGAACTGATAAAATCTGGTTCTTTAAATAACGAAGTTCACAAAAAGCTATCTTAGGTTCCTCTAAGCAAGAAATTTGTGAAGAATAGTTGAATCTTCAAACAAGAAACAAATCAAATACTATGGTCCTCTATGCAAAATGCTCAAGGCTGTGATTCTTAGTACAGAAGATTAATAACAATAATCAACACTACACAAAATCGTCCAAAGGAAGCTTTCAAAGACTCAAGCCAAGGTGTCGATTTTCGAGGCCAAATGAATCGAAGAAAGAGAGCGACTCAATAAAAGAAAAAAACTTCTCAGATCCTTGGTAAAGAGAAGGGCCTAGGGTTTCCTGAGCTAAAAGATCAACCTAAATAGTAGCCAAAACACTTCTCTAAATAGAAAACTTCCAAGATCAAAGCACAAAGAAGAATGTCACGAGCCGCACGTCCTTTCTAGCTTGAGTCCGCCTCTTGCCTGCATGTTTCAACCATGTCAAACCCGAAACTCGCACAAAAGCTCAAGAAAACCATAAAAAAAAAAGTTACAGAGGAAAGACACAAGCCTCATTTAAAAACCCTCAAAGCAACAATAAAACCACACGAAAATCATGATAAAGCAGAAAATCTCACCTTCAAATACCGAAAATCTCCCGGATAACCCAAAATCCCTCTTCGAAACCATAATGCAACAATCAGGAGACGAAAGTTTCTATGAAAACTTAGAAAATAAACTCCATAAGCTCACAAAAATCATAATAAAGCAGAAAATCTCACTCCAGAACCCAGAAAACCAACCGAATAACTCAGAATCCCACTTACAAACCACAACGCAACGATATCGACAAAAAAAAAATCATGAAAGATTAGAAAAGAAACTCCAGAAGCTCATAGAATATCAAATTACACAGAAAAGAAGGAAATCTCACAAAAAGTTACCTCTTCTCCACTTCCTTGCTCCAGAACCTTCTGATAAACCTCTTGCTTATAGTTTCTCCGAGTTCGTTCCCTTTACAATGCAGTCACGAATTTGAGAGCCTGTCCGCCCAAGGGAAACACGAGAAACTGGTGGCGCACCAGCATCGCCGCGTAGTCCCGAAGCCGCGCCTGCGGGACGGGGCCGATCGGCAGCACCGCCACCCGGATCATGCACCCGCCCTCGATGCTCACGTCCGGCTCCATCTGACGGTCCTAGAGCTTGCCGCCCTTTCCCCTCTGTATCTTCCGACGCTGTTCCGGCGAGGCTACAAACGGGGAAAGGAAAAATTAAGAGAAGAGGGAGGAGAAGAAGGGAAAGAAGCAGAGGCGGTGGTGGTTACGGCGATAGCACCCTGCTCCGGCCGGCTACGAATGGGGAAGGGGAGGAGGCGTCACAGCGGGGTAATCAGAGAGAGAAAGGGAGGGAGAATTTAGTGCCCTGGATGGGCACTTTTTATAAAAAAATGAGGGTCGGATTTGCGACAATTTTTTTCCATCGCAAAATCCATCGCTACTCTCTGTCGTTCATTCGTCGTGCGAAGTAGTTTGAGATGCAATTTTTTTCGTCGTTAATCCCACCTTTAATTCCAATTTTAACGACGGCTGGTTCTCTCTAACTAATTCGTCGCAAATTTCCATCGCTAATTCACGTTTTTTTTAGTGACTGTTGATAGTGCTGGACGTTAGATCCCTGGTAATCGGAGCCTAAATAGATGCCAAAGTTACTAGCTTATGCTTAAGAGATCTTCAGAGTCACTTTCTTGCAGCTAGCTGTGTCAAGGTTTCTTTTTCCATAATAATTAATGTCGTTGGCAGCAGCAGGCACTAGAAGAAGCTAGGACAGTTTATACGCAACAATGTCCACATGAACTTTTTAACTACATAATGAATGCAGATGATAACTTCTTGGATGGGCATTAAAGGGCTCTTTTGTTTCAACAAGGACAACAGAAAGCCCTTTTTGTGGGAAAGTACAAAAGGCCATAAGGGCCCTTTTCATACCAAAAGGCCATCGTGCGGGAAAATGTGAAGTCCACCGAAGTGCCATATGGTGGCCGACCATTTTTTATCCATGATGTTTGTATTTCACGTGGAAAAAGGTTGTTTTCTTGTGAAACAAATGGGCCTTAACAGTAAGTGGTGATGGAAAAGTATCCCGAAGACAATTGGAAAAGAAGCAACTTGACAGTTTTTTCTTTGTTAGGACTTGTTTGGATGAATTGGGTAAAACCGAGTTTTTGGCAAACTCAGTTTGCCAAAAGCCTACTTGCGTTGACAACGGTTAGATCATAGCTGCGTTAGGGTCAACTCTAACCGGCTATATTAGGAGTAATTCGAATCTACTGTGGTTGTCTTGAATTTTGAATCTACTTTGATCCATGATTCGATCTAAAAATATTTTAGAGATCGTACAATGAGAATTGTCAATGAGGTTTGTGGTGGTCACCAAGGGCTTGGACCTGCCCTATTTGGCGGGTAAACGAACATTTTTTTCTTAGGGGAGGCCAGTTTTTTTTTGGCAAGGGGGCCGCGAAAGTTTTTTTTTTTAGGTATATTGAGAGCAGATAAAGGCCCCAATATAAGTTTTAAATTCTTGGAGGGGGCGCCATCCTAATGTAGGTCTGTCTCTGACTCTAGGGTTTCCTTCTTTTATGAGGAGCCACAATTTTTCTTTGGGATATTAGAGCGTTTTGGGTGTACTAGGGAATAGGAATTTGAGAGCTCTATACTCTGCCATTGTATCTTATACACATTTGGCAGTAGATTTTGCTCCTTGACCGTTGGCGTAGGCCTAAGTGTATGTAAATCTTTTATCTTTTCTTTTCTTCTCATTATCTTGTATTTTGCTTCTTGCTTGTTCGTGGTTTGCATAACAGAATCATTATCAGGTCAGATATCAAAAGACCCATAACTGACCAGATACAATATTTTTCAAAAACCCAAACCCGATTTTTTTAGAAAAACTTGGTTTGGAATATTGTCAGGTTCATCACGTTAAAAATTCCATCGAAAATTACACATATTTTTTGTTTTTCTTTTTAGTTTCCCATACCAATAGTGAGACGTTGACGTAGCTGATGTCTAACTTTGCTTTCAACAAAGAGAAGGATCAAATCAGTTCTCTCTCTCTCTCTTGCTTTTTTTTTTGTCATCGTTTAGTTACTTTGTATGCATATCTGGGTCTGGTATCCAACCTGTGATATCTAACCTAATTTACTACTCTTCTGGTCTGACCCTTACTTCGTGAGGTTCTAGCTCATCACTTCTGCAAAGTCATTCAAAGGTATCCTGAACCAGGTGAGCCTATCTAAGTTTGATTAACTTCGGATCTTATCCAATGCCAATGCTATCTCGGTTCATTGTTGTGCAAGGCATATGCTACCAAGATCCAATTTCATGCCAGGCCCTGGCAGATGCGCACAGGCCCAATCTGAGCTTTGTGGTACCCTGCCAAGCCCAGCTGACTGGGTTGGCTAGGTGCTGGACTAATTTATACAAAAAAAAAGAGGTTTTAAAAGAGTTTTTTTTAGTAGACTCAGTGGGCGGTCTAGCCAGACTGGGCCAGACCTGGACAACACCCAAACAGGTGCTGGCAGACCTGTTTACCAGGCTTGTCGGGCCTTGTAGGCCCAGCTGAGCTGGGCAGGTGGGTGCCCTTAAAAAAAAACTAAAATTAAAAAGTTTTACAAAAAAATAAAATAAAAGTTTGTTTGTATGGCTAGTGGGTGGTCTGCGGCACCCAGTTGATTGGGTTCAGCTGGATCAGGGATGAACTCCTGCCGACGGGGTCAGCTAGGCTCGATCGCCCTACTTCAAAATTTGTCGTAACACTTTGTGTTTGCTTAAATCTGGAATTCTAAATTTAATATGCATGTAAACTTACAGATTGTGATAAGTTTATGTATTTTGATTCTAATACATGCTAAGAATGGAATTTTTTACATGCCTTGATTTGATATGACATGCTTTAGCAATATGTTGTTTCAAGTGTATGTGCATACGTGATGTTGATGTGTTTTTTGCATATGCATGAGTATTCACATGTTTTGATTGAAACTCATGAATGAAAGCATATAAAGGGCATGAGATTTCGAATACATGCACACTACAAGAAAATCGTGGATTAGCGATGGCTTATATTCATCGTTAATCCGTCGCTAAACTGTTTAGCGACGGATTAGCGATGGATAGAGGCCATCGCGAATTAGCGGAAAAACTTATCTGTCGTTAATTCCGTCGCTAATTTGCGACAGATTAGCGATGAACATTATCCGTCGCTATATTTAAAAAATAAAAATAAAAAAATTATCCCTGTCGGGCGGTATTCCGACAGCAATAAGCCAGACTTATACCACACCCGACAGGCATTGCACAAAATGATCGCTCTGCCTCGTCGCCAGACTTGTATTGTCCTCCGTGAACCGGTGCTCTCCGGCATCGCCGTCCTCCGTGAACGGGCGTCGTTGTCCTCAGTGAACCGGCATCGCCGTCCTCCGTGAACCGTCCTCCGTGAACCGATGCTCTCCGGCGTTGCCGTCCTCCGTGAACGGGCGTCGTTATCCTCAGTGAACCGGCGTCGTCGTCCTCCGTGAACCGTCCTCCGTGAACCGATGCTCTTCGGCGTTGCCGTCCTCCATGAATTGGCGCTGTCATCTTCCGTGAACCGGCATCGTTGTCATCCTCCGTGAACCAGCGTTGTCGTCCTCCGTGAACCGGCGTCGTCGTCCTCCGTGAACCGGCACCGACGTCCTCCAGCGATCGCCGACCATCCTTCGGCGTCACCGTCCTCCGTGAACCGGTGCTCTCCGGCATCACCGTCCTCCATGAACCGGCACCGTCATCTTCTGTGAACCGGCATCGCCGTCATCCTCCATGAACCAGCGTCGCCGTCCTCCGTGAACCAGCGTCGTCGTCCTTCGTGAACCGGCGCCGACGTCCTCCAGCGATCGCCGACCGTCCTCTGGCCTCGCCGTCCTCCACTCTCATGTACATGCTCTCCAACACGCTCTCCTCGCCATCCTCCGAAGAAGTCGGTTTAAATCAAGCGTGATCGATTTAAATTTCGAACGGGGAGAGAGGGAAAATTTCGTGCTCGGTTTAAATCGAAAATTAGCGAGGGAATTTTTCTGTTGCTAATCCGTCGCTAATTAGCGATGGATTAGCGACAGAAAAATTCCCTCGCTAAAATGTTTTTCTTGTATTGAGAATTAGCGACGAAACAATTGTTGTCGTTAATCCATCGCTAATTAGCGACGGATTAGCTAGAGAAAACTTTCATCGCTAATCCGTCGCTACTTAGCGACGAATTCATGAAGAAAGTTTTCTCTAGCTAATCCGTCGCTAATTAGCGACGAAAAAAATTTGTCGTAAATTTTCATCGCTAATTAACATTTTTCTTGTAGTGGCATATGAATGTTGGAGTTCACACAGATTGTTAAATTAGCATATATGAATGTGCATTTGAAAGCATGTGAAATCATTGCATATATGACATGTTATGATTTTTGCACATGATGCATTAATGGTCGAACAATGGATCATTGTGGACTGTGTGAGGCTTGAGATTGGATTGCTCATTCTTTACTTATTTTAATGCATCACAAAAGTCATATTGATATTGTTTCACTATATTGCATTGTTCTATGCTCTTCCATGGGTTGTGGTCTCGTTATGAGCCTCACATTTGGATTTGTGAATTTGTGTTATTAATTTTGCATACTGAATTGCAAATTAACGAATGAGTATTAATAACAAGATAAAGAAATAAAACTGTGTAATATACGTTCTAAGATATCCCATCTTTAGAATGAGACTCTTAGAGTTACGATTTTGGAAAATTGTGAGGATACTAAAACTATGTGTGCGTTGTTGTTACCTTTGAACCCGATATTAAGGTTCTTCTCCTGACTACAGTTTTAGGGAGAATCTGCTACTTTACCTGGGGGTGGTATGTAGACACAACTGTTATTTTCATATACCAAGAAAGTGACACTTGTGGATGTGGAAGTCTCTGGTGTCCTGACATTAGATATGAAGGTCTAATGTTTGGAAGGATATTTTGGTCGAGGACTAAGTTTGGAACCTAGTAATAAAATATAACTTGTGTGCTAAGTTACCTTGGGAACCCTACTTGACCTCGAGAAATTTTACCTATTTGAAGTGTCCACGGGCAACGATAATAAAAAGAGAAACTTAAATTGTGTATATTTAATAGAAACATGCATATGAAAAGAATACTCTAATAAAATATAATAATTTATTCATGCATGTGCACTGAAATCATGCACATTTCTTTTATACATTAGATCATGCATATTCACTTGTTTTTTTAATTGTTATATATTAGTGAATACATGATGTTTATTTTCTAATGCTTGTTAAATGTTTTATTGCTTAATTTGTGGTCCCCGTTGTTTATTAAATTGTTCATTCATGCTTAATAATTATTTTCTATTGCATGAATAGTCAATTGAGTTATGAATTTGTCATAATTACATCTCTTTAAAATATTGCATGAATCTTATCTATATTTTTTTTACTTATTTGTTTCATTTGAGGGGTTCGTACACAAAATTCTTAGATTCTGACACCCCTACTTTCGTATTTTTCGCAGTCTCAGGGCCCCAGTGAGGAGATTTGCTTTATGGCAGCAAAAAGAGGAAAATCGAAAACAAGTTTAGGGATCTGCGATTTCTGAGGTTGGGTTCTATGATTTTGTCAAATGCTTTGTTCAAGGATGCAATAATACATTGCAATCCCTCTTTTTTTTATGTTGCTGATGAATTAGGGATCAAATAGTGGTCCCCTTTTTGTCTCTGTGCACTTGTATGCAACCAGCACATACTCTAATGTCCATGCATCACCTATATTAGATGCATCATGAATGTTATTCGAATAACTATTAAAGATTAGGGCTTTGTTGGCTAAATGATGATTTAGATCCCTTTTGCTATTTTATTAATCCAGCATGTCATTTTTAAGAGGTTACATCCTAACATTAATTCTTTTTTTTCACCCGATTAAGGGTGTTTCCTGGTGCTTTTACTTCATGGATGTTTCCTGGTGCTCATTGATTTATTAACCTTCAATCTTCTTTGTTTGCATTGCGTTGTTCTGAATAGATTATTTGTTTTGAGTTCAATAGGAAAATTTTAACAACTTCTGTATTAAGTATTTAATTATAAATACCCACTAAGATTTAAAAAAAAATGGGTTTATTACCATGTGAATGGTCTGCATTTTCGTAAACTGCATACTGTACTCTTTGTAAATGAATATTGCAGACTCGATGAGTTACTTTTGTAATTTTTTTTTCAAACTCTTGTTAATGAACGTAAAATCACATGTTCTAAAACTTTGATACTCAGACTATGGCATTGGTTTCCCTACCTAAAGTAGTACAGGTTTTGAATATTTTTTTAGCACTCAGATTAGATAAACATAATGCGTTAAGTATGTTTTGATTTATTTCCCTGTTAAAAATATCATGGATTTTAATATTGAATGCCAAGTTATGACATGATCGTAGTACGATTCTATGGTTATACTATCACTGGTATTGAAATGTTAACACTCAGATCACAGAATGTGCAAAGAAATTTTGGGTTTTGCATAGATCAGTGTATAAGCATGTACAAACATAGGTTATTTCAATGTTACGAAGTATATGTTGATAACTCTATTTGTTATTATATACATAGCTGAGTTCTGAATATTTGGTAGCACATGTCAGCATGCTTGTATTTTCCGCATCTTCCTACACACTTAAACTCGATTTGCAATTGGTTCTGAAATATTGACCGTGCTTGCGATGTTTCTACATGTTAAGTTGCATATTTTTGATGTTCACATGCCTATTAACCTGTATATCTTCTGAAATTTAATTGAACCACCTAACATAGCTTAAATTTTGTTTATGTTTTGAAGTGTATCGATAATGTTAGGCATTCTGTCATAAAGGTATTGAAAATGAATTCAGTGGTGGTTAATTTCTATAACAAAAAAATTTAGGTTTTTAATTCACTACAAGAAAATTGTTAATTAGCGACGGAAATTTGCTATGGATTTTTTCCGTCGCAAATTAGCGACAGATTAGCTAGAGAAAACTTTCTTCATGAATCCGTCGCTAATTAGCAACGGATTAGCGATGAAAGTTGTTTCATCGCTAATCTGTCGCTAATTAGCGACAAATTAACGATAACAATTTTTCGTCGCTAATTCTCAATACAAGAAAACCATTTTAGCGAGGGATTTAGCGAGAGATTTTTTTCGTCGCTAATTTTTGATTTAAACTGAGCGCGAAATTTTCCCTCTCTCCCCGTTCGAAATTTAAATCGATCGCGCATGATTTAAACCACTCTCTTCCCGTCGAAGAGCGCACTGGAGAGCATGACGGCGACGAGGCAGTTTCACGGAGGACGGCGACGCCGGAGGACAACGACGACGACTTCGAAGGACGCAGTTTCATGGAGGACAACGACGACGGAGGACGGCGACGACGGAGGACGACGACGATGGAGGACGACAACGACGGAGGACGGCGACGATGGAGGACGGCGACGACTTCGGAGGACGACGACGCCGGAGGACAGCGATGACTTCGGAGGACGCAGTTTCATGGAGGACGGCGACGCCAGAGGACGACGATGCCAGAGGACGACGACGACGCTGGAGGACGGCGACAACGACGACTTCGGAGGACGCCGTTTCTCGGAGGATGGCGACGAGGCTGAGCGATTGTTGGAGGACGGCGATGCCGGTTCACAGAGGACGGCGATGCCGGAGAGCACCGGTTTACGGAGGACGATACAAGTCCGGCGACGAGGCAGAGCGATCGTTCTGTGCAATGCCTGTCGGGTGCAGTATAAGTCCCGCTTATTGCTGCCGGAATACCGCCCGACAGGGATCAATTTTTTTTTTTAAATTTAGCGACGGATAATGTCCGTCAATAATCTGTTACAAATTTGCGACAGAATTAACGACAGATAAGTTTTTCGCCAATTAGCGAGCATAAATTCGCGATGGCCTCTATCCGTCGCTAAACAGTTTAGCGACGACTTAGCGATGGATAGAGGCCATCGCTAATCCACAATTTTCTTATAGTGATTAAACTACCAAGTTAACTAATATGAGATAATTATTCATTAGTTATAGACTTTTACCATGTAGCAGATTATGATTTTCATTTAAGAACCACTCGACCAGCTGCCAGCCAACCCAAACCACAAAAAAATTTGTTTCTATTTTTTTTTATATCATGCCCAACCAACACATGGCTGGGCTAACATGAGTGTCCAAGGCCTGATAGGCCAGCCGAACTTAGTTTGGCTGGGCTGCCAGCCGGCCCCAAGGTAGCAAATAAGTACCCAGTTGGCTGTTTTTTTTTTTTTGAAACCCTGTCAACACCCTGCACAGGCTGAATCTGTGCAGGTCTGACAGACCAGTCGAGTGTGACTCGGATGGGCTGCTAGTCAGCCCAGTAATAGATGAAAAACATGAGCAAAGAAAACTTTATTGTACATGTACGTAAACATGGATATGCATACATAACAATTTCATGTAGTCAATGATCATATAAATTTAGGCTTTATGCTCAAATATACAGATGAATACCTATTCTCAATCATGCATTAAGAGATCCGCCACCAATAGCATACTTATACTGATTTTTGCACTCAAGACTTCGCATGGATAAAAAAAGTAAACTAATACATTGTTTTTTTAATATAAATCTAAAAACATAAATTTTATTTTAACATGGAATTAGACTTGCTCAGAAATTGTTTTAAAGCACTAACACAATAGATTGGTGGCTCGTCCAATATATATATATATATATATATATATATATATATATATATATATATATATATATGTATCCCCAAAATAAATTTTGAAAAAGATGAAAATACATAAATTTTTTTAACCATGGATCTTAGAGTAAATATCCAGGTTCACTCTTTCTCATGGATTTCTACTAAAACATTGCATGAAAATTGAATCTATACTCTTTTTATTATTCAGAACAAGATAGAATCCTATACCTTGATCGTAGATCGAAAAAGAATAAGAAAATAATGATGAAAAAGATTGGATGGTTAGAGAAGAAGCTCCCTTCTTCTTCTTCTTCCACGTTTTTCTCTCTTTCTTTCTTCCTTTTTCTTTCTTTTTCTTTTTCTTTCTCTTTTTTTTTGAGGTTTAAATAGACTTTAAGGGGAGCGACGCCCCCCCCCCCCCCCAATCTTCGGCCCTTTCTGGATGGGCTGGAGATGGAGAGTTTTCCTTTTGAGGACTCTCACACCCTTATTTCCAAAAATTTTGAAAATTTTCTATTTGTTGACTTTCTAAAGTTTCATCTTAATAGACTTTTCAAAACCTTCTTAAGTCTTTGTAAGCTTATATAAGGACTCTATCAAGGAGTCCTAAACAACCACAAGATATTTTTCCTTTTTTCTTTTTGTAAATATATCTTCATCCTCACATGTCATTTAGCATAAATCCAAGCATTTAGATATAACCATGTATATCTTCGTAGTACATATCATATGTATACTCATTTCCTTGGTTATTTGGTACTAACTCTCATTTTGCAGGAAAATTTGGAGGATGCTGATTCTTTCTACACTATGTATTTCATTTATTTTGATTTATGTCAGAAATGTAACAATCAAACTTGGAATAATATTTACTTTTATTGCTTAGATTGGGTTGCATCTCATATAGTTTGATTCTTGCAATATTCTGATTCTATGATTCATATATCTCAATTTTCAAAATTCACTGTGGATGAACACAAATGGCACGTACACCAACTCTTATAGAGTTGATGAACTCGGTGGAGTCCATATTTACAGCCCTAGTCGGAATATGGACGAGACTCAGATCCATCATCTTTCTACCAGTCACATTGAGCCTACACTCTTAGGCTATCTTAAAAATGCACATCATATTTCTAATTTTTCAAAATATTGTGAATTAACTCAAGTAAACTCTGAACATATTCATGGCCACAGTCAGAATATGTGAAAGATTTACTTTGACTTAATCCACATTTTTCCAACAAATTTTTCAGAAATCTTTTCAAAGTGCATTCATTCATTCAAATCATCTGCATCATCTGTTTTTCTCATGATTTTCTCAAGAAATTTTCACTTCATGGAAATCTGCAAGAAACATATACACTTTTAATATTTACATAAATTAGCTTACAAACAATAAATTGAGAATCTATTAGATTAAACATATTTAGCACTATACTATATAAAAAAAATAAACTTAAAGAATAAAAAATGTACCCTTGTATGATACTTCTAGAGGTACGAAGATGATCTACTAATTTATAGAACACACTCGTTGTCGGCTTATGTCAATCTATTTCAGTCTACAAGAAACAAATTAAGAATCTATTAGATCAAACTTATTTAGCACTATACTATATTAAAAAAAAACTTACCCTCGCATAATACCTCTAGAGCTATGAAGATGTATAAGGCTTGATAGTTACTGAAGCCTTTCATTGCTTGATTTGCTTCTGATACACAAAACTCAGTCTGGTTGTGGTGTAGATATTTAGATTCTATTGCAATATTTATCTTTCATAAAATTACACATCAGAATATTTATTAATTATCCTAAATCATCTCGATATAACGGCATGGAATCTTCATCGATGGTGTGGGGGGTAGTGAATCAATCCTTCTACAATAGTCCTCCTGATACGCATCATTGTCTTGTTCTTCATTGTGTTCAGATGAAGATGGTAGAATTTTGTACACATTTCTTGGTATTATCTTTTGCGCTATATGTATTTCTCTCTTTATGGGATCTCTAATATAAAATACTTGCATAGCTTGAGAGGCTAAAATCAAGGGATCTTCTTGGTATGTTGGGTGAGACATGTTAACACATAAAATATTCATCATTGCTATGTGCCTATTATTAAACCAGTCACATCTAAACATATAGACTCAATTTTATCATATATATTTAAATTTGATAATATCTTTTAGAACACCGTAATAGTCAACATTAGGCTCTCCTACATCGCCTTCACACATAACCATTACCCCACTGTTATAAGAATTACAGTCGTCACCATGACACTATGTATGAAACATGATTCCATTCACATCATAAGTTTGATAGGACTGTGATTCACGCTTAGGTTCTTTTACGAGAATTCTTAATTCTAGAGAAACAACCTCGTGATTCTGTAAAAACTAACTTGTAAACTCCTGGAGAGGTCGTATTGTAGCTTCCTAAACATTATTGCATAAGTTGTGGATTATCTATTTGTGTTTCCTTATATACGACTTACATTCAAAGTTGTTGTGATTTACAAGTTTATTCACCTCGTAGTAAGAGTTTGGCAAACTTTTTTGCTCAGGCAATACCTCCTTCAACAAATCAATCACCATGTCGAACAATTTATTACTCTAATTGTTCATTGATTTGATATGAAATAGCTTAAAAATAAAAGCTAGTTTTGTTAACTTTGTATAACCTAAATATAAATTGCTCCGGGCATCACTCATTAAGTCTTGAAGGGGAATGTGTTCACCATCATCATCTAGAGTTGGGTCCAATGTTGTCCCCATAATAACACCGTTCAACGTTTCTTTGACCTGATCATAAACTTCGGTTGTATCATCCCTCTCATCATGATGTACATGCACTAGATTCACGTGAGTTTAGGCCACACTCATACGGGACTGAATATATTTCATAGTAGAACCATGTCCAATCAAATGTAGTTTGATATATGGTAGAACTTTATATTTTTTACTTTTTTAGTCCCGACATGGGCATCGCATTATACCAGCAAAATCGACATGAGCATGTGACACTTTAATGAATCGATCAATTACATATGTATAAGGTTCAGAACTTCTATCGTGAATGTGTATCCATGATTGATCCATATTCACAGATAACGGCCCCAATATATTCAACAAGAGAATCTTTGATGAGTGACATTTATAAATAAAAACACAAATTTCTAAAATTAAAAAAACTACCTCTCAAATTCTAATTTCTAACATTGACATAAATATAACTTTCATTATTAAAAGTTAATAAAAATTCATTGAAATGAAGGACAATCATAGGTATGTTCAGCTCACTATGATCCAAAGACTTCCTCAATATCATGTTTTGTAAAGTATAGAGAATCTTGTCTAAATGAAGAATTTCAAAATACTAGTTTGCAACCATGAAAAGTTGTTGCATGAATCGATGCTTCAAAACCAGATTCATGCCCCACTCAAAATTTTACCTTTATCTCAGCATAAGTGTTTGACTACAAGGTGGTGTTTCCAGTCGTTTGCTCTAAGTATTTGGGTTTATCTTTCCTAATTCTATAGTCGAATCTCTGAGTTGCTTATATGTTTTCTATGTAGGCATTGGACAAGACCAGGTTTGAGAGTTTGATCGATAAGAGCAAGCTTGATGGACAACCTAAGCTCTTCATCTGGCTTATTCCTGACAAGGTTAACAAAACACTGAGCATCATTGATAGTGGCATTGGCATGACCAAAGCTGCTATGCGATTCTCCTATCTTTAGCGAGTTGGAGATTTCTCTTCGCTTGTTTGCATTATATTGATGTCGCTGGACTATGCCAGACTTGGTGAACAATTTGGGTACAATTGCATGATCTGGGATGAAGGAGTTCATGGAAGATTACAGGATGGTACTGATGTGAGCATGATTTGTCAATTTGGTGTGGGGTTCTACTCTACTTGGTTGTAGAGAAGGTGATTGTCACCACCAAGCACAATGATGATGAGCAATATATTTGGGAGTCACAGGCTGGTGGTTCATTCACCATGACAAGGGATGTCTCTAGGGAAAGCTTGAGAAGAGGGACTAGGATCATCTTGTACCTAAAGGAAGATCATATAACACTTCGTCTTGAATTCTCTTTCTTTGAGATGTGGTGTTTAGTATTGATCTGCCACATATCGTCATGTGATGTCAACGCCAACTTCTTGTTTAAGTTGGAGTATTTTAAGTCTTTGAATTGAATGAAAGTGTGTGTGATGACAAGGGTTCTTATTTTTGTAACTTTTGATTCTTATGTGCATCACACCGTCTTGAGATATAAATGTCATATTTGCAAAAAGAGATTTATTCAATGAATTGAGTATTTTGATCTAGAAGTAGCAAATTTGCTCATATCCAGGGGCGTAGCTAGGATTCATGTGAGGGGGGGGCAAACAGGGGTGTAGAAAAAAAAAAATTGTGTGATAGTCGGGGGTTCGGGGGCAGCGCCCCCAAAATTTTTTTTTGAGATAAAATAAAAAATGGCGACAATTATTAATAAAAATCTATTTCATATGGACAAATCAAACTATTTGCTGCAGTAAGGGCTGGGCTAAAAAATGGATAAAAATCTATTTCATATGGAATCAGGGCAGGGCTAGGACTGGGCTTTTAAAAAAAAAAAAAATTTTGTTAACTGTTTGTGGAGGCAGGACTGGGCTACAGCCCAGTCCTGCCCCCCCCTAGCTACGCCCCTGCTCATATCTATTATTGATTATTTCATTTGCTGAATCTTGGCCATGCCTGCAACTCAAATATTTTGAGGAAAGGAGACGTAAGGACCTTGTGAAGAAGCACTCTGAGTTCATCATCTACCTCATCTACCTATGAACTGCGAAGACCACAGAGAAGGAAGTCAGTGATGAGGAGGAGGAGGACAAGAAAGAGGAAGAGGGAGATGAAGAGGATGTTGATGAGAAGAAGAGAAGGAGGTTAAGGTGGTCTCCCATGAATGGTCCCTCACCAACAAGAAGCCCATCTTGATGAGGAAGCCAGAAGAGATCACTAAGGAAGAGTACTCTTCATTCTACGAGAGCTTGGCAAACGACAGGGAAGACCACCTTGCAGCCAAGCATTTCATTCTACCAATATAGTGCTAACTATATTGACTATGAAGATCAAATATGCAAGAATAGTCCCAATATATATGCTGTAAACAAGAAAGCATGTAATTCTCCAGAAAAGATTAAAAAAATAATATTCCAAATCATCACATTCAAATATATAACGCCCTAAAGCTCTAAATCCTTATTGGTACCTAATGCTCTGTTATGCTAATAGTGATCATAACCAACTAAGCAAAGACCCTACATATGCAAACATAGGTAAAAACTCTTAGGTTCAGATCTCATGAAAAAAATTTGTTTTAACATACCTATATATAGGGATCGTCCGGTACAGTGGTCTGGCAGTGGATCGGCAGTAGTTCGATGGGAATGAGAGAGGAGTGGCCATCGCAGAGAGAGAGAGAGAGAGAGAGAGAGAGAGAGAGAGAGAGAGAGAGAGAGAGAGAGGGGTCCGACGAGGAGGAGGGAGGAGGATTGATGGCCGACAAGATCACAAAGAGAGGTCTGGTTGTGGTCCGGCAAGATCTTGAGAGAAAGGTTCGGTGGTGGTCCAAAGAGAGAGAGAAATATAAAAAAGGGTCATCAGGCATTTTTTAAATACGACTCTATAACGATGACATAATTCTCGCCGTTATAGAGTAAAACCATATAATGGCAAAATTCAGATTTTGTCATTATTGATCTATAACAACAAGATTATGTGGCCGTTAAATACTATTGTTAAAGTGTTTTAACAACAACATTTAACGTCTACAGAATCTCTGTTATAAACATATTTTAAACTGCAACATCCAGATGTTGCCATTATAGATGTGTCTTTAACTATGAGAGTTATATCATTGAGCAAGGCATTCATGGCCCGGTCCAGCTCATCGTTATTGCTTAATCAATAACGGCGAGATGCATAGCCATAGTAGAGTAATAAAGATATGATATTTATGTTACTTCTATTACCTATCAATTAGCGGAGACACAACTCTTGCGGTTATTGCTTAATCAATAGCGGCGAGTTTTTTTCTTGTCGTTAAAGAGTCGTTATTGACCCTCATCCTTGTAGTGGATCTTTTATTCACTCCACCATGGATTCATTTTTCCTTAAAAATTGTTTTTTTTTTCATTTAACATAAAGTAGAACCATGGTTTTTGCTCTATAGTTTGTTTATATATTGGAAAGAAGGACTACTAAAATAGCATTTTATGAGGCATGACATCCTACTTTGCATGATAACAAGTCCTGACATACGACAGCTAGCAGGACTCTAAAACATCAATATGTAATAGTTTAAAAAACAACCATTAAAACATATAATAACACTTGGGCACCATCAATGTTTAGTACCATCTCTTTCATAACATCAACCACAAAAGCATGACTCTATACTTGCTCTCTTGGTCCAGGACGACTAGGGATGTCAGTGGGTCCGTTGTCCAAAACATCAGGATCCATCTGAATCCTCCCAAATAACGACCAGTCGGGTTCGGTTATGTCCGGTCAAGAAAATAGAATCCCAATCCAACCTGCATAATTTAAAGGATATTTAAAAAATATATTTGGGCTTGAGAATACTTAAATAATACTTGGGTCAGCCGAGTCAGGTCAGATGTCAGGTCAAAATTGTATCCCAAACCTGGCCGGAGTGTGACTTAGGTCGGGTTCAGCCGACCTGAATAATGTTCGGGTTAGCATTTTTCATTGCTATACCTGGATATTGGAGTTCGAGTTGGGTCGGATATCTGACACAAACTCGACCCATTAACAGCCCTAATGGTGACATTGTTATGGTTCCATGCTGAATCAAACTTGAGTTTCCTAACCCATCTTGTCCATCGTTTGCTTTTCCATAAGTGTGATTTGTAAGGATTATACTGTTGAGAAAGAAGTGTCTTTCCCTAAGCACCAAAACCATGTCTGGGTTGTTTTTACAAACAAATTCTCATGCTTCAATCCAAACACTATAATGCTGTTCTGAACAGGTATCGAAACATCCTGACATTCACAATCGTGGTTTTCATGTTTGGGCATGCACACAAGTACACGATCCTCTCACTTTGTTGGAAAAAGTACTTTTTTGTTTTGAAAGGCAAGCTGGGGTTATGCAGTTACTCCTACCCACCATTGGGATTTGAACTTGCAACGTCCCAACACAAGGTGACGGGAACTAGCTGCTCCTACCAGACAAGTGAAGCCCCCATTGGTACATTTTTGTTTATTCTATCAGCAATACTAATGGATATATCCTAGCCAAGTACTTACAAGTTAAACCTATAAGTGAATCTTTCTTAAATAAAACTGAGCCTATTTTTTTAAATGTGACCCAGGTTCAATCTGATTCAGTTCAGGCTCTAACATACGATAATTGGACAAGCCGTATGGGTCCCACCGGATCCAAATCCTTGCCCATTTTCTCATCTCCTGCCTTAGTCCAGACCCAGATCCAAACTCCTGTTAGCTCTGGACATTAAGATGGAGGCCAAAGTTACTAGTTTATGCAAGAGATCTCCAGAACCACTTTCTTAAAGTTAGCAGTGTCCAGGTTTTGTTGTCCAACATGAAAATCCTTGGACACAACCTACTCCAGTTTCAGTGGACAAGTTCAGGGATGCTCATGTGGATAGCTTGATAAAACAATCTATCCATAGGAATTTCACATCAATATAGAGATCAATCTCTACCAACTTAAACTACATTATAAATGCCTGCAACCCTAGCAGGTTACAGGCCCCAATGGTTAGGCCCTATCCACATCAGGTCCATCAGGGTGCACGGCACCTGTCGGTTTTTAGAATGTGCCAGATCATCTTAGTGGGATCCATTTTGGATGAGGCCTGGTTAGGTGATCGGCCCCGAGTACTTTACAAACTACTCGGGCCACACAAAACATAAAAAATTGATAACACGTGCAGTGATTTTTCTATGTAAAACACAAGACACAGAAAATTGCTATTACACGCAGTGATTTTCTGTGGGTCAAATATTTACTTTCCAATCATTGGATCTGCTCCGATTTGAACATCATCCAGATGCAGATGCAGTGATGGATTACCAGCAGATCAGGTGATCCATCAAATCACTTGACATCTTGACCGTCCATTGCTTCATCTCACGAGGGCCCCACGGTTTTTATGTAATTTGTGGACAGTAAATCACTATACTTAAAGTGATTGGGCAGATCACCTGATCTGCTCTCCTGCACAAGGCATAATCTGCCTAAATCCGATCACATGTAAAGACTGCCAAAAAAAAATTCTAGATATAAGAATCTCCAAGACTGAGAAATTCTTGAAATATTTTTGCAGGAATTTCACAGGCAGTGAAAATCCTGTTAATATTACGAGATTTAAAAAAGTTTCACCTGTTTTCAGTATATCGTAATATTATTGTGATATTATCTCAATTTTGCATTTTTTTTTTGATGTTTTTTTTTAGTTTCTTATACTTTAATTGTAAACATACTGAGATTTTCCCTATGTTTTGCCAATTTAAAGTTGAGTTTATCCCGAGATTTTTCCTTGCCCAAAAATCCTAAGCACAAAATTTGTGACTGTGATGTAAAAACAATGGTTTTGCCCATTGGTCAGACCCGGTCAGTATACGGCTTTAATTAGTCCAATTCTGGACTTGGATCAGCCTACATGGTGCAATTTTGATCCAACCCAAAATTTGTGAAAACCTTCCGCGTGTTGTTCCCAATCTGGGTACACAGATCCAACTGTTTGAGGTTTTATGTTAGTTAAAAAACAGCAAAAGAAACATTAATTCCAGTTTAGTTTGGGTTTAAGATATAAAACAAGGAAAAAGGATGAATGTAAAAATTATAATATCTAACATTCATATTTGGTCATAGCATCATGACATCATACAGCCTGTTAAAATCATAAATGCAGGTCGTTTTCACTCACCCTGACCTCATAGATGGGTTCAACATGCATGGTCCAAATGCTGAGGATCAGCATTTGCATTGCGTTTTTAATATATATATATATATATATATATATATGTGTGTGTGTGTGTGTGTGTGTGTGTGTGTGTGTGTGATTTTATGACCCATGAATATTGCACATTATGGGCTATTGTTTTTTTCTTTAAGCCTTCTAAAACACCTGCTTATGTGTCATAATGGGATGATCTAAGAGCTGATTTTCACTAAAACAGAAATATAGATCACGTCTATGAGGTTAAATTTATAAAAACAACAAAACCCAGTTGTTGACAACATCACCAAATATATCTAAATTTTCGTAATAGAGGAGATTCAGGAGTAAGAGGATTATCAACCTTGAACAGGTTGCAAATTAGACCTGCAGCATTGGATGTTTTATTGCCTATCAAAGAGAGGATCGACATCTATCATGACAGGTGTGGCGATGTTTGGTGGGCCTGTTCTGTAAGGATGTGGCCACAAGACAACTATTGGGAGGCCACTTTAACGATTGCATCCTTTCTCAATGGCCTTAACAATTTAGTGTCGAGAGTTGTGACCTTTTGGGTTGAAGGGACTTCTCTTGTGTACAAATTCGACCCTCTCTCAAGAATGTAAGAATGACCCTAGGGGCCCGTTATAAGAATGATGAGAAATGCATGTTAGCGCATACATTCACAGATTTTGGGAAAACAAGAAATGTAAGACCAATAAATCAGTGTAAATCCAAAATTTTGAATTAACCTATTGAAAAGCTAATATAGTCATCAGTTGGAACAAACTAAAGGCTATTAAGAAATTTAAAACCGAAAATTTAAATTCGCACATTTAAACCTATTGGGATTAATCGGATCTTTGACTAGTATCTAAAACTATCCAAAATCCAATATCTAGGGTAAACAAATCCAGTACTTGAATCTAGTTTGTAGGCAAATCCGAGACCCATTAAAGAAAGAAAATGTTGAATTTGAGTATTTGGATCAGGATTCGAAGAGGATCCAAAATCCATAACAGTTGGAGATATGGGTGTGAGTTGATCCAAATAGAATTTGGATCCAACGTGGATCTAGGATTTAATGAGAAATATAAATAAAGTTCATGTTAACAGGTAAGATGATATATATATATATATATATGTTAATGGAAGACATGTTAAAGTAGTAAGACATTAATAGTGGGTCACCCGCCTTAGTGGACCCTACCTAAATCAAGAAGAAATATAATAAATAAATAAATAATGCCTACACAATTTTTTTGGCAATGGGGGGTTACAATTAGAAGAAGGAGATGGGTACGTATGCACCCTCTCTCCCAATCAATCAAACCCACTCTCCCCATGATTGTGATATAACCCTTGGTATGCCAATGAAACTCCCACGTTAAAACCCGACCACTCTCTCTCATTTAACACACCTATAACTTCACTCTCCCAGCCTCTCGTTATAAATCTTACGTTGAGTCACCCTCTCCACTACTTCATCTCATCCTCTCTCTCCCTCTTGCTTCATTCTCCTCCCAATTGGAAGGTGACCTCCATTAGAGGTTGTGCAGAGAACACCATTCAGTCGACCATTCCAGCTCAATCGGTGTAACAGCGTGTTCAGACCCCGACTTCGATTTCCTATTGGTGATGTAGGTACTTTGATAGAGTATACGTGTGTAGACACAAGCTGTGTGATTGAGATTTCTTTCATAATAGAAATTGCTTAAGTATTTACAAATGATAAAATGAATGAGAGAAATACGATTTCTATTCGATTTTTTTTAAGATGGTTGTGATTTTTTAACAAATTTTTTTTTCATGGATTGTATTTTTCTATCATGTACATAGGACTGTCAAGCATATATTTTATAAGCCTGATCGCATGGGAAAATTTGTAACACACTACAAGAAAATTGTTAATTAGCGACGGAAATTAGCGACGGATTTTTCCCGTCGCTACTTAGCGACAGATTAGCTAGAGATAGAATCTGTCGCTAATTTGCGACGGATTAGCGAAGAAACGACTTTTATCGCTAATCTGTCGCTACTTAGCGACGGATTAGCGACTGCATGTTTTTGTCGCTACTTTTGATTACAAGAACACCATTTTAGCGACGGATTTAGAGAGGGAACTCTGTCGTCGCTAATCCGTCGCTCATTAGCGACGGATTAGCGACAGTATATATTTCGTCGCGGTTTTTGTATTTTGATTTAGCGACGGTTTAGCGACGGAATGTTTCCGTCGCTAAGCCGTCGCTAAATATCGCGTAAATCCCTAATCCCATCCCTCTTTCTCTTTTCCCTGTTTCGCTGTATTGCTCCCTCCCGCCCGTCGGCTCTCTCCACCGTCCGGCCACCGCCGCTCGCCAGCCGCCGCTCCCCGTCCACTGCTCGCCAGCCGGCGCTCGCCAGCTGCCGCTCCCCGTCAACCTCCCGCCACCGTCCGGCGAAGCGCAGGTAATATTCTTCTTCTTCTTCTTCTTCTTCTTCTTCTTCTTCTTCTAAACGCAGGGGGTACGCCCCTTCCCTGCCGGAAACGGAGGGGGTTTAACCCCCTGCCGTGCTTTCCGGCAGGGGGGGTCGACCCCCTGCGTTTCCGGCAAGGGGGGTCGACCCCCTGCCTATGGCGGTGCCGCACTGCCGGCCTCCAGCCCGATCCGGAGGAGGAGGTTCGCCTGTTGTGCATCTTCAACGCGCGGTCCCGGTACATTCCGCCGCTGCCGCAGGGGTACTACGGCAATGCCTTCGCGTTCCCGGCAGCTGTCTCGATAGCGGCGAAGCTCTGTGCGAACCCACTAGGTTATGCGGTGGAGCTCGTGAAGAAGGCCAAGGAGGAGGTGACAGACGAGTACATGAGGTCAGTGGCGGACCTCATGGTGCTCAAGGGCCGGCCTAACATCACGGTGGTCCGCACCTTCGTGGTCTCGGACATCAGGCATGCCGGGTTCAGCGAGCTGGACCTCGGCTGGGGAATGCCGGTGTACGGCGGTCCAGCCAAGGGCAGTGACGGCCCAATCCCCGGCTTGGTTAGCTTCTACGTCAACTCCAAGAATAACGAAGGGGGAGAAGGGATGGTGATCCCGATTTCCTTGCCTGCTCCAGCTATGAAGATCTTTGAACGGGAGCTCAAAAAGATGCTGTACGGACCCGCCCCGGATCAAAAGTCCACAGAACCTGTTTTTATCTTATCTGCTTTGTGAATAAAGATCAATTCATTGCCAAACAAATTTGTTATGAGATACCTACGTTGCCTATGTGATCTGTTTTGAAAAGAATTTTTGTTATGGATACCTATGCTGCCCATGTGATCTCTTTTTAAAAAAAATTTGTTATGAGATACCTACGTTGCCTATGTGATCTGTTTTGAAAAGAATTTTTGTTATGGATACCTATGCTGCCCATGTGATCTCTTTTTAAAAAAAAAAAAAGTTATTATGTGATCCCTATGTTGTCCATGTGATTAGCTTGAAAAAAATTTTGTAATATGTGTATATAAGATGTCCATATGGTTTTAAGTGTAGTTTGCATATATGTTGTCCATATGGATTTTAAGTTGAAATTTTTTTTGTAATGTATATATACAAGTTGTCCATGTTGTTCAATTTGTTAGTTTGTTAATGTCTACTGGTAGTTAGTTTTACTTCAATTTGTTTTCTTGAAATCTGGTTAGTTAGAGTATTTCAATCTATTAGTCTTTTATAATTATATTTTTCTTAGATAGATTGGTATTTAATGTTCTCACAATCAGTTAGTTAGATTAGGGCTATTTGAATTCTTTATGATAGTGGTGGTTAAACGGAGTTCACATCTTTTCTAGTAAACTAATTGATTGATTTACTATTCCTTTGCTAAGTAGTTCAGATTAGAAATTGTCTATGACTTTATGTTAGTCGACTGGTTCAACATGTTATAGCTGGTTTGTTAAATTAGCATCTTCTAGTTAGATTTGGCTTAACATATATACTATTTTTCTTTTCTCTTCTTTCAATTAGTTAGAGTTGTTTTAATTTGTTTTAATTTTTTTAGTTAGTGTTTCATCTTGTTTCATGATTAGTTAGTTTGTTACTTAATTTGTTTTGTTTTTGTGCAGATTTTTCAACGGAACCAACTCGTGCTCGGCCACCTGTGGTAAGTAAATGACAAAAACAATGCAAATCGGGTAAATACCCGTGGTGAGTAAGTGATGCAAACGTATCACATGTTATTTAATTTATTGAATGCAGCACTTTATTGTTCACACACTCACTTAGTTGTTGATATCTAGGACTGCTTTGTTGGAGTTCGGAGATCATGCTGAGCATGATTTTAATGTAGAAATATGGAAGTGTTCTTATTTTTGGAGTACGGAGTCCATGCTAAGCATGGTAGTAGTTAGTGAGATATTGAAGTGTGTTTGCTGCAGGTACATGTTTGCCATTTATTTGATATGAATGATTATGATGTATTGCAATGTTTGATGTAATTGTATCAATGTTTGCATGTAGTTACTTTCAATTTGATTTTGACTTCCATGTGAAATTTTATAATAAAAGCATGCTTCAAATGATTGTATCATGTCATTAATAGTTTGCACATGAAAATATTAAGTTATCAATGCATGCATCAAAATTCTTGTTATTGTTTAACATAGTATATTGCATGATAAATTTGATATTTTCTTCATCGTCGCATTCTGATTCTTTTTTTCTTAATTCGTTAGGATACTATTCGTAACATCATACGACAGAATGACTGCAAACCATGAATGGATGTACCGTAGGATAGTGGACAATGAGTTATCGCATGAATATATGGATGGTGTCGATAGTTTTATTGAATTTGCAACGGCGAGTGTCAGTACGGTAGATCCCACAGGTCGGATTAGGTATCCCTGCAAGATTTGTAAGAATAATCGATTTGTAGAACCCCATGGCGTTAGACATCACCTATACAGGAAGGGTTTTGTGAGTGATTATCAGAACTGAGCGTTTCATGGAGAAGAATTTAGAAACGATTTTGATGCACGGGTGAATGTGGTGCACGATAATCCATATACGAATTTGATATTTGATGCTGCAGGAACAGAACTGGGTTCTGCTATGAGTTCTAGTGATGTAAGAACTGGCGTAGATGAAGAATCACCAAACGATGCAGCTAGTAGATTTTATGATTTACTTAAAGATGCTGATGAGCCACTTTGGAACGGTTGTGAGAGTCACACTATCTTGTCTGCAGTTCTTCAACTAATGAATTTGAAGTCCGAGTATAATTTGAGTCAATCATGTTTTGACCGTTTGTGCATTGTAATACTTGATGTGAGTTGATGTGAGTTGTATTTAAATGCATTGTAATACTTGATGTGAGTTGTATTGCAATACTTGGTGTGAATGATTAAAAATTTTATTTCAATGTATTGTAATACTTGATACGAATGATTCGAATGCATTGTAATACTTGATGTGAATGATTTCAATTATTTGAATGTATTATAATTTATGCAATTAACGAATGATTTGAATTAGTGCAATACTTGATGTCAATGATTTGAATTATTTGAATGCATTGCAATGCTTGATGTGAATGACTTGAATGCATTGTAATACTTGATGTGAATTATTTGAATGTATTGTATGACATATGTTATTTGTTAGAATATGGTTCGTGGAGGTTATAGTGGTCGCTCATCTAGTAGTAGCCAGGCTCAACCTTCATCTTCACGGGCTCCTGTGATAGGTATATCATATAACTAATTAGATGCTTGATTAGTTCAAATGCACATTCTGAGAACTTGGTGTGTATTTTTTTACAGATGATGTTGCGCCTGTACACGACCCACCTACACCAGTTGATCGCACAAGTCAACAGCCAACAGAGAAAACAGGGTCTTCACAGGCTGGCACAAGAAGACTCATTCGAATAGTGTATATCGATAATCGACTGTAAGTATTTTGTTTTCAATTATTGCATATCTTTTAAATATTTTATATTGATATTTACTGTGTAACAATTCATGTGCAGCACGAGGTTTGAGCCACAAGAAGTAGTACGGGAGATTAGGAATTCACTTCTTCAACATCTACCAGGACCAGTTGCTCAATGGAAAGAGTACCCAAAGGAGGTATTAGACAGATTGTGGTCCTCATTCATGGTATACAGTTGTTCCTCATAGTTAATGTGTTTCATATTTAATTTATTTAAGCAATGTCTACTAACTTTCTGAAAATATTTGTAGGCTTCGAATCGCTTTGCAACTACGGTGGAAGAAAATGATGCAAGGAAGGTGTGGCAGAAGGTGGCTGCCAATCGATTTGCAGACATGCTGCACACTATGAAGACTGCAGCAAAAAAAGCATCTGGCGTAGTAGATGATCCATTATTGTGGAAGGGCCATGGTCCTATTACTATCAGGAGAGATTACTGGGATGAAATGTGCGATATGTGGGCGGGAGATGCATTTAAAAATCGCTCTGCGAAGGCTTCACAAAATCGATCGAAGATGCCCGAAGCCCATCTACACACAGGTGGATCT
The DNA here is from genome assembly GCF_984573655.1 of Nuphar pumila. Lineage (NCBI taxonomy): Eukaryota > Viridiplantae > Streptophyta > Magnoliopsida > Nymphaeales > Nymphaeaceae > Nuphar > Nuphar pumila. The sequence goes on along the minus strand of NC_143262.1, from coordinate 20,867,613 downwards.
AAGACATTTGGGAGCCACCTAAAGAAAATGGTAACTCATCAATATATAATATTAATTTTATAAGTATAGTTGCAAATTTGTGTACTAAATCTTTTATCATTTAACTTTGCAGAAAGCAGAAAAAGGAGGCAGTGTACCATATAAGGATGTGTTTGTAGAAACACATAAACGGAAGACCACGGGAGTCTTCGTATCAGAGAAGGCGAGAACGACAACGGTATGTATTAATTCTATTAATAATCATTGCAATATATATGCAAGTCATCATAATGTTATCATTAATTATTAATGAATACTTTAAACATTATTTTGTAGGAGGCATATGAGCAACAAATGGTAGAGCGATATGGTGAAGACGCTACTCAGCATCCATCATTTGATCCTACAGCATGGGTGACTGCAGCAGGTGAACCCAAAAAAGGTCGCGTGTTCGGGTTTGGGAGTAATATGAACACTTCACCAGTTATTGGTTCTTCCAGTTACGGCTCACCAACTTCTTGCGCCGACATAAGCTCCAAGCAGCCGACTATTCTTTCCGGTGATGATGTACGCGAGATCATTAATGAATCACTGAATAACTACTTCCAATACACCGTCGCCCCCTTTCTCCGAAATGAGATCAAGGCCGCTGTTCAGGATAGGGGATCTTCGATTCCAGGTCCCTCTCAGGTATAATCACATATATAGTTTTTTTGACTATCTTAAAGCACATCTGAGCATGGTAGAATCACATATAGAGTTTTTCTAGATGCCTTAGAACACATATGAACATGCTATAATCACATATTCAATTTTTTTACTGCCTTAGCACACATATGAGCATGATAGAATCACATATAAAGTTGCTTTGCCTGCCTTAGAGCACATATGAGCATGCTATATTCACATATTCAATTTTTTTACTGCCTTAGCACACATACGAGCATGATCGAATCACATATATAGTTTTTTGCCTGCCTTAAAGCACATCTGAGCATGGTAAAATCACATATAGAGTTTTTTTATATGCCTTAGAACACATATGAACATGCTATAATCACATATTCAATTTTTTGACTGGCTTAGCACACATATGAGCATGATAGAATCACATATATATATATTTAACTTTTTGTCTGTCTTAGAGCACATATGAGCATGATAGAATCACATATAAAGTTTTTTTGATTGCATTAGAACACATATGAGCATGCTATAATCACATATTCAGTTTTTTGACTGCCTAAGAACACATATGAGCATATTATAATCACATATTCTGTTTTTTGACTGCCTTAGCACACATATGAGCATGCTATAATAAAATATAGAGTTTTTTAACTGCCTTAGAACACATATGAACATGTTATATATCATTTATGATAGAATCACATATAAAATTTTTGGCTTTGCCTGCCTTAGAGTACATATGAGCATGCTATATTCACATATTCAATTTTTTTACTGCCTTAGCACACATACGAGCATGATCGAATCACATATATAGTTTTTTGCCTGCCTTAAAGCACATCTGAGCATGGTAGAATCACATATAGAGTTTTTTTAGATGCCTTAGAACACATATGAACATGCTATAATCACATATTCAATTTTTTGACTGCCTTAGCACACATATGAGCATGATAGAATCACATATAGAGTTCTTTTATTGCCTTAGATCACACATGAGCACATGATAGAATCACATATAGTGTGTAATTTATTTCATTATATTTTGTTTATCAATACTGACTGTTCTTTTCTTGTGTAGGCTGCTAGCGATAATCAGGGTAGTGGAGCTGAAGGGACAGATAAAGACAATGAACAAGAAGACGCACAAAATCTTGGCGATGATTAGAGGACTTTATTGAAGAAGTTCTATTTTTTTTATTTTTCCTAATTGTAATTGTTGAATTGTAAATAATTATACTTCTTAGTTTTAAGGTGGAACGATTAATTATTATAGATACTTGTTATATGAATTTTTTTGTGTGGTTTGTTTTTTATTTACAGGAAATATAAATTGTACAGGAAATATAAATTGTACAGTTCTCCGTAATTAATTTTTAAATAATTTTTTTTTGATTTTTTTTCGTTTTTGCGACGGATTAGCGACGGATGATTCCGTCGCTATTCATATTAATCTAGCGACGGCTTAGCGACGGAATTAAATCCGTCGCCACGCCGTGGTCGCCGTTTAGTACCGGCGGATTGGCGACGGAATGTAGCGCTCGTTATTCCGTCGCAATTAGCGACGGACTTGGCGACGGAATTATTCCGTCGCCAGTTAGCGTCGAAATATTCGCGACGTAAGCATACTGTCGCCGCGTTGTCGCTAATCCGTCGCTAACATGGTTAGCGACGGATTAGCGACGGAAGGTGGTCGTCGCCAATCTACTGCTTTGTTGTAGTGACAGTGGAACGATATTTTTCTATGTATACACGGTTCTTGGGTCGGATCTCTGATGAAAAAAAAATGGTGCACAAACAGACCTGTAGTTTCCTGTGTGGTTTGCACAGGAAAAACACATAGGTCTGTGTTATGACCATATACATCTTTGCTATACACACAGCACAAGGCTGCATTCGTGGTTCAACAAACTTTACTGAGCACACACCTAGATATGGTTCTAATTTTTTTTTTGTGTGTGTTTGACTTATTCTGCATTTTTTTCAGACCTTATGTTAAACCAACCTGCATTTTGACATAAAGATGTAGACTTGATATTAGGTATTAAGACCAACCTGAGATTTTTGGCAGTTGTATTTACCTGAGTTTATATTTAAGATAAATCGTTATATATATATATATATATATATATATATATATATATATATATATATATATATATATATGAATTTTACCCTCTTTACCATTCTCTATATCATCATTCTCAAAGTAGATATTCACATTCTACGCTAATCGGCTGTTTCGAAAATAACCTCCTTGGGCATAGCAACCCATGTAGACAACTCAGACTTTATGTCATTGGTCATACATATGAACCACTCACAACAATATAGTCTAAACTGACCCAAACTATGAACACAAGAGGTGCAATTGCTCGTCGGTTGCAAGCCGAAAGACACAAAGTGCTCATTGGTAGCTAGCCGAAGAGCTCGAGTGATTATACCTGCTCTCAAGGTACTCAAAGAGCTATACCTTCCCCCAAGGTATCGAGAAGCTATACCTGCTCCCAAGATTTTGTGGTTTATGCTACATCCTACATATGTCTAGTAGGCAATGTTTTAACCCCTAAGGATCACTTAAGAATGCCTAAGCAATTCCCAAGGTACACACCTCAACAATGCCCTAGACCATGCTTCACTTAGTAGAGTTTCTTATCATAATCTGTGGGGTTATTCTATGCACATTATTCTTTCAACTTTCATTTCTTAAAGTTAGTACCTTATACAATCATCAATTTATGTCAACTAACTACTTTTAACACGTATTCACATGTCATATATTTAAGGATAACGACCCACCACATACTTATTAAATTACGACACTTATAATACCCCTCTCAAATCATATTGCAGGATGCCTAAACTAATCAACATGTATTTTATTTAACTAAGGAAGAATTTGCAAATGTTCAGTTACCTAAAATAATTAAATTTTAAGTCTAATAAAAATCCTTAGTCTTCTCGCAAGTTTTAATTTGAAATAGTTGAATATTCTGTATCATCATGTAAAGTCTCATCTTTATAAAAAATTATGAAAATATCCCTAGGCTTTAATGTCAAACTATGATTTTGTTTTTTCAGAGATTGTTATTAAATCCCTCTACTAATGGACCCTACTCGTAGAGAAGAATTCAATGATAAAAAAATTACTTGAATACGATGTCGAGGTATCAAGTTATGCCTCGTTTACTAATTGAGCATATCAAGGGCAAAATGGTCTTTTTACTCTTCAACCACCCTTGGGTTCCCATAAGTTTTTCGATTTATTTTGTCTTTACACCAAACCTAATTCTCATTAATTACAATTCAAATTTTTGTTTAACTAGATCTTTTGATTGAATTTCAGATCCAGATCCACTCTTATTCCAAAGTGGATCATTTAAGTTTCAACGGTGACTCTAATTGGATCTTGGATCTGACATGTCCAATCTAAACCTTTTATGATGGTTTGACACAAGTATGGCTTTAACATTAGAAAAGACTTGGATTTGGACTAAAGATCGAGCGGCACAGCCGACTCGGTCTGTCGTTATGTGCAGACTGAGTCTACCTGTCACACGGGTCTGCATTTTTTTTACAGGCCGCCAACAACTTGCCAGCGGTGAGAGCAGAGGGCAAGATCTTTTGCATCTCCTCACTGCAAATGGCAGACGGTAGGGTTTGCCCCCTACCATTTTTCCTTTTTTTTTCCTTCACCGACAACTTGCCGGTTGCAGGTAGTGACAATAGAGGGAACCTCCTCTGTTTTCACCACCTATGTGAGCGGCAAGGACATGGTTCTTCCTATCCCTATGTCTTTGTAACTCTCCAGCAACTCCCATGATTGTCGGCATCCTCTACTTTGAAATAAAAAATAGGAGAGGGGCATACCTTGGCCGACGGTGGCATCTCTCACTGCCACTGCACCTCTTCCTTCCTTCTCTCTGAACCTCTCTCTCTCTCTTAAGGTGTTTGCTGAAATCGATTAGGGAAAAGTCAGAAGAACCCATGGATTTTATAGCCATGGGTGAGGGGCACCTGTTACTTTCATCACCCCTCTCTTTCCTTTAACGGTGGAGGCATTTCACCCCTTCCTTCTCCCACTTTCCATTTTTGTGGGAGGGGGAGAGGGATAATGCTCCCCTCTTCCTGTAATTGCTTAAGGCAACTTTGCCTCTTCCCGTAACCGCCTTAGTCGAGCGACAACGTTACAATCTCCCACTTCATGACAATCCCTTCTTTCTCCATCCCCCTGACCGAGACACTCCTCCCAACAAGCCCACCAAAATTAAGACGGATTTCTATTCTTGACACATGGTCACCCTTCCTCTCGAAACAGAGTAGAAAAAATGAAAACAAAAATTGGGGTTCTCAAGTCCCACCCAAAAACCCTAGGGTTCACTATTCCAACCACAATTCCAATACCACAAAAAAGAACCCCAACTCAAAAAAGAAAAAGAAAAAGAAAAAAAAGAAAACATCAAGAATCAAGAAGGAAGATATAGAGAAAAAAGGGAATTAGAGTTTTTGTGGGGGGGGGGAGGAGATTATGTTGTTGGTAATGTCAGGCTTCTCGAACTGGCTAAGGGAGATGGAGGAGTTTGCCTCAGGCGGGAGGACGTCGATGAGAGTGTTGGAGGGTGATGAAAGGCGGAGGGCGTGAGGAGTTCCCCGTTAGAGTGGTGGTGGAGGGCGATGAGGCGAGTATCATAGTTAATTTTACCTGCCCCGATAATTTGGCAGGATGAGAATTTTAGTATTAAGTACGAAGCCATAGCTAAAAGTCATTGATAAACTACGGCTTTAGAGATAAACTTACGATTAAAATATCATTTAGAGATAAACTTGTACTTCTAATAAATATGCATTTATATAGTCAAACAACTATTTATTTATAAGGTAAGTAGTAATATTTTTTTTGAAAAATCTAAAGCACAATTATATGAATGGCCTACTCAAGCAATGCATGATTTCAATCAAATATGTGAAACCTTGAAAATTTTTATTGAATCCATTAACTAAAGGCCTTTTATGAGAAATTGTTTATAGGATATAGAGAAGAATAAGGTTGAAGCCTATACATAGAATTACATATGATAGAAAGTCAAACCATGTCTAGTGGATAAAAACAAGTCATTGGAATGATTGGGTGATTACAAATAAATATAAAGATAAAGAGAATATTTATCTCATTTCTAATGCCTAGTGCTCAAAATATGTAAGTTAAAGCTTAAGTTCATTTTGAACTCTTAATGAGATCCATCGATCAAATGGTTAAGGTGTTTAAACTTGATGGATTCATCTATATTAGTAAGGTGGGGGGTCGCTTTCTATAAAATGTAGGCTTGTATACGAAGCACTTGTGAATTTGGGATATTGCACAGGACATTTAATGTGTGGTTTTAATAAATTTGTAGTCACTATACTCACCTGAAGTGAAAATGTGTATTACTATATCTAGTAAGTCATATAGGATTCTTAATTCAAAGCTAATGTTATTAAGTTTCAAGACTGACTATGACAACGCTTGAAGGGTGAAACCTAAAAACACTTTCATTTATGCATTGGACCTTTGCGAACAAAATATTCTTATTTCTTGTTTTAGAATTTTGATCTAGGTAGAAGATTTTGTTTTTTTTTTTCAAATTATGGGGCTTGACCAAAAAACACAATTTGAAAAATGCTTAATCCTATTGGCCTTGGCTACCTTTTTATCCTATCGGTTTTTTTTATTGGCTTGATTGGTGGCCACCTCTCCCTCCCATTGGTTTAGATGGGTTGCCACCGCCTTGTTGAATGGCGACCTGCTATTGGTTTTATTGGGTGGCCACCTCACATTCTTATTGGTCTTGTTGGATGGTCACCTTTCTTTTCTATTGGCCTTATTAGATGAACACCTCCTGTTAGTTTTGTTGGGTGGCTACTTCTCCTTCTAGTTTGGCCTTGTTGGGTGACCACCATCCACTATGCACTTGCTTTCTCTTAAGTGGAGAACTTGCACCGATATATACCATGAACAACACCATTTCTTTCCAACACAAGCTCTCCCCCCCTCTCTCTTTGTCTTTTGACAAAGATAATTGGTTCTGCCTGGGTCTGACTTATTTTAAAGTGTGCTTTCTTTTATTTTTTATTAGGACTGACCTGATCCATGCAGTAAATCCGTTAGATATCACTTGGTTGATAAGAGCCATTTGCAATCTCCCATGGTCTTCCACTTTTACATTTCTATGATTAGGGGGAAAAAGTCCTCTCCTTGATGTATGATGCATGATAAAGATGCTATGATAAGCTCAACCTTGACGCATGATATAACTGTATGCATGATAACCCTGACAAGCTCAACTGGTCTCGCTAAAGGCCCTGTACAGGATATTAGGTCCAGTTTAGGGTCTAAACTCTTTGGATACGCATACTGTGTCAATAAGTTCAGCCTCAGCTTCTCATGCATTTTCAATGTAAATCTGAATATGCGGATGGATTTGGCAACAATTTGAACGTGAAAAGACCTCTTTTTTTAAGTCACATTTTGGCGCAATCTGAGCCATTGATTTCTATTTTTATATGCAATATGTTTTGATATTTGAATTTATACATTCGAGGCATGTTCTCACGTAAATTAGCCATGATAAATAAACCTGCATGGTCAGATTAGCTTAACAACGCATGAGAAGCGAGATATCACAAATTGATGCCAAAATTATGGTACACACACCCGCACCGAAGGCCTATCCATACATCAGAGAGAAAGAGAGAGAGAGAGAGAGAGAGAGAGAGAGAGAGAGAGAGAGAGAGAGAGAGAGAGAGAGAGAGAGAGAGAGAGCTATCAACCGCTAAATTACCAAGCGCATAACATTTTTGTGCTTCATAAGTTCAATGGGATACATCAATTTTTTATAGTGACCACATTTGAGATGGTTGTGTTTGCATAAACAAAAGGAGCCATGGCCGCCCTTATTGATATTTATAGATCTTATATACAAGCATGTTTAGAATGTATTTTTACTTATAAAAGAAGGAATAATGGAAAGGTGCTCTAACGTGGTATAGATAATTAGATCTTTCATTAGACCATTAAGCCTTATTTAGTGCCTTTTGCAGGTGAACATCGGTATCGGAAGGGTTCTCATCGATTGCTGGACGTGGCGGCAAGATCCACCGACCGTCGTAGTTCCTGACCAATCCTTTGTTCTCATCTTGCCTCCAATAGGGTGGCAACTCAAGCTCCTCCTTCAAGAAATCAGAGCTCTTGTTAACAAGAGCCACGTCCCTTCCACTTGATGATGCAAAGCCTTGACCCTTCCCATGATAGCCATCAACAAGGTGAAGAAGCATCTCCAAATTGTGGAAGTTGGCTATGTCCTTTGATTCCTTTAGATATGTTGACACTGAATGGTCTAGAGCAAGCTCAACACCAACATGAGCATAACTCCATGGGAAGTGCAGGTAGCCATCCACAAACTTCTCTAATCCAAATTTCTCATTTATGACTAGGCCCGGTACCTTTGGTACCTTGTCATAAACATTGAGCACCCTAAGTACCTTCAACCCTAGGTCCATGCACCTCTCCTTGAACCTAGTGTTGCCCACTCTTGGCCCAGAAAAGGAGAACACAGTTGTAGGCATCTTGGTCCCATCAGGTCTAACATTGAGTCCCATCTCAGCTATGTCATACGCACTGAGAAGAGCTAAGGCTGCACCCAGGCTGTGCCCTGTTATTGTGATGCTCAACTCTTCATCTTTATAGAAATCTACCAATCTCTTGACCTCTGATAGTATCTGCTCCCTGGCTGAGTATTTGCAGTAACCCTCCTCTTCCTTCTCAGTATAGAGGTCCAAGAACCCTGATTCTACCTGGATGGAGTCATCTGCATTACCAAATTTGGCAGGTCGGAGGATATCCATGAGATCCTCGATCCATTCCATGCGTGTGGCTGTTCCTCGCCATGCGATCACAATGTCACGCCTTCCTAGCCGTTTGATCTCTTCCGGGTCATCGCATACTGCAACATAGCCGATCCAATTAGCCTTAGTGGTCCATGCCCTGCTTAGCTTGGATCGCCGGAAGAACTTTCCTATAGTTTGGTTGCTTGTAGCATAGAGATACCGATTGACTCGGTATCCACGATCCGACATACCAAGTTTCTCAAAGAAGGAGGCTGCATCATAGCGGCAAGCTCCACAATACTTGGAGTACGTATCCCAATCGAAGGCATCATAGCAAGCTTGAGCAAATTCGCCGTAGCTAATTATTTCCGAGCGCAACAATGGATCTATAGGGTCCAACAATCCTTTCCAATCTTTAGAACCATGGATTTCTCTCCATACCTTCGCTATGTTCATCTTTGTTGCTCTTGTCGTCACGGGTTTTTCCATACTTTGACTGTATGGAGTCATTCTGGAGACAGCTCGGGTGATAGCAGGTCGCACCAGGCTGACAGTAGAAGTTGTGGTAGAGGAAGGGAAGGAGATGGATGTGGTTGGTGAAGGGTGAACTTGAGATAGAGAATGCGGAGGTAATGATGGGATAAAGGTGATAGCAGTGCTCGTGAGGGAGCCAAGTGATGAAAAGGACGTCATGAATGAATGAATGAATGTCGATACTGTTACTAGCTTTCCCTTGGGTTAGTGGCTAGATGTGGCTCCTCAGTTCGCTCGTTGGTCTAAAGGCCTAGAAAAGAATATGGTTATTGATGAGGAATGCTGGTTAAGGAATGAAAGAGTGAAAAAAAGAGACCTTGAGACAAGTGTTGGTTAAGAACAATGGCTGTTTTCCTTGCTTTTTTTTTTTTCTGCTGCTGCTGCTGCTAATTGGTGAAGCACAAGAGGCTTAATTTATAGACGTGAGAACGTCGTCAAAACATAAAAGTGAGAAAGTTGAAAAGTGGGATATTAGTCATACAAGTTGTGCTTTACTGTTACTTTGTACGAAAGTGCATTTTGATGGTGATTGATTGCGTATAGAAGACGAATGTGGAATATTTATACGGTGGAGAGAGAGAGAGAGAGAGGAGTTTGATTGGCATTTTATTATATTATTTTTAATCGTATATAATATTTTTAATAATATTTCAAAACAATGTATTGTTATGTATTAAAACAGAAAAAGTATACCATGTTGGCAATTAGGGTCCAGGATGACGGATGACTTGGGTGTGTTTCCATTGAGTTCACGACAAGGCTTTGGGGTTCAAACTCTTGTGTATAGGGCACGTTTGGAAGTGAGAAAATTCCTCATAGAAAGAGAAAATGCATGTTTTGATATGATAATTTTTCTAAAATAGATATGCATGAGAAATTTTCTGACGGTAGAGAGAGAATGTAAACATGAGGTTTTATGAGAGGGAGAAAAACGTAGAGAAAGATAGTAGGTGCACCGCTCGGTAGATGACAAAAGGATTAGCTGGAGGTGGGTGGTCAGTGACGGTGCAGTAAATATGAACCCTCGTTGGAGCTTGGTAATGGCATATATACCAAACGCATTGTGGTGATGGTGGGATGGTGGTCAGGGTCAGATATGGGCAAAGAGGAGGAGCTCGAGCCCATCTTAAAGTTTTGATTTTTTTTTTATTATAAAAATTTATAAATTTTTTATATTTTAGTTTTATATTTTATTTTATTATAAAAAAATTTCTCTCCTTTGAGCAAAATATAAAAATGTATATTGCCCCACTTTATATTTTAGTTTTATATTTTATTTTATTATAAAATGTTTTTGCCCCCTTTTAAGTGAAATATAAAAATTTATATTAACCCCTTTTATATTTTATTTTATTATAAAAAATTTTGCCCCCTTTTTTTAAGCAAAATCTTAGATCCGTCACTGATTTTGAGTGGTGGTGGTGGTACGTGAGATGGGTGGTGGCGAGTGGACCTCACCATTTTCTTTTGGTAGGAAACTTTCCTTCACCTTTTTTACTTTTCCTACATCTTTCCTACTTCCAAACGTGTCCACATATATTTGAAACTGTTTGTCGTAATGGTCATTAATGTTGAATCGACTAATTCCACAATCCCAAGAGACCTGGCCAAGCTGCAGGCCAAGTAGTTTAGACCAAGTCTCTTTATCCATTTTGATCATTTTCATTTGACCTGGCCAAGTCGGTTTGAAAAAACATGAGCAAAATTCAAATATTGACCTATCATCACCATAATTAAACTTAGCCAAGAAGGTGTTATATTATGTACTAAGCTTGGTGGGTTCAATTGGTTTGTGTTGGACTTGGTTGGCACAACAAAAAATCAGACCCTTACTAATATCAAAGTCTGCCTAGTGCAGTAAAGACCTTTACTAGTGCTAGGCAAAGTGCCAGTAATTGCGTCAATAAAAGTGCTATCAGTAATTGCGTCAGTAAAATATTTACCGTAATGAATGAGTTTTTACTGGCGCTAAAATAATGCTAGAAAATAAAATTTAAAAAAAATGCTTTTTCTGATACTAAAATGGCCATGGCTAAGTCATGCCAAATGACCCACTTAATTTGAAGTTGGCTGGTTCGTCTGTTCAGAATTATTGTGTTTGGGTTACGGACCTTGAATCCCATTTCCCTCTCAAAAGTATACCGACCCATGTAAGACTTAGCCAAGTTGGCCCGAGTTAGGAGGAATGTGCATGCTATCGAACTTAGCGGTCATACTTTCCATGCTATCGAATATCTTTCTGCGGAATGGTCAAACATTTGATGTTAGATTGACGGCTAGGAAACCTCAGAGAAATAGTATGTTGTGACTTCTACCAACACCGCTTTGCCTCTTGCTTTGAACAGCATTTCATAGGGAAACTTCCCTTTTGAAGACCTACCTTCTACCTCTAGGAACTCCGTTTTTTTATGCAGCCTGACCACCTATGTTACCCTCAACTCTGTTTGTTGAAATTTGTTATGCGGACCTACGTATCTTTGACACCTCGGGGTGTTGGGTGACCTGACCCGATGTCTCGAACCGATTAGACTCGACTCAATACGATTTTAGTAAACCTATGGGTTTGGTCTGGTCCAAAATATAGACCCGTTGAAGAAATGGGCCACTCTTGGGTATAGTGGATAAAGATTCAATCCCATTTAGACCCAACCCAAATGGTTATAGGTAATCTATATCCAAACCAGTCCCAAACTCAAACCCAGAATATACCTGGGCATATATATATAATAGAGAGAGAGAGAAAGAGATAATTGAACATATTAGGCCCTATTTCTCGTTCTTCTCCATTCTGCCCCATAAGTTTTAAGTGTTTTATGATAGATCTGGACCATTAGATGTGTTTATCATGCTAGCTTTAGTGAAAATCGACTCTTGGATCATGTTTTTTGATGAAAAATCATGTTTTTCTGACCCGGGAAAAGGAAAAACTGTTACCTTCACAGCCATTGATTTTAGATAACTGTTGTAAACAAGTCAGATTTCAATGATCCAAAAGTTGATCCCCACTAAACAAAAACTATAGATCACATCTACGGTGTTAGACGTGAGAAAAAAATACTTAAAACTATGATTTTTGAAGGGGCCTAAAGAGACCTAACAATATATATATATATATATATATATATATATATATATATAACAAGGGAGTAACAATGGATGTAGCATCGGATGCACACGTGCGATCAAGGGCGCACACTGATTTTGCAGAAAAACGTGCTTAAGCAGCAGTCTTTACCACTGCTAAAGCCCTTCAGTTATAAAATGTAACATAATTGAAGGGCTTTAGCGGTGCTAAAGACCACCCCAAAAGCCCATTTTTGCGCAATTTTTTTGTGTTGCTGATCACATGTGCGATCAATGGCACAACAGCATCCATTATTGTCAGGCCAAATGGGTGTCTGCTGTTACACCCGTCTCATATATTGTCTGATGAAATAAGTGTCCACTGTTACACCTATCTCATATATACTTGCGTGTGTTTGTCTGATTTGTTGTGTAAAATCATGAAAACATAGTTTATTATATTTATATATGTGTATGCTACTTTGATTTTGGATTTTTTCTGTGAAACATTAAAAGCATGCATAATTAATTTTAATTGATTATGTTTTTTATACGTGTGCTACTTTGTATCTGATGATTTTTTTTATAAAATCCTGTAAGCATGTTTGGTATTATGAATTATGTAATATGTTATTTATATATGTATGTGTTATTGTGCTTCTGTGAAAGGTAGAAAGCATATTTGTTGATTATACTTAATATGTTGTGAATAATTGAATATATATATATATATATATATTCTAGTTATGTATATTAATATATTTTGTTAAAGCATGTGTAATTTTTGTACTTGTGTAATGAAAGCATCTTATTAGTAAATGAATTATACATATTTTTATTTTAATGTATATTTTGTATACTTTTTAGATTTTAATTGAGGTACAGACTAGTCCGACCAGTCTCGCCTAGTTCTCAATCAGTATTTTTAAGAGTCTACCGACTAGGCACCTACTAGCGCTTTTGACTACATAGATAGGTATTGAGAATGGTTCCTCCTAACTAACGGTAAGAGGTTGTAGACAGTCCTAATTTTCAATTTTTTAATTCTTTTTCCTTGAATATGACCTTATAGTTGTGATCCTCATGATTTGTTTAGTAGGAATAGGCCTTTGAATCATCCAACTACGACACTTGAGCAGGTTTTTATAAGGCTGAAAAAAATAGCTGACTCAGATTTTTTTTTAATTTAAAGTCTTCTAAAAGCATTTTTTCATCAAAAAAGCACAATCCAAAAGTTGGTTCCTAGCAAATGGATAATGTTGAACATCAAAAAACAGCACTGTCCACACCATATGGATGGTTAGGAGGAACCAACTTTATATGTATATATATTGGAAAATATATGGTGGTTCTGTACGTACCATGATGTCATACAATGGTACACTCATTTATGTGTGGATCTAGCCCACAAATGTTAGATCTAACCATACAGATGAGTTTAGCATGGTTATTTACTGTGATAGAAGGTTTTATCATGTTTCATACACCACAAGATTTCATTTTCGAGATGATAAAAAATCAACGGCTCACAATTCATGAAAATCAAGGTGGTTTAGAAATGGTATAAAAAGTCACATTTCACTTAACTTTAAAATATGAAAATAGTTAAAAGAACATGCTAAACATTATTCAAAGGTTAAATTTTGCATTTGAATCTTAGATCTATGAAAATCAAACGTGTACCACCATAACTTACAACAAAATAGCCTTTTAGTGAGACTTTTTCAACACTAAAGGCCCCAAGATCTATCACTAAAAACCACAAGAGTTGTCACTAGATGTCTTGTCACTGAATGTTTTAGTGCTATGTTAAACCATCACTAAATAAAATCTCTAGTAACAGTTACTTCCATGATAAGAGACTACCTATAGCAACAACTTCAGCCATCACTACAAGTCTTGGTTTTGAAAAACAACACTTTACAAATAGTGACGGTTTGGGCCGTCACTATAGGTCTTTGCTTTGAAAAACAATACTTTACCAATAGTGACGGTTTTAGCCATCACTAAGTTTTTTTTTGCAAAAAAAAAAATAAAAATTTTATTTTATTTATATATTTTACTTATATATTTGTATTTATATAAATAGATAAATATATTTACATAAATAGCACACATGTCCACTCGCACAAACACATGAGGACTTTGTCTTAAAAGAAAATGAATTGATTAGTCAATGTTACAAACACGGACACACACATGTTCGCCTCTCCGCACACATGAATTGATCAGTCAAGTGACTCAAGCTTCTGCTTTGGTGCACTCTATGACCGTGCCTTAGCTTTCAAAGACTCTGTGTTGGCCATGTAATTGGGAAAGGAACTATAGTCATTGGAAACAGACTCTGCATATTCAATTCGCCTCTCCGCACACATCAAATGTGGACAAGCCAATTTAAGAGATTCAGAACCCAACTAAATTATGTTATGCCATATATATTTCCATTTGGACTCATGAAAGAAAGGTAGTGAGCATTCTCATCCTTGAATATGATGTTGTTTTACTCCTTCCAAACAACTATGGGTAACCAAATCCTGTGGTCAAATGATTTTTAAAATTATATATTCATGTGTATTAAGGAGTCTACAACACTTGAAAACTCACTTAACCAAGAAATACAACAAAGCAGACATTTCATAGGATCAGATCACTTGTACATGATTGTGACAACATATGAGTAGCCTACAAAAAGGGAAAAAACAATGATTTAGTTGCATGAATTACGATAATATTTGATAGGAAGCCAACTAAAGAGATAGAATTGTATACTGCATGCACAAAAGCCAGATGATGGTGGTAGAACTAGGTATTAGGTTGGCTTCTGGACAGAGTCTTCTTAGGCCTAAACTTATGAAATTACTGATCTCATGCATGGCACTATCATGATTGTAATCAACATATCATCACTAGGTTTACATGAATGTTTCTAGTCTAGAAACTCAAAGAAAGAAAAGAGCAACAAGCAGCATCGAAGTATGAAATATTTCATTCTAGACAATGCATCATTTACCTTGTCATCCCTTATCATCATGTCATTCATTTCCTCTGGCAATTTACCAAAACCAATTGCATTCTCATTGGGATCTCTCAGTCTTGAGTTAGGAACCACACGAACTGAATCCATATGTAGCAAACTGACCCTTTTACAAATCTAGATCTCAAATTGTTTTTTATTGCCCTTCAACTTAATAACATCCAATTGTTTACCTTAAAATAAAGGCAGCACTTGAGTACAAAAACTACATGGTGCAAAAGAAAATTTAGTTCATCATGAAAAGGAAATTCAAGCAAAAAATGTGCCCCCAAAAACTGCAGCATCCCATTCCTTAATGTTTCTGAATTTAGATGACAACATATGACTTAAGGTAGGTGTGAATCAACATTACAGAAATGTTTTTGTGCACCTTCACATCATATTAAAAACTAGTAACATACTTGATACGATAAACAATATGATACAATAAACTACAAAAATAGAAGCCTTTAAGGAGAAGATGGATGTAAACTTGCTACAATAAACAATTGGAGCTTTTGCGACAATGAAGAGAAATTTGGCAATATGGGCATCTTCCAGTTCTCTTTTGTGATAGGCAAGAGAAATTTAACAATCACAAAGTTGAAAGAATGATGAATCAACTACAATCAATGAAATGATCAATTGATGTTGTCTAAGCACCATCCGTATAAGAAAATTTACTACTTCCAAGTTCAAAAATTGATGCAGCGAGGTATCGGCCTTCACGTACACTTGAATGCTTGAAAAAAGAGCACGACTCCACGTCGTGCGATGTGCAGAAAAATTCCAATGAATAACCACCAAAAATGATGATATAGGTTATTTTTATTTCAATGAGAGTTCAATTTGAACAATGGGATCAATCTTAATGAAAAGGGAAAACAAATAACGACAATGCAACAGGAGCAAGAATCAAATAGCAAAGTTGCTGAAAGGGCAAACAGAAAATAAATAAATAAATAGAAACAAAGGCTGCGGTAATCTCCAATTATTTCTCTGTGTCCTCACGCAACCCTAAAATAGGGTATTAATAGGGCATGACTGGATCTGGGCCTCGGGTCCAGTCCTTGGACCCGAGGCAACTCGTGGCTGCTGATGGATCGGGGCGCTGTCAATGTGCGGTGTTGCCTCCATCCTTGGCTCGCCTTGAGTAAGTGCGCAAGGGCACCATGTCCTTGCATCGGGGTACCGGGCTCGTGATCAGATCTATTATCTGGGTCTGATCGTTTATCCCATTAGTGTTGAGATCCTTGGACACGCTCGGGTCACTCGATGTATACCGGACCCGGTCCTGCTCTGCATCATTCTCCTCTGGTTGGGAAGAAGTCGGCTCTGACGACTTATTGTCACCACAGTAAGCATATAGATCAGACACATTGAAGATAGGTGAAATGTTCCAATCTTCGGGCAATTCAAGGAGGTAGGCATTCAGACCCAATCGCCGGAGGATCTTGAATGGGCCATATTTCTTAGGACTTAAATTACCATAGGTAACCACTAGGAAATGCTCAGAACGCAGGTAAACCCATACTAACTGACCAACTTGAAATTGGACATCTCGACGACCCTGATCTACGAAGGCTTTATAAGCTTTGTAACCCTCAACAAGTTTGGCTCGGACTTGTCTATGTATATCATGCATGTATTCAACGACATCAAACGCGTTTGGGGCTGAGGCTGGGTCTGGGAGACTGAACACAGGTGCTAGATCTACTACATGGGTGGGTGATCGACCATAAACCACTTGGAAAGGAGACTTGCCCGTGGACCGGTTGATGGAACTATTATATGCGAACTCGGCTTGCGGCAAGACTAGGTCCCATGTTTTGACATTCTCCCCAACTAAACTCCTTAGCAAGTTCCCTAGGGTGCGGTTCACGACTTCGGTTTGGATATCAGTTTGTGGGTGGTATGCTTTGTTGAACTGGAGCTTGGTTTTCAATAAGGCCCATAACGATTTCCAAAAATGGCTCATAAAGCGCGTGTCACGATCTAAGGTGATTGTGCGGGGCAATCCATGAAAGCGGGCCACGTCCTTAAAGTTGTATAAGGCTACTAACGAGGCGTCAGTGGTTCGCTTACACGGGATAAAGATAGCCATCTTGGAAAATCGGTCAACCACAACTAGGATGGAATCAAAACGACGAGAAGTTTTGGAAAGACCCACAATAAAATCCATGGAAACATGTTCCCAAAGCCGCTCAGGGATGAGCAATGGAATATACAAACCACTATTTTGACGTCGACCCTTGGACACTTGACACACTCGACAACTTTAGACAAACTTGACAACATCTTTGCACATTTTTGGCCAAAAGTATCGTCCATTTAACAGTGCGAACATCTTATCATGCCCAGCTAGTCCCCCTTCATGTAACTCAAAAATCAATTGGAGTCTAAGAGAGAATGCAGGCACACATAACTTGTTACCTTGAAAGAGGTAACCGTTGTGTATACTAAATTGTGGGTCACTTGTGCTATCAGGGGAGAGGCACCCTTCTCAGACCTGCTGGAAATCAAGGTTTGTCGGGTACAACTCTTTGCACTGCTCAAACCCAATGAGCTGCACTGACATAGTCATCAAAAGGCTATTCTTCCTGCTAAGTGCATTAGCTACCTTGTTCAGAGTACCTGATTGATGGCGAATAGTGAAAGTGTACTCTTGCAAGAAACTGACACACTTGGCATGACGAGCACTCAACTTCTTTTGACTATTCAAATACTTCAACGCCTCATGATTCGTGTACAAGACAAACTCCCTATAAATAAGATAATGCCTCTAATAACGAAGGGCTTGTACCATGGCATAAAACTCAATATCATAAGTGGAGTACTGACACCTGACTTGAGTAATCTTTTCACTAAAGAAAGCAATGGGCCTGCAGTTCTGATTCAGGACTGCACCAATTCCCACTTTAGAGGCATCACACTCAACCTCAAAGACTGCGCTAAAATCAGGAAGGGCTAAGACGGGGGCACTAGTCATTTTCTCTTTGATGAGCGTGAAGACCCTTCCCGCGACAGATGTCCAATGAAAACTAGTACCCTTTAGGCACTCTGTGATAGGGGCCATGAGGGTGCTGAAGTTTCTCACAAAACGATGATAGAAAGTGGCTAACCCGTGAAAACTACGGATCTCTCCTATAGTCTTTGGGGTAGGCCATTCTACAATTGCACGGACTTTGGCGGGATACGCCTTAACTCCATCAGACGACACAATAAAACCCAAAAATACAACACTTGATGTCATAAACTCACACTTTTTTGTATTGACATACAACTTTTCCCTCAAAATCTCTAAGACCTGATGCAAATGACTCAAATGATCAGACAAAGATGAGCTATAAATCAAAATGTCATCAAAATAGACAACAACAAACTTTCCTATACAAGGACACAATACTTGGGTCATCATGTTCATAAAAGTACTCAGGGCATTTAATAACCCAAATGGCATGACTAACCACTCATACAATCCATCACGTGTCTTGAATGTTATTTTCCATTCATCCCCCTCTCGGATACAGATTTGGTGGCACCCACTTTTTAAATCAAATTTTGGAGAAAATAGAGGCACCGACCAACATATCAAACATATCATCCAACCGAGGAATGAGAAAACGGTACTTGACAGTGATGCAATTGATCGCTCTAATGTTGACAAACATACGCATGGACCCATCTTTCTTAGGAGTGAGCAGGACAGGTACTGCACAAGGGCTCACACTCTCACAAATAAAACCTTTTTGCAGTAACTCCTGAACCTGCCTCAACAATTCGGCATGCTCGAATGGGTTCATGCGATACGCAGAGAGATTAGGGAGACTTGATCCCGGGACAAGATCAATGGCATGTTGCACCACCCTCATCGAAGGTAAACCATCAGGAAGGTCGTCTGGCATAATGTCGTGAAGCTCCTCAACAAGGGGAGCGATGTTTGCAGGAACGGGCAACGATGTACTCATCGACGGCCAGGGCATAACAATAACCATCTTCCCGACAATGGCTCAAGAAAGACCGGTAAGATAGGCCCCCGAGCTGGGGAACTCGTTTAGGCTTATCCACAATGAAAAAACCGGTCTCCTTGATAGGGAGAAGAACTATTTTATGACCCTTAAAAAGAAATGAGTACGTGTTCATGCGACTATCGTGAATGGTCCTGTGATCAAACTGCCAGGGACGTCCCAAAAGAATGTGACACACACTCATAGGGGCTACATCACACCACACCTCATTGTGGTAATGCTCTTCCATGGAGAACCGAACTAAACAATGATGGGTGATAGGAACCTCGTTTCCTCTTTTGAACCATATTATCTTGTATGGTTGGGACAATTTCTCCATTTTCAGGTTCAGGGTGGACACGACACTCTCGAACACCATGTTCTCACATGCCCCAATATCAATTATAACATCACATGCATGCCCCTCACAGTTGCAACGGGTTTTAAAAATGTTATTCTGCAACCATTTAGCAGTGGTCGAATCTAGGGGTGCAGTCAACACATGATGGATAGACAATAAATTTTTGATATTGTCGTCGAACTCTACGACTTCCCTCTCGTCATCCCCTTCAACCAAGGACTCACCCTCACTCTCAGACGCTGACTCAACAATTCTCTCGATGAAATGGGCATTCTTGCTCACTGTGGGGCACTTGGATGCAACATATCCTAACTCCTGACACCTAAAACAATGGATGGTAGACTCACTAGGCTTGACCTTGGATCTGGTATGGTATGCGGGTCCGGACTGGTCAGGCTTGCTAGGGTCTACTCTTGGGGTAGACTTGGAGTCTTCCTTCCTAGGGGAGCTCGCTCCTCTGGTTGGAAAACTCAACTTGGATCGACTGGACTAATCACCACGGGAGGTCCTATATTCCTGCCTCCTTTTCAAATTTTCCTCCACATTCATGGTATAACTGCTTGCCTGATCCAATGACTCGACTGTGACACAACTGAAATCATAAAAAATAGCAGGACAAAGACCAAAAATATACCTCATGACCTGCTGGCAGGCGGTCTCCTTAATCTGCACTTGCAGGGATAGACAATGGAACTCAGTAGTGTACTTTACCACAGTACAGGTGCCTTGTCGTAGGGCCAGGTACTCCTAGTAGGCTCTCTCAGCGTGGTCTGACGGCATGAACTTTAACTGCATCAATCGTTGCATCTCCTCTCATGTCTGTATGCGTTCTAGTCCCTGCCGCTCCCTTGACCTCTGCAGCTCAACCTACCATGTTTGTGCTAGGCCTCTCAACCAAGTGGATGCTAGTGAGACACAACGGTGCTCAGCAATAGTGTGGTAGTCAAAGAAAAATTAAGGCGTATCCCGGCAAACTTCGGAAGAACTGCTCCGCATCGAATCCCCCGGCAAACTTCGGAAGGTCTAGATTCACCCCATAGGTGGAGGGGTGCTCTGGTGCTCTCTATTGATGAGTCTCCACCATTCCTGCAGGATACTCGTTCCAGAAATCATCATCATCCAACACTGCTTCATCACCATCTTCATGGTACTGTTCGCCTGAAGGTTGATGCTGACGAACTCCCATGATGTGTGGTCGGTGCTCAGGTCGTGCCGGTCCCTGCTGAATTTGCATGGCGGCTGCTAGAAACTGCCTCGGTCTGGCTCGCCCGTGGGTGGGAACCATCTGTGGCTGGCGTTGTGGCACCGATATGACAGGAGGTCCTGCTAAAGGTGGAAGGGTTGGTCGGGTCTCAGGCTCTAGGTGGGTAGGAACGGGATAATATGGGTTTGGGTTATGGGTTGGGTTAGGGTAGAGGTAGTGGGTCAGGTATGATAATGGGTTATGGATCAGGGACAGGTTAACGGATTGGGTCTGGTACGAGTATTGGGCTTGGTTGGTGTAGTATTGGGATGAGTCACCCGATTGGATCTGGATTGGGTCAAGTCCTAAACTATTCGTTGAACCCAGAATGGAGTAGGTAGGATCATGGATCGAGTTGTGGTGTGAGAAGGCCTAGTTTGAACTCGATCCTTAATCCGTAGCAAGATGGGTCTAGTTATGACTTGACTCAAATTCAAACAGAAGCTCCGTCCAGGTCCAATACAAGTTTGGGTCGGTAGGGGATCTGAATTGGGGTTCAAAATTAATAGGTTGGATCTGGTTCGGGGTGACCCGCGAACCGGACCCAACTGGGTAGGTCGAGTAATGGGGTTTGAGGCCCGAACCCGCTCCCTGGGACCCAAAGGATGGTCCTCGGGATCCGGGTTCGTGCCCTGATAGTACCGGTTCCTTGCTGGACCCGGTCAGGTTCGGTCCGATCCACAAGGGTCCACACCCTCCTGCCCGCTAGTGGGCTGCGACCGACCCACCCTGCACGCGCGGCGGGAGGGTTGCTAGGTCAACCCCGACCCGGGCTGACACTATCGCACTGATCACCTGGCCCAGCATCACGCTCGGGCCCTGCAGGCCATGGCTGGCTTGCAGTCCCTTGTCTGTGGCTTGAGGCCAGGCCTGCGCACCCAGACCGGTGTTGGGAGGCCCTTCAATGGCTCCCTGGTTTGGTTGGAGGACTCCGGTCACCCAAGTGGCAGTCACGCCAGGGTTCGGAAACGGTAATACCTGCTGGATCATTATGTGGCCGGCGTCTCGGCACAGGCCTGCCTCGGTACCATCCGGTTGCACAGCAAGTTGACAGGGGTTCGAGTGGACCTGTTCGAGTTCCATTGCAGTCGCGGGGTCTGCAGTCTCACCGCCTAATCCGACACTCGTCTTCTTGATGACCACGATCTGATCTTCGAGTCCATCCAATTGTTTCGATATGCCGGCGACATCCTTGCTTACACGTAGCATGTTTTCTTGGAGCTTGGTCATCATGTCAATCATCCGCATCATTAGATCTTCGTTGTCGGTTTTCTCCCGCTCTTTTCTGCTCGTAGAATCGTTCCTTGCTTCTTGAGCCATGCCGTTGATGAAGGAGGAAGGTTGGGCTTTGATACCACTTTGATGCAGCGAGGTATCGACCTTCACGTACACTTGAATGCTGGAAAGAAGAGCACGACTCCACGTCATGAGATATGCAGAAATTTTTTAATAAATAACTACCAAAAATGATGGTATAGGTTCTTTTTATTTCAATGAAAGTTCAATCTGAACAATGGGATCAATCTTAATGAAAAGGGGAAACAAATAACGACAATGCAATGGGAGCAAGAATCAAATACCAAAGCTGCTAAAAGGGCAAATAGAAAAAAATAAACAAATAGAAACAAAGGTTATGGTAATCTCCAATTATCTCTCTGTGTCCTCACGCAACCCTAAAACAAGGTATTAATAGGGCGTGACTAGATCTGGGCATCGGGTCCAGTCCTTGGACACGAGGCAACTCGTCGCTGCTGATGGATCGGGGTGTTGTCAATGTGAGATGCTGCCTCCATCCTTGGCTCTCCTTGAGTAAATGCGCAGGGGCACCACATCCTTGCATCGAGGCATCAGGCTCGTGATCGGATCCATTATTTGGGTCCGATCGTCTATCCCATTGGTGCTGAGATCCTTGGACATGCCCGGGTCACTCAGTGTATACTGGACCCGGTCCTGCTCTGCATCATAAATCATCCTGACCTTGCTATTCATAATGGGGAATAGACTAAATTAATCACATTTTTGTGTTGAATCAATGAGACAATATAATCACCAAACAGGACCTGACAGCATTCATTCATTTTACAGAGGCATTCAGAATTTGAGATAAATTAACACCTTAACAACAAAAAGTATGTATAATCAAGAATGTGATAAGCACTTACTTCCTTGCATTCTATTTTTGCTTATGCAATAGTTCCAAAACAGCAATAGTTCTAAAACTTCATGATATTATCAAAATAGGTGACAAAATTATAGGAAAATACGATTGCTAAAGCATTTCGATGGGCTGAAGCGTGCGTTGTTACTCTCGAAATTGTCAGGAAGATCCTCGCTATTCAACCCTTTTAAATTGCAGTAATTCTCTTTTGATTCAGAGAACTCAAGATTTGATTTCCTGTATATTTTTCATACATCAACACACTGCACTTATAAGAGGTTCAAGTTTGGGACACATCCCTGCGAGAAATCCCTTCTGCCCCAAGAGACACATCTCTTGGTGTTTCATACATGTAACTGTATTTTAATCATGTTTTATTATCTGATTATTTTATATGTAATTTGTTTGTAATTTAACTGTTACATGCATGAACAATTGTGATTGTTGAGAGAAAGTGACTCTTGGGATGGCCTTCCAAGAGTCATCTTATCGCCATATGACCTTACATCTTCCACTTGGCCATAAGGGATACCTGTGTTTTTATGCTTGTTCTTATTTGAAACCTTGCATAAACACTTTCTGAGTGAACTTATTCACTACCACTTAGACATACCTGAGTCTCATATGACTCACATGTCTGGTGAAAACATCCTCATTGACTGCCTTGGCTAACAAATCTGCTACCATGTCACTTGAAGGAATATAATCCATTGTTATTTCATTTTTCATAAGTATATCATGAATATATTGATATTTAACTTCAATATGCTTACTTTTAGAGCTATCAACTCCTGTTTGTATCAATCTTATAGCAGCTTTACTATCATAATAAAGTTGAACTGAATCTTTTTTAATATCGAATTTCAACTCATTTAAGAAGCAATTTATCCACACACCAAAAGTGGCTGACATATTACAGGCAATATACTCAGCTTCTTGGGTATGTTGCTATACACCCTTGTTTCTTGCATGATCATACAATTGCCCCACCTCCTAACATAATTAGATATCCAGAGGTGGACTTTGCTTCATCTCTATTTCCAGCAAAATCAGCATCTGAATAACCTACAAGCTTTAGACTATTTGACTGTAGCGTAGCTTGAGTTTCTTAGTTACCTTTAGATGTCAAAAAATCTTTTTCACTGCTTTCTAATGAGAGCCCAGGATTACTTTGATATCTACTCACTAGACTTACAACAAAACTTAAATCAGGTCTAATGCAAAGCATTGCATACATCATAGGGAACATTCAACTTTTCTTATCCATCTTTTGGGCAATCATTCTTACTTAGTTTTAGACCTTTTACTACAGGAGTACCCTTTGCCTTGGTACTTTTAATTCTAAATTTATTTAGAATGTGGTCAAGATATTTTTCTTGACTTAGACATAGCAATCTCGATTTTTTATTTCTTTGTATTTTAACTCCAAGGATGTATGAAGCTTCACCCGTATCCTTCATTTCAAATTGAGAACTTAACCATGATTTAGTCATATTTATTATGTCTATGTCATTTCCTGCAATTAATATGCCATCAATATAAATAGATAACACAGTAAACTTACTTTCACTATTCTTGGCATATACACAGTGGCCCAGACTATTTGCCTCATAATCCAACTTGGTTATAGCATTATGAAAAGTCAAATACCACTGCCTTGGTGACTGCTTAAGTCCATATAAGAATTTATTCAACTTGTATACTTTATCCTCTTGACCTTCAATTTCAAAACCTTTCGGTTGCTGCATAAAAATAATTTCATTTAGTTCACCATTTAAGAAGATTGTTTTTACATCCATTTGATATAGGTCAAGATCAAAATAAGCTACCAATGCCAAAATAATACGAATAAATGTCAGTTTGGCCACAGAAAAATAAGTTTATTCATAATCAATCCCTTCTCGTTAAGAATAGTATTTTGCTACTAATCTTGCCTTGAATTTATCAATAGAACCATCTGCCTTGAATTTTTTCTTGAGAACTCACTTCCTACCAATTGCCTTATATCCAGTAGGCAATGTGGTTAGCTCACAAACTTCATTCTTTTTTATAGAGTCTAACTCATCTTTCATTGCTTCCTTCTATAGTTTAGATTCATTGGAAGCAACTGCATCTTCAAAACTCAGGTTGTCAAGAGTTTCATTCAAGTTTATGAAATAACATAATTCCTCACTCAAGAATGTATAGTAATCATTCAAATAAGATAAATGAGTTATTATTCTTTTTTGTCTAATTACTAGTTGTGAAGTTTGCTCATTATTCACAACTGGATCGATATGCTCTAACTCTTGATTAGGTATTCCAGAATCATTTATGATATCCAGAAGGACACCATCATCTTGAG
Organism: Nuphar pumila; assembly: GCF_984573655.1. Taxonomy (NCBI): domain Eukaryota; kingdom Viridiplantae; phylum Streptophyta; class Magnoliopsida; order Nymphaeales; family Nymphaeaceae; genus Nuphar; species Nuphar pumila. The sequence goes on along the minus strand of NC_143262.1, from coordinate 20,842,355 downwards.
GATCAAAATTATTTTCTTTAGTATTCAGGAATTCTACCTTTTTGTTCTCTATAAATCCTTTCTCAGGATTATATAGACGATATCCCTTTGATCCTTTTGGGTATCACATGAAGATGCATTTGACAGTCTTGCTATCTAACTTGTCCCTCGTCTGACTAGGAATCAACACATGAGCAAGTGAACCTCACTTTCGCAAATGACTCAAGTCCAGCTTCCTATCAATCCATAACTCATGAGGTATAAGCTCTACAGCTTTAGAAGGAACCTTATTTAAAATATACATGGCATTGCATATTGCTTCTCCCCTGAATTTCTTGGGAAGATTTGCATTTGTCAACATAAACCTTGTCATATCCATTAGAATTATATTCCTTCTTTCTATTATACCATTTTGTTGAGGTGTATAAGGCATAGTTGTATGAAGAGTTATGTTATTATCATTGCAAAAGGTCTTAAACTTGTCAAAATTATATTCACCTCCTCTATCAGATCTAATAACTTGAATTTTTCTTCCTAATAATCCTTCAACTTCATATTTATATACCTTAAACTTTTCTAGAGCTTCAAATTTCTTAGAGATTAGGTATATGTATCCATACTTTAAGTAGTCATCTATGAATGTGATGAAATATGATTTCTTTTTATGTGTTTCTACGGTTAAGGGTCCACATATATCTATGTGTACTAAAATTAGTAAGTCACCTGTCCTACTACCCTTAGGAAATGATTTTCTAGTCATTTTACCTTATATGCATAGTTCACATCTTTTAAATTCTACATTTTTAAGAGAAGGTTATAATCTCATGTGAATTATTCTTTTCATTTTATTGACATTTACATGTCCTAACTTTAAGTGCCATAAATATGCATCAACATTAAATGCACAATCAATATAACCAGAAACATTCATTGCATTATATGTAGAAGAAGTTACATTTAAAAGAAAGACATCATGGTCAGCATCATAATGACCCCTGAGCTTCACTTTTTCATCTTTCCCAATAGTGACCTTGTCAACCCGAAAATGGATTTTGAAGCCCCTTTTAGCAAAGTCTCCTACTGCTAAGAGATTTCTCCTCATGGAAGGTATATAAAGTACATTTGTCAATAAAAGACTAGTCTCTTCTATTTGGAGCTTGTAGGTCCCTATCCTGACCACATTACTGTAGGTGTTATTTCCCATATACACCTTGTGATCTCCAAGCTTCAACCCCTTCATCTCCGCAAGTCCTTCCTTTGACTTCGACACATGTCGCATCGCTCTTGAATCAATCCACCATCTTGGAAGGTTACCATCTGCGATCAATGATTGAGACACAGTGCAGACTATTTCATATTCTCCAATTACTTGTTTTCTTGGATTCTCTTTCTTGGTTCTATTTGGGCAATTATTCTTGAAGTTCCCAACTTTTCCACAAAAAAAAAAATGCTCCCTTGGTTGCAATCTTGGAGTTTTTGATTTGCACTGGACCCTTCTTGTTGAATTTATTCTTCTTAAATTTCTTGAAGAATATGCCTTTAGGTTTGAACCTATGAAAGGTTGCTAGAAAGGATTCTTGTTGAATTCATGATTTATCCCTTCATGTCTTTTGACATGTGCTCTTGCTCAAGAGTTAATTGCAGAAGGAGCTCAGTTAGTGAAAGCCTTTTCTGGTTTATTCTCATGGCAATTGGCATCATCCTCCAAGTTGAAGGAAGGTTGTTTAGTATGGTGGAGATTTGCATTCGCTCAAGAATATCATTTCCAGCTATGGCTAAGTCCTTAGCCATTACCAACATTTGATTCACATGATCGACTATATTTTCTTACTCTTTCATCATGAATAAATTGTATTATTCTAGAAGAAGTTGAATATGAGTTTCTGAAGTCATATCATACTTCTTATTTACTTTTTCTATCATTTTCTTTGCAGGGTCAAAGTCTTCAAATACTCGGATGAGGTCATCTTGCATGAATGTTAGAAGAGTTGCTCAAGTAAGTTGATCGTCCTTGATAAACTTATTATAATCTTTCTTCTTTTCTTCACTAGATTTATCAGTTAGTGAAGATTTAATATTATTCAATACATGCAGGGTCTTGTCATGTGTTAATAAATACTTCATCTTCCTCCTCCATATTCCAAAATTCGTTCCATTGAGTTTTTCAATTTTGGACAACTCGGCCATGACTATTCGATTTGCTATTATCTTAATTATAAACAAATATTATGACTCGTTGGAGTGGATGAGTCACCTGCACAACGATGACCCGTCGAAGCAACCCGTACCACTGAGTGTCCTTCAACTGCCTCTGACGCTGCAGAATTTTTTGCGATGACCCAATGAAGTGGAGGAGCCCACTAATCCGGTTAGGGCGCGTTTGGTCTCAGCGTCAGTCTGGCGTTCGATCTCAGTGTTGGTCCGGCGTTCGATCTCAGTGTCAGCCATTCAAATTTTCTGACGTGAGGAGCACTATATGGTCGGTGAAGTTGGATGTCTGTCGAAACCACCCTTTTTTCAAGAGGTAACCCAGGTTTTTGTGGGCAATAGCTACGAAAACCCCTTCTTTTAAGAGGTAATCCATTGATTTTTTTATTATTATTCTCAACAACCCAGCCCCCGCTCTTAAGGGTTGAGAACACATATAAAAAATAAGGAATATTATTAGGAAACAACTCTTTAAGATTACATAAAATGAGAGAGGGGGTAGACCCCTTTATATATATCACAAGGCTCATAGAGAGCCGTTGGGACCTACCAAATGTCTAGAAATCTAGTTGTTGGGTAGGGTCCAACGACTCCCTACTAATTCCCAAAAAGCTGATGATGGCTGGGAATATTTACATAAAGAGGAATAAATAAAATAGAAAAAAAAAAAGATAAAAACACACTTATTTATATCATATATATGAAAAAATAAAAATACCCCTAAACTACAAATATACAGAAATATACAAAAATACATATGTAAACATATACATATACATACATATATGTTTATATTAACACTCCCCTCAAACTTACAGAGAGATCACCAAAAGTTTGTCCAATAAGAAATGAAACCTTAAGGCAAGGCTTTTGTGAAGAAATTTACAAGCTGATATTTTGAAGTTACATATGGCAGTGAAATGGTCTTCTTCAGAAATTCTTCATGAACATAATGACAGTCCATCTCAATATGTTTAGTGTGCTCATGAAAAGTATGATTTATAGCAATATAGATGGCACTCTTGTTATCGCAGCATAGTTTTGATGGCTCTATCACGATTACTCCCATATCCTTGAGAAAACACCTCAACCATAAAATTTTAGTCATAGTAATTGTCATGGCTTAATATTCGGCTTCTATGGAGGATAGAGATACCTTATTTTGCTTCTTACATTTCTATGATACTAGGAAATCTCCTAAAAAAACATAGAAACCAGTAGCTGCAGGCGATCTCCTGCGGGAGTACTTTGGGTGAATGCCTCTCCGACCCAACCGAAAATAAAGAAAAAGTGTGAAGAGGATAGCAGTCGAACCCTCTTCCCCTTTTTCAAAAGTGGGATTCCTCTTTTTCTTTTGGTTTTCTGATTTTTTTGGGGATTCCTGCATGCCGGTAACTACTCACTTATTTCCCCTTTTTCGACGCAAATGAGGGTTTTCCTTCTTTTCGGGTGACCGACCACCACGGTTCAAGCGGTGGTTTCCAGCGACTAAAAAAATGCTTCTAGAGACAGGCGATTTTTCTGGCAACACCCGACTTTCGATGATGCCCGAAAAATCTAAATTTTGTTTTTGTTTTCCGCCAACTGTCGACTCTCGTCAGAAAGATTACACCCCTTTCTCAAGGACCGTCTCCGATCACCGGAAGAAACAAACTCAGGTACGTAAAAAAAAATTTATGTATCCGAGTTTTGGGGTTTTCTGCAATCGGTATTTGGTTTAGCCGATTACCTTATGTATGAACAGAAAAACTTTATACTAACCTCAAACACTCATATTTTTTTTTCTTTACTTTCGGTGATGCACGAGGTACCACTTGGGCACACACGATCACCGACAGGGATATGTCAAACCTCGCTTTGATACCAATGTAGGAAAATACGACTACGAAAACACATAATTTCAACAGGCTGAAGCGTGCGATGTTACACTCAGAATCGCTAAGAAGGTCCTCGCTATTCAACCCTCTTAAATTGCAGTAATTCTCTTTTGATTCAAAGAACTCAAGATTTGATTTCATTTATATTTTTCATACATCAACACACTGCACTTATAAGAGGTTAAAGCTTGGGGCACATCCTCGAAAGAAATCCCTTCAGCCCCAAGAGACACATCTCTTGGTGTTTCATACATGTAACTGCATTTTAATCATTTTTTATTATCTGATTATTTTATATGTAATTTGTTTTAAATTTAACTGTTATATGGATGAACAGTTGTGACTGTTAAGAGAAAGTGATTGTTGGGATGGCCTCCCAACAGTCATCCTATGGCCACATGACCTTACAAAAATGTGGCATTATCGTCACAAAATTTTGAAATTATTACCAGTATTTGCCAACAGGCATCTCAAGTCATCTTAGCATCTAGACTCTCCTAGTTGAGGCATTCATTTTTTGTCAAAACTCAAATGGGTTGTTGAAATGGAGTTTGTTTACAGTGATCTAACTCATACATATTTAGTGGATACACTTATTGATTTATAAAACCCATAAACAAAGCAAGAAAACTAATAAGTCAAGATATACTCATATACAGAAAATATAAAAAATACCACAGCAACTACCAAATAAATACCTTAAAATTTTGAGGATTCTTTGAGATAGCAGCAATCATAGACTCCTCTCCTTCAAAAAATAGAGCAGGACCTGATAGCACAACACATTCTTTTGAGTTATGACTTTGGTGAAGGTCGTGCAAAAGAGTTATATTCTATTAGCTTTTCTCAAAAACATAATGTAGTAAATACTAAATAAAGCACCTGAGAAGTAGAGGTCTTTTTTTCTGTTATTTTTGCTGCAGAACCTTCTGCATTGTATTATCCTATAAAGGTAAAATAGCATCGTAAGTATCATAAAGATCCAATAATTTATACTTTATCTGGCTTGTAGAAGCAAATAAAAAAAACTATTGTACCTAGATAAAATAGAAAAAAGAAGTTGCACAAAAAAAATCTTAAAACTGCATTAAAAAAAAAAAGAAGAAAAGCTCACAGAGAAACAAGAGAAGCTTATACACAAAGGTAACACAAAACAATCATCAAAATGATACACCAAACTCTGTCATTCTATGGTAAAGGTACCATCCCATCGAAAAAGTCCCCAAAGTAACCAGGAGGCTCTACAACAAACTTGGAAATGATATCTCTAAATGTTATGAGCCCCTCTAGGTTACCTCCTCATCAACAACATAAATCCTATGTATCTTTTCTACAACCAACCTTAGAATAACATCTTTTAGTGTCATTCTTTTTTAATGCAATCGTTCCCAGCAATATGGGAGAGGATTCAATATGCTCTACCAGGTAACCTCTGACCTGCATACATACAATGGAAAGTTACTTATCCATAAAAAAATTCCACATCTATCAATGGTGAACACATTTAAACAAGTCAAATATTTAACCTATGTCACAGAGATTCGGCCAAACAGGTGTCGCACCCGCGTCGACGCGATGCGGGTACGGGTGCGTGTGATCATTGCAAAGTTTTTCCTCTTGTATCCTTCTCTCTTTTCCTTTTCTTTGCCTTTCTAGCATCTATTCTCCTTTTGAAGGGGAATAAAAAGATAGAAAAGAAGAGAGAAGAGAAAAGAAAAGAAGAGAAAGAGAGATCTCTTTTGCAAAGGTCTCACTTGACCTTAATTTTGAAAATATTTGAAAATTGCTCACTTCCGTTTTGAAAATTTGTGGGAAAAATGGAGAGAAGGGATTCACTCGTCGGTACGAGGTTCGACCGTTCCAGGCGCCTTTACCAGGGGTAATCGAACTAAGGATCAAATTTATGCCTTTTGCTTTGCTTAAATATCATATAAGAATTTATTCTAAGTCTAAATATGCACAAAGAATCATGTTTGTGTAATGCAAATGCAGATATGTATGCTTTTGAAAAAATAATTTAGAAATTTTGGGATTTTCCAAGTGTTTCTGAAATAAATTTGATAATGTAGTGAAGAAATGATTCAAAGAATTGAAATTGATTTGAAAAAGTTAGAGTTTGAATCTAACTCAGAATTTGAAATAGATCTGGAAGAAGAGACTTGAAATTCCAAGTCTTGGAGTGATCAGAATTTGGAAAGATAAGCCTTTAGATGAAGAGAAAAGGAATTTAGAATTGGAATTTTGAAATAAGAATGAATTTTTAAAGTCAGAATGGACTTTGAATTTGAATCAATTTTCAAGAATCGATTTTGAAAAAGGAAATTTTGAATTCAGAACCTAAAACAGGAGCTGAATTTGAATTTAGATTTGAGAAATAGATTTGAAATTGGCTTTGGAAATAAGAATTGGAAATGGAACTGGATTTTAAATCTGGAATAGAATTTGATCTGAAATCTAGAATCCTAGATGGATTTGGATCTGAAGTCTGGAATCCAAGATGGAATTGGATTTGAAAATCTGAATCCAGGATGGAATTGGATTGTAAATCTAGAATCCAAGAGGGAATTGGATTTTGAAAATCCAAATGGGGCGTTTAGGATGAATCAAGATTTTTGGAAATCCAGATTTGAATTTAAAAGTGGGTTTTAAACTTAGAGAAAATCGAATTTTGAGATTCAGAATCAATCTCAAAACCTTGATTTTGAATTGAGAATCAAGACTCAACCTTTAGATAGAACTTTGGAGATTTTGAAAAATAAAGAATAAATTTGATGTTAAACTTGAAAAAAAATCAGAAGATGAATCTGAGAATTTCAAAGTTGAGTTGAACTTTGAAATTTGATCTGAGATGTTAAATTGAATTTGAAATTGAATCCTGAAAATGAATTTGGAATTTTAAAGTTGATTTGAACTTTGAAATTTGATTTGAATTGGAAATTGAATTTTGAATATACAAATGAATTTGAAATTTTAAAGTCAAATTGGACTTTGAAATTGAAGTTTAAATTTTTAAAATAGAATTGGGAATAGAAGGATGAATTTGAATAAGATTTAAAGATTGATTTGAGAAATGAAGAAGATATTTGAAAATATATCTCAAAATCACTTGGATTTTGAAAAAGAATTTTGAAAATATAATGTAATTTTATCCTAAATGATGAATAAATTTAAAGAATTTTGAAAATTGAGTTTGAAAATCATATTTCATTCTTTAAATGAATTGAAATAAGATTGAAGATATAATACATTTCTGACTATGGTCATAAAATGTATTATATAATAATCATATTTAAATTCAAGTGAAGAATGAATCACATTTTGGTGCCTTTATAGAGTTTAAAATAAAATTAACTCTCAATATATCCTGACTATGGCCATTGATATATATTTTGAGTTAATTTTAAATTAAACTCTGATAAAGGAAGAAAATATTTAGCAAAATATGATGATTTTTGAAAAGAGACCCAGTGTAGATCCAATGTTATTCCCTAAAAGATGAGAACCATAAGTTTTGTTCACATCCTGTCTATGGCCATTGATGTAAATCGTCAACTTAGGATTTAATCACCTCTTATTAGAATGATGCACGTTCCATTCGTGTTTTCATTCGTGAATTTTTGAAATAAAAGGTAAAATGAGATTAAATAAGCAATTTCTAAGATATATACATGATCATACATTCTAATCTAATGCTTGAAATTAAAATTCTTATTAATATCTAGCTATTACAATTTTTGGATTGAATTGAGATCAAAATCCTAAACTAAGAAGGAAAAAGCAATTTCTACCTAATCCCTGCAAAATCTCAAGTTTAGCACAAGCAGAAGGAAATGTTATGTTGACAATTTAACATACATATGTAGAGGCCTAATAGCTAAATGAGAATATACGCATCTAGAACACAATTCCCACTATACTAGCACCTTACCTTCACTACACCATGATCCAGCCCCATTCACTAAATCCTCCTCCTCTTATAGCAACATCACTTCTTCTTCATCATAGACACACTCTGAGTGCACCTTCACCATACTACCACTCACCGCCATCATCATTCACCACAACATTTACTAAAGTAGGCATACATATTTATATAGTTTGCCCTCATTAGCATATTCATAGGCACTTCAGCTTCAATGTAACCTCTTAATTTTAGGTTCTCACTTTGTGTTAACTCAGTGTTTTGCAGGAAAATATATGAAAATGCCATTTTGTTTTCTTAGCTTAGAAATTGTAAATTTAATTCCATTTTCCAAGTTGCAATACTTAGATGATAATAAATTTTCATTTCTTTCATTAGATTAAAATATGAGCATGGCCGGAACCCCTCTAAAAGAAAAATCCATTCAACGAGGGTTTTGGAGTTTCGGCTTGCTCGGTGATTCAACGACTGATTATACTGTCAATGACACCTGCGAGGCCACCGACAATCGTCGCCCCTCTCACCTCCCTGGCAAAAATGAAGCAAGTTATGTGTTCCCCCTGAAGACGATCGTTAGCTACATTGCGTGTTCGGGGGCCCGAATGAGCACCACGTATATAAGCACGTGGGGCTCGTATCCCCGTGTGTGTCGGCATCATTTAGCGTCAGAGTTGCAAAGACTTAAATACCCTTTACCGACATTCAGACCATGAAATGACAGTTCAAGAAAAAGATAAAAATGCCCTCCATCTAGAAAAGTGAAACACCGGTTTTAGAAAAGGACAAAACTGCCCTCCATCTAGAAAAGTGAAACAACGGTTTAAGAAAAGGACAAAATTGTCCTCGATCCAGAAAAGGGAGGATGATCTTAAGTCTTCAAAAATTCCAAACGTTTTATTTTTGCCCTAAGCAACAAACTCTACCAGAGTACCCTTTACCATCGTCTACTGTCGTCGGAGCACCCTTTGTCATCGTCTGCTGCCATCGGAGCACCCTTTGTCATCGTTTGCTGCCGTCGGAGCATCCTTTGCCTTCTTCTGCTCCCGTCGGAGCATCCTTTGCCGTCGTCTGCGCAGTGGTAGCATCACTACCACATCGACTGCGTCTACCTTCTGGGTGTTTCTTCTCCACTATCGGATTACTAAAGCTCCTATCGTTTCGGTGAGTTTCGTGTAAGGTTTCGTTATGCAAATGAATCAATTTATAAATCTGAATGTTAAATCTTACAATTGGGTGGTCGTCTTCTTGCTAAATAACACCTATTATCATACAAAAACAAATCAATCTGTACATATCAACCTTCTGGGCATCAAAAAATAGTTAGCATGATTTGTTCTTATAAAGGCAATGGATTTCAACGATATGTACTTATGAAGGTTGTGATTTATAAGTTTGAAGTAGCAATAATTTATACATTTAAAGCAGTAGCGATGTATATTTATAAAGTTACCTCAATTTGTACTTAAGTTTGCTAAATCTTACAATGATGTTTACTTATGAAGCCAAATATTGCGATGATTTGTAATGTTGGTGATTGTTTAACGAATGAGATAATTTATATTATTATATACTTGGGGAGGCGATTGTAACGTATAATAATGCAATTAAATTTATGTGTTGTGTAGGTTAGCAATGTCTACAGCTCGTCAGACAAGAAATCCCCCATCGTTCTATGGGATGACTATTAGAGAAATTATCCGCCAGTTCCATCTATATGAGCGTTATGAAAGGTACCAAATATAATGAAGATTAAGAATGATAAACACAGAGACAAAGCATTGAAATTGTATTATGCAGAGGATTATCCATCAGATATTGAGGTTGACGAGCAAATGAAGAATGAGGAAGAACTAAAGATGAAGAAGAAAGAGAAGGATGATGAAGAGAAGGAAAAGCAATGGAAGAAGGAGGAGGAGAATGAAAAGCGAAGGCAAACGAAGGAGGAGGAGGAGAGGGAAAGGCAAAGGAAGAAGACGGAGGAGATGAAAAGGCAAAGAAAGAAGGAGGAGGAGAATGAAAAGCAAAGGAAGAAAAGGCAAATGAAGGAGGAGGAGGAGAGAGAAAGGAAAAAAAAGAATAAGGAGAAGGAGGAAGAGCGAGAAAGGCAATTGAAGAAGAAGGAGGAGGAAGAGAAGGAAAGGCAAATGATGAAGCAGAAATATTTTGAAAAGCAACGGAAGAAAAGGCAAATGAAGAAGGACGAGGAGGAAAGAGAAAGGCAAAAAAAAAAAAGGAGGAGGAGGAGGAGAGGGAAAGGCAATTGAAGAAGAAGAAGGAGGAAGAGAAAGAAAGACAAATGATGCATATGGAAGAGGAAAGGCAAAGAAAGAAGCATCAAGATGAGGAAGAGAAGGAAAGACAAAGAAAGAAGGAGGAAGAGAAGAAAAGGCAAAGGAAGTTAAATGAGGATGAGGAAGATAAGGAAAGAAAAAGGAAGAAGTAGGAGGAGGAAGAGAAGAAAAGAAAAAAGAAAAAGTTGGAAGAGGAAGAGAAGGAAAGGAAAAGGAAGAAGCAGGAGGAAGAGAAGGAAAGGAAAAAAGCATGAGGAGGAAAAGAAGGAAGAAATTGAAAAGCAGAGGAGGGAGGCGAATGAACGAAGGAAGGAAGAAGTAGAAAAGTAGAGGGAGGCGGCAGAGCAACAAGAAAGGCAGAAGATGGAGGGAGGGGATGAAGAGGAGAAAAGTGTGACAAAGGTACGTAAATCGATCATGTTTGTCACGATTTATTGTGATAGGTATTACTGTGATAGCTATTACTATGTATAGCGATTATTGTTAACAATTTACTGTTATAGGTATGATTTTGTATAGCGATTACTGTGATAGCAACAACTGTGATAGCGTGTGTACAATGATTATTATTTATAGCGATTACTGTGATAGTGTGTGTGCAACGATTATTATTTATAGTGATTACTGTGTACAACGATGTGTAAAAGTATAAATGAGACTAATTTACATTTGATACGAATAATATGCTATTTTGTGTTACAGAGAGGTCAGAAGAGAAGTAGAGCACCAAGTGAAAAGCTCAGAGGGCGGTGTCAGTGGCTTGTAGTGTTGTCGTTGTATGAACAACTTAGTGAATATCAGAAGGATCGATTACGAAATATGAACTTCGGCAGCCTTCTGGACCACCATTATTTTGAAACGTGTTGGAACACCATGACTCACCTGGTAAATAAGTGGAATAATAAATCGAACACATTCCTGTTCGATTCTTTTGAGATCACCATAACCTTAGAAGATGTGATGCAGATTACGGGCCTTAAGTAAATGTTGTCCTATTACGGGTTTCAAACTGTACTGCAAGGGACAAGTGCATGGCCCTTCTAGGAATGTCGATGAAGGAATGGAGCCAATGTATTTCTAATGAAAGCAATTCTATATCGATGAAAGTTTATTCTTTTTGTAATAAATGGGAAGGTCGGTCTGCTACATATACATCTGAAAGAGCTGACCAAGAGTTGCACGACTTCATTCTTTATTTTTTTGGACTTACTTTATTTTCTGATTTGTCTGGTTCGAAAATAAGTTACCTGTGGATGCAATGCTTGGAAGACTTAGATGAAGTCGACAACTATGCATGGGGTGCTGCTATTTTCGCACACTTATACGATCAACTTTACCGTGTGAGTAATGGTACAAAAACTGTCGTAGGGTTTTGGCCATTTGTCCAAGTAATTGTTTATTACATATTTTGTAGTTGTAGACTAAGATAGTTGAAGATTATAGTCTTACTAATATATATGATTTTGTAGGCATGGTTGTGGGAGCATATTGCCACCTTGCATCCTCAGTGTGGCCCTGCGATTTGTGGTTTTCTAAAAATTCGTCGGTGGGCTAGAATAAATGTCAAGGAAGATAATGCCAAATTCATTTTAGATGGTCTGTAATTATATGAGGTAAATGGTTTAAAATCATTTACAATCATTTTAGCATTTATCATTCATTAGTATAAATCATTGAGATGTTTAGCATTCTTAAGTAATCATTGGTGCAGGATTTTGTATTCCTTAGTACAAATCGTTATCGCTTTAGCATTTAACTTTTAGTACTGTAAATCATTGTATTCGTTTGTATTCTTAAGTAATGATCGTTGCAAGATTTTACATTTCTTAGTACATATCGTTATCGCTTTAACATTTAATTTTCAGTACTGTAAATCATTGTAATCATTTGCATTCTTAAGTAATGATCGTTGCATAATTTTGTATTTCTTAGTACAAATCGTTATCACTTTAGCATTTAACTTTCAGTACTGTAAATCATTGTAATTGTTAGCATTCTTAAGTAATGATCGTTGCAGGATTTTGTATTCCTTAGTACAAATCGTTATCGCTTTCACATTTAACTTTCATTAGTATAAATCATTGTAATCATTTGCATTCCTAAGTAATGATTGTTGCAGAATTTTGTATTCCTTAGTATAAATCGTTATCGCTTTAGCATTTAACTTTCATAAGTGTAAATCGTTTGCATTCTTAAGTAATGATCGTTGCAGGATTTTGTATTCCTTATTGCAAATCGTTATCTCTTGAGCATTTAACTTTTGTTAGTCTAGGTTGTTGTAATCGTTAGCATTCTTAGTAATAGTCATTGTAATATATTTAGCACTCGTTATTATAAATTATTTTAATATTTAACATTCATTAGCATGAATAATTATCGATACCTAAACCATAATCTCCAATGTACAGGTTCTGTGGAGACCGTATGGAGATGGGGAGGACAAGGACCAAGAGGTTGTTGCTGAGGCTGCGAGACTGTCTAGCTGCGATATTTGATTGTTTAGCAATTATAAAGTCGAGTTGCAGCATGATAGTCGAGTTCTCCTACAATCTGGCTTGGGACAGTCTATCCCAAAGAAGTCTGTGGAAGTTAGAAGGAAGATGAATAGTGGTGGGTCCAAGAACATGAATTTACACGAACACTAAAGGAAACAATTGTATAGCTGGAATAAAGGAGGTGATCGTGCCATAGCGTATGATTATAAAGAAGGACAATATGATCCCAAGTATTTCAAAAAATATTGAGAACCCATGCATCGAAATCTGGAGATTGAGAATATTGGGAACCCATGTGTCCCTTCTGTTCCCCATTATGTCATCTCCCAGCATAAAAACACGTCCATCTTTTGCCTCCGACTACAACAATGATTACTTCAGTTGTAGTACACGTTGAAGAGCGAACACAACTCACAAAAGAGAAGGTAGTCTCCGCCACAAGGTTTGAGATGTTGGAGATGGAGAATAAGGACTTACGGAAACAGGTGAGGAATTTAGGGAGATAAATGTGATCACAATATGATACACTGATAGAGATGATGACCGATGTTTATAATAAGATCGAGGGAACCAAGAGGCCACCGAGGAAAGAGAGTCTACCAAAAAAAAGAACGAGGCGATTTGTATGTCATAGTCCATCTGAGTCATCAAGTGCCACTGAATAAACATTATCAATTCTTTTTATCCCAATAATTATTTATTGTAATTCTATAATTCTTTGTTGTAATTCTATAATTTTTTTTTGTAATGTGACATTCTTTAATTGTTTAATTCTTTTTTTAATAAGTGTAACACACAAGTGCCACTAAACAAATCGTGCTAATGTTCGGCCTTCATAAATAAAAGTGATTGCGATTTGTTTATTATAAGAGATCGTGATTGGCTTGCAACCAGTTGTACAAGAGATCACGATTTGTTTCTTATAGAAGGTGTTCTATTACGATCTATACATCCATCCCACCTAAACCCATCAAATAATCGAACCAAATTTGTTTGAAAATCCTACTGCGATTTGCCTTTACGGGCTTTGTCTAAGCTAACGATATGTTTTATCGCGATTTACACAATGACTAATTTATATATGGCAAAAAAAAAACCAAACAAATCAACACAATGTTAGACTTAGTAAAGAACAAATCGAGTTAACTTCGAAGATACAAATGTCATTGTGTAAATCACTCTGGGACAATATTATAATGATTCAGATACATTATATGTACAACAATTTGTCTTATCGTGATTTACACTGACTGATACAAATCTACTTAGAACCACAATTCTTTAAGTATCATAATATAATAATATTTTTCCTCTTGCAATTTGCCTTTACGAGCTTTGTCTATGTGAACGATATGTCCATCGCGATTTACACAATGACTGATTCATAAAAGGCAGAAAATAATAAAAAAAAAATCAACACAACGTTTAGACTTAGTAAAGAACAAATCTAGTTAACTTCAAAGATACAAACATCATTATGTAAATTGCTTTGGAACAATATTATAATGATTCAAATACATTACATGTACAATGATTTATCTTAGCGCGGTTTACACTGACTAATACAAATCTACCTAGAACCACAATTCTTTAAGTATCATAATATAATAATATTTTTCTTTTAGCGATTTGCTTTTACGAGCTATGTATATGTGAACGATATGTCCATCGCAATTTACTCAATGACTGATTCATAAAAAGAGAAAAATAATAACAATAAACAAATCGACACGACGTTTAGACTTAGTAAACTACAAATCCTGAAATAGTAGCAAATCGATTTCACTATAATGATACTTGCTTGATACCGATTATCCTCTCATTAATTTATTTTATGAGCTTCGTATATGTGAACAATGAATGATTCATAAACGGCAAAAAGAAAATGCAATAAACAAATCGACACGATGTTTAGACTTAGTAAACTATAAATCGAGTTAACTTTAATGATACATTACAACCAATTCATTTACAAAATATATGAGTATTTAGTTGCAATACATGACCATCATCATAAAAAAAAACACATATCATCATCAACATCATCCCCACGTTGAAATAGTTATGTGCTTCGAGTGCAATCCAGGTGCGCATGAAATACATCTTACTTTCAGGCAAAATTGAAGTATATTCAAGGTATGGATTGCAACAGGCAGAGAAGATGCAACCCACATGACTAGGTCCTTCAATTTAATGAGTGGCCTTCACTAGTCATTGGGAATGATAGAAGACAAATCTATCTACCAATTTAGGTCCAAATCTATCTACTTGAACACCAAATTGCAAGAAATGACATGCGACAAATATTGGCCAACCATTCTTGAGAAACATTGCACCATCTTTATCTGTTTGAATGTATGAAAATAGAAATGTTCTTATTTTTGTAGTTCGGAGTCCATGCTAGTCATGGTAGTAGTTAACAAGATATTGGAGTGTGTTTGCTGCAGGTACATGTTTGACATTATTGCGATATGAATGATTGAATGTATTGCAATGTTTGACGTGACTGTATTCATGCTTGCATGAAGTTATTTTTTAATTAATTATGCCCTCCATGTGAAATTATATTATGAAAATATGCTTAAATTGAATGTATCATGTTTATGAATGTGTTTTCATCTTTCTAAATATCTTTGTGATATATATATATATATACATATATACATATATATATATATATATATATATATATATATATATATATGTGTGTGTGTGTGTGTGTGTGTGTGTGTGTGTGTGTGTGTGTCGTCTATCGTGTATCCATGCTTGCATGAAGTTATTTTTGAATTAATTATGCCCTCCATGCAAAATTATATTATGAAAACATGTTTAAATTGAATGTATCATGTTTATGAATGTGATTTCATCTTTCTAAATATCTTTGTGATATATATATATATATATATATATATATATATATATATATATATATATATATATATATATATATATATATATATATATATATATATATATATATATATATATATATATATATATATATATATATGTGTGTGTGTGTGTGTGTGTGTGTGTGTGTGTGTGTGTGTGTCGTGTATCTATGCTTGCATGAAGTTATTTTTGAATTAATTATGCCCTTCAAGTGAAATTATATTATGAAAATATGCTTAAATTGAATGTATCGTGTTTATGAATGTAATTTTATCTTTCTAAATATCTTTGTGATATGTATATATATATCCAACATTGCATGATAAATTTGATATTTTCTTCATCGACGCATTATTATGATCATCTTTTAACTGGCGAAGATAATATCCGTAACATTATAGGATAAAATGACTGCAAATTGTGAATGGATGTACCGTAGGATAGTTGATAATAAGGTGTCGCTTGAATATATGGATGGTGTTGATAGTTTTGTTGAATTTGCAACGATGAGTGTCAGTACAATGGATCCCATTGGTCGGATCAGGTGCCTCTGCACGATGTGTAAGAACAATCGATTTGTTGAACCTCATGGCGTTATACATCACCTATACAGGAAGGATTTTGTGAGTGGTTATTAGAATTGAACGCTTCATGGTGAAGAATTTTAGAACAATTTTGGCGTACGGATGGATGTGGTGCACGATAATCCATATGTGGATTTGATATTTGATGTTGCAGGACCAGATTTGGGTTCTGCTATGGGTCCTAGTGATGTACAAACTGGGGCAGAGGAAGAAGCAGCAAACGATGTAGCTAGTAGATTTTATGACTTACTTAAAGATGCTGATGCGCCACTGTGGAATGGTTGCGAGAGCCACTGTGGAATGGTTTGGGGCATGGTTGAAAGAGTTGGTAAGGACGATGACATGTTTTTTTTTCGTGTAAACAACAATATGTTACTTAATTGATCGTGATTACAATCATTGCTTATGCTTGTAGGTCCACCATGATGATGTTAATGATCAAGGAATATGTGATTTATAAAATGGTCTGACCAAAGTTGTGCAATGTTACAATGTGTATATCATAAATGGTTATCGATTCCATACAAGAGAGTACGGTGTAAACAAGTCAACGATGAATAGTGGCGTGTGTGTCAAGGGTAGCAGTTATGGTGAAAATGAACTTGACTACTGCGGTGTTATTGAAGAAATAATGGAGTTGACTTACTTAGGCATAAATAACATTGTAACTTTATTCAAGTGTCATTGATTTGATCCCACCATAACAAGAGTTGACAAAGCCTCAAGCATTGTGGAGGTGAATCATAAATCAAGGTTTGGAACATATGAACCATTCATATTAGTCTCGCAAGCTCAATAAGTTTACTATACTTCATATCTGAATATAAGGAAGTTAGATAAAAATGAATGGTGGGTGGTTTACATGGTGAAGTCTAAACTATACCCCGAGTACGATCAGTTATAGGAAGACAAGATTGCTGAAGAGGGTGATTACTATCAATCATATGATATGTATGACTTCTCTTATGGTCACGATGTCACGCATGGTTTGCATGTCGCATCTCTATTGTCCGATGACACATGTACGAAAGAATGTGATCCAAATGATATACCAAGTGGATGAGCGCCTAATGAAAAAGACGACGAAGAGGAGGAAGAGGAAGAAGAAGAATATAAAAGTCAAACAAGTGATGAGAAAGCATACTCGAGCTAGTGAAGTACATCTTGTAATACATACCACATCAATTTCTCATATGCTCTTATTTTTGTAGTTCGGAGTTCATGCTAGTCATGGTTGTAGTTAATGGAATATTGGAGTGTGTTTGCTGTAGGTACATATTTGATGTGACTATATCCATGATTGCATGAAGTTATTTTCGATTATATATCCATGTTCATGAAATTTCAGATCATATTACATTCAATGCATACTTAGTATGTACATGCATAATTATAAAACTGATTCATGTAGGACCTTTAAATTTTTACATTTCATGCATATATCATGTCCATGCTAAGATCAAGATTTATGTAACCGATCCAAATAACATTTTTATTTGTTAGAATATGGTTCGTGGAGATCACAGTGGTCGAGCACCCGGTGGTCGACGACCAAGTGGAGGCCGTGGGACATCATTAGGTAGATGCCTTTGTGTTATATTTAAATATAGGAGTTCATTATATTTTTTCTTATATATTGATATAAAAATTATTACTTGTTAATTGTCTTTATAGGATCTCAACTAAGTGATAGCCAGTATCAGCCTTCATCTTCACGTAATCCTTGAATAGGTATATCATTTAAATAAATGTACAGTTGATTAGTTTATATGTGCATTGTGTGAATTTCTAACTCATTGTTTTGTAGATGATGTTTCGCCTGCACATGATCCACCTACACCAGCTACTCATACACATCACGAGACAATGCTGGATGCAAGGTATTCTCAGTCTGACACACGATGACTCATTAAAACAGTGTATATCGATAGTCGATCATAAGTATTACATTGTCACTTGTCCAATACTTATCTTATAAATAATGTATATCGATAATCGATTGTTAATGTGTACCAATTCATATGCAATGCGAGGTTCGAGTCACAAGAAGTAAAATGAGAAATTAAGAAGTCACTACTTCAGCATCTTTCAGGATCGGTCGCTCAATAGAAAGAGTACCCGAAGGAGGTGTTGAAAAGATTATGGTCCCCATTCATGGTATACAATCATTTATCATAGCTAATGTGTTTCATATATAATTTTTTATTGTAGTCATGTGCACTAACTTTCTAAAATTATTTGTAGGCTTTGAATCACTTTGCAACCGCAAAGGAAGAGCAGGACGCGAGGATAGTATGGCAGAAGGTGGTTGTCAATCGATTTGTTGACATGTTGCACAATATGAAGACAACAACAATAAAAGCAGCTGGTGAGATAGATGATCCACTGCAGTAGAATGGTCATGACCCTTCTACTATCAGGATAAATTATTGGGATGCAATGTGCAACAAGTGGGCGAGCCATGAATTTCGAAACTGCTCAGCAAAAGTTGCACAGAACCGAGCGAAGATGCCCGATGCCCATCTACACACAGGTGGTTCTAAGACTTTTGAAAGCCACTAGAAAAAAATGGTAACTCATCAATATATATAGTCAAATTTATAAGTATTTTGGATACTTTCTAATTGATTTTTTTTATCATTTAACCTTGTAGGAAGCAAAAAAAGGAGACATTGTGCCTTATAAGGATGTGTTTGTTGAAACACATAAACATAAGAGCACAGGAGAGTTCGTATCAGAGAAAGCGAGAGTGACAACGATATGTATTTATTGTATTAATAAACATTATAATATACAAGTTACCATGATTTATATTATCATAAACATTATAATTATTAATTATTAATTATTAATTCCTACTGTAATCATTACTTTGTACGAGTCATACGAGCAACAGATGGTAGAGCGATATGACGATAACTCCACTCAGCATCCGCCTTTTGATCCTACAACATGGGTGACTGCAACCTGTGAACCCAAAAAGGGTCGTGTGTTCGGGTTTGGAAGTAACATTAACACCACACTAGTCATTGTCTCATGCAGTCAGGGCTCTCGGAGTTCTCCCGCCAGCATCAACTCCCACCGTCCGATTGACCCTGTTGTTTCTTGGGATGGTGTCCGCCAGCTTTTTCAGGACACAATGCGTGACTTTTTACATGAAGTCATTCACAACCTTGTTCATAATGAATTGTGCAACTTTTTTTGGGACAAGAAAACTTTGTCTGCATTCAACATGAGCTCTAGTGCCCATCAGGTATGAATGATTGAATCACTATAAATTTTTATTGTTAGCATTAGAACACATGTAGGCATGATTAAATCACTATAAATTTTTTGACAACCTTATAACACATATATTCACAATTGAATCACTATGAAATGTTTTTGGACAACCTTAGAACACATATAAGCATGATTTCATCACTATAAAAGTTTTTTGACTGCCTTATAACACATATATGCATGATTGAATTACTATAAAAGTTTTTTGACAACCTTAGAACACATATAAGTATGATTTCATCACTATGAAAGTTTTTTGACTTCCTTACAACACATATATGCATGATTGAATTACACATATAAGAATGATTTCATCACTATGAAAGATTTTTGACTACCTTATAACACATATATGCAAGATTGAATTACTATGAAAGTTTTTTTACAATCTTAGAACACATATAAGCATGATTTCATCACTATGAAAGTTTTTGGCTGCCTTATAACATATATAAGTATGATTTCATCACTATGAATTTTTTTTTACTGCCTTATAACACATATATGCATGATCAAATTACTATAAAAGTTTTTTGACAACATTAGAACATATATAAGAATGATTTCATCACCATGAAAGTTTTTTGACTGCCTTATAACACATATATGCAAGATTGAATCACCATGAAAGTTTTTTGACTGCCTTATAACACATATATGCAAGATTGAATCACTATGAAAGTTTTTTGAATGCCTTAGAATACATATATGCATGATTGTGATATATAACACATTTATTTGACAGCCTTATAAACCATATATGCATGCTTGAATCACTATGACATTTTTTTTGACAACCTTAGAACACATATATGCATGATTGAATCACTATGATTTTTTTTGTTAGCCTTAGAACACATATCTGAATGTTGTTAATGTTCTTCACTTTATTGTTAGTCTATGTGTCATTCAGCTATGTTACTTTGATTTCCTTAGATTAGGTACATTGCATATAATTTATTTCATTGTATTTTGTTTATTAATTCTAATATTTTGGTTCTCTTGTAGGATGCTCGAGATGATCAACGTAGAGGAGCTGATGCAGACATTTATGAAGGGGCAGATCGAGACAATGAAGAAGACGATGCTTTAAATCTTGGTGATGATTAGATTCATGTGTTGAATTTGTTGTAAGTACTTGTTGTTTCAAACGAAACTCTTTGTATATGTTCACTTGTAACTAATTAGTACTTGACGAGGATTATAGTGGGTTGTTAAATTTGTTTCACTTATAGCTTGTGCTAAATTTGTTTCCCCTGCTTTGTATATGTGTTTTTTATATGTACTTTGTTTTTTATACACAGGTTATATAAATTGTATAACGAGAATTTTTTTCTCGATATTTCTATTTCAAATATTTTTTTTAACTTTTGCAACAGATATTTTCCATCGCAAAAACTAAATCAGCCAATGTTTTGCGATGGAATGTAATTTGTCGCTATGCCGTCATTAATTGGGCAACAAAATTTAGCGACGAAAGCGTATCTATCTTAAAATTTTAGCGATGGCTTAGCGACGGATATGTATCTGTTGCAAAACCAAATTAGTCTTTATTTAGCGATGGATTAGCGACAGATCATGACATTTGCTAATCTGTCGTGAATTAGTGACGAAAGTAATGACAGGTCAGTTTCATCGCTAATTAGCGACCAGAAAATTACGACGAACGTTATTCATTGCTAAGCCATCGCCAATTTGTCGCTAAATGGATTAGCGACAGATTTGTGATGAATTATCGGCAGATAGCATCCGTCGCTAATCTGTAGATTTCTTATAGTGATAACCCAATATTGACGTATTTATAAAATCAAAACCGAAATACAAATACGTACCAGTAGATGCCATGGATGAAACATGTGAGTGCTCGACGTTCTCTTAAGCCTATCGACACCCACAATGAGCCCAGACCTTAAGTCAATAGTGAGCAGGACCTGAACCTTATATTTGAAAGAAGATGATGCACCTTATGGTTGTTCTCGTCATGCAACCATGCACCTTTTTATAAGCTTCTAAAAAAGCCTATAGTGGGTGACTGAAATGGATGGTTACAATTGCCATTCAGTTGCACTGCTCTATAACTCTACTCACAATATATCTATGTCAAATCGGGTCACATAAGGTTGAATTTAATCCATATTCCAACATCTTTCCCTTTTTCTTGATTAAAAGAAAAGTTATGTTAACGCTTCAAATCAAACTCATGTGGCCTAACATGCCTTGGACACTCTGTTACGACAACAAAACCGTATATGACATTTCCAGAACTAGATTTTGATGATGAACAAGTGAATCAACTGCATTTCAGCTAAGGCAATGAAGAAAGATGACAAGAATTGAAGAACTCAATGAAGAATTTTTGAAGACATATGTGCAAATATAAATTTAGTTAAATGTCTTAGATTCTTGTAAGAGCCTTACTTAGAGTGCATATTTCAATTGTATTTCACCTAAAAGGTCTTTAGAAAAACTTTTCTAAAAGAACCCTTCATGAAATTTATTTTAGAAAACTTTTTACTTAATTTTTCATGTTTATTAGTCGACCAACAGACTCACCAGTCGACCAACTTTTCATGCTAATTTTTCAAAGCAAAAATGTCAACTTTCTGAATTAGTCGACTAATCGACTCTTAGTCGACCAGACAAAATGTTTGATTTCTGAAAAATTTAGCAGCAGTCGACTGAAGGTTTTCTTAGTCGACCGGATAGAATGTTTGTTTTCAGAAAAATTTAGCAGGAGTCGACTGAAAGGTTTTTCAGTATACTGATGATTTTCATCAATCGACTAACTTTTTCTTTAGTCGACTAAGTTTCAAACTTCAGATTTTAAAATGGTTCGGTTAAACACAGTAGTCGACTGACGATAACCGTCAGTCTGCTAATATTTGATTTCAGTTGACTAACTACTATTCCAGTTGAGTAATATAGCCATTTTTCTGTAACTTTTAAAATGTGTGTCTTTTCATTTTTCAAACGAATTGACCATGCAAAAGTGACTATTTTGACATCATTTCATACCCTCAACGTATGAAATCTTTCAACTATAAATAAGAGTGAATTCTACAGTCAAAAACATTGAATCCAATCAAATTAAATTGAATTACAAAGATCGAATTCTTTGCTTTTCACTCTTATTCATTCAAGTATTCGTTTTCTCATTCACTTAATATTTTCATTCCAGTTTTTCACTCAAATTCCTTTGAGAGATAGTGAATTCGTGATTTGAGTATTTCAACATCCTCATAAGCCAATTGTATTTAATCTGCATTTATAAGAAAGACTCGTAGGTTGATTGTAAGTTTGCTTACTTATATTTTTTTGTAAAAGGAAAGGACTCCTTAGTTTAAAGGAGTTGTTTGCTTTCAATAGGGTTGTTACTGAAAGTGAGACCGAATTTGGTCTGTATGTTCTTGTGGTTACATAAGGTTGATAGTAAAAATCTCAAACGAGTTTTGCTTGGGGACTGGATGTAGGTCTGGAAGACCGAACCAGGATAAATTCTTGCGTTCTTTGTGTGATTGCTTTGCGAATCTCAAAATCCTTCAAAATTCAAAAGATGTTATTTAAAAGCACTATTCACCCTCCCTCTAGTGCTCGTTGCCTCGATCCTACAACACTCTCACACTTCTCTATCTCGATTCTCTCACTTACTACTTTGGCACACACACAATCGTACGTAATACATACCACCACCATGTTAATTAGCAGGTTCTCACCCTGGGAAGCAGATTTACTCATGCCAACATCATGGCCAACCGATTTGCATTTCAAAAAGCTCAAAAGTCAACAAAACCCTGTGGCATTTATCCAAAATGCAAATAGACGATCACGATGTCGGCATGAGCAAAAAACGCTCATGTTCAACATGACTTGATCTGCTTCCTCACCCTGACCCTCCCTCACATTCATAGAAGCAAATTAACCCCATGAGGCCCCTGATTTTCTCTCTCTTCCTACTCCTCCCCTTGCTCTTAATTACACCACTCTTTAGCACTATCACTCTCCACAAACTCTCGATGGATCGTTGATGATGAGACTGACAAACACGTCAAGCTTGCCTGCGTCAACTGGGTGTCCCATGTCGACATGATGATTGCCAAGGGCCTGCACAAACAACCATTGGATGCCATATCCAAACTCATATCTGCCATGGGCTTCAACTGTGTTAGGCTCACATGGCCCCTCTTCCTCTTCACCAATGACTCCTACTCCAATCTGACAGTTAGATCCTCCCTCAAGAGCTTCAATCTAGTAAAGTCGATTACAGCGCTACAGATCCACAACCCTGATCTCATAGATCTGCCTTTGATTGATGCATTTAAGGTAAACTATGTCCTAATTTGCACTCTTTTCAAGGAAGGTGCAAGATAGGGTCTGAGTCTGGAATACTTGCTGTAGAAGTATTCCTAGCTAGGGTGGGCTTGGAGGTAAATTTGCATTTCAGACTGAGTAGCTAGCTACTAATAGCGCTAGTAGGGGAATCAAAGATGGGTATGTATATATATATATATATATATATATATATATATATATATATATATATATATATATATATATATATATATATATATATATATATATATTGTCAAAAATGGACACTCGATGGTCGATTTAATCAATTTCCTAGATATCCTCTATTGGTTAGCTAGTACTTTTATGATTGTATCTGCAGATCTCACCTACTAGCAGCTTAATTGGATCCTCGCTCTAGCTAATTTAATGTGCAAGTTTTGTATCAATTGACTTAATTGTTGGTGTGTGTGATGATGAATCTTAATACGATCTAAAGAATCTTTAACCAACATAACTCAGTTCACTTTGGTGATTGCATGAATCAGTCAATCAAGATCTTTTACCGAAAACATATTTGTATTTTGAGCATGCCCATGCACACATGTTAATGCATGTATATTCATGACAAAATATACATTATATCGTTAAAATACTAGTTTATGCTTTAACTTATATGCATAAACTAATTTTGATGATAAAATATCATGAATTTAGTCATAATTCATGCTTTAAAATATTATACATAACTTAACCAATATAAAATACATGAATTAACATACATAAGTCATGCTTTCTTAATAATGAATACTTATAAAGCATGAAAAAAAGCTTATATGGGTAAAACCCAAGGTCCTCAAGTTGAAACCGGTCTGAAAATACCCTGAATCGGTCTGAAACGACCTCAAACCGGTCATCTAATGGTCTCAACCGGTTCTAGACCTAATGAACCAGTGAAAAACATGAATAAAAGCTCATAAAACCCTATAACCGAATGAGAAAATCTCTGTCTTTCCATGAATGCATGAAAACAAAGTCTCTGTGTAAAACCCGCAAAATTTTGATAATTATCAAAATAAATAAATATTATCATTCTTGGAAATAAATACGATAAAGGGAAATAGAGTCGATCCAAATGCATCTTGTATCCAAACTGGATCAAATGGATCCAGGATTTGGATTGAGATACGATGTATGGATTCAGATCTTGGATGGATGTGAAACCTGATTAAAATCCAATTTTTAGTTTTCAATTTCAGCTAATTTCTCAAAGCATATCTTTAAATCTTCATCTCTTGCGAAAATTGCCCTTGTTATGACCCATATCCCATCGATATACGCTTTCCAGTAATTCACATGAAATAATGAGTTTTTTTCCTGGTTTGGGTCCAAATTCAGGGTATGACTAGTCTTAGATATTAGGAATTAGACTTATGATTCACGAGAATTGATTCCTCATAAACAGTGTTCACGCCACTTTGTACATCTTACTTACGCGATTTCGAACATCGCTCATCATTGAAGTAGTTTTACACTACAAGAAAATATGTTGTTAGCGACGGACTTTAGCGACGGAATATTTCAGTCGCTAGTTCGCGACGGATTAACGAGCAAAAAACATCCGTCGCTATTATCAATGAAGCTTACAAAAATAGCGACAGAATATAGTTCGCCGCCCAGTCTGTTGCTAATTAGCGACGGATTTTGTGACATATTGTTTTGTCGTTACGGTTGCACCATTTGGCGATGACGTTTGCGACAAAAGCTATTCCGTCGCTAATTAGCGACAGACTATATTTCGTCGCTCGTTTCGTAAATTTGATTTACGGTGGCTTAGCGACGGAATTAATCCATCACTAATTTTCGAATAACCCTAATCCCAGACAGCTTTTCCTTTTCTTCTTTCGCTGCTCCCGCCGTTCGTCGGTCCCACCGTCCGCAGGCCCCGCCGCCCGGAGATAGGTAAAGCCCCCCCCCCCCCCCCCCCGCGTTTTCCGACAGGGGACGACCCCCTGCCTTTCCTGCATGGGTTTAACCCCCTGTCGGAACAGGCAAGGGGTCGACCCTCTGCCTGCTCAGACAGGGGGGCGACCCCCTGCTGTTCCGGCAGGGGGTCGACTCACTGGCGAAAAGGCTGGGGGTCGACCCCCTGACCGATCAGGGAGTCAGTTAACCCCCTATGTTCCATAAGGTGGTCGACCCCCTGCCGGAACAGCAGGGGAGTCGACCCCTTACCGGAACAACCTCTTTTTTTTTGTGACTTCATTTTAAAACAACATTTTTTTGTGCAGATTTTTCAACGAAGCCAGCTCGTGCTCAGCCACCTGTGGTAAGTAAGTGACAAAAACAATGCAAATCGGGTAAATACCCGTGGTGAGTAAGTGATGCAAGCGTATCACATGTTATTTAATTTATTAGATGTAACACTTTATTGTTCACACACTCACTTAGTTGTTGATATTTAGGGTTGCTTTGTTGGAGTTCGCAGATCATGCTGAGCATGATTTTAATGTATGAATATGGAAGTGTTTTTATTTTTGGAGTACGGAGTCCATGCTAGGCATGGTAGTAGTTAGTGAGATATTGAAATGTGTTTGCTGCAGGTACATGTTTGCCATTTGTTTGATATGAATGATTACGATGTATTGCAATGTTTGATGTAATTGTATCCATGCTTGCATATAGTTACTTTCAATTTGATTATGACTTTCATATGAAATTGTATAATGAAAGCATGCTTCAAATGATTGTATCGTGTCATTAAGAGTTTGCACATGAAAATATTAAGTTATCAATGCATGCATCAAAATTCTTGTTATTGTATGACATCATATATTGTATGATAAATTTGATATTTTCTTCATCGTAGCATTCTGATTATTCTCTTTTAATTCGTTAGGCTATTATTCGTAACATCATAAGAAAATGACTGCAAACCATGAATGGATGTACCGTAGGATAGTGAACAATGAGTTATGGCATGAATATATGGATGATGTTGACAGTTTTATTGAATTTGCAATGGCAAGTGTCAGTATAGTGGATCCCACAGCTCAGTTTAGGTGTCCCTGCAAGATTTGTAAGAATAATCGATTTGTAGAACCTCATAGCATTAGACATCACCTATACAAGAAGGGTTTTGTGAGTGATTATCAGAACTGAATGTTTCATGGAGAAGAATTTAGAAACGATTTTGATGCACGGGTGAATGTGGTGCAGGTACTGCAGCACACATCTATATTCTTTTTAATTGCTCAGTGATCGACCCATACATCGAGTAAGTATATGTAGACACAACACAATTATAAATCCTTTTATGTTCTATATGTGGATACATGGCTTGGTAATATAAGTATTTGTGGTTTGCAGACGATTTGATCTGGAGTTGCAAAGAGAAGTTTCACATCTCATTAATGCAGAAGTACAAAAAGAACGTGAAACTAAGTTTGTGGAGTGGTTGAAACAGTTGGTAAAGAAGCTAACATAAATTTTGTACTTATAAACAACACTAAGTTACTTAATTGATCATGATCACAATCATTGTTTATGTCTGTGCGTAGGTCTGCCATGGTGATGTTAAAGATAAAGGAATATGTGATTTAGAAAATGGTCCGACCAAAGTTGTGCAATGCTACAACGGGTACATCATAAATGGTTATCGATTCCATACAAAAGATTACGGTATAAACAAATCAACGATGAATAGTGGCGTGTGTGTCAAGGGTAGCAGCTACGGTGAAAATGAACATGATTACTACGGTGTTATAGAGGAAATAATGGAGTTGACTTACTTAGGCATAAATAACAGGGTAACTTTATTCAAGTGTCATTGGTTTGATCCAACTGCAACAAGACTCGACAAAGCTTCAGGCATTGTAGAGGTGAATCATAAATCCCGGTTTGAAACATACGAACCATTCATATTAGTCTCGCAAGCTCAACAAGTTTATTATACTTCATATCTGAGTATAAAAAAATCAGATAGAAATGAATGGTGGGCAGTTTGCAAGGTAAAGTCTAAACTATACCCTGAGTATGATCAGTTACAGGAAAATGAGTTAGTTGAAGACAACGATTACTATCAATCAGATGATATCTATGACTTCGCTTATGGTCACGATGTTGCGCATGATATGCATGTCATATCTCCATTGGCCGATGAAATATTCATAGAAGAATGTGATCCAAATGATGTACCAAGTGGATGGGTAAACAATGAAGAATAAGAAGAATAAGAAGAAGAAAGTAAAACAAGTGACGAAGAAGAATTCTCAAGCTAGTGAGCAAAATCTTGTACTACAAACCTCTATTTAAATGCATTGCAATACTTAATGTGAATGATTTGAATTATTTGAATGTATTATAATACTTGAAGCGAATGAATGAGTTGTATTGCAATACTTGATGTGAATGATTAAAAATTTTATTTGAATGTATTGTAATACTTGATACGAATTATTCGAATGCATTGTAATACTTGATGTGAATGATTTGAATTATTTGAATGTATTGTAATACTTGATGCGAATGAATGAGTTATATTGCAATACTTGATGTGAATGATTAAAATTTTTATTTGAATGTAATGTAATACTTGATATGAATTATTTGAATGCATTGTAATACTTGATGTGAATGATTTGAATGATTTGAATGTATTGTAATACTTGATATGAATAATTCGAATGCATTGCAATACTTGATGTGAATGATTTGAATTATTTGAATGTATTGTAATTTATGGAACAAATGATTTGAATTATTGCAATACTTGATGTGAATGATTTAAATTATTTGAATGCATTGTAATACTTGATGCGAATCATTTGAATGCATTGCAGTACCTGATATGAATGATTTGAATGTATTGTAATACTTGTTGCAAATCATTTGAATGTATTGCAATACTTGATGTGAATGATTTGAATTATTGTAATACTTGATGCGAATGACTTGAATGTATTGTAATACTTGATGTGAATTATTTGAATGTATTGTAATACTTGATGTGAATTATTTGAATGTATTGTATGACATATGTTATTTGTTAGAATATGGTTCGTGGAGGTTACAGTGGTCGCTCATCCAGTAGTAGTCAGACCCAACCTTCATCTTCACGGGCTCCTGTGATAGGTATATCATTTAACTAATTGGATGCTTGATTAGTTCTAATGCGCATTCTAAGAATTTCTAACGTATTTTTTTACAGACGATGTTTCGCCTGTACACAACCCACCTATACCAGTTAATCACACAAGTCATGAGCCAACACAGGAAGCAGGGTCTTCTCAGTCTGGCACAAGAAAACTCATTAGAATAGTGTATATCGATAATCGACCGTAAGTATTTCATTTTCAATTATTGCATATCTTATAAATATTTTCTATTGATATTTACTGTGTACCAATTCATGTGCAGCACGAGGTTTGAGCCACAAGAAGTAGTACGTGAGATTAGAAATTCACTTCTTCAACATCTACCAGGACCGGTTGCTCAATGAAAAGAGTACCCAAAGGAGGTGTTAGACAGATTGTGGTCCTCATTCACGGTATACAGTTGTTCCTCATAGTTAATGTGTTTCATATTTAATTTTTTTAAGTAATGTCTACTAACTTTCTGAAAATATTTGTAGGCTTCGAATCGCTTCGCAACTACGATGGAAGAAAATGATGCAAGGAAGGTGTGGCAGAAGGTGGGGCTGCCAATCGATTTGCAGACATGTTGCACAATATGAAGACTGCAGCAAAAAAAGCATCTGGCGTAATAGATGATCCACTACAGTGGAAGGGCCATGGCCCTATTACTATCAGGAGAGATTGTTGGGATGAAATGCACGATAAGTGGGCGAAGGCTGTACAAAATTGAGCAAAAATGCCCGAAGCCCATCTACACACAGGTGGATCTAAGACATTTGAGAGCCACCTGAAGAAAATGGTAACTCATCAATATATAATATTAATTTTATAAGTATTGTTGCAAACTTGTGAACTAAATCTTTTGTTCTTTAACTTCGCGGGAAGTAGAAAAAGGAGGCATTGTACCATATAAGGATGTGTTTGTTGAAACACATAAACGGAAGACCACGGGAGTCTTCGTATCAGAGAAGGCGAGAATGACAATGGTATGTATTTATTCTATTAATAATCATTGCAATATGCAAGTTGTCATAATGTTATCATTAATTATTAATGCATACTTTAAACATTATTTTGTAGGAGGCATATGAGCAACAAATGGTAGAGCGATATGGCGATGACGCTACTCAGCGTCCATCATTTGATCCTGCAGCATGGGTGACTGCAGCAGGTGAACCCAAAAAAGGTCGCGTGTTCGGGTTTGGGAGTAATCTGAACACTTCACCAGTTATCACTTCTTCCAGTTACGGCTCACAGACTTCTTTCGCCGACATTAGCTCCAAGCAGCAGCCTATTTTTTTCGGTGATGATGTACGCAAAATAATTAAGGACACAATGAATGACTATTTTCATGACACCGTCGCCCCCTTTCTCCGAGATGAGATCAACAATCTTGTGCTGAACAGGGGATCTTCGATTGCAGGTCCCTCTCAGGTATACTCATATATTCAGTTTTTTGTCTGCCTTAGAACACATATGAGCATAATTGAAACACATATATAACTTTTTGTCTGCCTTAGAGCACATATGAGCATGATAGAATCACATATAGAGTTGTTTGCCTACCTTAGAGCACATATGAGCATGCTATAATCACATATAAAGTTTTTTGCCTGCCTTAGAGCACATATGAGCATGATAGAATCACATATAAAGTTTTTTTGACTGCCTTAGAACACATATGAGTATGCTATAATCACATATTCAATTTTTTGACTGCTTGAGAACACATATGAGCATGTTATAATCACATATTCAGTTTTTTGACTACCTTAAAACACATATGAGCATGCCAAAATCACATATAGAGTTTTTTTACTGCCTTAGAACATATATCATTCATGATAGAATCACATATAAAGTTTTTTTCTTTGCCTGCCTTAGAGCACATATGAGCATGATAGAATCACATATAGAGTTTTTCTATCTGCCTTAGAACACATATGAGCATGCTATAATCACATATTCATTTTTTTGACTGCCTTACCACACATACGAGCATGACTGAATCACATATATAGCTTTTTGCCTGCCTTAAAGCACATATGAGCATGGTAGAATCACATATAGAGTTTTTCTAGATGCCTTAGAACTCATTTGAGCATGATATAATCGCATATAAAAATTTTTTAATGCCTTAAAACACATAATTCATGATAGAATCACATATAGAGTTTTTTGCCTGCCTTAGAGCACATATGGGCATGATAGAATCACATATAAAGTTTTTTTATTGCCTTAGAACACATATAAGCACATGATAGAATCACATATAGTGTGTAATTTATTTCATTATATTTTGTTTCTCAATACTGACTGTTCTTTTCTTGTGTAGGCTGCTAGCGATAATCAGCGTAGCGGAGCTGAAGGGACAGATAAAGGCAATGAAGAAGAAAACGCACAAAATCTTGGCAATGATTAGAGAACTGTGTTGAAGAAGTTCTATTTTTTTTTGTTTCCTAATTGTAATTGTTGAATTGTAAATAATTAAACTTGTTAATTTTAAGGTGGAACGATTAATTGTTGTAGGTTCCTTTTATATGGAATTTTTTATGTAGTTTGTTTTTTATTTACAGGAAATATAAATTGTACAGGGAATATAAATTGTACCATTCTCGGTATTTAATTTTCAAATAATTTTTTTTATTTTTTTTCGTGTTTACGACGGATTAGCGACGAAAACATCCATCGCTATGCATATAAATCTAGTGATGGCTTAGCGACGGACGTAAATCCGTCGCCAAGCCGAGGTCGTCGTTTAGTACCGGTGGATTGGTGACAGAATACATTGCTCGTTAGTCCATCACAATTAGCGACGGACCTGGCGACGAATTTATTCCGTCGCCAGTTAGTGTCAAAAAATTCGCGACGTAAGCATATCGTTGCCTCGTCGTCGCTAATCCGTCGCTAAGCCGGTTAGCGACGGATTAGCGATGGAATAGCGACGGAATGTGGTCGTCGCTAATCCACTGCTTTGTTGTGGTGTTAGTTGCAATGAAGTGCAACCAAGTAAGAGTTGGTGCACTGGTATGGTTGGTTGCCTCAGCAGGAAGAGAATGTGAGTCGAATCCCCGTGTATGCCAAAATTTTTGTTAAAACCGCTATTTTGTAAATTGTGTCAAAAGCGGACAAAAGAATTTAGTTGCAAGAAGGAGCAACTAAAGAGGAGTTGGTGCAGTGGTCAAAATGTTGTACTCACAGGGAGGAGAACTCAGGTTCAAACCCTTGGGTGCCAGAATGTTTTGTTTATGAAACTGTTTTTATGTATAAAGACCATTCAACCATAACGAGGATAAATACATTAGTATTGCAAGATATTGCAACAAAACACATCCTGGTGCAATGGTGGGGCTCGTTACCCCTTAGGAAAGAGAACCTGGGTTCAAATCCCCTTGTGCGCCGCTGCATTTTTGCCAAAGAAAGCTTTTAAGAGAATTTTTGAAAATTGAGAGGGTTTATAATCCTCATTTAAGGACTTCAATGGAGAAATGCATTTTTCCAAGAGAAGGGGGCTGAATGGATGGTCTTGATGAGAAACCCAACAACCAAAATGGGAAGGACCCCCCTTTCCCATGATTTTTGAATGGGGAAGGGGAAGACTTTAAAAAGGTAATAAAGCCTCCCACGGTTTTCAAAGTCAGTGGGAGTTACAAGACCTCAATTAAGGAGGATGGTGGCTAAAAACAAGGAAATAAATACCGAAGACGTCATTTTTGGAAGAATCTACCAGACGCCTAAAATAGGATAAATACAATTTTAATTCAAAGATCAGTAACGAAATAACTACTAGTACATTGAAGTGACTCGTTTCCCCATAGGGAGGAGGTCTACAGTTCAAATCCCCCTGGGTGCTAGAGTTTTTTTTTTTAAAACCGTTCTTTTTTTCAAAAAAAAAAAAGTAACTCCTCATTAAAAATGGCTTTAATAGAAAAACACATTTTTTTTAGAAAGGGGGTTGGGCGATTTTTCCCAAAGGGGAAACCCAACCGTCCAGCATGAGGAAGCCTCCCTTCCATTTTTCGAAATGGAAGGGAGTTTCAAGAATAGGTATTAATGGGCAGTCGTTTTAGGAGGGCTGGAATGAAGGCATATTAGAAAAACATTTTTTGAGACTTTACAAAAACGAGGTGCCTTGAAGGCTCCTCCCCTTTCTTCTCTCAATTTTCTCTCTCAACGTTTTCTTCATGGCAACAAATCCTCCTCCATTAGAATCGTGAACCAAGTTGCTCTTGCTACCTCCGGGAAGAGTCAATCAAGAGGTTGTGGGAATCCATTGGAAACCCTTTAAATCGGAATTCGACCTTCAACAATGTAAGGGCATAACTTCCCTATGCGTGTGTGCAGTGCCGTGGGGCACATATATGTATTTCACCATGCGAATACACATATCGTGATATATTTATTTTAACAAGTAACCATGAAATTAGACAGATCTACATATTTCTCTGTAGATGTAAGTCTAAAACCATGTATTCGCGGTATATGCATGTGAATGTAGGTTCCATGAAATAGCGATTGTTCATGTTGTGAATTTCTGAAAATATTCATTTCAGCAATATGGTGGTTTGACATAAACAAAGTTGAGTGTGTTTGACAATTTTCTGTTTATGATGAAAATTTCTAAAAGTCTCGATTTGATCAGCCCTATTAATGGATGTCAAATATTGTATTGCTACCTACCAAGGTTATTTTCTGTCAAATATGACTTTCATTTCCTTTGATAGCACATATCATGTTGGGAATCAAAATGATTTATGACCATTAATCAATAAGATAAGCACGCATTTAGATTTATAATGTGTAAGCATAGACTGTTTGGTTGAAAGATGTTGATATTATACGTGCATCTATGTGGATGTGAATGAATGAAAGGATTAAGAAAAAAAAATTATAAGAAACAGGAGTTTCTTCGTTTGTTTTTCATTGAGAGTGCAAGACAATTTTTTTTTTGGTATTTGGATTAGCAATATGCATATTTTGTAAGAATTGCACTTTTCTGAAACAGTCCAGCCTGTGTGTTGGTTTGGTCACACAGAAATTGGGTAACACACGATCAGTTTTAACATAATCAGCTTCTGAAACGAGCTTAAAAAAAAAGTGGGTCGTTTGCACGCTGAGGCCTTCAAAGGGAGGCCTGCGATCTTGGTGTGCAGTGGGATACTTCGCGTCCTGTTGTACCAGTCCAACTGGTGAGGTTACTGCGACTCCAACCACGTCAGTCACAACTGGTAGGGGCTTGTCGTGGGAACGAACCCTTATTCTAGCTGAGGCACTCAAACGTTTTAAGTTGTGGATTTGGGTAAGCAACAATCAGCCTACGATTGTTGTTTTCTGATACAAATTTGAGCCTCATATGTAAATTCGAGCTGCTCGTGGTCTGTTCAGCAAATAGTTGTGAGCATGTAACCGTGGCAGCCGTAACCGACCTCTATGAGTCCTTCTGGGTAATGTTCGTCGAGGAAGGGACATGCTATCTAGTCTGTTCCACAATCATTTTCGTTTGCAGCATGGAAATGGTTCCACTGTGCAAGTTACAACAGCCACCCTCGCGCCCTACTGTGTATTGGTAGAAGAGAACTCTTTTTGTTTCAAGTCGTCATGGTGGGTCATAACAGTCAGTGCATTTCCAATGGTGCCAACATAAAAATCTGGTGTGAATCCTGTTAGTTGGGCTAAATCGAAAGGCTGGTGGCGATCGCTGCAACCACCTCACCTTGTGGTCCTAGTAAGCCTTGATAACATCCACATACTTGACGAGAAAGAGAGTTGATAAAGTTCATCTCTTTGCGGTGGAGATGGTAGGTGAGTACCGCCTTACGGTGGCTGCCCTTGAAGCCATGCCAGATACATTGCCATGTGTACAGATTGACTATGGGTATGGGGCTGCCATCGAGTTCATGACTCTAACCCGTCAGCATAGGCCAAGTGGCTAGGGATACAAATCCGTGATTGACAGCCACACTGCCCCATATGCAAATTTGTCTAGTATATTCGAACAGAATATTGAAACCACTAGTCACACAACCTACATAAGTTGCATTTGAATCGGAAGATGCCCTGTTTAATAACTTACGTTAGCCACTTAATAGATATACTGAGTCTATGCAAACCCACACCCAGTTACTACTTAAGGTCATGGATCAAGCACCATACTATGAAATGTCGGTTTCTGTAGTGGTATATGCAAAAATCTAGAAGAATCATGCCCCAATCATTTCACATGTGGATGTCCTACTTCCACATGTGGGACTCCACTATGAACTTAACCTTATCAAAAAAAAATTTATGGTGTAGTATATGTGAATCCACTATAACCATGAAATTGGCATTGAATATATATAATTGTCATATGACAACATATGAAAATCCAGTTTAGACATAAATTTTCCCTTGAAATCATGACAGTCTTAGTGAAGCATGAGGAGATATGTAATGAACAACAAATTACTAGTTGTATTCTTATGACCATGTCACAACGTTTGTAAATCTACTATGAACTTGAAGATTTTATTCACTTATGATATATGTGTACCTCTGAAAGTCACCATTATGTGTATTTGCTTAAGAAGATTACATATTAGTGAAGGTGGCAATGAATGAGATTTCAACGATATTTTCTTATCGTATAATGGTTTGTATGTGGCATGTTGTAAATGCATAAGTTTGCTATAATTGCTCAATTAAGGAAAATGGTGGTACAATATGGAAACTATGCATACAAAACTCTTGTAGTGCCATGTGGGCACTTATGATATAATTTGGTTTTATGGTAATTGCATACAAACGATTATTTTCATGTCCAGTGTCAAATTGTATATGCTTGTTTACAAAAGCTATCTAAATAAAAGGCATTTGACATGCCATGATTAGGTGAAAGTTTAAAATTGAGCTTACAGCTTTGCAGAAAGCTAAAAGTGTCATATGAGCACCTATGAATTTTTAAAGTTGGGTTATGCCATATTGCAAAACCATCAGTGGGGTACGATATGTACACCCTAGCACAAAAACAAAAGCTAAGATAATGCATATACAAGTACTTGGTTCGGGTTCGCACCAAAATGACGAAAAGCTATATTAGTGCCTATTGCATACTAAGTTAAGAAATGTGCATACATTGAGATCACCCCCAGTATGGGTTGGGATTTTGGAAATCCCCTGTGGTGCAATGACTCGCACCGAGAAATAAACAAAATATGAAATATGCATATAATATAAGTGTGGAATACTGGGTATACCTGAAAGATGAGATATGTTGCTGGTTTTCCAGGGTTCTGGGTACAACTGAAAGATGATGTATGTTACTAGACCCAATCAGACAAGAATGAAAATATATGCACACATAAAATAAAAATATGGGAGTCTGGGTATACCTGAAATGGTATATGTTACTGGTTTCCCAAGGCTCTGGGTACACCTAAAAAAATGGTGTATGTTACCGGACCCATAGTCTACCTTGGAGAGGGTAGGTGGTACAAGCTTCGTGGACATTCTTGTTTTCGTGAGAGTTAGGCGTCTCACCCGGTCCTCAGTCCACGGAGTTAGGGGGCCAGGACTACCAATGCGTCCTAGGTGGTAGATCCAAGTATTCTGCAGAAGTACATGGTGCATTCTAATTCTAAGTTCTAGCCATTGGGGAGTACTTTCTCGGTCATGAACCGTCCCCTTAGGATATCCGTACCGCTAGTCACACGGGTTATAAAATAATAGACCCCCGTGTGGTTTTGGTCCGCTACGATGTCGAATGCCTGTGCGTACCCACAGGGTAATTAACAAGATGAAATATAAAGTTAGTGCATTAAGAAAAA
Source organism: Nuphar pumila (assembly GCF_984573655.1). Lineage (NCBI taxonomy): Eukaryota > Viridiplantae > Streptophyta > Magnoliopsida > Nymphaeales > Nymphaeaceae > Nuphar > Nuphar pumila. The sequence goes on along the minus strand of NC_143262.1, from coordinate 20,805,598 downwards.
TATTCAAGTAGTTGCATACGGCTTGATGTTGCAATTATTGAGTAAGCTGTGATTCCTATGGTGCATGCCTCAGATCGGTTTTCCCTTTTCAAGAAAGATGTGATAACTTATAAATGATGTGTTGAACATTGGTTTGTGCTTTATGCAAATTTTAGAGGGAATGCTTTACTTAAGTCAGATGTACATCCACATAAGTCTAGAGTTGTCATTACTTATATAAATATGGTTTATGGATCGTGCTTTGATGTTGATGGAATATATCATGAAATACTTGACCCTAGTGACCTGTACATTTATCAATTGTTAAATGATTATTAGTTTTTTTTAAATATGTTGCACATATACTTGTACACACGACACAGTGCACATTCATATGGATATTATGCTTCTTACTCAGACGGGGTAGTCTGACCCTTTCTGAATTAATATTTTTCAGGAAACTGAATGACGAACAATTGCAATCGTCGCTGCGAATAGAGCCATGTGACCATATCTTCTTCTGTTGTCCTGAGGATTTCTGACTTGTAATAAATCTTCAAGTTGTATATAATAACTTGTAGTATTTCAATGCAAGAATTTATTTTACTTAAATGCCTTGAGTCTGTGCTATTACTTGTAACCTACCCAAATATTTTGACTAAGGATTTAATAAAGCTTTTCTGCTGTTGTTTAGAAAAAAAAAATTTATTCTAAAATTTTCAAGTTAAATATTTTGGGCGTTACACTCTGCATCTTAGAATCGATAAAAATTGTAAGAAACTCGTAAAAAATGGTTCTGAACTGATCCCAAAAAAGACCGTATCGATCACTCATCTGGTTCATGTGTAAATAGTGTCTAGATCCTGTGACGATTCCTATCTGATCCAATTTGGATCTAAATCTGATCCATAATAAAAACCTGGGTCTGACCTGATCCAAACAAGACCCGGTCAGACCCGATCTAGATATGATTCAGAGCAGATCTGATCCATACAGGATCCGTCACCAGGTCGGAATACCCGGTCTGGCCCAGGTAACCAATTTTAAAAAAGAACGATAAAACAAAAGGGCGCATTCGGTTTCTCAGAAACCGAAAGGGCAAACCCTTCGCCTTTCAGAGAAGCCACTAAATCGCTGGTGAAAAAGGCGATGCCCAGCGTCGCCTAGTGACTGATCGCCGGCTCCCCAACGACGATACATGGCCGAAACCCCTTTGAAAAAAACCCATCCAATGATGGTTTCAGGATTCCGGCCAGCTCGGTAGTCCAGCGATGGCGGTGCTGCCGGCAAATCAGGGATGGCCTACAAAAGAGGTCCCCCCGAGCATTCCAGTGACAGCGGTCGGATATCCGGTCAGAGCATAGATCGAAGAGGACATAAGCCCCTTTGGCGCCTCTGGTGACAGGGGATGTCGTCGGTGAAGCTGTCGGTGAGGTGGCGACCCCGGGCGACAGCATCTCTCTACGGCGACGATGGATTCAGAGAAAACAGAAAATCGAAAAAGGGTTTTAGGTTTCTCACAATCGGCTGGGTCGGCCCTGTGCAGAGGACGACCGGTATGCCTGCCTATGATGCTGACGGTGAACGACAGCAGCTCCCCTTCTCGATCGATGACCCATGGCCGGAACCCCTTTGACAGAAAAACCCATCCAACGAGGGTTTTGGGGTTTCGGATAGCTCGGTGGTCCGGTGACCAATTTCTACTGTCAGCGGCGCCGGCAATCGTTGCCCCTCTCACCTCCCTGGCGAAAACGCCACCGGCAGGTAAAAGTTACTCTATTTTTTTTTTTCACCAGGTTGCTGACCCAAGCAGTCGGGGGTAGAAGCGTGTCTTTCTGTTTATGAGAAACTGAAAAACACTCTGAACACCAGGCAGCCACCGTGGCAGTGGACCCGCCTGCGAAGGCCGATGGTGACGGTGGCAGCGTTCATCTCCTGGCTTCCCCTTCTGTCCCGGCGAAAACCGATTATGCGAAGGGGTACACAGAGATCCTCCTCTGCTTTTCTAAAAAAAAAATTAGCAGAGGTCCAGAACGCTGTCGGTCACCTGGTAGCAGAAGGAGCATACCCGCCGTCTACGTTACGTCACCGGTGACCATTACTGTCGGTGGTGTGAGAATCTGACAACAGGTCCGAGTCTGCATTAGCAGCCAAAATCGGATATGCCGACATCGACGAGCAAAAAACAAATGCTCCGGATGGACTCACACGTGCAACGAAATTGCGTGGTCGGTGGGCCCATAACCTAATGTTGGCGTATTCGCAAACTCAAAACCGGAATTCAAATATGAACCAGTAGATGCCATATATGTGACTGTCGGGTGCTCGACATTCTTCTCAGCCTATGGACGCCCAGATACAATGAGCAGGACCCTGAACCCTGTATGTGAAAGAAGAGGACGAACCTTTTATGTGGTTTCTCATTATTAAGCAATGCGTCTCCTTTTTATAGGCTTATGAAAAAAGCCTATAATGGAAGGCTGAAATAGGTAGTTACCACTCAGTGATTGCCATGCAGTTGCACCAACGATGTATCCATATTCCAAAGTCTTCCTCTCTTTCTTGAATAAAGAAAAAGTTTCATTAATGCTTCAAAGCAAACTCACGTGGCTCAACGTGCCTTAGACACTCCTCCATCTCGATTCTCTCACTTACTATATATAAAAGCACCACCATGTTAATTAGCAGGCTCTCACCCTCACCCTCCCTCACAGTCACAGCAGCAAATTAACCCCCATGAGGCCCCTGATTTTCTCTCTCTTCCTACTCCTCCCCTTGCTCTTACACCACTCTTTAGCACTACCACTCTCCACAAACTCTCGATGGATCGTTGATGATGAGACTGGCAAGCGCGTCAAGCTCGCCTGCGTCAACTGGGTGTCCCATGTCGACACGATGATTGCCGAAGGCCTCAACAAACAACCGTTGGATTCCATATCCAAGCTCATATCCGCCATGGGCTTCAATTGTGTTAGGCTCACATGGCCCCTCTTCCTCTTCACCAATGACTCCTACTCCAATCTGACAGTTCGATCCTCCCTCAAGAGCTTCAATCTAGTAGAGTCGATTGCAGCACTACAGATCCACAACCCTGATCTCATAGATCTGCCTTTGATTGATGCATTTAAGGTACACTGTGTCCATATTTGTACTCTTTTCAACTTTGGAAAGGAAGATGCAAGCTAGGGTCTGAGTCTGGAATAGGAAAGCAGATCAGGTCATGCTGAACATGAGCTTTTTTGCTCATGCCAACATCGTGGCCGTCCGTTTTGTATTTTGAAAAGTTAGAAAGTCAACGGAGCAGCTAAGTGGCATTCATCCAAAATGCAAACAGACGGCCACGATGTTGGCCTGAGCAAAAAGCTCATGTTCAGCATGACCTGATCTGCTTCCGTCTGGAATACCTGCTGTAGAAGTATTCTTAGCTAAGGCGGGCTTGGAGGTAGTTTTGCATTTCAGACTGGCTAGCTAGCTACTCATAGCGCTATCTGGGGAATCGAAGATGGGTATATATATTGTCAAAAATGGACACTCGAAGGTCGATTTAATCAATTTCCTAGATATCCTCTGTTGGTTAGCTAGTACTTTTATGATTGTATCTGCAGATCTAGCCTACTAACAGCTTAATTGGATCCTCCCTCTAGCTAGTTTAATGTGCAAGTTTTGTATCGATCGACTTAATTGTTGGTGTGTGTGTGTGTGTGTTGATGATGATGATGATGATGATGATGATGATGGTTAACTCTGTCATTCACGCGTGCATCAAGCAGTTGTATCAAGCCTTGCTTCCAACTCAGTGTTTGTGATTCTGGACAACCACATCAGCAAGCCCGGATGGTGCTGCAGCATCTTCGATGGCAGCGGCTTCTTTAATGACCGGTACTTCGACCCCAACACCTGGATCAAGGGCTTGGTGCGTGTGGCTTCCATGTTCAACAGCAGCAACTTAGTGGTAGGGATGAGCCTGAGGAACGAGTTGCGTGGCCCCAAGCAGAACCAGCAGCAGTGGTTCCAGTACATGCAGAAGGGAGCAGAGGCTGTTCATGCTGCAAACCCTCATGTGTTGGTTATACTCTCTGGGTTGAGTTTCGACACGGATTTGAGTTTTGTAGAGAAGAACGGAGGCACCTCTGTGAAGCTGAGCTTTCCCAACAAATTGGTCTTCGAATTGCACTGGTGAGAGCAGGATGAATATTATATGCGGGTTATTTTGAAGCTATCAAATAAACTTTTTTTTTTCAAGCTTATCTGTTTAATTTGATTATAGAATACTAATTAAAAAATTGGTGCTAAACTCTAATATGTATGTATTCACTACTGTTGGTGCAGGTATGGATTCTCTGACGGTCAGGCTTGGGTTAACGGTAATCCCAACCAGGTTTGCGGGTCGGTAGTCAGCAGTTTCATGAGGAGGGGAGGGTTTTTATTGAGGGGAGAGAGAGAAAGGTACCCATTGTTTCTTAGCGAATTTGGGTTGGATGAGAGAGGGGTTAATGCCAACGACAATAGATACTTGAATTGCTTGCTCGGCGTCCTGGCTGATATGGACATGGACTGGGCGTTGTGGGCGTTACAGGGCAGCTACTACGTGAGGGAAGGCAAGATTGGGATTGATGAGACGTATGGCCTGTTGAATTGGAATTGGTGTGGACCAAGGAACCAAAGTCTCTTGAAAAGGATTTCCTTCCTTCAATCTCCACTTCAAGGTGAGTTGCGTTATTTAACTTGGTGCTTTGCTTTTCTGAATGCTTATTTGCTTCCTTCTTCTTGACTTTTAATTGGTCGATCCATCTCATCTAATGGGCTTATAATAAATTCTTGGATGATATTGGAAATTACGTGGGAGTTTCACTCATCCCCCGTCTTCATATATACCCCTCTTAAATCTTATGATGCAAGTTATTTTAATCAAAACTAACCTTATAAATGGATTCAACATGGTCTTTTTTATCTTATTTTTTTTAACCAAAAATATAACTGTTAATTTTGGAATCACCAAAAAGTGCTGCATAGGTTAGATTTCAACGATTTAAATGTTGATTTTTACTAAATGAATGGTGCACGTCACATCTATAAAGTCCAATTTGATGTAAACAACTAGCATCAATTAAATCCTAAGGAGGGGTTATGAAGGTAGGGATGAATGGAACGGATTTGTGGTCTCCTCAGATTTGGAGAGCAGACAGCCCCGACCACGTACTAACTATGGACTGGGGCGGGGGACAAGGTCTCCACCCCTACCCCCATCTCAAAATCCGGACCTCCATCTCTGCATGGGTTTAGATTTTAACCTTCATCTCTGCCATCATTCTCATTTTATGTTCTCCATCACGGGTTCAAATGGGGCGTGGCGGGTTGGAGCCCCGTTTTCCCTTGGTCCATTGCCATCCCTAAAACAGGATTGGGGACGAGACAGGGTGGGGTGGGCAAGGCGGAGGTCGGGGAAAAGCATAAGTCCATCCCTTCCCTCATCTCTGTTTCATGTCCTCCATCGCCGGTCCACTTCCATCCTTAGTAATGACCCCTCCATTAATATGGGGTCCCATGCCTCCATCTTCCCCCTCTCCAATTTGAAAAGGTCAAACAGTACTGTTGAGGTGGACAATGAAAACTTTGACGCTGACACTTTTTGAAGAACACGGATCTTATCATTTGAAATAGGATGGGTTCCATCATACCTTCAATCTTAACCATCCAATCAATAGCTGGTTTTGCTGAATGGCTAGGATTGAATGTACATAAAACCATTCTATTTCAAATGATGAGACGGGTGTTCCTTTTTTGTAAAAGAAAAAATAAATGCTATGTCATTAACATGACAAGTTCATAAATTCGAACAAATTTATTATATTAGTAAGGTGGGGCCAAGCAAAATAAATAAAATAAATACATTCAAGATTTTCATCAAACAGTTGGTATTAGGGTTCCAATCTGGAGGCTTATCCATCCACAACCGGCTTTGGTTCAGGAGACCCAACCTCGCCTTGTTATTTTTATCCTTGTCCATGAGGTTGCAGTTTCTCACTACATGTTTTTATCCTTGTCCATGAACTTGGGTCATATCTCATGTAAAGCCCATGTATCCACGAAGTTGAATAATTTGACTTTTGATAATGATATTTTGGTTGCAAATCACACAAAGGTAAAGTTAATCCCTATCAATATCATCATATTGATGATATACTATTTTATTTATTATATATTTACAATGTCAAGAGGTTGGTGCAATCTTAGTTTGGAAGTTTTGCCAATAAACTAACTATTCTACTGGGTACTTACATTATCATGAATGATGTTTGAGTTTAGGTCCGGGTCTATCGGAGCAGAGCCCATACCAATTAATTTTTCACCCATCGACCGGACTCTGCATAACAAGAAGGTTACTCTTGGATCCACTCATGCTTGGACCATGTATCGAGTCGGAAGCCTGGACCTACACAGCTCAACATACTCTAGAGCTGAAGGGAACCAGCATGTGTTTTCAAGCCGTCGGCTTGGGCAAGCCTGTGAAACTTGGAATCTTTTGCTCTGAGGCGAATTCCAGATGGGAACCGGTCTCCGACTCGAACCTCCATCTAGCTTCCAATTCCTCAGATGGAACCCACATGTGTGTGGACGTTGACTCGGACCAAAATATTGTCACTAATCCGTGCAAATGTTTAAACAGAGATCAGAAATGTGACCCAGCAAGCCAATGGTTCAAGATCATTACAACCACTAGAGACCCAGCTGGCTCATCATCAAATGTCATCAAGTCATCATTGGATCGGTTGCCGGAACTCATCTCTATTTTCTCAGGAAAATTAGGGCATTGGCCACAACGGATGGGTGCAGGTGGACAAGAAGGACGTATGGCCTAACAATGATGCATACTCAGTCAGGATTGGTTGTTGATTTTATATGATATATATACCATTGTATTTGTAGAGAGGATATGCATCTACCAAGGCCAAGGGGATGATTTGAAGATTGTAAGCAGGTACGATTAATTTTTAAAATAAACTTAAAATGGATCAGCTCATCATCACCATCATCAATTTACCTAACTTTGCTGATCATTTAGATCCCAAAAGAGAGCAAACTGTCGCACAACTTCAACAGGGCATAACTTTGTCATCTACTAATGAATTTCAATGATTTTTATGGCATTTGGCTGAGTTTATTTACTAGGTCAAATGAGCCGATCAAAGTTATACATACTATATACAGTAAATTTTGACCTGCAATTCTTTACTTATCAGAGAATAGTATAACGATTGATTAAATAGTACAATTGGGTGCAGTCAATAAGCTGTCTGTACTCAGGTAACTTGAATACATCACTTTCCAAATTGGGTAAACATTCTCCTTTGTAATCAGTGATTGTATCTGATCATAATCAGAAAAGAAAGTATAATCTAATTAGAAAATATGGTACTCACTAGAACAAATAGGGGTTCTATGTATAGAAAAGAACATGGAGTGCTGTGGATGTTAATGAAAGTAAGGAGGGTCTGAACACCCAACTTTCAATTTTCCTTACATTTTTGTGTGAATTTCCTTTTAAAGTTTTCCGTTTTTAGGATCCGGTTCAAGTTATTTATTTTTTTTATTTATAACCCAAAGATACTGCACCCGGCACCAAGAGCTGGTGGCGCTGTCTCAGCCTGCCATACCTATGATCGTCGTGCCGGCAGCGTAAAACTCATGAGGCTAGGACCCCTGCCCCTGGGGCCTACGCGTTGGCTTGTGCAAAGGGGCAACATCTATGAGAATCAAACCGTGACTGCCCGTCTAGCAGCCAAGGTCCCACCCCACTATGCCAACCCCGCTTGGAGGCCGGTTCAAGTGAATTGGAAGAACAAATTTCTCCTCCCCAAATTACAGATCAGATTCAGAGGAAAGACCAATAAAGCACTTTGAAATGCTCAGCATGTGGGCAGCCCAGAGTCTAGGGATGTAAACAGTTAGGATTCACGTCAAATATCTGATTGAATCTGAATCCATTTAGTAAAATTTTGTAGCCAAAATTGGATCCAATTAATAATCAAATCCGGACTTAGTATCGTGTTTTGCATCCGAATCTGAGTCGGAGTCCAAATAAATTCTGAATTCGACTAAGATCTGGCTTCAAATACAAGTATTGGATTTTAAGTTTCTCGAATCTTGATCCAGTTTTAGCTGACGCCCATCCGACTCTAGATCCAATAAGTTCAAACTTGGTAATGCCTGGATCTGACCTGAGTCCAACCCATTTACATCCTTACCAGAGTCCTAGACAATTCAAAGCTAGGGCGTTGAACATGAATTAGTGACCTGTTTGGCAAAACCAGGCTACCAAATCTGTTAATAATAATAGTGATTGTTAATAGGTCCAAGGTGATAATGCACCATCAAATGGTTCTTCATCTTGACATGCCTAAGGTTCTTATGGTTATGGGATTTTAACGCCAGGCTTCCATGAACTCTGCAATTCCAAATAACCCCAATTGTGGTTCATCCTAGGATTGACGACATTTGGGATGCTTAAAATCCCATCTCTAATCCAACTTTTATTCAATTTGGTTGCATATTTGGATACTCAAGTTCAAAATTTTGGTGAATGGCAATTCTTGCAAGGCTCACATACACCTGTTTATTTGGAATGTGAAAAGAAAAAACAAGAATGAAACCTTTGCTCCATTAAATTATCATCAGGACACTTTTGACTCGAAGCAGTAACCGAGCCACTATGAACAGATCTCAAGCCGAAGCTCCATATCCAAATTGTAAAAAGATAAAGATAATAAGGTCACAACAATTGTGCCATCAAAGTTACCAAAATCTATGGGATTTCAAGAATCAAATGATGGTTGTAAATATAAAAAATCCACAAACAACTATTTTTAAATTGATTTTATTTAGAAAAGATTTATGGGGCTTATCCAACCAGCTGGCTCTCTTGAGCCGAGAAATAGTATAAAATCAGCCAAAACTCTGGATCAAGATCAAGTGTGATTTGCATCGATTCACATGGAGGAGGAAGCAATCCGGTGGTACCATTGGCTTGAGATCAGCCTAAAAACACCCTCTTGGGAGTCCTTTTTTAAAGTATTGGTAGTGAGATTTGGCCCTTCCGTGTACATGAATTGGAATGTGTCGCTCTCCAAAATCTGATGCCGATAAGATTTTTTTACCAACAAGGTTTGAAAATATTTTGAAAATTAAAAAAACAAATATTTTAAAACTCACTTTCATTTTTAAAAAAAATGATGAAATCTGTCCGCTCCCTACAAAATTGAGTATTTCCTTCCCAAATGGCAAGGAGAGACTCAATCAAGGTTGAGATCTTTACCCCAGACAATCTTTTCTTCAGCTTTCTTGAACCATAAAAAGTGAATCTTTAATGTAAACTTGGATGATGGACCCAATCCAAGAAAGTATGTTTTTAATTAGAAGGTGTGCGAACAATCTAAATTTCTCAAGAAAATTAAAGAAAATAATGAATTAAAGTAAAAGAGAGGAGCGAGAAACTTAGTTGAGTTTCTTGAAAACCCTAATCCCTTCCTCGCAAAAATCCAGCATGGTGGCAGCGTCTTGAGCTTGGTGATGTTGACGCGTTAGTGGGAAAAGGGGGGTTTTCATGTAAGAGCAAGGTTCTTGTAATGGAATATCCAAGAAAAGAGGTTTCTTGAAAAAAAAAACCAAGAAAATCATAATCTTGGGAAAAAGAACCCAAAAAAGCAAAAAAATATATAGAGAATTCAAAATTTAATGAAATTTGAACTTACCTCAGGGCCTCCTCCCTGGACAATGAAGGTTGTGTAGGTTGATCTATAGTTGGGCAACACTTAGAGAGAGAGAGAGAGATTTGGGAAGCAAGGGATTTTTCCCACCCAAAATCTAAAAACCTACAATTATGATGAAACAATTTTTCAAAAAACAAGACAATTTTTTGAGGGGAATGTTTTTTTCGAAAGGGAAAATTCCAAAGGGACTTGGGTGCTCAAGAGAGGACTTGAAAGCTTTCTTTGAGTATGAGTTGGAAAGGGAGGAATGAGTGAGTGAGTGAGTGGGTGGGTGGGTGGGTGGGGGGGAGGTATTTATAGGTTTTGGAGCCCCTGATTCCCTTAAAACACACCACACACCCTAAGAAATTATTGCCACTGGGTCTAAACATGGGCTGGCGAGTATTGGGTATTGCCATCATCTATTTAGTGGCAATACTGTGTATTGACGTTAGGAGCTGGTGGCAATACACGTATTCTCGCCAGCCTTAGTTGGTTGTAGCCCTTCTTCGCATGGGTGTAGTGTTTTGGCTATATCTTGCAAATCGTGCATTGTATTTATGCATGGTTTAGTGCGTTAGAAAGATAACATCCTCCTCCATAGAAATTTGTGGTCTTATACTTGACCATTTGGTTGGTTAAAAAATTGACTTGAAGTGAGCCTTACCTTCTAAAACTAAAATTTATTTTGCTCATAACTTTTCACTCCGTTGTCAGATCAAAGTGAATTTTATTTGGTTGAAAAGCTTGAATCCTGGTGTGAGTTTTATGAAAATGTTTTTTAAAATAATATTTCTAAATAAAATCAAGTGAAAGCCAGACATCAAAAATATAAAAACAGGCTCGCACGAGTAGTGGAGTCTGAGTCGATCTTAGAGAATGGGAAATACTTTGTATTCAACACAAAATCTAACTACTCTTTATTGTCAAAAATAAAAATCAATTATTTGAATTAATAAGGGAGAGAATGTAGCCCTCTGCAGAGGACTTTAAACAATAATTGACGGCCTTATTACAACCCAAATAATTAAAATAAAAATAAAATAAAAGCCCAATCTAAAAATAAAATAAAAGGTCTTTAGTACTCTTAGTCCTTAGTAGTCCCCTTCTTTTGTTTTTCTTATTTGCATATTACTTTGTGGTCCCTCTAAAAGCTTCCTGAAGGCACTTCTGAGGGCTTGAAGGGACCTCAGAGGGTATTTTGAGGGCACGAAAAGGGCTCTACAGCACGTTCCAATGCTTCCCTGCAAATCATAAAAACAAGAAACAACGCGGTACGACAAAAACTAACGAGAATTTACTAGCTAATGATTAAAAAAACTAAACAGAAACAAGATTTGAATTAACTAAACTAAACTAAACATTAACTAATCTAAACTAAACATTAACCAAACTATGAACTAACTTGTAACAACCTACACTAAATGACAAAATAGCAAAACCACCTAACTAACTACACAAAAACTACTAATTTGCTAACAAACTAATTCACGAAACTAATTAATTCAAGAAATCAACTAATAACTAATTTAACTAATTTAATATAACCTATATGCTGTACAGTTTATGAATGTAAACTAATAAATAAAACTGAAATATACAAGTAACCTAAGCCATGCTAAAAATCAAAGGAAATAATAAAATAAAAATCGACTAACTTAATCTAATTAGCTATGCATGATAAATAAGACTTAATAACTCTAAAACACCTAACATGAATCCAACGTGATTTAAACTACTAAAGTAATTACAAACTATCCAAAACTATTAATCTTGATTAAATAATTAATCTATGAATCACCTAACAAGAATAAACAAAGATATTGACTATGATTGTTTTCACTAAACAACAAAAAATAAAACTCAACGTTGAATCAATGAACTAACCACCTATTCATTAAAAACTAAAATAAACTAATTAGACTATGCATATACGTTAACTAAAAAAACAAAAAACAAAAAACAAAATCAATAAAGTATGCTAACCTATGCTGTGTAAAAACATTAATCAACTAACCTATGTAAACTACGTTGATAATACCTATCTAATATACTATATACTAACAAAGAAGGAAATCAATCACGCAACAAACAAAAACATAAAAAAAATAAAACCATGAAACATGTTACCAAATTAGTATCAAACCATTAATCAAACCGACTATAGGTGACTGGCGAAAATAAGATGAAACCAAAAAAAAAATGCTTAGTCGACTAATAAAGAGAACTAATGACGCAAAACGCTGCACTATGCTTTCGATTTTTTTTCTTTTTTTCTTTTAAACTAATAAGCAATCTAACGGACTAAAACTAATCTAATATTTGATTAAACTTAATGGCAAGTATTGAACAAAAACTAAAACAAATAAGCATGATCTAGTTGATGCAAAAAAAAATAATTCGAAAAACTATGCAAGATGCTAAACCGGCTGAAAGAAATTTATTTACATGATCTAAAAGAAAATAAATGAAAGGAACATGCTGCAGCCTATTCTACACTAGATCTAATCCTAAACTAATCAAGGATCAAGAAAACAAAATATAAAACCTATATTAAAACTATGATCTACTTAAATCAATATTTTTTAATGCACAAATCAAGAAAACGACTAATTGGATTAAAACAAAATCTGTATTTTCTTTCTTTCTTTATTTTTTTCAGATGCAAGATATGCAATAAACTAGATTAATATGCAGATGCTGCAATGATCTAACAAAACTATATGTCATGCTATGCTTTATGTGATGCAAAACTAGATCTATGGTGAAACAGGGGAGAAAAAAAGCAAACCATCGCGGATCACCTCTGACAGATTGGATGAGAAGAGAAGATGGTCTTTCCCAGCTGAACACACGCCTCCCTAACAAAAAGCACGGTTGCCGACGAGAGATTGGATGTGAAAAGAAAAGAAAAATTGAAGAAGAAGAAGAAGAGCAGGGGAGAAATCGGCAAGGATCGAAAACGAGGGAGAAAGAGAAGAGAGAGAGGGAGCAAAGGGAACATTGAGGCTACTGGAAAAAATGTCCTCTCAGCCCTCAAAACCATTATTTATAATCCCTAATTAGGTTAAAATTTAAAATTTCAAAAAGAGTTTGATAATTTTTCTTTATTTCCAAAATAGGGTCTCTTTCTGAAGAATGTGTTTTTAAAAGGGATATTTTTCTAAAACTCATTCAAAATAATTAAGTCCTAATCTAACTAAATTACGAATTAGAAAAAAAATCTATCTAATAAAAATACCAAAAAAATGCAGGGCAAGCTTTGAAATACGTGATTTTTTGATAATTTCTATTTCAATACAGTTTCTCAAAACTAATGATAAAAATATATTTTAATGCAATTTTACACTGGATTATACATAAAATAAGATGAATAAAATACAAATATTATGCATGATTAAATATCCCCATGCTTATCATTTGCTAGTCCCCGAGCGAACTGAAGCAAAAATTAAAATACTAAACTAATCAAAACAAAAACCTAACTCACTTTCGTAGGAATCACGGTTGCATTTAGCGTATGCAACAAGCCCTTTCAACCCCTGGATTACCCCAGTGGACGAGTAAGGTCTCGTGAGGGTTTGCAGTGATGCTACCCACAAACATCTCTGTCATGTATGCATAACAATTCAACTTCAAAAAGCATTAGGCAATTGAGAAGTTTGTTTTCACAAATATTTCATACCATTGCATTATCAAAACATGATTAGAGTCTTTCATAGGCCATCACAGAATACAATATTTTCTTTCACTTTTCTAGATAGCATAATTATTTAGGTTTTATTCTAAAAAAAATCAAATAAGTACATGCCATTATTCACTAATCCTCACTTATATAGTTTATGCACAAGTTTTCTCAATATTTGCTTCTAAGCAGTGAACTTTTTCTTTTATGCTCTTTTCTTTTTCATTCTTTGATTTTCAATTTTTTACACTTTTTTCTTTCTTTCTTTTTTTTGTTGAGCACTATTTCAAATTTTCAGTTTTGTAACCCGTGTAACAAGCTTTGGGTCAATGACTCCCAGGCCAGATGACCTTAGGGCACCATATACAAAATATCCCTCAGAATTAATCGCTAAAGTCATTAAACCTTCAATTTTTATAGTTTACGTTTAGCTTGCTTCTCTGTCATGTGCAATGTCAACATCTATTAGGCTATCTATAAAGTCCATGTAATGGGCTTTCGGGCCGGTGGCTCCCAAACCAGATAGCTTTAGGGCATCAGGTGTAAACACCCCTCAGGCTCTACTTGCTCGAACCAAATAGGCCACAGATATCAACTAGACATAGAAGTGACTTCCTTCGTTATCCTTTTCAACATAGGAATCAAACACTTCAACTTGTGTCTGAGCTCCCAACTACTCGGGAATATGAAGATATCAAACAACTAAACATATGCTCTTCTTCACTTTTTGAGCTCATGAATGCAATATTGTTCATTTGCTTAGTTTTTCAAAAATAAACTGTGTATATTCACACTTATGATTCAAAATAAACTCTAACATGCATCTATCATCATTTCTTTGAAATCCACATAAACAACTACGGTTTTCTAAATCCGTGTCAGAAAATTTTTTTGTGGGGCTTAAAAATCCTCTAAAAACATTAGATTTTGCAAAGTAGTTATATAAGTTCAAATTCATTCCTTAAAAGCCCAATTTTTATGAGTTGTCATCAAAAGTGCAAGTACAAAGACATAAAATTTTGGGTGTACAAACTACATCCTCCCCCATGCTTGAATGACACTGTCCTCAGTGGCAATTCTTCATACTTGCATGAAACTGAGTGAATGCATATGAGAACAAAAATAACTGGGAGAAAAGGGGTAGAAGTCACCTGATCCACACAATGGTACTTTACCTAATACGACATGTGAATAGGTCTACAAAGGTTCCACATGTCTACATGTTATGCAACTCATAAAAATATACAAAAAAAAATTCAATGCATACATGTTCTATCATTCACGCTTATGAAGAAAAACTATTTAAAAACAGAAAAACTACTAAAGCTACTAATAGTACATCATAAATATGGGTTGCCTCCCATAAAGCGCTAGGTTTTACGTCCTCAGCCAGATGGATATCTGGAGACCCTTCATCATCCATGAGATCAATAGATGTGAAGTCATGCTCAATTAGGAGTTCTGAGGAAAATGACATCATCTGTGACACTACGCACTATGTTTCCTCTAACTCTATCCCTATGGACTCTACGGTGACTCTCTAGACTGAAAGGAAGGAGTTTAGTCTCCCTGTGGAGACCATTCTCAAATGATGAGTCATAAACCAAATAATTAGCAAAACACACATCCAACTGCAGATCAGATTTCTTCCCTGTGATGTCTGCCACCTGAAAACAATCGTAATGTCTTGTCGCTCTCGTGGCAACATCAAAGATATGTAATCATAAGTGCTTGTTGCCGAAAGAAACCTCCATCTCCCCAGTATGATAATCGATATGAGCATGGGCAGTGACCAAGAATGGTCGGCCCAGAATGATGGGGATTTGGCGAGCGACATCAGTGCCCTCTATGTCTAAAACAAAAAAAACAATATGGAAGTAAAAAACCTCGACCTTGACTAACACATCTTTTAAGATTCTTTGTAGACGCTTGGTAGACCTAGCAGCCAACTGTAAAACAGTAGTCATGGGATTCAAATCTCCAATCCTGAAAGTATTATGTAGGAAACCCAACAAAATATTCACACTTGCCCCAAGATTGAGCAGTGCATGCTCAATAGTCATGTTCCCTATAACACACGAGATAATCAGTGCCCTAGGATCTTTGAGCTTGAGTGGGGCTTGGTGCCAAAACACGGAGCTCACCTGCTCAGTCAAGAAGATTGTCTTAGGCAACAACCTTAATTTTCTCTTATGCGTGCAAAGTTCTTTGAGAAACTTTGCATAGGTAGACACTTGTTGGATAACATCAAGCAGAGAGATGTTTATGTGGACTTGCTTGAACATGTCAAGCATCTCGTGCATGCCTGCCCCTTGCTTGCCAAAATCAATCGGTATGGTTAGGGCCTGAGGAAAAGGGGCTCTAGGGATATACGAAAGAGAAGGCATAGGTCGTGGGCCCTGCCCGCTTTCCTCGGGCCTGGTGAAAGAGATCGACTGGTCAATAGGTGTGGCAGTGGGCTCGTCAGTTGACACATGAGTAGGGGAAAATGCATTTCTACTCTGAAGGGTCATAACAGAATTGGCCTGCTCAGTGTGGGACTCTGTGAGGTGCAGACCATAAGACATGGGTTTCTTACCCTTCGGGTTGACGATAGGCTGACTCAGAAGGCTTTCCTCGTTGTGCTTGCTCAAGGCCTCAGCCAACTGTCTCATCTGGATCTCTAGCTTTGCTATTGACTGCGTATGGGTGGTTGATATTTTGGAAGTGGTATTTTTAAAACAATAATTTTCAATAAAAGCTTTGGAAAATCGTCAACCAAAGATATAAAAATCGACTTTCCACGAAGTGGTAAGTACGAGGCGAATCCACAGGGAACAAGAATTACTCAGAATATTTCTCAAAAGTTTAATTTATTAATTACAAATATCAGTCTACAATCACAAATCTACTACAATTACAAATTATCACTAAAATGAAATGGAAAAGCAAATAAGTCTTTTGTTCCACGCCAAGGGTATTCCTGTCTTTTCGCTAATTATCCACTCTTTGCACTTAGACAATAACCCTGAAAAATGATTATGATTTTCAACCTAAAAACAAAGGAAAATGAAGAGTTAGTAATTTATTCTAATAATGCAAGTTAAAAATGCAACTAAACCTAATTTTCAAGCAATTAGCAAAATAATTCCTAATTACAATAAAACAATTAATCAAAATATTAAACAAATTCAAATATCAACTAACCTAAGTCTAACAATGCTGTATGATGCAGATGCAGCTCCTAAGATGCATAAAATACTAAAAACAGTACGAAAATGTTGAAAAGAATGAAATTACCAAGATGCTCCTAACTAGTGTAAAATAGACTTTTGACAGTTCTTTGGAAAACCACAGTTTGACAAAGCAAACGAGGTCCAATTTTTCCAAAATTTATTCTGTTCTATAACTAACAGATTAAATAATCTGACAGTTTTTACAGAATGAAAAAATGATATCTGGAACTCCAGATATAAGCGTTTCAAAACTGGGAAAAATCAGGATATCGCAGGTCCCGAAATTTAAAAACCAGAAAAAGCGGTTTTCACAAAACGCTTAAAAATCAGACCAAACTAACTCGGATCGAGCTGAAATTTGGTCCGAAGTCAGATAACACGCCAATAAAGTGAATAAAAAATGAATTTTTTAAAAACTCAGAATTTTTGCACATGAAATGATGACAGTGCGATAGGGCAAAAATCAGGTTTTTCTTTAAGTGCACTATTTACTTTATAAATCTATTTAAACACTACAAAATGCAAATTAAACCTAATGCAATCTAAATGACACTGAATGACAGTGTATATGCTGCTGGTAAATGCAATTATTCTAAATGACACGAAAATGGAATATAATATGCACTTTATGACTGAAAACTGAATGCACTAATAATGCAATTGTAACTAAGATACTAAAGCATGCACTTAACTATATGAATGAGTAATGCAATTAATATAAACTAAATGCCAATGAACTAACTGAATTACTTACATAAAAAAGAAAAACAATTAACAAACACACATTAAACACACAATGCTAAACTCTAACTAGAACGATTAAATGAATAACTATCTATCTTATACTAAATCTAATATGAATTAATACTAAGATCAACTATCTAGTTACACTAATGAGGTAAGATTAAAGGTTTGACTAGGACTAGGTTCAACTGGGTGGACTCGGTTAGGTTTAGACTAAGGACACGACTCACCTACTTGGGTCAACTAGGTTGACTAAGTTAGGTCAACTATTGTAGACAATGACTAATTTAGACACTTAAAGTTAATATCTAATTAATTAAAGCTAATAAGAAACAAATATGACTCTACTAATTACACGCCTAAAAGATAAGACCTAATTAAAACTTAATTATTTAAGAACCTAATTCCTAACTAAGGTTAATATACTTAACTAAATTAATCATCACTAATTAATTCTAGCTTACTATAGACGGTTAATGAAATAGGCAAGAGTAAATACTCAAAAAGAATAACTTTGGAAAGTTGATAAATGCAAAAATCGTCCAGCTTGAGGTTTGCTTTTACTTACCTTAAGTGTCAATTTAAAAAGGTAAGAGGTGGAAATCATCCAACTAAGGACAGTTACACCTCTTCAATGTCTTTCATAAACTATTTAGGTAAGTAGGTAATTTGGAATAGTCCAATTCAAAATAGTCTCCACGATTTTGACTTACCAAAAATTATTTTCAACACAAATAAATACCTTTTACAAAACCGTTTAAACCTTTTAGAAAGGATTTAAAACTTCAATGTAACTTTCCAAAAAATATTGATTCTCTATTGAACTCAATTTCAACTTGCCTAAATGAGGGCCAACGATTTTTGGGCAATCAATTTTTCTCAAAACGTTTTTTCTTTTTGGAGTAATGACTCTACCTTTTTAACTTTCCTAAAACCACAACCAAAACATTTCCTATATTACCTCTAATGAATGTAGCCACTAAATGAAACTACCTACCTAAGGAAACTTACTACAATTCTCATTAAAAACGTCTAAAACTAACTCCCCTAATACAATGTATCTAGACACACTAAAAACACTTACCTAAATTCTAAAACTTACCAAAATGCTAACAAACTACCAAAAGTAGCCTAGAGCTCGACTGGATCTCTAATGGATGTCGCCCCACCTTGGGGAAGAAGACTATGTGATCATCGCAAAAAATTTTCTCTCGTAATATTCTCTCTCTTCCTTCTCTTTTCCTTTTCTAACCTCTATTTTCCTCCTTTTTGAAGGGAGAAAAATAAAAGAGAGAAAAGAAGAGAGAAGAGAAAAGAAAAGAAAAGAAGAGAAGAGAAGAGGAATTCTTTTGCGGTTCTCACTTGACCTTAATTTGAAAATATTTGAAAAAATAATTCGCCTCCATTTTTTAAATATTTGCGGGAAAACTAAGAGACGGGATCTGCTCGTCGGTACGAGGTTCGACCGTTCCTGGCACCTTTACCAGGGGTAATCGAACCAAGGGTCGAATTCATGCCTTTTGCTTTGCTAAGAAATTATCTAAGAATTTATTCTAAGTTTAGATGCACAAAGAATCATGCTTATGAGAAATGCAAAGATGTATGCTCTTTTTGAAAATGATTTGAAATTTTCTAAGTGTTTCTGAGATGAATCTGATAAGGGAGTGAAGAAATGATTTCTAACTTAGAACTTAAGATTTACAGTTCTAAGTTTTTGGGATAATCAGAACTTGGCAAATAATCTAGACTTTTTGAAAGGAAGGATCTTGAATTTGAGATAAAAGGAGAAGAAAGAAAAACTTCAAAGTCATAAATGGACTTTGAATCAGAATAGAGATGAATTGGAATTGAATTCTAACTTTTGAAATTTGAAATAAGAATGAAAATGTGGGAAAAATAGAATTGAGAAATAGAATTGATTTGAAAGTTGGAATTTCAAGATGAAATCTGAATCCAAAGTTTGGATTCTAAATAGAGTTAGAGATTTAAAATCGAATTCTGGATTTAGAATCCGAAGTGGGAATTGGATCTGAATTCTGGAATCCAAGATGAAATTGGATTCTGAATTTTTAAATGGAATTGGATCTAAGATCTGAGATCAAAAAGTGGAATTGGGTTCTGGATCCTAGAATGGATTTGGATCTGAATTCTGAGATCCAAAGTAGAATTGAGTTCTGGATCCTAGAATGGATTTTGGATCTGAAATCTGAGATCCAAAGTAGAATTGGGTTCCGGATCCTAAATGGAATTTTGGATCTGTAATCTAAGATCCAATGTAGAATTGGGATGTAGATCCTAAATGAAATTTGGATCTTAAGCCTGAGATCCAAAGTAGAATTGGGTTCTGGATCCTAAAATGGATTTCGGATCTGAATCTGAGATCCAATGTGAATGGGATTCTGGATCCTAGAATGGATTTTGGATCTGAAGTCTGAGATCCAAAAAGTGGAGATTGATACTTGGAAATCTGGATCCAAGTTGAGATTAGGATCTAACTTTGGATTTTTGGAATTTCAAAATTGATTTTTGAGAATGAATTTCAAAGTCAAATTGGACTTTGAACTTGAACTTAAAATTTATAAAATGAATCAAGTTGAATTTTAAACTTTGAATTTGATTTCAAAGTTTTGGAAATGAGATAGAATTGAAATAGGAATTTGAAGAAGAGATATTCACAATCACTTGGATTTTAAAAGGAATTTTTGAAAATATGATGCAATTCTATCCTAAATGATGAAATGCATTTAAAGAATTTGAATTTGGAATTTTGAAAAGCTATTTCATTCTTTAAATGAATTAAAAATGAGGTTGAAGACATAATACATCCCTGACTATGGTCATTGAATGTATTATATAATAACTACATTTAAATTCAAGTGAAGAATAAAATATATTTTTTGTGCTTTTATAGAATTTAAATGAAATTAACTCTCAATATACCCTGACTATGGCCATTGGTATATATATTGAGTTAATTTTAGATTAAATTCTGATAAAAGAAAAAAAACATTTAAAGAAAATATGATGATTTTGAAAAAGGATCCAGTGTGGATCCAATGTTATTTCATAAAAGATAAAAATACTAAGTTTTGTTTACATCCCGACTATGGCCGTTGATGTAAATCATCAACTTAGGATTAATTTACCTCTTACGAAATGGTGCACGTGCCATTCGTGTTTCACCATTGTGAGAATTTGAGAAATAAAGGCAAAAAGCATGAAAATGAGCCATTTATGACATTTACAATGCTCATACATTCTATCTAAAGCAAGGAATGTAAGTTCTAATTAAGACCTAACTATTACAACACATAAAATTGAATTTACAACTCCCAATAATGCTCTTTTCCACATATTTTCTGCAAAAGTGGGCTAATATAATCACAAGGAAAGATGACAATATCACATGAGATCAAGAAAGCAAGTAGTGAAATGAATTTAAGATGTATGTGAGAGTCTCTCTCTCTCTCTCTCTCTCTCTCTCTCTCTCTCTCTCTATATATATATATATATATATATATATATATATATATATATATATATATATATATATATATATATATATATATATATATATATACTAAAAGACAAGACTTAGATCCCATGAGGAAAGACACATGATCATGCTTACTCTATGATGGAGATACCCAAATTAATGATGATGCCCAAATTTTAAGACCTATTGCAAGGATTGAACTCACACACATTCATCTAAATGTGATACCTAAGTTTGATGGAGGTGATGCTTGTGAATTTTAGCAACAGTGAGCTACCATGAAAAGCTCATGGCAGAGTAAAGGCTGAATGAAGGTTATGTAAACCTGGATTAAGTAACTAGAGTGAGCATATCATAATATGCTGGGTGAATTGAGAGAGCGATGGCTGCGGCAAATGAATATACAGGTGAGTATAAGGAGTTGTGTTGTTAATGAGTACACGTTGGGGAGAATGAAGGCATAACAGAGTTGGAAATATCAAGTGACAAGTGGTAATGTAGGTTGTACAGGGTTGTTAGGCTGCTGGGAAAAGTGGACTGTTATCATCGCAAAATTTTTAACTTTTGCGAGTCAAACTGACCTTTGAAATAGTTTTTGAAAATAACTCGCCTCCGTTTTAAAATGCGGGATTATTCCAAAGAATGGGACTCGCCTGTCGGTACGAGGTTCGATCGTTCCTGCCACCTTTAACAGGGGTAATCGAACCAAGGATCAATCTACTGCTCTGCTCTATTCAACTTGTCTAAATAATATTCTAATTTCTAAATGCACATAGAATCAGGCATGTGCTATGAATTTCTAAAAATGCACATTTGAAAACATGATGTTTGCTTTGAATATTGAAAATAATTGGAAAATAAACTCTTTGAAAATCATGAATCAAGGTTGAGATACTGTATTTGAGAAAGTGAAAATCGATTTCTGAAGAATCTAGAGGTTTGGTGAAAATCGATTTTGAGAAATATGAAATAACTTTGGAAAACTTGATTTCTTTGAATTCAAACTTTGAAATTGAAAATATAACTTGGAAAATCGAATTTGGAACTTGGGAAATACTTGAAATATCATTGGCAAATCCATATTTTGAGAAAATTCGATTTTGAATAAGACTTAGGAAATTTTGAGAAAATGATTTCTCTGAATTGAAATTTGAATTGGAATTGGCAAATGCATGAAATGAATGAATATGAATTTGAGGAATTGAGAAATACTTTTTGTATTTTTGAGAAATGCAGTGCATTTTGAAGTTAGCCTAAGAGTGTAGGCTGAATGTGGCTAATGTGAAGATCATAAATCTAGGTATCATTCATATTCTGACTATGGCCATAAATACGAATTCCACCAAATTTATAAACTTCATAAAAGCTAGTGCATGTGCCATTCGTGTAGACCATAGTGAGTTTGAATATGCATGAATCATCATCCATCACACATTAACATTATTTAAAAAAAAAAATAAACTATATGCAATGCTGCCTAAGCTAAGCAGGAAATGTAAATTCTTATTCCAAAGTTTAATTTAATTTACATCACTAATTGAAATTTAAATACATGAAAAATAAAGTCTTCAATGTACCTGCAAAACTAGAAAACTTTGTTAGTGATGATATGTTGGCTTTTCTAGATTTATCCAGCAATATCAGGAAATTGCTGGATTTTGCTAGATATAAGCCTTTTTGCCATGATTTCTTTAAATCAAAATTGATAAAATATGAAATAAGATTGAAAAAATAAGGAAGATAAGATTTGAAATTTCGAAATTGGGGTCAAAATGACCAAAATACCCCTATTAACAAGACTATGGCCTTGAAATTAGGGTTTTTAGAAATATATTTGGTAAAATGCAAGTTTTGAAATACAAATGAGAATAAATCAAACTAAATATGCTATGACATTATTAAAAATATGAAAATTAGGGTTAGGAATTTCGAAATTGAGGTCAAATGACCAAATTGCCCCTGATAGCAAGACTATGGCCTTGAAATCATGGTTTTTAGAAAATATTTTGGTAAAAACTTAGGTTTTATGCACTAAATGAAATCAAATGAGCATCAAATTAAACCTAAAGCATCCTAATATGATTATGAATATGATTAAACCCTAAAAATATATGCTTATGCACGAAAATTCAAGAATATCACAAATTTTGTGATTTTTGGAGTGTTTTGGAATTCTTCGGGTGCCCTGTTTTGCAATTCAAGCCATTCAAGTATCAAACGGATTCTAAAAATCCTCAAAATTGGTAATTGCACTTGTGATATCCCTAATATCAAATTAGAATTATAAAAATATTTTTTTGGCATTAAATTAATCCGAAAATTGCATTAAACCCTAAAAATATGCTATTTTTAACCTAGTTCACCAACCAGTCTCAATCCAAGACCCGAACCAGGGGTCAAACCTCCATGGAAATCTATGAAATTTTACAGAGAACAGATAGACAGAAAAACAAAACTTTTCCTTTTTACAGATTTGAAAAAGCTTTTAAAACCAGGGAGATCCTTTTCCGACAATCCGGACTTGAATATATTGATTTTAACTTTGGTCTTAACTGATACTTTCAATTTAAAATTCTGGTATAAATAGCACTGCTCATTCAAATTATCTGATATTTTAACAGTGAACAGTTGACAGAAAAATAACAATACTCACTTTTTACATATTATGAATCGGATCTGTAGTTTGGGATTTATAAACAACACAAGTCTGATTAGGGTTTTGGAAAACCCTAACGAGTTTTAAATTGAAAATCAGAGTCTCTGACAGAGGAAAAATACTAAACAGTAATAAAAAATTCTGAAAATTTCACAGTAGATAGATCTAATCAACATGAATCCATGGCACTTTACAGATTTCAAATCAGATATAAGATGAGAAAAATATCATAACAGCAAGTTACCCTCTTGATTTTAACAATGATTTTAAAATTTTAAAAACCCAATTTGATGTCTGATTTTTTCTGACAGAGTTTCCGAAATCCAAAAACTCTGATTTTTTTACAGTAAATCAATAACATATGCATGCATCACATATAAAAAAATCAGAAATTAACAGCACATATTTCAATCCGAAACAGGATGCTCTTTTCTGTTCTAAACTAAAAAACACACAGAAATCTAAGAAACTTGAGAAAATATGCATTAACTAATGAAAACAATAAAATAAACCATAAAACAGTAAATAAAAATGATTTCTATACTATAGAACGTAAAACAAACATGAATAAACCATGAAAATAAAATAGAAGCAGGGAATCAATGGCTGGAATTTAATATTACCTTTAAAACATAGATTTAACCCATTAAAAGGGTAAATCACATGTTTTATTGGTTAATAATGCAAAAGATAATGCTAAAATCGATTTTAATGGATTAGAATCCCTGTAAACACCATGAAACAGAGTTAGATCACTTTTTTGAACCTCTCTTGAGGTTCTTGGACTTGAATCCATGGTTTAACCCATGAAGGGGATGGCACCAATGGGTAAAATTGATTTAAAACATGAAAAAGCATTGAATAAAACTAAAAAAAATATTAAAAATATTACCTTGGTGCTTGCAGCTGCAATGGAGGAAGGTGGAGATGCTGGAGAGGAGAGAGAACCCACGAAAATTTGAGAGAGAAAAGACCCCCTTTTGACCCCCTTTAGGTCCCCTATTTATAGTAATTTTTTTAGGTTTTTAAAAATCACAATTTTGAAAATTTTGGACTCTCCCAAGGGGGCGATTTTTGTAGAGGATTACCTATATACCCCTAAACTAAATTATCCTAAATAATGCCTAATTAACCCCTAGATTCTCCTAAAAAATCCCCAAATGTAATGCCACTTAGCATTTTTAACATTTGAGTTTTAAAACACCTTTTAAAAACCTTTAAAAACACTAGTTTTAAAAACTAACTTTCAAAATGAGTTTTGAAAATAAATTTTAACTCTTCTAAACCCCTAACACTAATCAAGACACTGACTAACCCTAGTCTAGCCCTGACTTACTCGAATATGGCGCCACCCCGAGTGGGCCCTACTTGAGTTTTAAAAAAAAAACGATTTTAGAACCTGAAATTGAAGGAGTTTTCAAAAGAGATTCAAAAGTAAACTTGAAATTAAAAGTTTTGAAATGGCACAGAGTTCCAACTGGGTCAGAACTCCTCTGGATATGGCGCCAACTGAGTGGACCCCACATCAGAGTTTTGAAAATTTGAAATAAATACTGAAAATGGCTTTGAAAAGGGGTTAAAATCAATAGTTGAAATTCAAAGATTTTTGAAAATAGAGTCTCAAGCGAACTGGACTTTGGGCTAGAGTCCTGGATTTTTAGGACTCTGTGATTTTGGTTTTTAAAAGCCAAATAAAGAAATTTTTGAAAAGATTTCATCGAAAATGGTGAAACAAGTCAGAAAATACTGTCAGGGTTAGACTCCTAACTCAATCAGGACTCTGAAATAGAGTCCTAGATTAACTGGACTATACAAAATGACCTAATTTTTGAAAACAAATGGAAATAAGTGAAAAGGGAATAAAAACAGACTTCAAAACCGACTCCTGACTGGACTAGGACTCCGGGATAGAGTCCTGATCAGACTAAAACTCTAGATTTTTTTGGTATTTTCTGAAAAACAGTTGAAAGAACTTGTTAAAAAAACAACGAATACTGGAATAAAACAGAGTTCTGATTCAACTGAGACTCTGAGGACAAAGTCCTGATTAAACTAGGACTCTCAGATTTTTGGATTTTCTGAGAAAACAAATGAGAGAATTTTGAAAAACAGTTAAAAACAGGATAAAATTGAAGTTTTGGTTCAGAGTCCTGATCTGATTAGGACTCTGAGAAAGAGTCCTGATTCGATCAGAACTCTAAGAATTTTAGTTTTCTGATAAGCAAATGATGAAATTTAAGCAAAGCTTTTTGAAAACTAGTGAAAATGAAGTGAGAAAATCAATTTTGGATAGAGTCCTACTTCGATCAGGACTCTGGGGTAGAGTCCTGATTTGATCAGGACTTTGAGATAAAACTTCAGAATTTTAAAATTCTTTGATAAAAGTGTAATAGTTTTGGTAGATTGAAAGATTTCTAAAAGATTCTCTCAAAATTGAAATCAGGATCAGAGTCCTGATCCAACTAGGACTCTCTGAACATAGTCCTTTTTTAACTGAAACTCTGAGTTTCTGACTCATTTTGAAAGATTTTGAAAGATTTGATTGAAAATGGATAAAAATAGCTGTAAAAGATTAGAGTCCCAATCCAATTGAAACTCTGAAGAAGAGTCCTGATCCGACTGGACTCTTGAAGAAGAGTCCTGATTCAACTAGGACTCTGAGATTTTGGCCAAAACAGAAGATTTTAAAAGGTTTTCTTCAAAGACAGGTAAAAAGGTAGTGAAAAGTAGAGTTTTGATCCGACTAGGACTCTGGAAAAAGAGTCCTGATCTAATTAGGACTCTAAGATTTTTGAGATTTTTGAAGGAATCCAGAAGCGACACCACCTAAATGGGCCTCATCTGAGAATTAAAATCAATTGAAATTGAGTTTGAAATGAATCCAGATCGTTTTCTAAGGAAGTATTTCAAAATATAAGGTCCTGGGGGTTAGAAAATGACAAAATGTTGAATAAAAACCCAGGTTTTGAAATTGATTTTTGAAAGAAAAAGTTTTAAAACTCAAATATGGATTGAATATTTTAAAAACAGGAGTGCTGGATCTCGAAAATGAGATGGGATGACATGCAATGCAATGAAATGGTATGCCGAATGCATGCAATGATATGCAATGACACATGAAATGTAAGTACTGGATGAGGGTGAAAATTTGGGGTGTTTACAGATGCCCCTCTTTGCTACTAAGCCGGTATAGGGCCGAGCTTAGTGGCAAAGAAAACATACCAAATTTGAACCATAAAATGCCCCAGTTAGATAAATCTGACTGGGCATGAAAGAATTAATTCAAATGATGATGGTAGATATGAAATGGAGAATAAGGAGAAAATTTTACTCCAAAAAGAAATGAGATTCAAGTTTTGCCCTTAACCTGGATGGGACGGGAAATACCTTATATGGAACGAGGCTCAGCCTTAACCCTTAACCTGATCAGGTTGAAAATGGAATACCTCATCAAGGGAGGCTCAGGTTTGTACCCTTGACCTGATTGGGTGGAAAATGGAATACCTCATAAAAGGAGGCCCAGGTTTGTACCCTTAACCTGATCGGGCAGAAAATGGAATACCTCATCAAAGGAGGCCCAGGTTTATACCCTTAATCTGATTGGGCAGAAAATGGAATACCTCATCAAAGGAGGCCCAGGTTTATACCCTTAACCTGATTGGGCAGAAAATGGAATACCTCATCAAAGGAGGCCCAGATTTATACCCTTAACCTGATTGGGCCAAAAATGGACGGAATCCTCGAAAGAAGAGACTGTGATGGAACCTTCGGATTTCCGCACAATGAATCTGATAAGGGTTTTGCAAAAGGAAGGAAATTGGGGTCTCTAAAGTTTGAAAAGGGATTGATTTTGGGCGCCTCATTGCTGAGACTAATTAACTTTTGAAATTGCCTTTTGCTGAAATTGGTGGCTTAACCTCAAGCCGAAATTGGACTGTCTATGGTGGGACAGTGGGGACACAGAGAAGTGTGCGAATCTGAGAGCCCGTGCGCTCAGATTATACCAAAGAAGGGAAGGAATCTTGAAAACTCCCGTAATCAAGTCCTAAAAGGGATGGTGTCAGGATGCGCCAAAGATGAACCTCAAGCTCTCGCTTCATGCCAGGATAACTAGAAAATATTGTCAGAATGTTGAAAATTGTTGTTGATTCAAAATAATTGAAACTGATGCACATTGTTTTGAAAGTATTCCCTCTTTTCTACCTGAAGTATTATCTCCGACTGGGCTTAACTCCGCAGAATCAAGATTCGAATTCAAATTGCTTGCGATTGGCTTTCTTTCAAGGAAGCTATCAATTTCCTTGATATGGACGGGAAAGAAAGTATTCTTGATATTGCGAGAGCTATTGTTGAAAGAATATTGATAAAAGAATTTCACAAAATTAAAGAAGATTCTTGATAGATTCGACAGTCTGATATCCTGGGATTCTTTTCTCATGATGATCTTTCTGCACTCTTTTTTTTTAGCAGATTGGAGCTCTCTTGGATTTTTCGGGAATTACATCATCCTTCATTTTGGAGATGTCCTGACTTGTCTCTCTCTTTTTTTTTTTGAAGGGTATGTCACAAACTCCTTCATCTCAGAGATGTTCCGATCCTTCTTTTCTCTCAGGAATTATCTTGATAGTTATTGGCTCTTTGGTTGGGAATCTCTTGATGATAGCTGAAATCAAATATCTTTTAGGGTTTGTCGGTAGGCTCATCACACTCGCCTTCATCTCGACGGTGATCTGAACTTTCCCTGGAAGGATCCGTCACAAACTCCGTCATCTTGGAGATGATCCAAATCTTCTTTGGCTCCGGGGGTCGACTCGCTTAATTCGGCTTCATCTTGACGACAATTGAGAGATCCCTTTTGCATATATTTAATTGCAACTTAGGTGATTGAGGAGATATGAAAATTGAGTGGATTTTTTTGTATCATCCAGGATATTTCGACTGTTTTATTTTTCAAGAATGGTCTTTAAAAATGTGCCATTGACTGCGATCAATATCAATCACTCATGGCTTTGCAACAACATTGAATTCTCTTTGCTGGCCATATCGAGGATTTATTCTTCGTCCTTTTGGTTGGCCAATAGAAAGATTTTGAATTTTGAATCCTTTTTCGCGAAAGCTTTGTCCTTTCGGAAGTAATACTGAAGGTATTCTGAAGTAATAATTTTGTGCAATAAAGATTTTTGAAATCAACAAATATTTAATGACAAATTGGCAAAATTTTCTTGAAATCCTTTGTAAAAGCGAGCATTTGAAGCACAACGCAACACATCCATGACAAAAATTCTCTTCTCCTTTCCCCAAAGGAGAAGATTCAGAAATTGGAATTGGGAATTACTCCTCTCTTCCCTGAAGAGGAGGTGTTTGCAAAACGAACTTTCTAAGAGAAATTAAGCTTTCGTCAAAACTTCCTAACATTAGGCTTCTCTTATGGAAAGGGGGCCGGAATTGGTGAGGTTGGTAAATTGGTCATGAAGGAACGAGTTCATCACACTCTCCCTGAAAAGAGGGTCATTCATGATGAAATGGCCTAGTCTGAAATTATGGGGCCACAAGGAAAGCAAGTCTCCGTCGAGTCTCTCCCTATAAAAAGGGTTCCTTGTGTGAAATTTGGAATTTTGTTTTGCAAACGGTTCACAAAGACACGAGTCCCTTCAAACTCTCCCTGAAAAGGGGCTAAGTGAACGAATTGGATAGCATGCGAAAAGAGCGAGCTCCCTCGAACTCTCCCTATAAAAAGGGTCTCTCGCAAGAGAAAATAATTGAAATTGGGTATTGGGTGACTCAAAAGGGTCAAATTTTGGAAATTAGAATTTTGAAATTTGATATTTGAAATTGGAAATTGATAATTGGAAATTGGAAATTTGGAAATTGATAATTGAAAATTGGAAATTGATTGACCCGAAGGTCAAAATTGTGAATTGGTTTACTGAGAATGACATGGGTTCTATAGGGATTCAGCCTAAGAACGACATTGGTTCTATTGAGAACGGCATTGGTCCCGTAGGGGTTCGACCTACGAACTATCAATTCCATAGGAATTTAACATAATGATCATAGCTTAAGAATGAATGATTCCAACTTGTGAGCTTTGACTGGACCAGGTGCTAAACTGGGTTTTTGAGGGAAGATTCGAATCAGAATTCAACTCTTCAAGGAAAACTAGATGAATTGGATTTTGAAAGACAATTCGGGTCGGAACTCGGATCTTCTAGACCAACTCGCAGGATAGTTTGAGTAGAAGTTCCAACTTGTAAAGGAAAGCTAAGCGAATTGGATTTGAAAGAAAATTCGAGTCGGAACTCTGATTTTCTAGACCAATTCTGAATTGGATTTGGAAGAAGATTTGAATCGAAACTCGACTCTTCTAGACCAATTCTAAAATCTAGAGGAAAGAAAATTATACGAATTGGATTTGTAAGAAAATTCAAGTCGGAACTTGGATTTTCTAGACCAATTCTGAATTGGATTTGGAAGAAGATTCGAATCAGAACTCGACTCTTCTAGACCAATTCTAGAATCTAGAGGAAAGAAAATTATACGAATTGGATTTGTAAGAAAATTCAAGTCGGAACTTTGATTTTTCTAGACCAATTCTGAATTGGATTTGGAAGAAGATTCGAATCGGAACTCGACTCTTCTAGACCAATTCTAGAATCTAGAGAAAAGAAAATTATACGAATTGGATTTGTAAGAAAATTCAAGTCGGAACCTGGATTTTCTAGACCAATTCTGAATTGGATTTGGAAGAAGATTCGAATCAGAACTCGACTCTTCTAGACCAATTCTAGAATCTAGAGGAAAGAAAATTATACGAATTGGATTTGTAAGAAAATTCAAGTCGGAACTTGGATTTTCTAGACCAATTCTGAATTGGATTTGGAAGAAGATTCGAATCGGAACTCGACTCTTCTAGACCAATTCTAGAATCTAGAGGAAAGAAAATTATACGAATTGGATTTGTAAGAAAATTCAAGTCGGAACTTGGATTTTCTAGACCAATTCTAAATTGGATTTGAAAGAATATTCGAATCGGAACTCGACTCTTCTAGACCAATTCTAGACATCTAGAGGAAAGAAAATTATACGAATTGGATTTGTAAGAAAATTCAAGTCGGAACTTGGATTTTCTAGACCAATTCTGAATTGGATTTGGAAGAAGATTCGAATCGGAACTCGACTCCTCTAGACCAATTAAAGACATTTAAAGGAAAGAAAAGTTGATAAGTATAAAGATGACATTTGGGACTAGTTCAACTAGCACTAGCATCAGATTTTGGAAGAGTACCAGTACGAGCACTGGATTTTGAAAGATTACCAATACGAGCACTGGATTTTAAATGGTTACCAGTACGAGCACTGTGTTTTAAATGATTACCAGTACGAGTACTGGGTTTTGAAAGTTTACCAGCACGAACACTGGATTTTTGAAAAATTACCAGCACGAACACTAGATTCTGAAGAATTACTAATGGATTTTGATGGAAAATTTTCAGTCTTCACCCTTACGACAACTTGGGTGACTGTCGGGGCCTCAGGATTTATCCCTTATCCTGAATGGGGAGTTCAATGCAAATTGATGTAGATGAATGCAGATGAATGCGAATGAATGCATGCAAATGCAAATGAATGTAGATGGGTGCACATGTGTGCAAAATGAGAGATTTGTTTGATCCTGCCTGCATACAGAATGTTTTGAAGCCAATTTTCAAAATAATGGCCCAGTATAACTGGGGAGTGAGAGTTTGGATGAAAGGATAAGTAGTTGATATTTGATGAGAATTCTCTGAGGATAACGAGGTAAAAACTGACAATGAGCTTCTTGGTTGATCAGAGAGGCACTTTAAAAAAAGTTACCCCTTATAAGAAGACATTTAAACATTTGCAAATGAGGAATATAAAAGATGACGCCAGGCCATAAGAAAGATTGACAAATTTATTAATGCATTGAAGAAGGAAATAACAAATTGATAGAAGAACTGGGACTACATTGTCCCTTCAAAATGACAAAATGATGAAAGTGACATAGTCTCGACATTGTCAATTTTTAGAAAACTTGCTTAGGATGGTCGACTGGTATCTTCCTCATCTTCAATAAGGATATTCTTGTCGATGCAATCTTGAATGATATTCTTCAGGACGAAACAATTCTCAGTGTCATGTCTCACTGCCCGATGAAATTTGCAAAATTTTCCTTTGAATCTGCCCATGATTGTTGCGGGATCAGCTGCTTTAGGTAAACGGATCATATCTTTCGCGAGCATGTATTCCAAAACACTCTCTAGTGTCTGGTCCAAAGGGGTGAACTTTCGATCCGTACTCCAATCCTTGCGCTTTGGCTTTTCTTGATCTTTCTCTTTATGCTGAGGACTAGATTGAAGAGGCCTATCATTGTTGGAGAACTTTCCTTTTTGGCCCTTGGATCCCTCTGAATAGGGATCATGATTCTTCTTATTGCTTTTGCTATCATTGGCAGAAAGAGTGAAGTGAGCCTTCGGAGATTTTACTGTATCTTTCGCGAGCATGTATTCCAAAAAACTTTCAAATATTTGATCCAAAGGGGCCATCTTGCGGTCCTGATTTCGATCATCATGTTGTACCTCTTGTCGAGTGCTTGATTTCTGCTGAGACTTGGCAAAGACAGTCGACTGGTATTCTTTCTCACTCTTAACAAAGAAATTCTTGTCGATATAATCTTGGACGATATTCTTAAAGATGAAACAATGTTCAATATCGTGCCCCGTTGTTTGGTGGAATTTGCAGAAGCGTTCTTTCCATTTCCCTAGGGCGACCAGAGGATTAGCAATTCTTGGAAGCTTAACCATTCCTTTGCTCAGCATGTATTCAAGGACCTCTTCGAGGGGCTGATCTAGAGGAGTGAATTCGTGATCGTAACCCCAACCGTCATGCTTTTTCTTCTCTTTCTGTTGACTTAATTTTTCACTCTGCTTTAAAGATTTCTCTTTATGACTTGTACAATTGCCTTTGTTATCCTTGCACCCCTCGCGGTGGGCCTTGACAGAATTTGTCTTTTTTGAATCTTGATCATTCCTGACGGGAGTGATGCTCTTGTAGAAATCTTTGCTCGTGAAGACCTTCTTGCCCTTGTAGCGGGCCTGCAAATCTTTAATCCTTTTTGTCATTTCCTTCAGCTGTGTTTGGACCGGATCATCCATTGCTTGATTTTTCAATTTATAGGTTGTCCCTTGCCTATGAGGAGATCTTTGAAGTGCTTGCCAGACTTCATACTCTTCATCAGTGCCACCTACCGATTCTGATTCATCAGATGCATCCTCGTGTTGTATATATTTCTTGGATAGTTTTAAAACTTTCTTGGCTGACCGGCCTTTTGCCCTCTGCTTGACCTGGATCTTTTCTGTACTAGCTTCAGCTTGTTCTGTCAACATTTTGGTCATCATCTCTTTGAACATAGCATATATCTGAGGATCAACATCATCCTCTGCTTGCTGACCTTGACTTCTGACTGATCGGGGTGAGTCCATTTCCTCTTCTGAAGTGACTGAGTATGCAACGCCTTCAACTGATGAGGTTTTCTTTTCGGACCTTGTCTGACCCATCGAGTATCACAAATGCTCTCCTGAATGTTACTGATGCTCTCTGCAAGGTAGAACTGATGATTAGGCTTTTGAAGGAAATTTGGTTGAAGGAAAATATTTGTTGAGAATTTTGGTAGACAATTGAAAGAGTATCCCATTACTAGGGATTGAGTCATCGCTGGGATTACGACAATTGCGCTGCTATTCCTTTGCAAAAATAAACAAGCGAAAAATATGCCTTGTTACCTAGGCGAGGTCGTCAAACCAAGATAGGATGAAATTTAAAGGAATTTTATTGAAGAAAAAGACATGATTTTATTAATAATAGACTCGACAAAGGGGAGAGGGACGGACAATTTTCCACCATTCCTGATAATCAGAGGACACTCGGGGACCAGGAAAAATAGTGAGAGTGACAAAAGAATCCCAGCCATGTCTGGCAGAATGATATGCTCCGAACCACTGATCTGATGTGAGATCGAACTCTGGCAAGACCCCCGATAGTGGACGAATCTCCACACGTTTTTGTCTCTGAGAGAACTGCCTGACACACCGCTCTGGATAGTAGTATGCGCAGAAGAATGGACTAAGTAGCCTGAACCGCTTGCCGTATGCATAAGTGTATCTAAGAGGTGATTCCTGGCAATCAAAGTAGTCCCATACGACCTCTTCCTCCTGAAGATTATCGATCAAGAATCGGTATCGCGCAACTGGCAGAAGCTTTTTACCATTGTATCTGAAGGAACTGGCTCGAGCTGGCACATGCTAGAGGAACCAAGACTGCAAGGCATAGGTGCATCCTTCGACTAGGATCGACTCTCCGAGTGTGAAACGAGTCAACCCTCGGTACAGGAAGGCGAGTGCGGCCATGGCTATCGAGCGGCGGTTGGTCTGTCGACTTCCCCATCTCCTTAGAAGCTGAACTATTCTAATATCCATATAATTTCGTCCATCGGGAAAGAAAGCTAATCCCACCGTGCACAGAACCATCGCGTGCTGGATTCTCTCTCGAGCTGTCCTGAACAATGAGCTGACCTCTGCAAATGTTCCATACTGTCTGTAGATTTCGAGCAGGTCCACATATTCATTTCCATCTTCTTCAATCAGAGGCCAAGACTTGCGTCCCGTCATGCGAGCTAAGGCATCTTTAGGAAACCCTTGACATTAATCAAAAACTGTTTCTCCAATGGATCTCCAGGCTGACCGGCTGGCTCGGGCAATCCCATGATTTCTGAAAATTCATCCATCAGTATTGTCATCTCGCCCCACGGGAACCAGAAGGTAGAAGTGCTCGGATTCCACCGTTCTGCTAGTGCATGGATCAAGTTGTCGTTGATTGTCTGCTTTCCCACTGCGGACGCCAGTTCTAACCCACAATCGTCCAAATGGTCCGAAAACATACGATAGAAGTTTTTGAGCCATGAATAATACCACCGGGGAAAGAAGGATCCAGTGCTGAGGACTCGATGTTCTGGAAGACCTTGTCGCACCTCGTAGGAGATGTGACCCTCAGAAAAGACTGAATCAAGCTGACTAGATGCCATCAGACTGGAAAACATGGAAAATTGGAATAAGACTTGGGAAAATACAATAAATTTGAGGGAAATGCAGGCAGGATAAAAATAAAGTAGGAAATTCGAGATCCAGAAGACAGGAAAGATGGGAAATCACCTGGAGTTTTGAAGGAAATTAAGGGAAATTTGGAAAATCGTCCAGGGTTTGATGAAATATGAAGAAATAAATGAAAAATGAAGTATTTGGAAAATCGTCCAAGGTTTAAAACATGGACAGTACATGGACATAGATTGGGGAATTTTGAGAAAATCGTCCAGTATTTTAGAAAATTGGGAAAATAACACATTCAATCACATTCTGCATAAACAAGTATGCACATACAGCATTCCCTAAAAGCTGACTCTAGATGCACAAATTTTGAAATAGTTGTAGGACCTTAATCCTAACTCTAAGGTTCAGATCAACTGTATCCAATCCAGTTATGCCTATATACTCAAGCCAAGGCTCGATGTACGTGGCATGAAATCAATTTCTCCGGTTCTAGGTTCAAGTTTTCCAACATCCTTGAGCACCTGCCGATATACGTTGGACTATGGCCCTTGGTACATGGCAGGGGGGTGTTAACCCAAATAGGTAGCCCAGTTGTGAGGCTCTGTCCCGAACTATGGTTCTGGAAGAGAGCCCAGCAACGTGAAGACCGGGACAATATAGGTGGGGGTGGTTTTTGAAATATGAGCACATGCAAGAAAACAGAGGGCTCTAAGTCCTAAAGAGATAGAATTTTGAAATATTTGAAGAAGCAAACATTGTTTTCATACAATTCCTAAATTGAGGAGTGTTGTATTAGACCTAAGTCTATGTGAGCATGAATAATTCTCCTCAATATGGTCCTACCAAACCATACCTAGTCTATATGCATTCCATGTCAGCTGGGTTCAAGTCTAGGCTCCTAGGTTCACATGATATCATAAAGCAAGGGTGACATTCCATGGAAATCGATTTTGACAATTTGAACTAAGTAGAGCATTAGATTGATCAGGCAAAGACATGTCCCATCACGGTCGCCAAACCTGTTATCATTGCAAAATTTTTAACTTTTGCGAGTCAAAATGACCTTTGAAATAGTTTTTGAAAATAACTCGCCTCCGTTTTTAAATGCAGGATTATTCCAAAGAATGGGACTCGCCTGTCGGTACGAGGTTCGACCATTCCTGCCACCTTTAACAGGGGTAATCGAACCAAGGATCAATCTACTGCTCTGCTCTATTCAACTTGTCTAAATAATATTCTAATTTCTAAATGCACATAGAATCAGGCATGTGCTATGAATTTCTAAAAATGCACATTTGAAAACATGATGTTTGCTTTGAATATTGAAAATAATTGGAAAATAAACTCTTTGAAAATTATGAATCAAAGTTGAGATACTGTATTTGAGAAAGTGAAAATCGATTTCTGAAGAATCTAGAGGTTTGGTGAAAATCGATTTTGAGAAATATGAAATAACTTTGGAAAACTTGATTTCTTTGAATTCAAACTTTGAAATTGAAAATATAACTTGGAAAATCGAATTTGGAACTTGGGAAATACTTGAAATATCATTGGCAAATCCATATTTTGAGAAAATTCGATTTTGAATAAGACTTAGGAAATTTTGAGAAAATGATTTCTCTGAATTGAAATTTGAATTGGAATTGGCAAATGCATGAAATGAATGAATATGAATTTGAGGAATTGAGAAATACTTTTTGTATTTTTGAGAAATGCAGTGCATTTTGAAGTTAGCCTAAGAGTGTAGGCTGAATGTGGCTAATGTGAAGATCATAAATCTAGGTATCATTCATATTCTGACTATGGCCATAAATACGAATTCCACCAAGTTTATAAACTTCATAAAAGCTAGTGCATGTGCCATTCGTGTAGACCATAGTGAGTTTGAATATGCATGAATCATCATCCATCACACATTAACATTATTTAAAAAAAAAATAAACTATATGCAATGCTGCCTAAGCTAAGCAGGAAATATAAATTCTTATTCCAAAGTTTAATTTAATTTACATCACTAATTGAAATTTAAATACATGAAAAATAAAGTCTTCAATGTACCTGAAAAACTAGAAAACTTTGTTAGTGATGATATGTTGGCTTTTCTAGATTTATCCAGCAATATCAGGAAATTGCTGGATTTTGCTAGATATAAGCCTTTTTGCCATGATTCCCTTAAATCAAAATTGATAAAATATGAAATAAGATTGAATAAATAAGGAAGATAAGATATGAAATTTCGAAATTGGGTTCAAAATGACCAAAATACCCCTAATAACAAGACTATGGCCTTGAAATTAGGGTTTTTAGAAATATATTTGGTAAAATGCAAGTTTTGAAATACAAATGAGAATAAATCAAACTAGATATGCTATGAAATTATTAAAAATATGAAAATTAGGGTTAGGAATTTCGAAATTGAGGTCAAATGACCAAATTGCCCCTGATAGCAAGACTATGGCCTTGAAATCATGGTTTTTAGAAAATATTT
Organism: Nuphar pumila; assembly: GCF_984573655.1. NCBI lineage: Eukaryota > Viridiplantae > Streptophyta > Magnoliopsida > Nymphaeales > Nymphaeaceae > Nuphar > Nuphar pumila. The sequence continues at coordinate 20,768,469 of NC_143262.1, read as the reverse complement.
TGGTAAAAACTTAGGTTTTATGCACTAAATGAAATCAAATGAGCATCAAATTAAACCTAAAGCATCCTAATATGATTATGAATATGATTAAACCCTAAAAATATATGCTTATGCACGAAAATTCAAGAATATCACAAATTTTGTGATTTTTGCAGTGTTTTGGAATTCTTCGGGTGCCCTGTTTTGCAATACAAGTCATTCAAGTATCAAACGGATTCTAAAAATCCTCAAAATTGGTAAATGCACTTGTGATATCCTTAATATCAAATTAAAATTATAAAAATATTTTTTTGGCATTAAATTAATCCGAAAATTGCATTAAACCCTAAAAATATGCTATTTTTAACCTAGTTCACCAACCAGTCTCAATCCAAGACCCGAACCAGGGGTCAAACCACCATGGAAATCTATGAAATTTTACAGAGAATATATAGACAGGAAAACAAAACTTTTCCTTTTTACAGATTTGAAAAAGCTTTTAAAACCAGGGAGATCCCTATCCGACAATCCGGACTTGAATATATTGATTTTAACTTTGGTCTTAACTGATACTTTCAATTTAAAATTCCGGGATAAATAGCAGTGCTCATTCAAATTATCTGATATTTTAACAGTGAACAGTTGACAAAAAAATAACAATACTCACTTTTTACAGATCATGAATCGGATCTGTAGTTTGGGATTTATAAACAACACAAGTCTGATTAGGGTTTTGGAAAAACCTAACGAGTTTTAAATTGAAAATCAGAGTCTCTGACAGAGTAAAAATACTAAACAGTAATAAAAAATTCTGAAAATTTCACAGTAGATAGATCTAATCAACATGAATCCATGGCACTTTACAGATCTCAAATCGGATATAAGATGAGAAAAATATCATAACAGCAAGTTACCCTCTTGATTTTAACAACGATTTTAAAGTTTTAAAAACCCAATTTGACGTCTGATTTTTCTGACAGAGTTCCCGAAATCCAAAAACTCTGATTTTTTTACAGTAGATCAATAACATATGCATGCATCACATATAAAAAAAATCAGAAATTAACAGCACATATTTCAATCCGAAACAGCATGCTATTTTCTGTTCTAAACTAAAAAACACACAGAAATCTAAGAAACTTGAGAAAATATGCATTAACTAATGAAAACAATAAAATAAACCATAAAACAGTAAATAAAAATGATTTCTATGCTATAGAACGTAAAACAAACATGAATAAACCATGAAAATAAAATAGAAGCAGGGAATCAATGGCTGGAATTTAATATTACCTTTAAAACATAGATTTAACCCATTAAAAGGGTAAATCACATGTTTTATTGGTTAATAATGGAAAAGATAATGCTAAAATCGATTCTAATGGATTAGAATCCCTGTAAACACCATGAAACAGAGTTAGATCACTTTCTTGAACCTCTCTTGAGGTTCTTGGACTTGAATCCATAGTTTAACCCATGAAGAGGATGGCACCAATGGCTAAAATTGATTTAAAACATGAAATAATATTGAATAAAACTAAAAAAAATATTAAAAATATTACCTTGGTGCTTGCAGCTGCAATGGAGGAAGGTGGAGATGCTGGAGAGGAGAGAGAACCCACGAAAATTTGAGAGAGAAAAGACCCCCTTTTGACCCCCTTTAGGTCCCCTATTTATAGTAATTTTTTTAGGTTTTTAAAAATCACAATTTTGAAAATTTTGGACTCTCCCAAGGGGGCGATTTTTGTAGAGGATTACCTATATACCCCTAAACTAAATTATCCTAAATAATGCCTAATTAACCCCTAGATTCTCCTAAAAAATCCCCAAATGTAATGCCACTTAGCATTTTTAACATTTGAGTTTTAAAACACCTTTTAAAAACCTTTAAAAACACTAGTTTTAAAAACTAACTTTCAAAATGAGTTTTGAAAATAAATTTTAACTCTTCTAAACCCCTAACACTAATCAAGACACTGACTAACCCTAGTCTAGCCCTGACTTACTCGAATATGGCGCCACCCCGAGTGGGCCCTACTTGAGTTTTAAAAAAAAAAACGATTTTAGAACCTGAAATTGAAGGAGTTTTCAAAAGAGATTCAAAAGTAAACTTGAAATTAAAAGTTTTGAAATGGCACAGAGTTCCAACTGGGTCAGAACTCCTCTGGATATGGCGCCAACTGAGTGGACCCCACATCAGAGTTTTGAAAATTTGAAATAAATACTGAAAATGGCTTTGAAAAGGGGTTAAAATCAATAGTTGAAATTCAAAGATTTTTGAAAATAGAGTCTCAAGCGAACTGGACTTTGGGCTAGAGTCCTGGATTTTTAGGACTCTGTGATTTTGGTTTTTAAAAGCCAAATAAAGAAATTTTTGAAAAGATTTCATCGAAAATGGTGAAACAAGTCAGAAAATACTGTCAGGGTTAGACTCCTAACTCAATCAGGACTCTGAAATAGAGTCCTAGATTAACTGGACTATACAAAATGACCTAATTTTTGAAAACAAATGGAAATAAGTGAAAAGGGAATAAAAACAGACTTCAAAACCGACTCCTGACTGGACTAGGACTCCGGGATAGAGTCCTGATCAGACTAAAACTCTAGATTTTTTTGGTATTTTCTGAAAAACAGTTGAAAGAACTTGTTAAAAAAACAACGAATACTGGAATAAAACAGAGTTCTGATTCAACTGAGACTCTGAGGACAAAGTCCTGATTAAACTAGGACTCTCAGATTTTTGGATTTTCTGAGAAAACAAATGAGAGAATTTTGAAAAACAGTTAAAAACAGGATAAAATTGAAGTTTTGGTTCAGAGTCCTGATCTGATTAGGACTATGAGAAAGAGTCCTGATTCGATCAGAACTCTAAGAATTTTAGTTTTCTGATAAGCAAATGATGAAATTTAAGCAAAGCTTTTTGAAAACTAGTGAAAATGAAGTGAGAAAATCAATTTTGGATAGAGTCCTACTTCGATCAGGACTCTGGGGTAGAGTCCTGATTTGATCAGGACTTTGAGATAAAACTTCAGAATTTTAAAATTCTTTGATAAAAGTGTAATAGTTTTGGTAGATTGAAAGATTTCTAAAAGATTCTCTCAAAATTGAAATCAGGATCAGAGTCCTGATCCAACTAGGACTCTCTGAACATAGTCCTTTTTTAACTGAAACTCTGAGTTTCTGACTCATTTTGAAAGATTTTGAAAGATTTGATTGAAAATGGATAAAAATAGCTGTAAAAGATTAGAGTCCCAATCCAATTGAAACTCTGAAGAAGAGTCCTGATCCGACTGAACTCTTGAAGAAGAGTCCTGATCCAACTAGGACTCTGAGATTTTGGCCAAAACAGAAGATTTTAAAAGGTTTTCTTCAAAGACAAGTAAAAAGGTAGTGAAAAGTAAAGTTTTGATCCGACTAGGACTCTGGAAAAAGAGTCCTGATCCAATTAGAACTCTGAGATTTTTGAAGGAATCCAGAAGCGACACCACCTAAATGGGCCTCGTCTGAGAATTAAAATCAATTGAAATTGAGTTTGAAATGAATCCAGATCGTTTTCTAAGGAAGTATTTCAAAATATAAGGTCCTGGGGGTTAGAAAATGACAGAATGTTGAATAAAAACCCAGGTTTTGAAATTGATTTTTGAAAGAAAAAGTTTTAAAACTCAAATCTGGATTGAATATTTTAAAAACAGGAGTGCTGGATCTCGAAAATGAGATGGGATGACATGCAATGCTATGCAATGCAATGAAATGGTATGCCGAATGCATGCAATGACGCATGAAATGTAAGTACTGGATGAGGGTGAAAATTTGGGGTGTTTACATGGACATCAGATGAATGTTGTTGTGCAGCAACAGGTAAAGAAGGTGGATAATATGTGCGTTAATGAACAAAAAATGCTACAAGGGGTGGCCTTGTTACAACGGGAGGTGTTGTTGTGGGATATTGATTGAAAGTGCTGTAATGAAGAACAAGGCTATTTGCAGATGGTTTAAACGGTGTATGTAGTAGGTGGTGCAATGAGGATGGTAAAAACAATAAAGAAGATGGGAAATGCATAGCTGATGAAACAAGGGAAGATGATGGTTCCCAAATGAAATCATACATTCAAACTGTGATGCATTAGATTAATAGTTGATAGATATCCTTAGAGTTTTGTAAAAAAAATATCTCCAAAATTCAGTTGGAGAACATATCACTTTGCAGAATACGAGAACAGAGATTACCAGATTCCCTTAGAAATTAAACCGATGGTCCAGCTCAACCATTAATTCTTCATAACTAATGAACCTTGCAAAATCCGTCGAGGTTCCAAATGCACCATCCTTCCCTTGGTTTCTACCACTGTGTTAAAGTATATACCTTATGACGAATGAACACAAACAGTGATTACATAGCAACTGATCTTCCCCTTTGACTTTACATGTTCAATCACCTTCAACATATTGAATTTGCACAACAGTTGAGGTCTCGAGTTGGTTCATCACTGCGTAATATGCTGATGAAAACTGCTCACAGAAACAAGGGAAAACTTCTGATCGAAGTCCGAAGACAACATGCCAGCAACACTTAGGCAAGCGAAAGGTAAATGGAGATGGAATGCCCTAATGAGACTGGAAGTGGGCTGGACAATGTCGTTATCCCTGAGCTTACAAGTTATAATGCAAAGTTCTTCCTAGATCAAAATAGGGATGTGATCTCCAGGATATTTAGAATTAGCCTCACAGGCTGAGGGTCTGTTTTCTTCTCTCTTTTTTTTTTTGGACTATCCAGCGTCCTGTGTTGCTGCTGTCAACACACTGCTGAGTAGGGAAACTACCTTTGCAACCTCATCTGCCATTATACTCAGTATGAGTGTATTGGTTTCAACAGGGAGATGGGGATCAACAGTCATAATTGGGTTGGCCCCAATTCCAAAACCCCTAATAATGTGGACACAACATATGACTAACATTAGACCCCCATGTCATAGGGTACTTGGATGCTTTCAGTCAAGGTAAACAAAATGAAATGATATATTCATGTATGATGAGAATTCCGATGAGCAATGCCCAGATATTCATATACGGAGGATGATAGCTCATGTTATGGACATTGTGCAAACAAAAGAAATGACATGTATATGATATGAACTATACATAAAATGGATGCAACAGGATAGTGAAATGAGAGGAGTGGAACCTGGTGTTGTAGATAAATGCAACAATGACTATATAAGTGAACACATCGATATTAACAAATAAAAAAAATCACAACAGGGAAAAGTGCCATAACAGAGGAATGCAAATATGCTTAGTAATGAAAGAAGAAGAAAACAAATGATGCCATACCACCCATCTCATCTGAATTTAGAAAAAGAAAAAAAAAGATGTAGAGAAACAGGAAACCAAATTGTAATAGGCCATCTAAACGATCCAAAGCAAATGCGTAATCAAGGAATTAGGATTAAAACCACGAAAATCAACATATATACATGGAATGTTCATGTTGTGGATGGGATTGTGAAGAAAGAGAGGCACAGAGATATAGACCACAACAACCATCATGCTGTCATGGCTGCGGATACACAAGGAGCTGCAGATATCACAGGTTAGGAAGCTAAACAAAATGATGATAATCAAATTAATAAGAAAAACTAATGCAGAAGAGATTCTTCAGGAGGCATCTGATTATCTCATTATTCCTGATTTCTAAAGGTTCAACGATGGTAGGGGAATCTGAGGGATTTGTAGAATGCAGAGCCTTCGTACCCAATATAGCATACTGAAGATATTGGGTCTACGAGGATGATTTCCTCCAAACAATCCCAACAGTGCCCAATCAAACCCATTGTGAGCAAAGCCCCTACTAGATTGAATCAACACTATTGGGTATCCGAGCTGATAGAACAACGAATCGAGTAAAACATTTGAATGTCGTCGTTCATCATATCTTAGAGAGAGAAGATTACGATGCTATTTAAGCATATACAAGGAAATGTACAGAACAAAATCGAGGATTTAATGAAAATTGGAAATCAAAGTAAGCATAGGGAATCAAAAACACGGGTAAGGAGCAGATGATAAAAAAATATATCGGAACAAGCATGTTCCATTGTTGTCGCACGGGGTGGGTTGATCCTGCTATATGCAGGTCGATTCCACACCTTTGCTTATATATATAAAAAAAAAAGAAATGACGAAGAATGGAAATTAAGAAAAAAAGATGCTATGAAAGAGAAATTTCTACAGAGAATCAGAGAGAAAAGGGGCGATCACTTACCTGTAATTGCAGGGATAGCCGATCGGATTCCTTCAGTAGGTGAGAGGAGGACCAGAGAGAAAGGGGATCTTCTTGATCTTCCTGATGAGCTTCCCCACTTGATTTTTCTTGCGAGGTTCTTGAAGGAGGGAACTCGGGTGAAGGCTGGAGCTCTTGGTTTTTGCAGTTGATCGTTCCTCCCCTCTGATGAAAAAAAAAAACAGAAGAGGAGATAATAGGAAGGAGAAGAAGAAGGGAAAAAAAACTTTTGTGAAAGAGGGGTGCGGGGGTGAGAAGCGGTCCTTGAGAGAAGGGAGAAGAAGCGTGGAAGGGTAGAAGATGGATTCCTGGAGAAGAGAAAGGTGCGGGGGTGAGAAGTGGTTCCTTTAGGGTTTCCTTGAGTGCCCTTTTAAGGAGGAACAGGGGAGATTCAGGAAGGTAGCTGGTTGGAGATGAGCGGTAGGAAGAGGAAGGTTTTCGTGATGAGAGGCTAATGGAGAAGGAGAGGGATCGAGCGAGATGGTGGGGAAGCTTCTGGAGGTTTTTTTGAAAATGGAGGCCGAAAGGGAGAGAAAAAGAGAGAGTGAAGAGAGAATCGAGGGTTTGGAGGCTCTTTTTCCTTACGAAGGAAGACCCTAAAAGAGGGTTTTGCAAAAGACCCCCCTTCAATTTTCAAGTTTTTACAAAAAAGGGGCTCCCGAGGTTTTTAGCAAAAATTTGATTTTTAAAAGTTTAAACTCATTCGTTTTTCTCGAAATTTTTCCAATTTTTGGGTTTTTGGTGTTATTTTTCTATTTTTTTGTATTTTTAAGTAAAAATTCTAAGATTTGCGAGAAAACAAAGAGTAAAACTAATTTTTTTGTGTTTTTGTAAAATATTTACATAAGGGGAATTTTTCTGAGAATTTAAAAGCTATTTTGAGAAAATTTCTTCAGAAATGGGTTTGGATCCGGATTTTGAGAAAATATGGATTTAAAGTACTGGATTCGGATCCGGAATTAATTTTGAATATACCAATATGGAATTTAATTCAGAAAATCTGAAGTTTAGCTTTGAAATTGCTTTGATTTTCTCAGAAAACGGGGTTAGGGGCAAAAGGGTCATTTTTACAAAACTTTGAAAAATTTGAGGTGTTCACAGACTACCTAAGCAATACGAAAATCACAAAATAACAACTACACTAAAACTACTATGAAATTAATACAATCAAATTAACACCTAACTATAATCAACTAATTATCTACTGTAATAATAAACATATTATCTAATAGACGGAGAATTAAGGCAAGCTAACAAAAAACTATTCTAATTACAATCTAACTACACGCCAAGTCTAAACACAAATCTTTGAACACAAATAACACTAACTCTATCATTCAAACGAATTTCTGTCTTCACTAAAACGATAATCAACAACTTAGATGACTTTAACAACTGGAACTAAATGTAAATTTCATACAGCCGACTGGACAACATCTAAAACAACGAGGTAACATCCGATTCTTTTTGTATTTTCAATAGAAACAAACAACAAAAACACCAAACGAATTTTAGAACAATCCTAAAATAAAGACAATAACCAATACAACTGTTACAAGGGTATGCACATTCCAAACCACCAGCGACTCACAGTTTTAAACTAGAACCACACGCACATACTAAAATTTAATTCTAATTCAACGATTCCTTGAACAACAAATCACGAAACATGCAAGACATCCAACCTCACCTAACATGAAAACAAATGGATACTGGAATCAAATGAATAAACACAGATCACGCAATCAACCCACAGGAAATAATGACAGACCGTGTATGTATTAAAATCCAAAGATCGGCTAGATTTAATCTAGCCGATTTTTCTTTTCTTTTAAGCAAAACGATACACAATCAGACCCAACGACTAAGATGAATCAAAATGAGATTTGTTTATGGGATTTTCTGGAAAAAGACACAACATAACACGCTAGAAACAAAAACAAACAAATCGGCTAGAAGAACCTCTAGCCGATTTACACGTTTTGCATAAAAACAATAAAAATCGATCCTTGAATCATAAAAACAATGAAACAAAACCTAGATCTAACGTGCTGGTCTGTGCACGAATGCTATGCTAAGGTTGAAATAATAAAAATAAAGAAAACACACAGAAAATAAATCAAGAAAGCAAACACACACGATTTGCGTTTTAGCTAGAAGAAAAGGGAGAAGAAGATCTACCTCTAGGGTGATCCGACGATCGTGGGGAAGAAGAAGAGCAGACAATAGCTTTGTCTTGACGTCCCAAACGGTTCAAGAATGCTGGAATATCACCACAAACTGTATTTCCACAGCTGCAACACGTTGGAGATCCACCGAGGATGGAACAGGTGCTGATTCACGATCGGAGGGCTCAGAAAACCGGATGGAGGTAGGGCCGGCTCATCTTGATGGGGTGTTTCGCACTACCAATCAAGATTAGTAGTCTCCACCTATGCTACACCTGCAAAAATACAGAAAACGATGAGAAAACACAACAAGGATACTAAAGAAATGAAAGGAAATTGAAAGAGAAATGGATTAATGCTTGATTTCCAAGCAAAAACACAATTTTCGATTGAAGTGAGGTGGGATGAGAGGTAAGAGAAGGTGCTGGAGTAGAATCACTGTAGGAGGCACCAATCCCAATGCCAAAGACGCCTAGGGTTCTTCTAAAAAGTATATTTATACTTTTTGGAATTTTAAAAACAAGGTTATAATAAAATTTTTCACTAGGCGCCACTTTCTGAGGGGTTTTCTGTAAAACTTTTTGAAATGGATATGGATATGCGTTTGGGTTGGATTTTGGGATTTCTAAAGGTTGATCCAAGGTCCAAATAGACTAATTGGGTCGGATATGGATCCGATCCACCTCAAAATCTGTGCCCGAACATTGAAATAGCCATAACTCTCTCATTTTAACTTCGATTTCCCTGAAATTCGAACCACAACCTTTTACTATCAAAATGCATCTAAACATGGGTTTAAAACCTTAATCTCACTATAAAATGCATGAATAGCTCGTTAAAATGATGTGCATTTCATGCATCATCAAATACCCCCATGCTTGAATGTTTGTGAGTCCCTTAACAAACCCTAATTATGCTATGCAACAGAGACAAGAAATGCTAAACATGAATGCATAAAACTAACTCACTTTCGTAGGAATCACGGTTGCATTTAGCATATGCAACAAGCCCTTTAAACCTTTGGGTTACCCCAGTGGACGAGTAAGGTCTCGTGAGGGTTTGCAGAGATGCTACCCACAAACATCAATGAAATGCAAGGATGATTTTCCAAAAATATTAGGCCATTAAGAAAACAGTTGGAACAAATATTTCATGTAACTGACATTTTCAAAAAAAAATTCAGAAATCTCATTCCACCACAGTAAAAATTCTTTTTCCTTCACTTTTCTAACATTGTAGCTATTTTATGATTTTTCTCAGAAAGTCAAGTATTCTCATGTTTTACTCATTTATCCTCACTTGTATATTTTCTGCACAGTAATGCACACATATTCCTAAGCAATGAAATTTTTCTCATTCAGTCCATTCTTTTTCTTTCTTTGGGTTTTCAATTTTTTCACCCTTTTTTCAATTTTCACTCTTGAACATTCTTATCACATGAGCACTATTTCGAATAGTCAGTTTTCGTGACCCGTGTAGCGATCTTTGGGTCAGTGACTCCCAGGCCGGCCGACCTTAGGGCACTAGATACAAAGTATCCTTCGGACTTAATTGCTTGAGTCACTAGATCTTCTATTCTAATAGTTTACGCATAGTCTTCCTCTCGTCATGTGCAATGTCTCTATCTCTTAGGCTTTCTATGCAGTCCATGTAACAAGCTTTCGAACCGGTGGCTCCCGAACCAATTGGCTTTGGGGCACCAGGTGTAAAACATTCTTCAGATTCTACTTACTCGAACTACAAAGGCCACAAATATTGACTAGACAAGAGGATGATCTCCTTTGTTATCCTTTTAGTCAAGAGACTCAAACACTTCATCTCATGTCTGAGTTCCACTACTAGGATTCACGAAGACATCAACAACTAAACGTAGCTCTATTTTATTAAGCTCATTCTTCAAAAATATCTTTCCATTGCTTATTTCTTTCACAAAACATATTGTGCATACTTATACTTAAGTGATTCAAAATTTTATAACAATCAAATACTATCTTTTCTTTGAATTTTCTCATAAATCACTACTTTATTTGAATCAGTTCAGAAAAAAAAATTACATGGGGCTTAAAAATTTCTAAACTGTTAGATTATGTCAAAAATAATCATATATGCTACAACTTGTTCTCAAATGCCTACTTTAGCTACCAGACATAAAAAAAAAATAGTGTGCATCTAAACCACCCCCCCATGCTTGAATGACATTGTCCCTAGTGGCATACAAAATATACAAAAATGCAATGCAAATGCACACTAAAAGACAATAAAATGACATTGGGAGAAAGGATAGATACAACCTGATCTGCTCTGGGCCTCTGAATTTTTAATTTCAGCTGATGAATGAATTCTTTGAAAGCTTTGCCCTGTACCTGGTAACTAATTCTTATACACTAAATGTTAGATTCAACCTGCATACATTAAAAACAAATGTCAGAACATATGAAATGAAATACTGAATAAAGAAAAATGCTAAAATGAAAAACAAACTAATGTACATATGATACATCCCTCTGGTCGAATCCTCATGCCTTCGTGAGATGCACTATCTCACACTCACCATTCTGCAAGGACTCTGAAATGTAGGGCTTCAGTCTTTGCCCATTAACCTTGAATGTACCTTGGGTCATAGGATCGAATAATGTCACTGCTCCATGTGGATACACTTCTTTCACGATGTACGGTCCTGACCATCTCGATCTCAACTTCCATGGGAATAAATGCAAACGAGAATTGTATAGCCACACTTTCTGCTCCGGCTCAAACACTTTTCTGACAATGTGCTTATCATGAAATGCTTTCGTGCGAGCTTTGTATAACTTGGCGTTCTCATACACATCATTCCTAAGTTCCTCTAATTCTGAGAGTTGCAGTGCTCTCGCTTTGCCAGCCTGGGTGAGGTCAAAATTCAACTTCTTGATAGCCCAATACGCTCTATGCTCTAGCTCGACAGGAAGATGGCATGCTTTCCTGAATACAAGGCGATATGGGGACATGCCAATGGGAGTCTTAAATGCAGTCCTATATGCCCAAAGTGCATCATCTAAGCGTTGGGACCAATCCTTGCGGTCCGGGCGAACTGTCTTCTCTAAAATCCGCTTAATCTCCCTATTCGACACCTCTACCTATCCACTAGTCTGCGAATGATACAGAGTGGTGAATCTATGATTGATAGAATATCTTCTCAGCAGAGAAGCTATCTGTACATTCCTAAAATGCTTGCCACCATCGCTAATCATCGCACGTGGCACACCAAAACGACTGAAAATGTTGTGCTTAATGAACTTAAGCACCACTCTATGATCATTGGTCTTGGTTGCCACAGCCTCGACCCACTTGGACACATAATCTACCGCCACAAGAATGTATAAATTTCTGAATGAAGGCGGGAATGGTCCCATGAAATCAATGCCCCAAACATCAAAAATCTTGACTATCAAGATCGGGAGCAAGGGCATCATATCCCTCTTAGACATGTTCTCAATCTGCTGACATTTAATGCAACGCCTACAAAACTCATGAGCATCCCTGTGGAGTGTGGGCCAATAAAATCCCAACTGCAAAACCTTTGCATCCGTCTTCCTACTGCTAAAATGCCCTCCATATGCTAATGAATGGAAAAAACTCAAAATGGACTCATACTCCTTATCTGGAACACATCTCCTAATGATATGATCTGCGCAATATCTAAACAACTCTGGTTCATCCCAATAATAGTGCCTCACCTGAGATAAGAATCTCTCGTGCTCATTCTTATTCCAATGCTCAGATATCTGCCTCAAAACCAGATAGTTCACAATATCCACAAACCAGGGTAACTGCGATGTCCTGACTGACATGATCTGCTCGTCGAGGAAAGAATCACTAATCGGCCTCTGATCCTGCATGGTCTCCACGATTAGTCTAGAAAAATGATCTGCTACTACATTCTCGCTTCCCTTCTTATCTTGAATCTCGAGATCAAACTCCTGTAGTAGCAGAACCCAACGAATCAGTCTCGGTTTGGTGTCTTTCTTATTCAACAGATACTTCAATGCAGCATGGTCAGAATAGACAACCACCTTCGAACCGAGCAAATAGGACATGAACTTGTCCAATGCGAACACTACAGCAAGTAGCTCCTTCTCTGTCGTAGTATAATTCATCTGAGCATTAGACAGAGTTCTACTTGCGTAGTAGATCACATAGGGCTTCCTATCAATGCGTTGTCCTAAAATAGCTCCCATAGCATAGTCAGAAGCATTGCACATAATCTCAAATGGGAGAGTCCAATCCGGAGGTCTCAAAATGGGCGCAGTAGTCAAGGCCTCTTTGAGAATCTCAAAGGCCTTCATACAATCCTCGCTAAAAACAAAGGGTTGGTCCTTCTCCAATAAAGTGCAAAGCGGTCGAGAGATTTTGCTGAAATCTTTTATGAACCGCCTATAAAAGCCCGCATGCCCTAAAAATGACCGAATCTGCCACATAGAGGTGGGTGGAGTCAAACGCGAAATGGATTCCACCTTTGCTCTGTCAACCTCAATGCCTCGCTTGGACACAATGTGTCCAAGCGCAATCCCTTCCTGGACCATAAAATGGCTCTTTTCCCAACTCAGAACAAGATTTGTCTCCGCACACCTACTCAATACTCAAGTAAGTTTTTGGAGGCAACCTTCAAATGACGAGCCATACACTAAAAAGTCGTCCATGAAAACCTCCATCACATCATCTATCATGTCTGAGAAGATAGCAAGCATGCACCTCTGAAAAGTTTTTGGGGCATTGCAGAGCCCGAACGACATACGTCTGAATGCGAAGGTGCCATAAGGACATGTAAATGTCGTCTTCTCTTGGTCGTCAGGATGGACAACTACATGATTATATCCTGAGTACCCATCTAAAAAGCAATAGAAACTCTGTCCTGCGAGTCTCTCTAAGATCTGATCAATGAACGACAACGAGAAATGATCTTTCCTAGTTGCCACATTCAGCTTCCTATAATTGTTACAGACTCGCTATCCTGTAGTGGTCCTCATCAGAATTCTCTCACCCTTCTCGTTCTCAACCACAGTGAGTCCTGACTTCTTCGGAACAACCTGAATCGGATTGACCCACTGACTATCAGAAATAGGGTATATAATTCCAGCATCCAACCACTTCACCACCTCATTCTTCACCACTTCCTTCATGTTAGGATTTAACCTTCTCTGCATATCTCTCACTGGCTTGACTTCCTCATCACAATGGATTCTATGCATGCAGAATGAAGGATCAATCCCCTTCAGATCAGCAACTCCCCAGCCAATCGCTGCCTTGTGCTCTTGTAGAATAGTCAACAATCTCTGCTCCTGCTCCTTAGTGAGCAGGGACGAGATGATCACGGGCAGAGTCTTATCATCTCCGAGGTATGCATACTTGAGAGAATCCAGTAAGGGTTTCAACTCAAGTTTCGGAGGTGACTCAATCGAAGATTTGGTGGGGGTCTCCGCAAGTGGTGGGAGAGGTTCAATGATAGCTCCCCAAGGTGGTCTCTCAGACGACACTCTAGACACATCTATGCTATCTATACAACTATTTTTCTCTATATCGTACAAATCTAAAGAATCTTCAGTAATATACAAATAGGGTTGCTCCTCCAATAACTCCTGTGCAATATCTACATGAAAGCAGTCCATGTCTCCTGATGGTCCCATTGCGGCATTGAAAATATTCAGCTTGACCTTCCTATTGCGGAATGAGAGATCCATGGCTCCGGTCTTACAGTTTATACATGCATTGGCAGTCGCCAAGAATGGTCTGCCCAAAATGATTGGAGTCTGGTGCTGGCTGTCTACTCCTTTCATATCCAGAATAATGAAATCGACGGGGAAATAAAAGTCATCTACCTTAACTAGCACGTCCTCCAAGACACCTCTTGGTACCTTGACAGAACGATCTGCCAGCTAAAGTGTAATAGGAGTCGATCTCATCTCTCCTAACCCAAAAGAATCAAAGAAATACCCAGGGCAGAATGTTCACGCTTGCTCCAAGATCGAGTAATGCGCGTTCTATCCAGATGTTCCCTATGGTACAAGCAATGATGGGGGCTCCAGGGTCCTTGAGCTTTGGTGGTGTCTGATGCTGAAGTACTGAACTCACCTGCTCATTAAGATGGACCCTGTTAGGAACTCTCTCTCTAGATTTCCGCTTTTGTGTACATAGCTCCTTCAGGAATTTGGCATACGCCGGCACCTGCTGAATCGCATCAAGCAAAGGCAAGTTGATCTGCACATGCTTGAAGATGTCAAGCATGTCCTGGATCTTTGCACCCTGCTTCCCTCTAAATCTGGGAGACTCTAATGCTTTGGGATAGGGTGGTGGGGGAATATACTCGACTGGCTCCTCCTCTTTGTGAGAAGGCTCACTCCTACCCTTCTTCTGCACTGAGGATGAAGATGATGATGGTGAAGATGATGGAGATAATGATGATGGCTGAGTCGACGAAGGTGAAACAATCGTCTCTGGCTCCTCTATCCTCTCTCTACTCTCTCTCTCTCTGCTCTCGACGTGATACTCACGTCCACTCCTCAGGGCCATAACAGATTTGGTATGTTGTTGTGACTCAGCATGAAACAGGCCTTCAGTCATCTGGTCCTTGCCCTTCGAGTTCATGACAGCCTGGCTCGGCAATGTACCCTCGGGTCTCCTATTGATAGCCTCAGCTTACTGTCCCATTTGCGACTCTATCTTTGCAATGGACTGCGTATGTGAGCTGAATATCTGGCTACACTTCTCGAAGGCATTCTGATTAGAGGTTTTCACCTCTTGGAATGCCTAGAGAAGTCTCTCCTCAAAAGATGTCTGCAGAGCAGACTCCTACTCAATCGGGGGAGGAAATGAGGGAGAAGACTAAGAATAGCTCAGCCTCTGGAATGGCTGAGTAAAAGATGGTGGCCGAGCTGGCTGGGAGGATGTAGGCATCTTCATGGAAGACTGTGGATTCTTCCATTAAAATTTGGGATGGTTACGCCAACCCGGATTATATGTAGATGAGAATGGGTTGTTCTGCGGTCTGACGTAACCCTGAGTTGCCTGAACTTGTTCTTGAACAAATTCAGGGTATTGAGCTACCGAAGGGCACTCAGTGATATCATGTGCCAGACTGGCACACAGAGTACACACCTGCTGGGTAGTGGGTGGTCCTGAGAGAAGCTGGTCCACCTTCTGAGAAATCATGTCTACCTTGCACTGTAGTGCAGTAGATGGACCAATCTCAAGAACACCAGCTTTCTTCTGAATGCTGGGTGTGGCTCTCTCCGAATGAGAGCTCGAAGCATGGTGGAGGGAATTCTCGGCCAATGTATCAAACAACCTCCATGCTTCATCCTTGCTCTTCAGCATGAATGTCCCCCCGCATGAAGAGTCGATCATCTGACGATTCCTGTTAGACAATCCATCATAAAAGCTCTGCACCAGCTGCCATCTCGGCACCTGATGATGGGGACATTTCCTGAGGAGATCCTTCATTCTCTCCCAAGTCTCATGGAAGTGCTCACCATCTAGCTCCGCGAAGCTAGTGATGGCTCGCCGGTATTGGTTCGTATGACAAATGGGAAAGTATTTCCGAAGAAACTCCTGCTGCAACTGATCCCAAGACTCTATTTCTACAGAATCTAAGGACTTTAGCCAATACTTGGCCTTGTCCTTCAATGAAAACGGGAATAGAGTCAACCTCAAAGCATCATCATCAAAATTTTGTATCTTTACAATAGAACAGATCTCGAGGAATTCATCTAAATGTCAGTAGGGATCCTCGTGACTAAGGCCATAAAAGGATGAGAGCATCTAAATAATGCTGACCTTAATCTCATAGTGAGGCGCTCCTACATCGGGTCTCCGAATGCAGGATGCCTGAACATAGTCTGTGGGAATGAAGTATTCCCGCAGAGGACGTGGATGAACTGGGGGTAGAGGTGGAGGATCCATGCCAGCCATTGTTGTCGAACTTCGATGAGAATGTAAAATTCTCTTTGGGTTGTCAACAAATGGATGTAATGGTGTTCCTAGACCTCTTCGCTCCTGCATACACTGGTACTAATACCAGATGTAGGCACACAACCTAAATCTAAATCTAAAAATAAAACTAACACTAACACAGGTACTAGAATGTAAATAACACAAATAGAACAACTACTAAACAAATATGCTAAACTAATTATGTCAGAATTATCTAACTAAGCAAATGAAATAACAAATTAAACTACTCTAAAGTACTGAGAAGAGAAATACAGGAAATCACAAACTAAGTTTTTCTAAAACCCACCTGTCTAATCGCTCCTTGCAGAATGAATATAAAGTGAATCCTAGAAAGAACAGTACGTGAATCCTATATTTACTAACTATGTTAATCCTATATTCACTTACTAATCCTACTAACTAGAAAAATAAAACAACTAAGTAACTAACTAAAACAAATTAATAAATCAAACTCTAAGAAATAAAATAAGTAATTTGTCGTTCCCCGACAACGGCGCCAAAATTTGGTTGATATTTTGGAAGTGGTATTTTTAAAACAATAATTTTCAATAAAAGCTTTGGAAAATCGTCAACCAAAGATATAAAAACCGACTTTCCACGAAGTGGTAAGTACGGGTCTAATCCACAGGGAACAAGAATTACTCAGAATATTTCTCAAAAGTTTAATTTATTAATTACAAATATCAGTCTACAATCACAAATCTACTATAATTACAAATTATCACTAAAATGAAATGGAAAAGCAAATAAGTCTTCTGTTCCACGCCAAGGGTATTCCTGTCTTTTCGCTAATTATCCACTCTTTGCACTTAGACAATAACCCTGGAAAATGATTATGCTTTTCAACCTAAAAACAAAGAAAAATGAAGAGTTAGTAATTTATTCTAATAATGCAAGTTAAAAATGCAACTAAACCTAATTTTCAAGCAATTAGCATTATAATTCCTAATTACAATAAAACAATTAATCAAAATATTAAACTAATTCAAAAATCAAAAATAACCTAAGTCTAACAATGTTGTATGATGCAGATGCATCTCCTAAGATGCATAAAATACTAAAAACAGTACGAAAATGCTGAAAAGAATGAAATTACCAAGATGCCCCTAACTAGTGTAAAATAGACTTTTGATAGTTCTTTGGAAAACCACTGTTTGAAAGGGAAAACGAGATCTGATTTTTCCGAAATTTGTTCGGTTCTGTAACTAACAGATTAAATAATCTGACAGTTTTTACAGAATGAAAAAATGATATCTGGAACTCTAGATATAAGCATTTCAAAACTGGGAAAAATCAGGATATCGCAGGTCCCGAAATTTAAAAACCAGAAAAAGCGGTTTTCACAAAACACTTAAAAATCAGACCAAACCAACTCGAATCGAGCTGAAATTTGGTCTGCAGTTAGCTAACACGCCAATAAAGTGAATAGAAAAAGAAATTTCTAAAAACTCAGAATTTTTGCACATGAAATGACGACAGTGTGATAAGGAAAAAATCAGGTTTTTCTTTGAGTGCACTATTTACTTTATAAATCTATTTAAACACTACAAAATGCAAATTAAACCTAATGCAATCTAAATGACACTAAATGACAGTGTATATGCTGTTGTTAAATGCAATGATGCTAAATGACACGAAAATGAAATATAAAATGCACTTTATGACTGAAAACTGAATGCACTAATAATGCAATTGTAACTAAGATACTAAAGCATGCACTTAGCTATATGAATGAGTAATGAAATTAATATAAACTAAATGACAATGAACTAACTGAATTACTTACATAAAAAAGAAAAAAAATTAACAAACACACATTAAACACACAATGCTAAACTCTAACTAGAATGATTAAATGAATAACTATCTATCTTATACTAAATCTAATATGAATTAATACTAAGATCAACTATCTAGTTACACTAATGAGGTAAGATTAAAGGTTTGACTAGGACTAGGTTCAACTGGGTGGACTCGGTTAGGCTTAGACTAAGGACACCACTCACCTACTTGGGTCAACTAGGTTGACTAAGTTAGGTCAACTATTGTAGACAATGACTAATTTAGACACTTAAAGTTAATATCTAATTAATTAAAGCTAATAAGAAACAAATATGACTCTACTAATTACATGCCTAAAAGATAAGACCTAATTAAAACTTAATTATTTAAGAACCTAATTCCTAACTAAGGTTAATATACTTAACTAAATTAATCAACACTAATTAATTCTAGCTTACTATAGACGGTTAATGAAATAGGCAAGAGTAAATACTCAAAAAGAATAACTTTGGAAAGCTGATAAATGCAAAAATCATCCAGCTTGAGGTTTGCTTTTACTTACCTTAAGTGTCAATTTAAAAAGGTAAGAGGTGGAAATCGTCCAACTAAGGACAGTTACACCTCTTCAATGTCTTTCATAAACTATTTAGGTAAGTAGGCAATTTGGAATAGTCCAATTCAAAATAGCCTCCACGATTTTGACTTACCAAAAATTATTTTCAACACAAATAAATACCTTTTACAAAACCATTTAAACCTTTTAGAAATGATTTAAAACTTTAATGTAACTTTCCAAAAAATATTGATTCTCTATTGAACTCAATTTCAACTTGCCTAAATGAGGGCCAACGATTTTTGGGCAATCAATTTTTCTCAAAACATTTTTTCTTTTTGGAGTAATGACTCTACCTTTTCAACTTTCCTAAAACCACAACCAAAACGTTTCCTATATTACCTCTAATGAATGTAGCCACTAAATGAAACTACCTACCTAAGGAAACTTACTACAATTCTCATTAAAAACGTCTAAAACTAACTCCCCTAATACAATGTATCTAGACACACTAAAAACACTTACCTAAATTCTAAAACTTACCAAAATGCTAACAAGCTACCAAAAGTAGCCTAGAGCTCGACTGGAGCTCTAATGGCTGCCGCCCCACCTGGGGGAAGAAGACTACCTAAGCAATACGAAAATCACAAAATAACAACTACACTAAAACTACTATGAAATTAATACAATCAAATTAACACCTAACTATAATCAACTAATTATCTACTGTAATAATAAACATATTATCTAATAGACTGAGAATTAAGGCAAGCTAACAAAAAACTATTCTAATTACAATCTAACTACATGCCAAGTCTAAACACGAATCTTTGAACACAAATAACACTAACTCTATCATTTAAACGAATTTCTGTCTTCACTAAAACACTAATCAACAACTTAGATGACTTTAACAACTAGAACTAAATGTAAATTTCATACAGCCGACTGGACAACATCTAAAACAACGAGGTAACATCCAATTCTTTTTGTATTTTCAATAGAAACAAACAACAAAAACACCAAACGAATTTTAGAACAATCCTAAAATAAAGACAATAACCAATACAACTGTTACAAGGGTATGCACATTCCAAACCACCAGCGACTCACAGTTTTAAACTAGAACCACACGCACATACTAAAATTTAATTCTAATTCAACGATTCCTTGAACAACCAATCACGAAACATGCAAGACATCCAACCTCACCTAACATGAAAACAAATGGATACTGGAATCAAATGAATAAACACAGATCACGCAATCAACCCACAAAAAATAATGACAGACCGTGTATGTATTAAAATCCAAAGATCGGCTAGATTTAATCTAGCCGATTTTTCTTTTCTTTTAAGCAAAACAATACACAATCAGACCCAACGACTAAGATGAATCAAAATGATATTTGTTTATGGGATTTTCTGGAAAAAGACACAACATAACACGCTGGAAACAAAAACAAACAAATCGCTAGAAGAACCTCTAGCCGATTTACACGTTTTGCATAAAAACAATAAAAATCGATCCTTGAATCATAAAAACAATGAAACAAAACCTAGATCTAACGTGCTGGTCTGTGCACGAATGTTATGCTAAGGTTGAAATAATAAAAATAAAGAAAACACACAGAAAATAAATCAAGAAAGCAAACACACACGATTTGGGTTTTAGCTAGAAGAAAAGGGAGAAGAAGATATACCTCTAGGGCGATCCGACTATCGTGGGGAAGAAGAAGAGCGGACAATAGCTTTGGCTTGACGTCCCAAAAGGTTCAAGAATGCTGGAATATCACCATGAACTGTATTTCCACAGCTGCAACACGTTGGAGATCCAATGAGGATGGAACGGGTGCCGATTCGCGATCGGAGGGCTCAGAAAACTGGATGGAGGTAGGGCCGACTCATCTTGATGGGGTGTTTCGCACTACCAATCAAGATTAGTAGTCTCCACCTCTGCTACACCTGCAAAATTACAGAAATTGGTGAGAAAACACAGCAAGGATACTAAAGAAATGAAAGGGAATTGAAAGAGAAATGGATTAATGCTTGATTTCCAAGCAAAAACACAATTTTTGATGGAAGTGAGGTGGGATGAGAGGTAAGAGAAGGTGCTGGAGTAGAATCACTGTAGGAGGCACCAATCCCAATGCCAAAGACGCCTAGGGTTCTTCTAAAAAGTATATTTATACTTTTTGGAATTTCAAAAACAAGGTTATAATAAAATTTTTCACTAGGCGTCACTTTCTGAGGGGTTTTCTGTAAAACTTTTTGAAATGGATATGGATATGCATGTGGGTTGGATTTTGAGCTTTCTAAAGGTTGATCCAAGGTTCAAATAGCCTAATTGGGTCGGATATGGATCCAATCCACCTCGAAATTCATGCTCGAACACTGAAATAGCCATAACTCTCTCATTTTAACTCCGATTTCTCTAAAATTCGAACCACAACCCCTTACTATCAAAATGCATCTAAACATGGGTTTAAAACCTTAATCTCACTATAAAATTCATGAATAACTCGTTAAAATGATGTGCATTTCATGCATCATCAATGGGAGCTGAGATTGGCCTTGATGTTAGAGAAGGCCTCCAACAACTTCTTCTGAAAAGATGGGCTCCTAAGGAGAAGGCAAGCAAAGCGAGAGGTGTTCTTATGGAAATGTGAGACGTGGGTAACCTTGTGAGAAGTTACCCTATCTGTGTTGTGTTTGGAGAGGCATATGGGGTGGCTCTTGTGGATTTCTCCACGCAAAGTTGAGATGATTTCGTCATCCCGAGTTATAGGTGGGTGCATAAGGATCGTGCACCTGTATGGTGAAACCCTGGGCAGTATTCACTTGCTTCTAAACGAATTCAGGATAGAGTGGTGCTGCCGAACACTTAGAAACAACGTGTGCAAGGCTAGTGCATAGTTCATATACTTGATTTATCGAAGTTGGGTGGGCCAGTAATTTATCAACTTTCCTGGTCAACTGGTCCACTTTGATTTGCAAATCATGTTCAGATCCGACTTCATAAATCCCTCCCTTTTTAGGACCACTAGAAACAGGTGTGGTCCTATCAATACGTGAGGACAGGGCATGATGCATGGCATTTTCGCTCAATGTATCGAATAGGGCCCATGCCTCATCCTCGTTCTTGAGCATGAACGTACTTTCACACGAAGAATCAACCATTTGCATGTCCTTCTTGGTTAGGCCATCGTAAAAGTACTGCACCAGTTGCCAACGAGGTACCTGGTGGTGGGGGCACTTGCGGAGAAGATCCTTCATCCTCTCCCAGGACTCGTGGAACTATTCTCACTCAATCTGAGAGAAACTGGTAATGAATTTACGAAACTGGTTCGTCTTACCAATTGGGAAATACTTCTTGAGGAACTCACACTGCATGCGTTCCCAAGTGGTAATCTGAACTGTATCGAGGGCCTTCAGTCATTGCTTGGCTTTATCCTTAAGGAAGAATGAAAACAACGTTAACCTCAATGCGTCATCTCTAAAATTGTTGATCCGCACAGTAGAGCAGATCTCAAGGAACTCATCGAGATGACGGTAGAGGTCTTCATTGCTCAGGCCATAAAAAGATGAGAGCATCTGAAGTATGTTGGCCTTAATCTCAAAGTGCAGTGCTCTTATATCAGGTCTAGTGATACACGAGGCCAGAGTGTAAGCATTGGGAGTGAAGTACTCCCTAAGAGGACGGGTCAACTGCTGATCTTGGGCCATGGGGCCAGATCAACAGGCTCTCCTAATAAGGGACTCGGGGTACTCAACAAGCTAAGAGTCAAGCGAGTGTTGCCCTTGCATACACCTAAGGGTAGACTGGTGCATCAACCATCCTAAGACACTGGTTTTCTACCTACCTAACATGCAAAGCGGCCAAACCACAGCAAACCACAAAGCAGTTAAAAAAAACTAGAAAGCAGTAAACAAGTACCACGCACTTGCACCCAACAGATAGTATATGAAAATTAAACTATGAGCACGGTACCAATCGTACGTGGTCACCTTTAAGGGTATCCTAATCGGTGGGCTATGCAGGAAAGGTAAGCTGGTATCTAAGGTTTGCAAGCAACATGATTCTAAACCTAAATGCAAAAAATAAACTAAACAATTTTAGTTAATGAACAGGGAAAAAGAAACTAAACAACCCTAAGTAAAGAAAAGAAAGTAAACTAACACCCTAACAAAACGTGAACAAACAATGGCAATAAAGTGAATACTCATATTAATCGTCGTTCCCCGGCAACAATGCCAAAATTTGTTGTGAGTTTTATGAAAACGCTTTTTAAAATAATATTTTAAATTAAAATCAAGTGAAAGCCAGACACCAAAAATATAAAAATCAGCTCGCACGAGTGGTGGAGTCTAGGTCGATCTCAAGGAACGAGAAATACTTTGCATTCAACACACAATCTAACTACTCTTTATTGCCAAAAATAAAAATCAATCAATTGAATTAATAAGGGAGAGAGTGCAACCCTCTGCGGAGGACTTTAAACAATAATTAATGGCCTTATTACAACCCAAATAATTGAAATAAAAATAAAATAAAAGCCTAATCTAAAAATAAAAGAAAAGGTTTTCAGTGCTCTGAGTCTTTAGTAGTCCCCTTCTTTTGCTTTCCTTATTTGCATATTATTTTGTGGTCCCTCTGAGGGCTCTCTGAGGGCACTTCTGAGGGCTTGAATGGACCTTAGAGGGTATTTTGAGGGCACGAAAAGGGCTCTATCGCACGTTCCAACACTTTTCTGCAAATCACAAAAACAAGAAACAAAGCAGTACGACGAAAACTAACAAGAAGTTACTAGCTAATGACTAAAAAATTCAACAAAAACAAGATTTGAATTTACTAAACTAAAGTAAACATTAACTAAACTATGAACTAACTTGTAACAACCTACAGAAAATGACAAAATAACAAAACCACCTAACTAACTACAAAAAAAAAACTAATTTGCTAACAAACTAATTCAAGAAATCAACTAATAACCAATTGAACTAATTTAACATAACCTATATGTTGTACGGTTTATGAATATAAACTAATAAATAAAACAGAAATATACAAGTAACCTAAGCTATGCTAAAAATCAAATGAAGTAATAAAATAAAAATTAGCTAACTTAATCTAATTAGCTATGCATGATAAATAAGACTTAATAACTCTAAAACACCTAACATGAATCCAACGTGATTTAAACTACTAAAGTAATTACAAGCTATCCAAAACTATTAATCTTAATTAAATAATTAATCTATGAATCACCTAACAAGAATAAACAAAGATATTGACTACGATTGTTTTCACTAAACAACAAAAAATAAAACTCAATGTTGAATCAATGAACTAACCACCTATTCATTAAAAACTAAAATAAACTAACTAGACTATGCATATACGTTAACTAAAAAACCAAAAATCAAAATCAATAAAGTATGCTAACCTATGCTGTGTAAAAACATTAATCAACTAACCTATGTAAACTACGTTGACTATACCTATCTAATATACTATATACTAACAAAGAAGTAAATCAATCACGCAACAAACAAAAACATAAAAAAAAACAAAAACGTGAAACATGTTAACAAATTAGTATCAAACCATTAATAAGACCGACTATAGGTGACTGACGAAAATAAGATGAAACCAAAAAAAAAATGCTGAGCCGACTGATAAAGAGAACTAATGACGCAAAACGCAGCACTATGCTTCCAATTTTTTTTTCTTTTAAATTAATAAGCAATCTAATGAACTAAAACTAATCTAATATTTGATTAAACTTAATGGCAAGTATTCAACAGAAAATAAAACAAAGAAGCACGATCTAATTGTCGCACAAAAAAGATTTAATTCGGAAAACTATGCAAGATGCTAAATCGGCTAAAAGAAATTTATTTACATGATCTAAAAGAAAATGAATGAAAGGAACATGCTGCAGCCTATTCTGCACTAGATCTAATCCTAAACTAATCAAGGATCAAGAAAACAAAATATAAAACCTATATTAAAACTATGATCTACCTAAATAGAGATTTTTCAATACACAAATCAAGAAAACGACTAACTGGATTAAACGAAATCTGTATTTTTTTTTCATTTTATTTTTCTTAGATGCAAGATATGCAATAAACTAGATTAATATGCAGATGATGCAATAATCTAACAAAACTACAAGTCATGCTATGCTTTATGTGATGCAAAACTAGATCTACGGTGAAACGGGGGAGAAAGAAGCAAATGAGAAGAGAAGATGGTCTTTTCCAGCTGAACACACATCTCCTAGACAAAATGCACGGTTGTCAACGACAGATTGGATACGAAAAGAAGAGAAAAATAGAAGAAGAAGAAGAGCAGAGGAGGAATTGGCAAGGATAAAAAATGAAGAAGAAAGAGAAGAGATAAAGGGAGCAAAGGTGGGTGTTGAGGCTGCTGGAAAAATCGTTCTCTCAGCCCTCAAAACCATTATTTATAATCCCTAATTTGGTTAAAATTTGAAATTTCAAAAGGAGTCTGATAATTTTTCTCTATTTCCAAAACATGTTCTC
This sequence comes from Nuphar pumila, assembly GCF_984573655.1. Taxonomy (NCBI): domain Eukaryota; kingdom Viridiplantae; phylum Streptophyta; class Magnoliopsida; order Nymphaeales; family Nymphaeaceae; genus Nuphar; species Nuphar pumila. Next base: position 20,743,170 of record NC_143262.1, on the reverse strand, counting down.
TTTCTGAAAAACATGTTTTTCAAAGGGATATTTTTCTAAAACTCATTCTTAATAATTAAGTCCTAATCTAACTAAATTATGAATTAGAAAAAAAATCCTATCTAATAAAAATACCGAAAAAAATGAAGGGCAAGCTTTGAAATATGTGATTTTCTGATAATTTTTTTTTAAATGCGGTTACTAAAAACTAACCATAAAAATGGGTTTTTAATGCAATTTTACACTGGATTATGCATAAAATAAGATGAATAAAATACAAATATTATGCATGATCAAATCTTGTAGTTTTTAATGAAAACATTTCATTGTGAGAGTTTTATAAAAAGGGTTCTCTCTCATTATTCGAAAAAAATGCACCTAAAGTACTGATCAACCTTCCATAAAAAGGTTTTGGAGCCCTTGAATCCCTTAAAACACACCACATGCCCTAAGAAGTTATTGTCGTTGGGCCCAAACATGGCTGGCAGAAATATTGGGTATTGTCATCAGCTACTTGGCAACAATACTGTGTATTTCCATCAGAAGCTTGTGGCAATACACATATTGTCGCCAGCCTTAGATGGTTGTGGCTCTTCTTCGCATGGGTGTAGTGTTTTGGTTGTATCTCGCAAATAGTGCATCATATCTATGCATAGTTTAGTGCGTTAGAAAGCTAACATCCTCCTCTTTAGCAACACTTGGTTTTGTGTTAAAGTCAACCTCTTAGTTGGTCGAAAAATTGACTAGAAGTGGGCGCTATTTTCTAAAAGTAAAACTTGTTTCGCTCATAACTTTTTACTCTGATGTCAGATCAAAATGATTTTTATTTGGTTGGAGAGCATGAAACCTATAGTTTTTAATGGAAACACTTAAAGGATATAGTTTTGGAAAACAAATTCTGCATAAACTAAATTTTTGCCAAAATGCTTTGAAATACACTTGAATTCATTGTAGGGGTTTTATAGAAAGGGTTCTTTTATGATTCAAAGAAATTGTGACTGAAGTACTGATCAACCTTCCACAAAAATGGTCTTTCATGAAATATCTTGCACCTTTCATATGAGGATACTTCAACTTCACATTCGAAAGCTTTGGAGTGTGAACAAACCATCCCATTTTCGATGAGTTTATTGCACCCTCTAGATTTTTTGGACTCGAGTTGGATGAACCGAGGTTGGGACTGGTTCATAGTTTCGGGTTCATAATAGACAAGTATTTTAATTAGAGTCCTATCGATTCAAGCTGATCGGACCTACGAGTCTTAGGCCATGGGGGCTTGGGAGTTACGTGTTGTGGGATCAGTACCCTTGTTGACATGGTGGAAAAGAGTATATAGGTTACTCGTTGTTGCGGAAGAGGAGATATGTTAAGACCTAGGGAAAATAGTTAGCCGAGTAGATACAGTTTTGGGTTCTGTAAGTGGTTTGGATATGATATACGCCCAGAGCTTATAGGACCTGGTCTAGAGGTTTTAGGTTTGTCTTGAGACGTGTGCAGGGGTCTGATATACGTTCAAGAGGTCTAAAATATCATGTTGGGCTTCAGCTAGGTTTGGTGAGGTGAGACGGTCAAGACTACACGTGGTTCCTAATCAGTAGAAAGTGATTTTGGGATTTCAACACAAAAAGAATAGCTAAAGAGTAGGCTAAGGATGAGGCTTGAGTTTGGGGTTACTTACTAGTGTATAGTAGGTTGAGATAAGTGGCTCTCACGTTCTACAGTGCCAGCACAAAATCTGTAATGAAGGAAAATCGTCCGGGTTAATGAGAAAGCATGACCTCACACGTTAGGACTTCAAGGCTTGGGCTCTTCAGAAGGGGTGACTGTGATCATCACAAAATTTTCCATCTCTCGTTGGTTTCTCTCTCTTCCTTCTCTTTCCCTTTTCTAACCTCCATTCTCCTCCTTTTTGAAGGGAGAAGAACAAAAGAAAGAAAAGAAAGAGAGGAGAGAAAAGAAAGAAAGAAAGAGAGAAGAGGAAAGATTTCGCGCGATCTCACTTGACCTCTATTTGAAAACATTTAGAAAATTACTCGCCTCCGTTTTGAAATATATTGCGGGAAAAATGGAGAGACGGGATTCGCTCGTCGGTACGAGGTTCGACCGTTCCTGGCGCCTTTACCAGAGGTAATCGAACCAAGGATCGAATCTATGACTTTTGCTTTGCCTAAATATAATCTAAGAATTTATTCTAACTCTAAATGCACAAAGAATCATACTTGTGCAATGCAAGGATGTATGTTCTTTTGAAAAGAGTGTTTTGAAAAATTTCCAAGTATTCTGAGATGAACTTTGATAAAGGAGTGAAGAAATGATTGAATCTAACTTTATAACTTTTAAAATAGATCAGAGAAGTTCTAAGTTTTTGAAGTAAATCAGAGTTGGAAAAAAATAGATCTTGGCTTTGAGGAAGAATAATTTGGAGCTTTGAAATGAAAGAAAAATGAAGTTTCAAAGTCGGAAATGGACTTTGAATGAATACTTGAGATGGAATTGAGTTTAGATTTTGAAATTGGAATGGACTTGAGAGAATCAAATGGTATTTAAGAATAGAAATGGATTTAAGAGATTTAGATTAGATCCGAAAAATGGAATTGAAAACTAGAATTGGAGCTGGATTCCGGATCCTAAACAGAATGGGATCCGAGATTTGGAATCCAAGATGGACTTTGGGTTCTGGATCCTGAAATGGAATGGATCTGAAGTCTGAGATCCAAATGTAGAGTTGGACTTTGGATCCTAATATGGATTTGGATCTGAAGTCTGAGATCCAAGGTGAAATTGGATTATGGATCCTATAAGGAAATTGGATCTGAAGTCTAAGATCCAATGGAGAGTTGGACTCTGGATCCTAAGATAGATTTGGATCTGAAGTCTGAGATCCAACGTAGAGTGTTGAATCCTGGATCCTAAAATGGATTGGGATCTAAGGTTTGGAATCCATGATGCAATTTTTTATCTGAAGTCTAAGATCCAAAAGTAGAATTTGTATTTAGAGAACTGGATCCAAGTTGATCTTTGGATTTGGGTCTTGAAAGTCTAAATGGGACTTTTGAAGATGGATCTGGGTTTTGAAAAACCCAGATTGAATTTTAAAATTTAAGAAGAGTTAATATTCAAAAATCAATCTCAAAACTTGTGATTTTTGAATTTGAAGACTTGATTTTTGAATTTGAAGATGAATCAGAAACTTCAAAGTTAAATTGAACTTTGAAATTGAATTTTGAATTGAGTTGGAAATTTGAAATGTGAATATAAAAATGATTTTGGAATTTCAAAGTCAAATTGGATTTTGAAATTGAATTTTTGAATCTTGAAATGAGATAGAATTGGATTTGAATAAGACTTGATCTGAGAAATGAAGAAGAAGAATCACTTGGAATTTTGAAAAGAAAATTTTAAAAATATGATGCAATTTTATCCAAAATGATGAATGAATTTAAAGAATTTGAATTTAGATTTTTGAAAAGCTATCTTATTCTTAAACTGAATTAAAATAAGATTGAAGATATAATACGTCCCTGACTATGGTCATTGAATGTATTATATAATAATCTGTATTTAAATTCAGTTAAAGAATAAAACACATTTGGTGCTTTTATAGAATTTAAAATGAAATTAACTCTCAACATACCCTGACTATGGCCATTGGTATGTATTTTGAGTTGATTTTAAGTTGAATTCTGATAAAAGAAAGAAATATTTGAAAATATGATGATTTTTTGAAAAGGATTCAGTGTGAATCCAGTGTTATTACGTAAAAGAATAAAAATACTAAGTTTTGTCCACACCCTGACTATGGCCATTGATATGGATCATCAACTTAGGATTAATTTACCTTTTACGAAATGGTGCACGTGTCATTCGTGTTGCCATTTGTGAAAATTTGAGAAATAAAAGAAAAATGCATGAGGAAAAAGTAATTCATGATATTTACAATGCTCATTCATTCTATCTAAGGTGGGAAATGTAATTTTTTCATTAATATCTAAGTTGTTACAACCCTTGAAATTTGGAGCAATAACATCCCTAATCTAAGAAAGTAATACAAGTCTCCCATGACTTCCCTGCAGGGGAATGAGTCAGTACCATCTAGGAGAAGATACTTTATTAGAAGCAAAGTTATATACGATTTGTATTGACCTTAATGCAAGATGCTATGTTCATGCTGAATGAGAAAAAGTACCTGGCCTACTCTGCATTTTGTTTAGAAAATGTACATATCTATATGGGTATACATATATATATATATATATATATATATATATATATATATATATATATATATATATATATATATATATATATATATATGTATGTATGTATAATACGCAAGGCCCTAACTAAGTGGCTTCCATATGCAATAAATGAAGACGAGGGCCAAGATGGCCCAAGGTGACTGCTAGTGATGAACCATTCATGGGGAATGGGAGATCATTGAACTATTATGAGAAATCACAGTTCTTCGGCAAATCCCTATGCCATGAATATACTCCAATACCCCATTTATGGATTGTTAAGGACATGTTGACCTTGTGATGCTACCTAGGCTGGGAGTGCAATGTTGACAGGGTTTTGCTAGGGCGCCCACATCCAATAGTATGAGACAACAATTTTTAGGCAATGCCGTAGATGTGCAACAGGTAAAAGGGATGTATGAAGATGCCGATTTTAATGAAGTATAGCACCCATGGGGCTGCAACAGTAGAGGTTCGACTGCTATCAAATTTCTACTGACAGCCACGGTAGCTCAAAGTTACATCGGTGTAACCACTGTGAAGGGTGAGGTATGCTGGAACTAAACATGAAATGCATCTGCTATGTGCTGATGATGGCTGCAGGTGGTAGAGGAAGTGCAGGAGAAATGAGTTCACAGCAAACAGCTGTTGTAGATAACTTGTAATGGGAAACGGACTATGCCTATGAGCGGCAAAGTGAAGAAGGAAAATGTTGTGAGGTTTGGGTGAGATTATAAAAGGTATGTTGACGTGTTAAGGATGTAACTATGATGCAGAAAATGGGATAGACAAAATGATGCTAACATTTAGGAATATACATGTAGATAATGCAGGAAACAGTATACATTGATGAAAGAAAAAAAAATGGTTTGCTGCGGTGTAATGGGGAATGATGGAGTTGATGTAATATATATATATATATATATATATTGTACAACGCACAAATGAAGGTAAGGCTGGAAAATATACTATATGCTAAGCGGTTTTAGGTGTCATGAAGGTGAAATCGACGACTTGCTGCCTTGCTTAAGTCGCCAACTGGTACTGACTACAGCCTCCATGGCTATATGACATTTGTCAGCCAATTGGCTCAAGCTGGGAGCTTGTGTATATCTATGAAAAGATTTTTTTTTTTGTATAGGATTTGTTGCAGAAATATCTGCGATTTCTCACGGAGAGATAGCTGAATGTCCTAATCATTCTTGGTTTGATCCTCTCAGAATTTGATTCATCTGAAGAAGGGCAATGTGATGGGGCTGGTATATCGAACTAATGCAAAGTGAAATTCAAGATGTATACAACATCCTAAATGGAAAAAATAAATACATGAACACTGTTATACACATGATACCTTAGAAGTAAATGTAAATTTATGTACATCGGCCTAAGACCTTTATATTTAACTGGAATATAATTGCACATGCTAGAATCAGAATGAGGGAAATACCAAAAGAGAATCTATGACCTAGAGGTGGTTGCAAAACCGAAATGAGGATTACATGGATGTAGTGAGTGCCCATGAGATGTAAATAAAAGGGAAAATTGTTGTGTTATGGAGATGGAATGATATATATTGTAGGGAACCAAATGCTACAGACTTCTACAGACATTTCATATTGTCATAATCGTAGTGGAAGTCATATCATCACAAGGTTTTGAGTTCAAGGCCTACCTTTTGCTGCTTTAACCGAAAGATCAACCCCACGATCAGGTAGTTAGTAAAGGGCCGTACCTATAATCAATATCAATAGTCAGTTGATTATGCCTATATGAGAGAAAAAAAATATATTCTTTAGAAAGTCAATTTTGTAGCAACATTCCCGATTTAACGCATATGTATATCTGCAGAAAAAGACCCATCCTCGATGGTTCCGACTATATCGATTAATGCCTAGGATGTTGTCAGGACAACACCTTTATCAGAGATGCATCGGGCATTCCTCTCAACAGAACATCCTGCTGCCAAACTGGACAAAACTGCACCTGTCAATGGAAATTCTTTCAGGGAAGTCACCTTACCTTTGGATGTGTCTGTATTTAATGATCTACAAGAATTGAGCGAACTTTACCTTTTTATTCAAGACCATCTGATTTTGGCAATTAATTCAAAATCCTAAAATAACATACAACACATCTTACCGATGACTGAAAACTGGCAACGACCTGTATATGAATGACTATAGCAGGTTTTGTGAAAGAAAATATGATAACAAATGTCAAGATAGACTACTCCCAGCCGATTTTTTTTTTTATTGCAGTGAGATCGAGGAAGGATCTTAGCAATGATGCACGTCCTTTTACAGGAAAGAGTTTCCTTAGGCTAGCATAGTTGCAGTCATCACTTGCGAACACATCATTGACCCCAGTGTTTGCAAATCAAAGGCACCTTTTTAAAACATACTTGACGTAGGTCCTCTTTGCTTAATCATCTTTTACTCCAAAGGGATAACACCAACTAAGCTTCATTAGTGATATCTTGTTGACTGCGATGATTTAAACCAGAAATAGGGACTAGATAGAAACACAACCTCCTGAACCGGGGTCCAGCACTTCAGCCGACTGCATGATAATTTTCTGTGAAGTCTGTGGTGACTGTAAAGGTTTTTCGCAGATAATGCGAAAGATTTGAGAATCCTGCCCATGATTCTCAACTGTGCGATCCTTTCATCCGGATATCTTTCGATGATCACATTCTCAGGGACTCATAAAGGAAAGTGCAAATAGTCACTCCATTCTTATGAGATTGTTCAGACATCTGAACCCTTTACTGAATCTGATTTCACATTCGTTCCTGTCTTCAACCCCCCTTAGAGGGTGACCACAGACACACAGCCATGAAAACGTTTGTGATCATCGCAAAATTTTTCCTCTCATAATGTTCTCTCTCTTCCTTCTCTTTTCCTTTCCAACCTCTTATTTTCCTCCTTTTTTGAAGGGAGAAAAGATAAAAGAACGGAAAGAAAGAGAGAAGAGAAAAGAAAGAAGAGAAGAGAAGAGGAACTCTTTTGCGGGTCACACTTGACCTTAATTTTTAAAAAAATATTTGAAATAACTCGCCTCCGTTTTTGAAATATTTGCGGGAAAACTGGGAGACGGGATCCGCTCGTCGGTTCGAGGTTCGACCGTTCCTGGCGCCTTTACCAGGGGTACTCGAACCAAGGGTCGAATTAATGCCTTTTGCTTTGCTAAGAAATCATCTAAGTATTTATCCTAAGTCTAAATGCACAATGAATCATGCTTGTGCAAATGCAAAGATGTATGCTCTTTTGAAAATATTTTGAAGAATTTTCAAGTGAATCTGATAAAGTGAAGAAATGATTCCTAACTTTAGAACTTAAGATTAAAGTTCTAAGTTTTTTAGAATAATCAAGAGTTTGGGAAAATAAATCTGGAATTTGGAAACTGATTTTGAGATAAAAGGAATTTTTCAAAGTCATAAATGGACTTTGAATCAGAAAAAAATGAAAATGGAATTGAATCAGGAGGAAAGGCAGAATTGGGAAATGTAATTGATTTAAAAGTTGAATTTTCAGGATGAAATCCGAATCCAAGTTCTGGATTCTGAATAGAGTTTTGAGTTGATTTTTTTGATTTTAGGGTCTGAAATGGGAATTTGATCTGAAATCTGGAATAAAATGGAATTGGTTTTAAGAATTGGAATTTAAAGTGAAATTTGGATTTTGGAATTTTGAATGGAATCGGATTTCAAGATTTGGAATCCAAGATGATATTTGGATCCGAAATCTGAGATCCAAGATAGGGTTGGACTATGGATCCCAAGATGGAATTGGATCTGAAATCTGAGATCCAATGTAGGATTGGGTTCTAGACCCTAGAATGGATTTGGATCTAAAGTCTGAGATCCAATGTAGAATTGGTTTCTGGATCCTAAGAATTGGAATTTGGATCTGAATCTCAGGTCCAATGGTAGAATGAGGATCTGGATCCTAAAAGAAATTTGGACCTATGATTGGAGATCCAAAGTGGAATAAGGATTTGGATCCTAAATGGAATTTGGATCCCTGATGGGAGATCCAAGGTGGAATAAGGATTTGGATGGAATTCGGATCTGTGATGGGAGATCCAAAAATGGGATAAGGATTTGGATCCTAAATGGAATTTGGATCTATGATGGGAGATCCAAAATGAGATAAGAATTTGGATCCTAAGAATTTGGAATTTGGATCTGAATCTGAGATCCAAAGCAGAGTTGGATTCTGAATCCTAAGAATTGGAATTTGGATCTGAATCTGAGATCCAAAGCAGAGTTGGATTATGGATCCTAAGAATTGGATGTTGGATCTGAATCTGAGATCCAATGGAATGAGGATCTGTATCCTAAATGGAATTTGGATCTGTAATTGGAGATCCAAAGTGGAACGAAGTTTTATACTTTGAAAATCTGGATCCAAGTTGAGACTAGGATTTGATTTTGGATTTGGTTTATGAAAAGTCCAAAATAGGACCTTTAAAGACGGATCTGGGTTTTAGAAACCCAAATTTAAACTTGAGATTCGAATCCAAACCTTGATTGAAGATAGGGGGATGAACTTGGTTTTTGAAATCAGGAGATAATTTCAAAGTTAAATTGAACTTTGAATTTGGATTTTGATTTGAGTTGGAAATTTGAAGTTTTGAATATGAAATGATTTTGAAATTTCAAAGTCAAATTGGTCTTTGAAATTGAATTCTTGAATCTTGAAGTGAGATAGAATTGGATTTGAATAAGATCTGATGAAGAAGAAGAAACACTTGGAATTTTAAAAAGGAAGTTTTGAAAATATGATGCAGTTCTACCCTAAATGATGAATGAATTTAAATTTTGAAATTAGATTTTGAAAATTGTATTTCATTCTTTACATGAATTGAAATAAGATTGAAGATATAATACATCCTTGACTATGGTCATTGAATGTATCATATAATAATCTATATTTAAACTCAGGTGAAGAATGAAACATATTTTGTGCTTTTATAGAGTTTAAAATGGAATTAACTCTCAATATACCCTGACTATGGCCATTGGTATATATATTGAATTAATTCTAAGTTAAACTCTGATAAAAGGTGAAATATTTGAAAAATATGATGATTTTTGAAAAGAGGATCCAGTGTGGATCCAGTATTATTTCATAAAAGATAAGAATACTAAGTCTTGTTTACACCCCGACTATGGCCGTTGGTGTAAATCATCAACTTAGAATTAACTTACCTTTTATGAAATGGTGCACGTGTCATTCGTGCTTCACCACTGTGAGAATTGGAGAAATGAAGGAAAAATGCATGAGAACAAGCAATTTATAATGTTTATAATGCTCATCCATTCTACCTAAAGCGGGAAATGTAAATTCTTATTCCAACCTAACTATTATAATTCATAAAATCAAATTTACAACTTCAAATAGTGGCTTTATCTACATATTTCCTGCAAAACAACTTGGTTAGCATGAGAATAAAAGTAAGTTATACATACCATATGAATATTAATGGTAGAAAGGCTCAATATACAAAGATGTTTATGATGGAAAGAAGTAAGATGACATATATGCTAATATGCCCACATATATATGTACTGTATGTGAAAACCCTTGCAGCTAAAACACTTAAAACTTCCTAAATCTGGAATTGTAGCATCCCTAAAGAAAAATTCTATAGGTAGGATCAAGAACTCTCTAGCATACTTCTCATTAGTGTGAGGAATAATCTCAACTATACCATTGCAAAAAAGGGGTAGTAGGTGTAATGCAGCTGGGAAGGGAACTGAAAACATGAAGTGCTGGTGGTTGGCTGATCTAGGTTCACTGATGCTGGTAGTAATCGGCTGGAGTGTATTTTGAGACTGAAAGCAGTTGGGTAATGGGATGGAGAGGAGCAGCAAGGTGCTGCTATGTGAGCAGCATCATGGGGCTGTTGTGCTTGACAAATGCATGAACTTGTAATGATTTTCATATGGTGCAGGAATTAAAGCCACAGTGAAGGGGCTATCAGTGCAGTGGAGTGGTAGGGAAAATAGGTGGAGTGAAGGACTTGATATATGATAATGGACTATGGATATGTTGTTTGCACAGTGGTGTCACTTTAGTGGCAGCAGTGTGACAGGGGTGGGGCCGATGGATCATTGTTGCACATGTGTATGTGCTACCATTGCAGGGTCATGAATGCTAGGGGTTGCTGATGGTACAGATGACCAGCACATGTAGTGAGTGCTATGTTATGAGTGAGGCATAGATGATGAGTGGAGGCATGCTAGGCCAGTGATGATGGAGTATTGATGGTTTGTAGCAAGGAATGGCCACATACGATGGGCTGTTGGGCAACTATAAACATCATTAGGGATGTTTGCGGCAGTCAAGACCGTGACTGTGCTGAATGGGAGGTGGTGTGAACCTGGATTAAGTAACCAGAGTGAGCATATCATAATATGCTGGGTGAATTGAGGGAGTGATGGCTGTGGCGAATGAATATACTCGTGAGTAAGAGGGAAGGAGAGAGTGATGTGTACTAAGTATGTAACTTATGGGATTGTGTTGCGACAGGGGCAACACAGATGCTCAGGGAAGTGGATGTAAGATGCAGTGTTTTAAATTTCAGCAGGATGAAGGTGATGGGGAAATCTTTATTCAGTATGTACAAAGATGCGAGTTGTAACAGCAGAATTTGAAATACTCAAGTGCGATTCCCTTAGCTCAGAAGGTCCTCTTGTCAAGCAAGTAATTAAGTCCCCTTTCATGACTAAGAAGAGGATCTTCTACTGCCAGCGAGCAAGTAGTAGCAAGGTCCTTTATATTTCTAACTGGATCCGCAGGAAATGTGCCACTGCAGCTCATACTCCCTGGACTTTACTTCCTAGATAATTAAAATTTGATTGTGTTGCTGAGACAAACAGGTGACCTGCTGCACCAAGATGAACAACTGTAGGATCTACTGTGCATGAATTTATGCTGATTGGAACCTTCATTGGTAAATGTGAAATTTGAATGTGTGAATATCCAAGCACTCACAGCTAGTGAGATATATGACTAAGATGATTAATGATCATTTAATACAAAGAGAAATGCAAACTACATAAACTAATTTACAAAGATTGTAACAAATCAGGTGGAGCATATAATAGCAAGGTGAAATCTAACAAGCTAAATTACCAGGGTTCTACTGTATCGGGTGATCAGACTTCAGAGAAGTCGTGCACACCTAAAAGGAAAGAAAGGAATGTGAGAAAGTGCAAAAAAATGTACTGCAATGTTATATCTGTAGGAAGAGAATTAACTTAAAAGGAAATCTCATAAGATAAAAAAAAAATGAGAGGATGCAGAGATACATAATCCACTCATATGGATAAGATTTTTTTTTGGGATTCTTGGATTTAATTCCAGTTAGAAAATATGTGGCTCCCGGGACATTTGTGATGGCACTGTGAGAGGTCATATATGAAAGTACCTTGTCAATAACAAATTCTGCAACAAATTCAACATCATCACCATGTTTTTAGACACTTTGGTCCTATCTGATGAGGCATTGGCATGCCATGGCCTCTTCTTATAATGCCAATAAACCACAGGATGTCGCATGACCCCTTCCTGGGCCTGACTGTCCCAACGACAATAGCTCTTACAGGAACCCAAAAAAAATCCTGCCGCATCTTTATAGCAGAACACATTCATGGGTATCGATTTTTTTATTATTATTATTATTATTATTATTATTATTATATATATATATATATATATATATATATATATATATATTTTTGGGGGCATTTTGAACAACAAAAATGGGAATTTTTGACACCATAATAAGAAGGTGAGCAAGATAAAATAGAGAGGATTGCAATGCTACGAAAGATGAGTCGAATACCTGGCTTCCAAGCTATATGTCTTGCAGTGAGTAAAATATCAAAGATTTTAATTGATGACTCTGTTCAACGCAAAAGGAAACAACTCCCTCTTACAATAAACCAGTGCATTTCCAAAGTAACGCACATTAGTACATCTCCTACTAGCTCATCTTCAGTCGACATTTTGAGCAATTTCTAACCAGTTATGTACGCAAAAAGAAAAAGAAAGAAAAAAAAAAAGAAAGAAAGAAAAAAAAAGGTAGGGACCCACTGTTAAAATCTTATTACAGCAGATGACTGAGCATAACCATTATAAGAGAAAGTGATAAGGCGCACCTTCAGAGGACTAACCCCTCTCTAAGGTTATTTGATGTGATGATTTCATCATTCAGAATTTTCTGTAGCATTACTGAAACTACCGATTTGAAATTCATGCTATGGCAATAAGATTCATCTGAAATATGGAATTTCATGTCTTCAGGGGATATAGATATGCCACCCGAACACCCTGATTATAAACTTGATACTTATTGAACAAATTGATGTCACCCGTCATGCTCATATGATATATTGGTTTGACAGATCCATTCTGGACCTGGTATCCACGCAGTTTTCCGCTACAAGTTGAGGGTGTAGCCATAAAAGTAACAACCAGAATTTACAATGAAGGAAGAATTTATATTATAGGCTGGGTTCAGATTTGCAGAAGGTTGGAAATCAACTAATGGAGATGGCCTACAGGCGTTCATGCGCAAGAAAATAACATAAATAACTCAAAAATAACATTGAAACTGGAAGTCAAATCTAGCACAAACAATCTGATATGAATATCAGGGATAAATGTGAAGATGATGTGATAGAAAAGAGGAACTAAGGCATATGAATCAAAAGCAGAATGGGACATACTAAAATTCAAATCTGCCTAAGCATAAAAAAATTTTAGCAAAGTAAGCAAATGATATGGGAATCGATGATTCCTTTGATATGGCATTTCCATGAACTGATTTTGCTGTCTGCAAATCAGGATCATGGAGATTGCGTTAATGAGATCCTGGAAATAAGAGAACGAAAGAAATAGTACAAGCAAGGAGCAACATAATGGTGGATTAAGCTGGAGGCTAACAATCCAAACAAAGTGATGATGATGCAAGAGGAGAAAAAAAAAATAAATAAACAATCGTGAATTGGAATGAGACCAGGGTCAAGATGGAAATGAAATTTGAATATCAGTAGAATAAATTGAATCGAGATTATCGATTTGTTGGACCCAATAATGTGAGCCAAATAAGCAAAGAATAAACCAAGACACTAAAAAAAAAAAAAGAAATGTAGGACTTGGGAAATTCCTGTTAATGTTGCACAGGGTATGTCGAAGTTGCTAAAGGGCAACTCAAACTTTACCCACAGTGCGTAAATGAGCAATCAAAAGACAAACGAAAGAAAGGAAGATTGAAGGAAATTACCTCGTTCAGCAGAAATTATGAAAAGGGAGAAGCAGGACTTCTGTTCTATCCTGAAGACCTTTTTTTTTGTTTTTACAGGCGTGAATGAGTCTCTGACTTTATATAGTCCGGGAGGAAAACACCCCTGCTGGATGTTACTGTTACTAGATGAAACTCGGCTGGTCGATCCTCCAGAGGCAAGATTGATGCGCCAGACGAAGAATGGATGGATACTAAGAAAAGGGTGGATGATCGGCTAAAGAGGAAAGGATGGTGGATGGGTTCTTGCAGATGAGCTCTGTGATGAAGATGTTGATAGATTGTAAGAGATGGATCTGAAGGAAGGAAGAGTCGACCTTCAGGAAGATCCTGGATGCTGAAGACAGAGGCTCGCCTCTTCTTAAAGGGGGAATGGAGAATTCGAGAAGAGAGAATTCGTTAAGGATCGATGGTGGAGAAGAGAGCATGCGGTTTGAAGATGGAGGGTGGAAAGAGGAGACAAGGGGCGCGGGAAGATGTTCGTTGCAGCTTTTCTCATTTTCCAATAAGAGGACTCTTTTTTTAAGAAATTTTTGTAAAAATGGTTAGGGAAATGAGGCTTTTAGCAAGATTGTTTTATAAGGTTTGAAATCTTTTGTTTTTCTTGTAACTTTTCCCAAATTTTTTTGGTTTTTCATGTTATTTTTCTATTTTTTTTGTATTTTTAGAATAAAAATCCTAAAGTTTGTGAGAAAACAAAAGTTAAAACTAATTTTTTTTTGTGTGTTTTTGCAAAAATATTCACAAAAAGGAATTTTTCTGAGAATTTAAAAACTATTTTGAGAAAATTTCTTCAGACATGGGTTTTGATCCGGATTTTGAGGAAATACGGATTTAAAGTGCTGGATTTGAACCTGAAAATGATTTTGAATGGATCAATATGGTTTTTAATCCAGAAAGTCTGAAGAATTTGCTTCGATTTCTCAGAAAATGGAGTTAGGGGCAAAAGGGTCATTTTTACAAAACTTTGAAAATTTGGGGTGTTCACAGATGCCCCTCTTTGCTACTAAGCCGGTTGAGAGCCGAGCTTAGTGGCAAAGACAACACTCCAAATTTTGAAAATTGCCCCAGTCAGCAGGTCTGAACTGGATGTGGAAGAATTATTTTGAAAATATGGTTTTTCAGGCTTTGAAACCTTATCCTGAATGGTTTTGGGGAGACGAAATTCTCGAAGATGATATGATTGAGTAGAAAATGAGGAAATCGTGATGGGACTTTAGATGGAAATTCTGAAATGGTGGGAAATGAAAATTTTGATTAGGTCTCATGGGTGAGACAAGATACTCTTTTTGGAATGATTCAGGTTTAGCCCTTAACCTGGATGGGACGAAGATATATCAAGAAATGAATTTGAAGTGAGGAAAGAAATACACGAGGACCTTGATGGGACATTTTGGAGAAGGCCTCGTGAAAATGAAGCTTGAGTATGATCCTTTCTTGGAGTAATATATGAAGCATGGGTCCCTTGATGGGAAGAATTATGGTGGGACTGGAAGAAAACATCTCTTCAAAAACGAGGAATCTTATTGGAATGTGACTCAGGTTTAACCCAAACCTGCAAGGAAGATACCTCGCGAAGCGAGGTTCCAGGTTAACTCTTAATCTGGATAGGAAATCTACCATATGGGTTTCTCAAAATGGAGAAAGCACGATGGGACCTTCGGAATTTAGACGAACAAATCCGAGAGGGGTTTTTGCGAAAGGAGGAAATATAGAGTCCCTAAAGCTTTGAAAAAGGGGAAGAAATGGTGCGTCTCATTGCTGAGACTAAAATAGCTTTTGCAATCAAAGAATCTTTCGCAAATGGTTCAGGTTTAACCCTTATCCTGAGTGGGTCGTCCATACGGAATTCTTCAATGAGAAAACCATGATGGGACAAGAAGCGATACTTTCTTCAGAGGTAACTCTTCTTGGAAATATAAACAACGCTAGGTTGCATCAAAATGGATATTGAATGTTTATTTTATTCTTAGAATAGCTAGAAAATTTTGCCAATAAGATAAAATCATAGTAGATTTAAACGCTTGAAAATATGCACGTATGTGCGAAAGATATTCTCTCTTTTACCTAGAGTATTTCCCCCCAAATGAGGTTAACTCCTCAGTTATAAGAGTCAAATTCAAAATTTTAGCACTGATGATTTTCTTCGAGGAAGCTATCCATTTCCCTGATATAAGAATAAAAGAAATATTCTTAATTTCATAAAAGCAGGAAATGAAGAGATATTGATAAAAGAATTTTGCATGAGAAAAGATTACTTCTGGCAACTTCGGCAGTTTGATATCTGGGTGTTTTCCCACGATGATCTTTTTGCACTCTTTTGAGTTATTGGGCTTTCTCGGTTTTTCACATCATCCTTCATTTGGATGTCCTGACTTTTCTCTCTTTTTCAGGGAAGGGTACGTCACAAACTCCTTCATCTTGGAGATGTTTCGATCCTTCTTTTATCTCAGGGATTCTATATGATATTGGCTAAGAAAGGTCTTTAGATGTAGCTGAAATCAAATATCTTTTAGGGTTTGGCGGTAGGTTCATCGCATCTGCCTTCATCTCGACAGTGATCCAAACTTTTCCTGGAAGGATCCGTCACAAACTCCGTCATCTTGGAGATGTTTCAAATCTTCTTTGGCCCCGGGGATCTACTCGCTTAATTCGCCTTCATCTTGACGATAATTCAGAGATCCCTTTTGTGGATATTTGATTGCAACTTTTTAAACGAAAATGAGAAGACATGGGTTTAGCGGATTCTTTTTATAGCTCGGGATATTTCCACTGCCTGATTGCCAGAAAGTCATTTTTAAAACATGCGCCATAACCAAGATCAATATCAATTCGCTTCTGGCTTTTCAACATCATTGAAGATTTCTTTCATTGATCATATCAAGGACATTTCTTACATCCTTTTGGTTGATCAACAGGAAAAGATTTGAATTTTACCTCTTTTTCGCAAAAAGTTTCACCTTTTGGAAGGAAATACAGGAGGTAATCTAAGAAAATTATTTTTGTGCAGTAAGAATATTTAGAATCAACAAATGCTTTTAGCAAATTGGCAAAGTTTTCATGAATTCTTTGTGAAATAATCACTCAATATAGATTTTGATGAGACCTTAGTTGAAATTTAAAGAAATGGTGTAAGAAATCAGACTTTAGAAAACTGTACTGATGAAATACGCTAGGTTTTGGAAATCCCGATCAGTTACAAAAACTGGATTTGAAAATCCCGACCAGTTATAGAAACTGGATTTGAATATCCCGACCAGTTATGAAAACTGGATTTGAAAATCTCGACCAGTTATGAAAACTGGATTTGAAAATCCCGACCAGTTATAGAAACTGGATTTGAAATCCCGACCAGTGAAAGACACTGGATTTGAAAATCCCGACCAATTATAGAAACTGGATTTGAAAATCCCGACCAGTTATGAAAACTGGATTTAAAAAAATCCCGACCAGTTATAAAACTGGATTTGAAAATCCCGACCAGTTATAAAACTGGATTTGAAAATCCCGACCAGTTATAGAAACTGGATTTGAAACTGAAGGATTTAATCTGATGATTTGCAAAGTGACTGAATTTAGGAGGTTATAACCCGAGGGTTAAGAAAATGATAAGATTTTGAGGATATCACAACCGGAGGTTGGGAAACTGATAGAATTATGAGATTGAAGATCTTGGAAATGGTAGGATTGAGGAGTCGCACCCTAAGGGCTTGATCTTTTGGAATACATGACCAGCGGGAGCTGGATCTTTTGGAAGATATGACCAACGAGTGTTGGATCTTTTTGGAAATACATGACCAGCGAGATGCTGGATCTTTTGGAAATATATGACCAACGAGTGTTGGATCTTTTGAAAAATACATGAAATTTTGAGAGATTTAAGTCAGAACTTGAATTTTTAGAAGGAGAAAGGTCTTTGGTCAGAAGACTGATTTTAAAAGGTTACCGGTGTAAGAACCGGGTTTTTCAAATGTGCTCTATATATGATTGAAAAGTTTGAAAAACAACCAGTGCGAGAACTGGGTTTTGAAGATGAGCTTAGATTTTCAAAATGAGTTTTTAGAAGATAATTCAGGATTTATCCCCTTATCCTGAACGGGGGGAATAATAAAAAGAATACCTCATCGAAAGGAGGCATCAGGTTTATCCCTTAACCTGAAAGGGTATTTTGAAGATAAAAGTAGAGGAAATTTTAATAAGATTGGAAAATTTGTTAAAACTTGACATAAACGAGCATTAGCTTGATGTAAATCTGATCAAAGCAAAATGAATCAAATGAAAATAAAGATCACAAGATCAATTAAGAATTAACAAAATTTTGAGGAAAAGAACTTTCGTCTAATCCTGCCTGCATATGATGAGAAAGATTTTTATGAATTAAAATAAAATGCCCCAGTATCATGGATAGGAATGTAAGAATTGATAGAAGATCATTATTTTATTTAAATGGCTCTTTGAATAGTACAAATGGTTTTTGAATGAAAATTCTAAGTATAAAATTTCTTCAAATGCAGAGCATTGATGGGATATGGCATCTCCACTCCATCTGCGTTGATTAGACGATACAAATTGCAAGGCAAAGCTTCCTTAACCACATAAGGGCCTTCCCAATTGGGTGACCACTTGCCCCGTGGTCGATGCTTGAGATGAGCTGTCGATCTGAGCACCAAATCGTTAACTCGAAATTTTCTCTCAATGACGGACTTGGCATAGTGTCGAGCTATCCTCTGTCGATAAGCTTGAGCATGCTCTGCTGCTTTGAGCCTCTTTTCATCCAGTAAATCTAGCTGCACCAATCTCTGCTGCTGATACTGATTAAGTGGCAATTCTATAAGTGAAGCAAATTTGAGTGTGGGCTTCTGGACATGGAGAGGCAAAACCACTTCAGTTCCGTAAGCAAGTTCTGAAGGAGTGGCATTAGTCGGGGTCCGAATGGTGGTCCGATATGCCCAAAGTGCGTCATGAATCTTCTCATGCCAGTCTCGACCTGTCTTCACAGTCCTTTCCAGAATACGAATCAAGATCTTATTGGTAGCCTCTGCTTGGCCGTTCCCTTGAGGATAATAGGGAGCTGAGAAATGATGGGAAATTCTGAATTTAGAACAGAAGGTTTTCATCCTCTCATTTTTTAAATGGGTTCCATTATCTGAGACAATATCATGTGGTATGCCGAAGCGGCAAAGGATGTTCTTATGAATGAAAGAAACCACATGGCGGCCTTCTACTGTGCGTAGAGTAACAGCTTCAACCCATTTTGTGAAATACTTCGTCGCAGCCAGGAAGTATTTGTGGCCGTTGGAAGCAGAAGGAGTAATCGGGCCGACGACGTCAAAAGCCCACATAGAAAATGGCCAAGGAGAAACAACTGATTGTAGATATGCGGCCGGAGCATGAATATAAGGTGCGTGCAATTGGCACTTGACGCACTTCTTCACAAATCTATGACAGTCCTGCTGCATGGTATTCCAATAGTACCCTGCTCGAACGATCTGTTTGACGAGAGTTTGATAGC
Organism: Nuphar pumila; assembly: GCF_984573655.1. Taxonomy (NCBI): domain Eukaryota; kingdom Viridiplantae; phylum Streptophyta; class Magnoliopsida; order Nymphaeales; family Nymphaeaceae; genus Nuphar; species Nuphar pumila. The sequence goes on along the minus strand of NC_143262.1, from coordinate 20,724,126 downwards.
CGACATGGCCACCACAAATCCCTTCATGTGCCTCTTGGATAACTTCCATAGCTTCTTCTTTGTCTAAGCACCTTGAATACTCAGAACTGAATCCACGGCGGTAGAGGACATTGGCAAGAATGAAATAACGGGTAGACATACATTGAATCGCACGTTGCTCCCTTTTTGGCATCTCTGGTGGAAATTCACCAGACTCAATGAAATTTTTGATATTTTGATACCAAGGTTTCTCCTTCTGATTAACCTGGTTTATTTGCATGATTGAAGCGAAAGCAGGTTGCTCAAGTCTGCCCACTTCGAAAGAGCGACATGATTCACCACCTTTGAAGGATAAAATGAAGCCCAGACTGGCTAAACCATCAACTATCTGATTATGCTCTCTTTTGATATGACTGAGCTGAAATTCTTCGAAGCTGTCCACAAGAGCGAGGACGATCTTCTGATACAGAATCAATTTGGAATCTTTCACTTGCCATTCAGTGTTAACTTGACTGACAACAAGTAGGGAATCACCAAAGGCATGCACTCTCTCGACATTGAAACTTTGCAAGATTTTGAGGCCTTGTATTAAAGCTTCATACTCGGCCATATTATGAGTGCATTGGAAACCAAGCTTGAGAGAATAAGGGATCATTTCTTTTTCTGGAGTAATTAACAAGACTCCAATCCCGATGCCAGACATGTTTTTAGAGCCATTGAAGAACAAGTTCCAAACTGGAGGCTGTTGGACATTACAGATGTGCTCGTCAGGAAAATCATCTTCTGTTTTAATTTCTTCTGTCAGAGGGAAATCTGCCAACTGATTTGCGATCGCTTGGCCCTTAATCGCCTTTTGAGAAACATACTCTAAGTCATATTGCATCAGCAGGACTTGCCACTTTGCGATTCGTCCAGTGAGAAAAGGTTGTTCAAGAATGTATCTGAGCAGATTGAGCTTTGAAAGAAACTTAATTTCAGAAGCCAACAAGTAATGTCTCAATTTCTGGCACATCCAGACCAGAGCTAGACAAGTTTTCTCCATCTGAGAATACTTCTTTTCATAATCAATGAATGTTTTGCTCACGTAGTAGATGGCGTGCTCTATCAGGCTGCCTTCTTCATACTCAGCGAGGAATCCACCACAGGCATTCTGATTGACTGAAATATATAGTAGGAGAGGCTTTCCCAGCTTTGGCGGCTTCAAAATTGGTGGATTAAGGAGATACTGCTTGATGCGCTCAAACGAGAGCTGACATTCTGATCCCCATTCAAATTTAACTCTTTTTCTTAGCAAATGGTTAAAAGGCTCACATCTCATAGCCAAATTGGAGATGAACCTGCGAATAGACTGAATACGCCCTTGAAGGCTTCGCAGTTCTCTCAGATTAGTTGGAGGCGGCATGTCAATAATGGCTTTTGCTTTAGCCGGATCCACTTCGATTCCTTTCTTGCTGATGATGAATCCAAGCAGTTTTCCGGACTCTACTCCGAAAACACATTTCTGAGGGTTAAGTCTTAACTTGTAAAGAATGAGTCTTTCAAAAACTTGACTAAGAGCATCGAGGTGATCCTCTTCTTTTTTAGACTTAACCAAAATGTCATCCACATACGCATCCATATTCTTGTGCATTTGATCGTGGAAAATAACGGCCATTGCCCTTTGATAAGTTGCCCCGGCATTTTTGAGCCCGAATGGCATGACTGTATAGCAGAAGGTTTCCCATGGGTAGTAAATGAGGTCTTCGACTGATCACGAACGGCCAACTTAATCTGATTATAACCTGAATATCCGTCCATGAAAAAAAACATGGCATGACCTGCTGTGCTATCGATCAACAGGTCAATATTGGGAAGCGGATAATCATCTTTCAGGGTGGCCTTATTGAGATCCCTGAAATCAATGCAGATCCGAACTTTTCCATTCTTTTTAGGGACTGCCACGATATTTGCTAACCAATCTGGATAATCAATGGCCCGGATGAAGCCTGCTTTCAATAAATCTTCAAGTCCTTCCTTGACTTGTTGCTCAATTCGAGGGTCTAATTTCCTCAATTTTTGCTTGATTGGTCTGGCTTCTGGTTTCAACTTGAGTCGATGCTCAACTAGCTTGATATCCAATCCTGGCATATCTTCATAAGTCCAGGCAAACACTTTCTGATGTTTTTTGAGGAATTGGATGAGTCTAGCCTTTTCAATTTCACTTAGACTCGACCCAATTTTGAGAATTTTCGGATCATCTTCCGACCCAATGTTGATATCCTCAGTTGGATCTTGCACCAAAGATGAGGGTTCATCCTGCTTCTGAATGTGAGCAAATTCTGGCAATTCTTGAATGGTGGAATCAAATTCGGCTGGTTCTTCGGTCTGTTCCTCTGTCTGACTGACCTCCGCTCTGTCCTTCATCTCAGGAAACCTTGCCAATCTTAAATACTTGGGATTGATAACAAATCTTGTCATTGATTCAGGAGTTAATGGTCCTAAAAAATGCCAAAAAGAGGTTGTTTTTGAGAGAAAGTATGAGCCAAATCAAATTTTTGTATAAAGCAAAGAACAATGACATAGACAGAGTATAAGAAGGAAATGATGGATATTCGAAGAGAAAATTTTGATCTTTCATTGATTGAAGTAAAGTATTTACAAGACTTAAACAAAAGATGGGACTGTATTGTCCCTACAAGATAAAAAGAGAATAAAAGAAAGCAGGAAAACTAAGGCATCATCTCTTCATTGGCTTCCTCTGACAAAAACTGTCCTTTTGCTGGAATCCTGTTCGGTGAACCCCAACCCTGAACTGTCCGCATGCCGAACTGAAATGATGGGCTCTATCACGCCATCTTCATCTTTCCCCATGCCTCGGAATGGCTGGTATTCATGTTTTATCAGCAGATCAAATCCCTTTCTGGCTTTGGAGAACTGAGGGAACAAAGGGTGATCTTTGAAGGAGGTGTAATTGATGCGTCCTCCTAGCTTGAAGAAACAAGGTCCCTGCCATTGGACCGTGGCTGCGACGTTTTCCTCTTTCATGACATCTTTTAACTTTAGCATCTCCAGGCTATCACTAAGATTGATCTCATCTGCCTCTCGGATGCTGGGGATATCTGCTATAAATGTGGGACGAGGAATCATAGGCTGTGGCAGCCTTTCTTCAGGGTCTTCGCCCAAAACAGTAGTAATCATTCCACCCTTAGACCACTTGATGCACTGGTGGAGAGTTGATGGAACGGCATTGGCATTGTGGATCCATGTTCGTCCCAACAGAAGATTGTAAGTCGGTGGTACATTGACGACATGGAACAACACAGTATGCACTGAGTAGTTTATGAAAATCTCTAAAAAGACTTTGCCTTTTGCAGTCTGCCCGTGATTGTCAAAGTCATAGATGGTGATGGGATCAGGCACGTACTCTTCTTCTTTTAATCCCAGGGCCTTTGCTGTCATTTCTGGGCAAATGTTCAAACTGCTGCCTCCATCAACAAGAACATGTGGGACGGTCATGCCCCTGGTTCTGACCACAATGTACAGCGCATTTTTATGAAATGAATGAGGTTTAGGCAAATCCTCATCAGAGAACGTAATGGGCGCATTTGTCATTGCCTGATTTACTATTTGCGCCATGTCTTCGAGCGTGGTGCCCGGCTTTACTTTGATCTTTCTTAGTAGATCATTGAGCTTTTCCCGATGCTGGGGAGACTCGTGAGTCAACTCAAAAATGGAGATGTTGGAGAGCGCTGTAATAGGCTTTTGAAGGCTTTTGGCCCGCTCTTCTGCTGCTTCTGAGGTTTCTGCCTCCTCTGTGCAGGTCTCCTTTTTCACGAATCTCTTTGAAAAAACTTGGGTTTTCCCATTCTCCACTGACGTGTTTCTGATGTTCAAAAATGAGAGGATATCCCCTCTCTGAGATGCAGGCTGGTCCTGGCGTAGAACCATTACCTGATGCTGCAGACTCATCTCCTCTTCGGAACAAGGGTGTATGTGACTCTGCGGCAGGAAGGAATTTTCAGAAACGGTTGATGTGGAATGCTTTGGGAATGGGGCGGATAGGATGTACATTTTGCCCTCTTCTTCATCCTCGATGAGGATGCTTTTATCAATGCAATCTTGGATCAGATGCTTCAGAACGAAGCAATATTCAGTGTCATGGCCCATTGCTCTATGGAACTTGCAATACTGTTCCTTGAATCTTCCCATGAGCATTGGTGGATCTGCCACCTTGGGAAGTTTTAACATCCCGTGAGACAGCAAGTATTCCAGAATTTTCTCCAAAGGCTGGTCGAGGGGAGTGAATTTCCGATCCCTGCTCCAGTTTATATGTTTGGGCTTCTCTTGAAGGACCCCCTTTTGTTGAGGACCGACCAGAAGAGACTTATCATTGTTCTTGAAGAATTTCCCTTTCCTTCCTCTGTTCTGCTCGGGCTTTGTGCCACTGCCACTGCCCTGTTTACTGCTACTGCCCTGATCATCCCCTAGAACCTCGGCGGAGTAGGTGAAGTGTGCCTTCTTCTTTGGGTCTTGCACATTTTTGGCTAAGGCGACACCTTCATACATCCTGTTCTCTACCCCCATCTCGAGCCATTCTGCTCGCTCCGTCAGTTCAATAAACGATTTGGAGGGATATGGGAAGAGGAGACTTTTAAGGGGTTGGGAGAAGTTATTGAGGATGACTTGGAGGGCATGCTCCTCAGAAATAGGGTTTCTCATCTTGTTGCACAGGCTTCTCCACTTATGAATGAAGTCCCTGGCCTTTTCATTGGGCTCCTGTTTCAGGTTGCACAGGTGGTTCAGGGTGGGCAGAGCTTCTGTGTTGAACAAAAAGCGTTCAACAAACATATTGACGACTTTGTCAAAATCCCTTAGTTCAATGGGATTGACGTCAGCATACCATTTGGCAGCTATTCCCTCCAAACTGCGGGGGAAACAGAGGAAGAAGGCGTGGTTGTCTTCGCTGAACCGGGCGCATTCCACAAAGAACATGGTGAGATGGGCCTTGGGATCTCCGGATCCATCGAATTTAATGAATTTCCGGGGGAGGTTCTCCATATTGATGTCCCCCTCTAAACCGAGGTAGAAATCCTGCCTGGTGTATGATCTTTTCCCTTTATCCGGGACTTGCAAGTCTTTGACCATCTTGGTCAGTGCCTGGATCGAGTCCTCTGCCGGGGCCCCATATTTGGGTTTGTTCACTGACACTGGCTCTTCCACTGGCTTCTTGGATTGCCGCAGATGTTTCGGGATGTAGATCAACTGCTCTTCTTCCTCGGAGATCTCTTCCGCTGACTCGGAGCTTTCAGAAGTACTGTCACGCTGTACTTTTTGTTTGCTGATCTTTACTGGCTTTTTCATGGGCTTCTTCTTAGCCTTGGCCTTAGAAGCTGCCTTCTTTGGAGCCGCCTTAGCCTGCTCGGCCATCATTTTAGTCATCATTTTCTGAAAAACCCGGTACATGGCCGGATCAACATCACTCTCATCTCCGGAGTCATGTTTTTTGGAATGTCTAGGAGAATTCATCTCTTCTGGCTCGCTGTCACTGTGCTGTTGAGCAGCCCTTGTCTTAACCATTTTCAGATGCCAAAGCTTTCCTGCAGAATATGGGAATGGTTAGAGTATGGAGAAGTTTTTTTTGAAAATCATAATTTCTTTGAGAAAAAGCAAGAAATGAGGGGATTTGGTAGACAATTTCAAGAGATTATCTCATTACCCAGGATTGGGTCATCACACGATTTGTGATAATTGTGTTACCATTTGATGATAACAGAGAAATGTGCCTTGTTACCTAGGCGAGGTCGTCAACCATGATTTGAAGAAATGCGGAAGGAATATCCCTTTTACCCGAGATTAGGTCGTCATCCAAAATTTGTGACTTTTATTTGCGCTATAAACAAAATACAGAAAACAACATTTTTGGCCAAAAAGTAAAATTTTATTGATATTTTTAACTTTCAAGGACAAAGAGAGGGTGGGCAGACAGTTTGCCACCACTCTTGATATTCAGATGATACATTTGGCCCAGGAAATATAGACAGAGAAATAAAGGAGTTCCAGGTATATTTAGCGACATGATATGCCCCAGACCACTGATCCGACTGCAGGTTGAATTCTGACACATTGCCTGTCGGGAAACGGGTGTTGGCACGAACCTGCCACTGCGAAAACTGCCTCAGACATCGTTCTGGCTGATAATCAACACAAAAAAAAGGTCCCATCAACTTGTAGCGCTTGTCACGAGCATAAGTATATCGAGGAACAGTCTCTCTTCTGTCAAAGAAATCCCAGGTGATCTCCTCCTGATGCAGCTTCTTGATCAGAGCTCGGTATTGGATGACTGTCTTTGGCTGCTTACCGTTGAATTTGAAAGAACTGGCCTTCGAGGGAACGTGTCGCAGGAACCACGACTGCAAGGCGTAAGTGCATCCTTCTACCATAATGGTCTCCCCAAGGGCAAATCGAGCCAAGCCTCTGTAAAGGAAGGCTACAGAGGCCATAGAAACTGAACGTTGACGGGTTTGCTTGCTTCCCCATCTCCGAAAGAGCTGAGCGACTCTGACATCTATGAAATTCTGACCATCTTGAAAGAAAGCTAACCCCACTGTACACAGGATCATGGCATGCTGAATCCTGTCCTTCGCTGCTCGAGACAGAGTGTCAACCTCTTTGTAGGCTCCATACTTTTGATATAGTTCAAATAGGTCGATGAACTGATTTCCACCAATCTCAATGAGAGGCCAGGATCTGCTCCCCGTTGCTCTGGCCAAGGCTTCTCGAGCATCCACCCCTTTGATGTTGATCAAAAACTGTTGCTCGACAGGATCATCTGGCTGACCAGCGGTTCGGGCAATCCCATAATGTCATTGAACTCATCCATCAGTAGAGTCATCTCCCCCCAAGGAAACCAGAATGTGCAGGTACGTGGATTCCACCGTTCTGCCATGGCCTGAATCAGAGCTCCGTTGATGATTCGTTTGCCTGCCGCCAATGCCATCTCCAACCCGCAGTCATCCAAGTGGTCTGGGAACATACGTGAGAAGGTGGCGAACCAAGAATAATACCACCGAGGGAAGAAAGGACGAGACTGGATGACCCGCAGATCCGGGGGTCCATCCTGAATCTGATAGAAGACATGATCTCGGGGAAAGACAACATCGAGGGAATTTGACGCCATTGAGATGATACTGGGAAAAGAAGAAAATAAGGAGGATTAGATAAAATGCAGGACTTACGGATAGACCTTTTAAAGAATCAAACCTGGAAATTTTGAAAGATTTGAGGAGATTTTAAAAGAATTTTCCAGGGTTTTGAAGAAAATTTGATCTAAAAGAGAAAAAGAAAATGTAGGTAGAGAGAAATATACACCTAGGGTTTTTGGAAATAAGAGTAAGTTTTGAATAATACACCCAAGGTTTTTTAAAAAGGTTTGATACATATATGAGAGAATAAGAGAATTTATCATACAACTAAAGTTGCACAAACAAGGATGCGCACACAGCACTCCCTAAAGGCTGACTCTAAATGTAATAATATTTGAAATGGCTTGTAGGACCTTAATCCTAACTCTAGGATTTGAATTATCTGATTCCGATCAAGATACGCCGATATACCCAAGCCAAAGCTCGAAGTACGTGGCATAGAAATATTTCTCCGGTTCTAAGGTAATGGCTTCCCAACATCCTTGAGCACCTACCGATATACCTCGGACTATGGCCCTTAGGTACGTGGTAGGGGGGCGCGAACCCAAATAAGTGGTCCAGTTGTGAGGCTCTCTCCCGAACTATGGTTCAGTGAGACAGCCCAGCAACGTGAAGACCGGGACAATATAGGTAAGGAGGTTTTCAAAATATGTGCAACATGCAAGAAATCAGAAGGCCCTAATGCAAGTCCTAAAGAGATAGATTAAAACGAAGAGAAGCATACACTTGCATACATTGTTTGCATTCAATCCCTAGAATTGAGGAGAGTTGTATTTAAGACCTAAGTCTAATGTGAGCATGAAATAATCTCCTCAATATGGTCCTACCAAACCATACTTAAATCCTATATGCAATGATGTCAGCTTAGGACAAAATCTAGGCCCATAAGGTTTGCATGGAAAATATAGCTGACATATGAAGAATAAAGACTTAGATAATATCAAAGCAAAAGAAAAGGCATTAAATTCGACAGGACGAAGATGAGTCCCATCACGGTCGCCAAACCTGTGATCATCGCAAAATTTTTCCTCTCATAATGTTCTCTCTCTTCCTTCTCTTTTCCTTTCCAACCTCTTATTTTCCTCCTTTTTGAAGGGAGAAAAGATAAAAGAACGGAAAGAAAGAGAGAAGAGAAAAGAAAGAAGAGAAGAGAAGAGGAACTCTTTTGCAGGTCTCACTTGACCTTAATTTTAAAAAGATATTTGAAATAACTCGCCTCCGTTTTTGAAATATTTGCGGGAAAACTGGGAGACGGGATCCGCTCGTCGGTACGAGGTTCGACCGTTCCTGGCGCCTTTACCAGGGGTAATCGAACCAAGGGTCGAATTAATGCCTTTTGCTTTGCTAAGAAATCATCTAAGTATTTATCCTAAGTCTAAATGCACAATGAATCATGCTTGTGCAAATGCAAAGATGTATGCTCTTTTGAAAATATTTTGAAGAATTTCCAAGTGAATCTGATAAAGTGAAGAAATGATTCCTAACTTTAGAACTTAAAATTAAAGTTCTAAGTTTTTTAGAATAATCAAGAGTTTGGGAAAATAAATCTGGAATTTGGAAACTGATTTTGAGATAAAAGGAATTTTTCAAAGTCATAAATGGACTTTGAATCAGAAAAAAATGAAAATGGAATTGAATCAGGAGGAAAGGCAGAATTGGGAAATGTAATTGATTTAAAAGTTGAATTTTCAGGATGAAATCCGAATCCAAGTTCTGGATTCTGAATAGAGTTTTGAGTTGATTTTTTTGATTTTAGGGTCTGAAATGGGAATTTGATCTGAAATCTGGAATGAAATGAAATTGGTTTTAAGAATTGGAATTTAAAGTGAAATTTGGATTTTGGAATTTTGAATGGAATCGGATTTCAAGATTTGGAATCCAAGATGATATTTGGATCCGAAATCTGAGATCCAAGATAGGGTTGGACTATGGATCCCAAGATGGAATTGGATCTGAAATCTGAGATCCAATGTAGGATTGGGTTCTAGACCCTAGAATGGATTTGGATCTAAAGTCTAAGATCCAATGTAGAATTGGTTTCTGGATCCTAAGAATTGGAATTTGGATCTGAATCTCAGATCCAATGGTAGAATAAGGATCTGGATCCTAAAAGAAATTTGGACCTATGATTGGAGATCCAAAGTGGAATAAGGATTTGGATCCTAAATGGAATTTGGATCCCTGATGGGAGATCCAAGGTGGAATAAGGATTTGGATGGAATTCGGATCTGTGATGGGAGATCCAAAAATGGGATAAGGATTTGGATCCTAAATGGAATTTGGATCTATGATGGGAGATCCAAAATGAGATAAGGATTTGGATCCTAAGAATTTGGAATTTGGATCTGAATCTGAGATCCAAAGCAGAGTTGGATTCTGAATCCTAAGAATTGGAATTTGGATCTGAATCTGAGATCCAAAGCAGAGTTGGATTCTGGATCCTAAGAATTGGATGTTGGATCTGAATCTGAGATCCAATGGAATGAGGATTTGTATTCTAAATGGAATTTGGATCTGTAACTGGAGATCCAAATGGAATTTGGATCTGTAATTGGAGATCCAAAGTGGAACGGAGTTTTATACTTTGGAAATCTGGATCCAAGTTGAGACTAGGATTTGATTTTGGATTTGGTTTATGAAAAGTCCAAAATAGGACCTTTAAAGACGGATCTGGGTTTTAGAAACCCAAATTTAAACTTGAGATTCGAATCCAAACCTTGATTGAAGATAGGGGGATGAACTTGGTTTTTGAAATCAGGAGATAATTTCAAAGTTAAATTGAACTTTGAATTTGAATTTTGATTTGAGTTGGAAATTTGAAGTTTTGAATATGAAATGATTTTGAAATTTCAAAGTCAAATTGGTCTTTGAAATTGAATTCTTGAATCTTGAAGTGAGATAGAATTGGATTTGAATAAGATCTGATGAAGAAGAAGAAACACTTGGAATTTTAAAAAGGAAGTTTTGAAAATATGATGCAGTTCTACCCTAAATGATGAATGAATTTAAATTTTGAAATTAGATTTTGAAAATTGTATTTCATTCTTTACATGAATTGAAATAAGATTGAAGATATAATACATCCTTGACTATGGTCATTGAATGTATCATATAATAATCTATATTTAAACTCAGGTGAAGAATGAAACATATTTTGTGCTTTTATAGAGTTTAAAATGGAATTAACTCTCAATATACCCTGACTATGGCCATTGGTATATATATTGAATTAATTCTAAGTTAAACTCTGATAAAAGGTGAAATATTTGAAAAATATGATGATTTTTGAAAAGAGGATCCAGTGTGGATCCAGTATTATTTCATAAAATATAAGAATACTAAGTCTTGTTTACACCCCGACTATGGTCGTTGGTGTAAATCATCAACTTAGAATTAACTTACCTTTTATGAAATGGTGCATGTGCCATTCGTGCTTTACCACTGTGAGAATTGGAGAAATGAAGGAAAAATGCATGAGAACAAGCAATTTATAATGTTTATAATGCTCATTCATTCTACCTAAAGCGGGAAATGTAAATTCTTATTCCAACCTAACTACTACAATTCATAAAATCAAATTTACAACTTCAAATAGTGGCTTTATCTACATATTTCCTGCAAAACAACTTGGTTAGCATGAGAATAAAAGTAAGTTATACATACCATATGAATATTAATGGTAGAAAGGCTCAATATACAAAGATGTTTATGATGGAAAGAAGTAAGATGACATATATGCTAATATGCCCACATATATATGTACTGTATGTGAAAACCCTTGCAGCTAAAACACTTAAAACTTCCTAAATCTGGAATTGTAGCATCCGTAAAGAAAAATTCTATAGGTAGGATCAAGAACTCTCCAGCATACTTCTCATTAGTGTGAGGAATAATCTCAACTATACCATTGCAAAAAAGGGGTAGTAGGTGTAATGCAGCTGGGAAGGGAACTGAAAACATGAAGTGCTGGTGGTTGGCTGATCTAGGTTCACTGATGCTGGTAGTAATCAGCTGGAGTGTATTTTGAGACTAAAAGCAGTTGGGTAATGGGATGGAGAGGAGCAGCAAGGTGCTGCTATGTGAGCAGCATCATGGGGCTGCTGTGCTTGACAAATGCATGAACTTGTAATGATTTTCATATGGTGCAGGAATTAAAGCCACAGTGAAGGGGCTATCAGTGCAGTGGAGTGGTAGGGAAAATAGGTGGAGTGAAGGTGTTTTTGCAAAAATATTCACAAAAAGGAATTTTTCTGAGAATTTAAAAACTATTTTGAGAAAATTTCTTCAGATATGGGTTTTGATCCGGATTTTGAGGAAATACGGATTTAAAGTGATGGATTTGAACCTGAAAATGATTTTGAATGGATCAATATGGTTTTTAATCCAGAAAGTCTGAAGAATTTGCTTCGATTTCTCAGAAAATGGAGTTAGGGGCAAAAGGGTCATTTTTAGAAAACTTTGAAAATTTGGGGTGATCACAACGTTTCTCTCCTTTTTTTTTAACATAACAAGAAAGAACTCCTCTCACAGGTAACTTGCAGAGATCGATGAGTTACCTCTACGTTTTCACGCTCAGTTATCGTGCATGAAACAAGTGGAACAAAGCAACAACCAAGAAATGCATAACAGAGAAACAGCATGCAGGACTGTAAAATATACAAATGGGTACTAGCAAAATAAATCGGTATGACAAATTATAAAGGGAGAATAACATAAACAGGGGTATCAATAGCAGTAAATGATCAATACAAAATCGATTACCAAATTCGGATGTGAATAAGAAATAAACATTCTAAGAGGAACACCTAAACATATATTCCATACCATGGAACCAAAGCAAATCACCAAGAGAATGGAGACAAACACAAAAGAGATACCAAGATGGTGAATGGATGTAAGTGATGTTTCCTCATGGAGGCACGAATGGGTTTTCAAGGGGTTTAACATTACATGAATGAAAACGTGAAATAAACTGCAAAAAGAGAAGAAAAAAAAAGTATTGGGATGATGGACTCATCCCTATTGCTATCGCATGTCTGTAGATCAATTTTGCTATGAGAAAAAATCGGTGCTACAAGGATGCCTAAAAAAAAGAAGAGAATAAGATGAGACAACACCAACGAGGATCAGAAAAGATGAAGCTCAATAAAAGCGAAGTAGCAGTTTTTTTGTTTTTGTTTTTGAGGAAGGTTCAAAAGGAAAAAGGCACAATTATTCACCTGCAATTCTTCTTGATGGAAGGTCGACTTGCGATGGCTTGAAGGGAGAAAATCGACCGTTCGATATTCTGAGATGGGGAGCTCGTGCCTTGGGATGCTATTCTTCAACTTTTGTCGGGAGATGTTTTGGAGAGAATGGCACCGATAGAGGGGTTTTCCTCCTTCCTTGATGTGTTTTCACGATTGCGGTGTTGATAATGGATAAGAAGAACTCGAGGCAGTGAAAAGTGAATGGTATGTTGGCCCCTTGATGATGAGAGCTGGGATGGAGATGAAAGGGGAAAAGTGGACGATTCTCAAAGCTCTGATGAAGATCGATGCTAAAGGTTCTTTTCTTGCCTTTTTTTTTTCTTCCTCCTCCTCCTTTTCTCTGTGTCGCTCTTTTTATAGGGGAAAACGATGGTTCGAGATGGAGCCTCCTTCGGTTGCAGATCGATGGCTGAGGTGAAAAGGTTGTGCGCCGTTGGCAATCGAAGGTGGAGAAATGGAGCATGCCAGGCCGTTGGCGATCGAGGGTTTATGGTGGATCGATCGGGGGAAGAAGAAGATCGGAGGGTGGAGGCCATGGATGCTTCCAGAGGGAGGAACGCACATGGAGGCGTGTGATTTTGTTGATGATGGACGAAGGAGAAGGGCGATAGAGGCAATCAGAGGGTTGATGGAGGGTTTTGGAGAGGGAGAAGAGCACATAGGGTCGGTCATGAGAGGGTTCCGGCGAGAGAAGTAGAAAACCCAAAAGGCGATGGAGAGAGCTTTCGTAACCCTAATGCGATTTTTTTTTCGCAAAAAAAAATCCTCTCATTTTCCTAAAATTTCAAAAGGCCAGCTCTTTTTTAAAGGCTTTTGCAAAAACTGCCCTTCTTCTTTTCTCTTTTTTTTGTTATTTTCTTGACATTTTCTATATTTTTTGATATTTTTGGAATAAAATCCTAAAACTTACGAGAAAACAAGGATTTAAAACTAATTTTTTTGTATTTTGGAGAAATATTTACAAAAAGGGTTTTTAAGGCTGTCTTGGGAAAATTTCTTCAGGAAATGGGTCTGGACCCAAGTTTCGAGAAAATATTTGAGCTTTAAACCTCGAATTGAGAAACACAACTCGATGGATCCAAACGGATACCGGACGAACTGTTTTGAGCCTTTTCAGAAAGTTATGTTGGAATTTTTGGGAATTTTGATTTAAAAAAAAAACTGGATAACGAAGCTTAGATTTAGATTTTTATTTGGATCCGGATCCGAAATTGAGTCAGATATGTAAAATAAAAAAAATTTAAAAAAAAATGGAATTTAGATTAAGAAGTGACTCAATTGCCCAAAAAATGGGTGCAAAGGGCAAAAAGGGGATATTTACAACATTTTGAAAAATTTGGGGTGTTCACAGATACCCCTCTTTGCTACTAAGCCGGTTGAAAGCCGAGCTTAGTGGCAAAGAAACACTCCAAATTTTGAAAAATGCCCCAGTCAGCAGATCTGAACTAGGTGTGGAAGAGTTATTTTGAAAACATGGTTTTTCAGGCTTAAAACCTTATCCTGAATGGTTCTGGGGGACGAAATCCTCGAAAATGATATGACTGAATAAAATAAATAAAAAAATGAGGAAATCGTGATGGGACTTTAGGTAAAAAGATCCCAAGATGGTGAAAGATCAGAATTTTGATCAAGTCTCATGGGTGAGACAAGATCAATCCTTTTGGAATGACTCAGGTTTGGCCCTTAACCTGGATGGGACGAAGATAGATCAAGGTAATTTGGATGGGGAAAGGAATATAAGCAGACCTCGATGGGACATTTGTGAGAGAAATGTCTCGCGAGATGAAACTCTAAGCATGATCCTTTTCTGGATGGATATACAAAGCATAGATTCCCTTGTGGGGAAGACCATGATGGGACGAGGAGGATTACCTCATTAAAACGAGGTCCAGGTTTAACCAAAACCTGAAGAAGGAAGATATCTCGAGAAATGAGATTCAGGCTTAACCCTTATCCTGAAAAGGACGACCATACAGAACCCTCGAACGAGAATGCCGTGATGGGACAGGAAGGGATATATCATCAGAAGGAGATTTAGAATTTAATCCTTGACCTGAGTGGGGGGATCGCACGCAGTTCTCAAGTGAAGAAACTGTGGAAGGACTAGAAAGGACATCTAGTCGAAAATGAGACTCAGGTTTAACCTTAACCTGGACGGAAAGATACCTCGTGGAACGAGGCTCAGGCTTAACCCTTAACCTGAAAGGGGGCAACCATACGGAATCCTGGGATGAAGAAACCACGATGGGACCTTCGGAATTTAGATGAAGAAATCCAGAAGGGGTTTTGCGAGAAGAGAAAAATAAGAGATTCCCTAAAGCTTGAAAAGGGGATGATCTGGGGTGTCTCATCGCTGAGACTAAATCAGCTTTCTAAAAACAGATGACCTCTCGCAGAAGGTTTTTTGGGCTATACCTTGAGGAGCGAGGTAACATGTTTAATCCTTAGCCTGAATGGATACAGCATCCTCGAAGAGCGGGGAAACTAAGATGGGCCTCTAGACTTTGCACAACAAGTTCAAGAGGGGTTTTTGAAAAAAGGATAAGAATGGGGGTCCCTGAAGCTTGAAAAGGGGTTGTTCTTGGGCGCCTTATTGCTAAGACTGAAAATAGCTTTTGACAATAATAGATCTTTTGCAAAAAGTTCAGGTTTAACCCTTATCCTGAGCGGGTACTGTCTATGGCGGGACAGTGGGGAACACAGGGAAGTGTGCAGATCTGAGAGCGCTCAGATCAGACGGAAGGAAAGGATTTTTCAGTCTTAAGGAGGGATGACGTCAGGATACGTCAGAACGAACATCAAGTTCTTTCTTCATGTTGAGATAATGAGAAAATATTGCCAATAAGATGCCAAAAATTATAGTTGACTCAGAGTGATTGAATTGTGCTCATGTGTGAAAATATCACCTCTTTCTACCTAGAGTATTAGCTCCAATCAGGCTAACTCTGTAGAATTGAGAATCAAATTCAAATTTGTTGATGTTGAACTTCTTTAAGGAAGTTGTTAATTTCCTTGATATGAAAAGAGAGGAAATATTCTTAGCTTCATAAAAGCGATTGAGTGAAAAGATATTGATAAAAGAATTTTACATAGATAAAGACGATTCTTGGCAGTTTCGGGCAGTTTGATATCCTGGGCATTTCCTATGACGATCTTTTTGCACTCTTTTAAACCATGGAGCTTTCTTCATTTTGGAGATGTCCTGACCTTTTCTCTCTTTTTCGGGGGAAGGGTACGTCACAAAGTCCTTCATCTTGGAGATGTTCTGATCCTTGTTTTTCTCAGGAGTCAGGCTTGATGACATAGGTTCATTGGTCAAAATTCCCTAGATAATAGCAGAAATCAAATATCTTTTAGGGTTTGTTGGTAGGTCTATCACATCCGCCTTCATCTCGACGGTGATCCGAACTTTCCCTGGAAGGATCCGTCACAAACTCCGTCAACTTGGAGATGTTTCAAATCTTCTTTGGCCTCGGGGGTCTACTCGCTTAATTCGCCTTCATCTTGACGACACTTGAGAGATCCCTTTTGCGGATATTTGATTGCAGCTTGACTGACTGAGGAGATATGGATTGGGTAGGTTTTTTTTTTTTTACTACCCAGGATATTTCCATTGTCTTACTGCCAAAGAATGGCCTTTAAGAATGTGTCATAGCTATGATCAATATCAATTCGCTCATGGCTTTTTAACATCATCGAATTTTCCTTTGCCGGTCATATCGAAGATTTTTCTTCATCCTCTTGGTTGACCAACAGAAAAAGCTTGAATTTCAGTTCTCATTTCGCAAAAGTCTTGCTCCTCTGGAAATAATACTAAAGGTAGTTTGAGGTAATTCTTTTATATGATGAAAATTTTGAGATCAACAATGACTTGATAACAAATTGGCAAAATATTCTTAAAATCCTTGATGAAAGGGGTCGCTTGATACCGAATCGACACATCCGCGACAAAATTCTCCTCTCTTTTTCTCCAAAAAGAGAGACGGGCTTAGCCCTTACCTGAACGGGAAGTTGGAAATATTCCTCTCTTCCCCAAAGAGGAGGTGTTTGCAAAACGGAACTTTCGAAGAGAAATTAAGTTTTCGTCAAAACTCCCTATCTCTAGGCTTCTCTTATGGAAAGACGGCCAGGAAAACAAAGTTGAGAAAGTATCACAGAGGAATGAGTCCATCACACTCTCCCTAGAAGAGGGTCCTCTGTGAAAGGATTTGGCCAAAGATGAGAAAAAAATGGGGGCCACAAAAAGAAACGAGCTTTCGTCGAAGCTCTCCCAAAAAAAGGGTTCTTTTGTGTAAAGTTGGTTGTTGTTTTGCAAACTGTTCGCGAAGAAAACGAGTCCCTTCAAACTCTTCCTGGAAGAGGGTTCTTGCGAACGAAAGATGGTTACATGCGAAAAGAACGAGCTTCCTCGAACTCTTCCTAAAAGAGGGTCCTTCGCAAGAAAAGATTTGAAAATGATAACCCGAAGGTTGAAATTTGAGAATTTAGAACTTGAATGATGATGTTTGGTTAGTACAAAGACTGAACCTGGGGGGGGCTGACTGATTAGTCAGCCAAACACTAGCACGAGCGCTAG
Source organism: Nuphar pumila (assembly GCF_984573655.1). Taxonomy (NCBI): domain Eukaryota; kingdom Viridiplantae; phylum Streptophyta; class Magnoliopsida; order Nymphaeales; family Nymphaeaceae; genus Nuphar; species Nuphar pumila. The sequence goes on along the minus strand of NC_143262.1, from coordinate 20,707,141 downwards.
ATGTACCAGCACGAGCACTGGATTTCAAAAGAATGCCCCAGTACGAGCGTTGGGTTTTCGAAAAATGCATACCAGTACGAGCACTGGATTTTCGAAATGCACATCAGCACGAGCGTTGGGTTTTCGAAAAATGCATACCAGTACGAGCACTGGATTTTCGAAATGCACATCAGCACGAGCACTGGGTTTTTCAAAAGGAGAATTTGAGAAATAAGACTGACATTCGAAGATATTTGAGAATTAAGCGAGAATGATTGCCGGTGTTTCAGGATTATCCCTTATCCTGAAGGGGGGAATTCAGGTTTTTGCTCCTTAACCTGAAAGGGAAGTTCAAGGAGAATTCCGCTCCACAAGTGAGCATTAGATAGGCATAGGAAATTCAAATTGGAACTTCGAAAAAATGAGGATATACAAAAGCGAAAATTCCGGTCAGGACTTGGTTTAAGAAATGAGTGAGAATTGAGTTTGAAAACTTGAATTCTTGACACAAATCGATTTGTCCAACACGAGCATTAGATTCAAAAGGAAGTTCAAGTCGGAACTTGAGACTTCAAAAATAAGAATATACAAAAAGGAAAATCCGAGTCGGAACCCGGTTTTTAAATGAGTGAGAATTGAGTTTGAAAAACTCGAATTCTCAAAACAATGATTTGTCCAACACGAGCATTGGATTCAAAAAGGAAGTTCAAGTCGGAACTTGAGACTTCAAAAATAAGAATATACAAAAGGGAAAATCCGAGTCGGAACCCGGTTTTTAAATGAGTGAGAATTGAATTTGGAAAAACTTGAATTCTCAAAACAATGATTTGTCTAACACGAGCATTGGATTCAAAAAGGAAGTTCAAGTCGGAACTTGAGACTTCAAAAATAAGAATATACAAAAAGGGGAAATCCGAGTCGGAACCCGGTTTTTAAATGAGTGAGAATTGAGTTTGGAAAAACTCGAATTCTCAAAACAACGATTTGTCCAACACGAGCATTGGATTCAAAAGGAAGTTCAAGTCGGAACTTGAGACTTCAAAAATAAGAATATACAAAGGGAAAATCCGAGTCGGAACCCGGTTTTTAAATACAAGAAAATGAAATGAGAATTGAGTTTGGAAACTCGAATTCTCAAAACAATGATTTGTCCAACACGAGCATTGGATTCAAAAGGAAGTTCAAGTCGGAACTTGAGACTTCAAAAATAAGAATATACAAAAAGGAAAATCCGAGTCGGAACCCGGTTTTTAAATGAGTGAGAATTGACTTTGGAAAAACTCAAATTCTCAAAACAACGATTTGTCCAACACGAGCATTGGATTCAAAAGGAAGTTCAAGTCGGAACTTGAGACTTCAAAAATAAGAATATACAAAAAGGAAAACCCGAGTCGGAACCCAGTTTTTCTATAAAAAAAAAGATAATAGAAAAATGAAATCTTGAGTCGGAACTCAGATGGGAAGGAAACGATTCCAACCCGGAAGTCGGAACTTGAAGGATCGACAAAAGCATGAATAGATTTTGATGATGAAGATGAGAGATTTATTCGAGATCCTTGACCCAAGGTGGCCTAAGACCAGAATTTATTTATGATGACTTCAGTATTTTCCTTCATCCTGAGAGAGTATAGAACAAAATTTTTAGGTGATTTGAAGAATTTATAGGAAATAATTCAGGTTTATCTTTTAACCTGAAGAAGAATAAATGGAGAAAAATTTAAAGAAATTTATTGAAAATTTATTTTGAAGAAGAATTTTCACGGGTAGCAGCGATGCTCCTATGAGGGATATCAGAATTATCCCTTATCCTGAATGGGAACACCTCAGACAAATGAGGGTCAGGTTTTTCCCTTAACCTGAGGGGAAAAATATGAAAAGAATACCTCATGGGAAAGAGGCATCAGGTTTATCCCTTAACCTGAAGGGGGGTATTTTTTAAAGATAAGGAAATGATATTTAATAAAATTTGATAAAACTTAATGAAACTTGACAAATTGATAAAAATTGACAATAAATTAAAATTTAATTAGATAAAAATAAAATGAAATGAGTGCAATTTAATAATGAAAAAAGAGTTGGTAAGATTTTTAGAAAAGGATTCGTTTGATCCTGCCTGCATTATGATGAAGGAAGATAAGTATAGATCAAAATAAAATGCCCCAGTATCAGGGAGAAGAATGTGAGAACTTAACAGAAGATTATTGCTTTATTGAAGGAAACTTTTGAAGAGTACAAAAGGCTATGATGAACAATTTAAGTGTGAAATATTTTCAAATGTAAAGCATTAATAGGATCGGGCAGTTCCACCCCATCTGCGTTGATCAGACGATAGGAATTGCGAGACAGCGCTTCCTTAACCACATAAGGGCCTTCCCAATTGGGTGACCACTTGCCCTTCGGTCGATGCTTGAGATGAGCTGTCGATCTGAGCACAAGATCATTGACTCAAAATCTTCTCTCAATGACTGATTTGGCGTAGTGCCGAGCTATCCTTTGGCGATAGGCCTGAGCGTGTTCCGCTGCCTTGAGCCTTTTCTCATCTAATAGATCAAGTTGAACCAACCTCTGCTGCTGATACTGATCAAGCGGAAGCTCGATGAGCGATGCAAACTTGAGTGCAGGCTTCTGAACGTGGAGGGGTAATACCACCTCGGTCCCGTAGACGAGCTCTGAAGGAGTAGCATTGGTCGGGGTCCGAATGGTAGTTCGGTATGCCCAAAGTGAATCATGCATCTTCTCGTGCCAATCACGGCCTGTCTCCACTGTTCTTTCCAGAATGCGGATCAAAATTTTGTTGGTGGCCTCAGTCTGGCCATTCCCTTGAGGATAGTAGGGAGCTGAGAAATGGTGATGAATCCTGAACTTCGAGCAAAAAGTCTTTATCTTCTCATTCTTGAAATGGCTGCCATTGTCTGACACAATATCATGTGGGACGCCGAAGCGGCAAAGGATATTTTTATGGATAAACGAAACCACATGTCGGCCTTCTACTGTTCGCAGAGTTATGACTTCGACCCATTTGGTGAAGTATTCTGTAGCTGCGAGGAAATATCGGTGGCCATTAGAAGCCGAAGGAGTGATCGGACCGACTACATCAAAGGCCCACATTGAAAAGGGCCAAGGAGAGACCACGGATTGCAAGTATGCGGCTGGCGCATGAATGGAAGGTGCGTGCATTTGACATTTGACGCACTTCCTTACGAATTTACCAGTTTCAATAAAGCTCTTGATGTCTTGGTACCAAGGCTTCTCTTTCTGAGTGACTTGACTCACTTGCTCAACTGGAATGTAGGCAGGTTGATTAAGTTTTCCGATCTCGAAGGAGTGACAAGACTCACTGTCTTTAAAAGTCAGAATAGAGCCTAAACAGGCTAGACCATCTGCTATGTGATTGTATTCCCTCTTGACATGGTTGAGCTGAAATTCTTCAAAATTGCCTATGAGGGCTAAGGCAATCTTTTGATAAGGGATTAACTTTGAATCCTTGACCTGCCATTCAGCATTAACTTGACTGACAACAAGTAATGAGTCGCCGAAGGCGTGTACTCTTTTGACACCGAAGTCTTGCAAAATCTTGAGGCCTTGTATTAGAGCTTCATACTCGGCCATATTATGAGTACATTGGAAGTCGAGTTTGAAGGAATAAGGGAGCATCTCCTTTTCAGGAGTGATTAGCAAGATTCCAATTCCTATACCAGACATGTTTTGGGCTCCATCAAAGAATAGAGTCCAAATTGGGAATTCCTGGATACTGCAAATACGATCGTCAGGAAAATCATCTTCGGCTTTGATTTCTTTTGTCAACGGGAAATCTGCCAACTGATCTGCGATGGACTGACCCTTGACTGACTTCTGAGAAACGTATTCCAAGTCATACTGCATCAGGAGGACTTGTCATTTTGCAATCCGTCCAGTGAGGAAAGGTTGCTCAAGGATGTACTTGAGAGGGTTAAGTCTCGACAGAATTTTGATCTCTGAGGCCATTAGATAATGTCTCAGCTTCTGACACATCCACACTAAAGCTAGGCATGTCTTCTCCATCTGAGAGTATCTTTTCTCATAATCAATGAATGTCTTGCTGATGTAGTAGATGGCATGCTCTATTCGGATGCCTTCCTTATACTGCGCAAGAAATCCGCCGTAAGCATTATGGTTGACGGAGATATACAAGAGCAACGGCTTTCCAAGTTCTGGTGGCTTTAGAATTGGTGGATTGAGAAGATACTGCTTGATGCGCTCAAATGAGAGCTGACATTCTAGTCCCCACTCAAACTTCACTTCTTTTCTCAGCAAGTGATTGAAGGGCTCACATCTCATGGCCAAATTGGAGATGAAGCGTCGAATTGACTGAATGCGACCTTGAAGGCTTCGCAGCTCTTTAAGATTAGTGGGAGGCGGCATATCAATGATCGCCTTTGCCTTGGCAGGATCTACTTCTATGCCTTTCTTGCTGATCATGTAGCCAAACAGCTTGCCTGACTCCACTCCGAAGATGCATTTCTGAGGATTGAGTCTCAGCTTGTAGAGAATAAGTCTTTCAAAGACTTGGCCGAGAGCGTCCAGATGATCCTCTCCTTCTTTTGATTTGACCAGGATGTCATCCACATAGGCATCCATGTTCTTGTGCATCTGGTCATGAAAGATGACTGCCATTGCTCTTTGATAGGTTGCCCCAGCATTCTTGAGCCCGAACGGCATGACTGTATAGCAAAATGTACCCCAAGGCGTAGTAAAAGAAGTTTTGGATTGGTCACGAGCGGCCAATTTGATCTGATTATAGCCTGAGTATCCATCCATAAAGGAAAACATGGCATGGCCTGCCGTGCTATCGATCAGAAGATCGATGTTGAGTAGTGGATAGTCATCTTTGGGGGTGGCTTTGTTCAGATCTCTGAAATCAATACAAATCCGGACTTTGCCATTCTTTTTAGGAACTGCCACGATATTCGCAAACCAGTCCGGGTATTCAATGGTCCGAATGAATCCTGCTTTTAATAACTCTTCAAGTCCTTCTTTAACTTGCGGTGCCACTCGAGGATCCATCTTTCTCAATTTCTGCTTGATTGGTTTGCAATCTAGCTTCAACACAAGGCGATGCTCGACTAACTTGGAGTCTAAGCCTGACATATCCTCATAAGTCCAAGCAAAGACTTCCTGATGCTTTTTGAGGAAGTAGATGAGTCTTTCCTTCTCATTCAAACTCAAACTGGAACCAATCTTGAGAATTTTCGGATTATCTTCAGAGACGATGTTGACATCTTCTGTCGGATCTTGAACAAATGGTGATGGTTCATCCTGCTTCTGAATACTGGCGAATTCTGGCAAATCTTGAATCGCTGAGTCGAAATCTGCCAATTCTTCGATCTGCTCTGTCATTCTGCCCCTGCCTTTGCCTTGCAGATTATGGCTGGTTTGAATTTTATTTGAAAAAGACTGGTATTGATGACGAGCTTTTTGAGCGATTTCGGAGCCATGATTCCGGCAATCCTTTAAGCGCAAGGAAGGTTTTTGAGAAAAAAGGTTTTGAAAAATAGCCTTTTGTACAAAAACAAAGAATGTCTATCATAAAAAGGGGATATAAGCAAGAATTTGTGTACATCAAGATGAGAAATAGGAATCAAAAGTTCATTGATTAAGTAAGTTTGATATTTACAGACGATAGAACGAAAGAAAGAAAATTGGGGCGGATTTTTGCCCTTATAAGATGACATGAAAGAAAACAGAAAACACTGGCATTGTCTTCATTACTGGGCTCTCTTGACGAAGATAATGCGCTTGCCGGATAACTGACCCGTGAAACCCAAGCTGGTACTGGTGACATGCTGAGCGGGGATGATTGGCTCCAGAACGCCGTCTTCATTTCTGCCCAGGCCCCTGAAGGGCTGATAACCATGCTTCATTAGAAGATCAAATCCTTTCTTTGTTTTTGAGAACTGAGGAAAAAGAGGATGATCCCGAAAGGAGGTGCAGTCGAGGCGCCCACCTAACTTGAAGAAGTGGGGTCCCTGCCACTGGATTACTGCCGTTACGCTTTCTGTCTGTTGAACTTCTTTCAATTTCAGCATATCCAGGCTTTCACTCAGATTGATCTCGTCGACTTCCCTGATGCTCGGGATGTCGACAGTGAAAGTAGGATGGGGGATCATTGGCTGTGGGAGTCGCTCTTCCGGGTCCTCTCCTAGGACCGTAGTGATCATGCCTCCTTTCGACCATTTGATGCATTGGTGCAGGGTTGATTGAACAGCATTGGCATTGTGAATCCAAGTGCGTCCAAGCAACAAATTGTATGTGGGCGGCACATTGACCACGTGGAAGAGTACAGTATGCACTGAATAGTTGATGAAAATTTCGAGAAATATCTTTCCCTTGGCTATCTGCCCATGGTTATCAAAACCGTAGATCGTGATCGGATCTGGGGTATATTCCTCTTCTTTTAAGCCCAATGCCTTGGCTGTCATCTCCGGACAGATATTGAGGCTGCTGCCCCCATCAACGAGCACATGAGGGACTGTCATGCCCCTGGTTCGCACTACTATGTAAAGTGTGTTGTGAAATGAATGAGGTTTTGGCAGATCCTCATCCGAAAAGGTGATTGGTGCATTCGTCATCGCTTGATTGACGATCTGAGCCATATCCTGCGGAGTGGTGCTAGGCTTGACCTTGATCTTTCTGAGAAGATCCTCTAACACTTGCTGGTGCTCAGGTGAAGCGTGGGTCAGGTCTAAGATAGAAATGTTGGATAAAACAGTAATCGGCTTCTGAACTGACCCTGAAGCCTCTTCTTTCTTTGAAGCTACCTTGATAAAGCGCTTTGGGATCCTGGGAACTATTTTGGCAATGTCTGCCGCTGCTTTTTCTGGTTCCTTGGTTGTTTTCTTATTACTAAAAAATGCAGTAATATCCACCTTCTTGGCGGAAGACTGCGCTTGACGGAGGACGAGGATCTGATGTTGATCCTGAACGTCCTGGCTGGAACATGGTTGAATACTGCCCTGAAGAGCGAATGTCTGCTCTGTGATGACTGAAACTGAGTGCTTGGGAAATGGCTTGGATAAAATTTCTGGTTGTTCTTCTTCATTCTCAATTAACAGGTTCTTGTCAATGCAATCCTGGATGATGTTTTTTAGGACAAAACACTGCTCTGTGTCATGTCCCACAGTCCGGTGAAACTTGCAGAATTTATCCGTCCATTTTCCCATAGTAACGGGAGGGTCTGCTACCTTGGGGAGTTTTATCATTCCCTTTGACATCATATATTCCAGGATGTCTTCGCGGGATTGTTCCAGGGTTGTGAACTCTCGGTCATAACTCCAACCCTCATGCTTCGGCTTTTTTGATTGCTTTGCTTCTGGCTGAGGTGTTGACTGAGTAGGCTATTGCTTGACAAATTTCCCCTTCTCGGCTGCAGAGTTTGCCCTTTCGACCTTGGAGTGTCCTGAGTTTTTGTTGCGATTTTTCTTGCTCTTCTTGTTGTTGGAGCTGCCACTGCCTTGGTCTGAAAATTCTGTAGCATAGGCGACGTGCGCCTTCTTGTTTTGGTCAGGATTCCCTCTGACAAAAGGATATCCTTCGTAAAGTCCGTTGTCCAAGTCAGTCTCGAGCCATTCGGCTCTCTCAATTAGCTTGATGAATGATTTGGCGGGCGAAGTGGAAATGAGGTTCCTCAGAGGCTGGGCGAAATTATTCAGAATAATCTGCAGGGCGTGCTCCTCTGGGATGGGAACCTTCATTCTGTTACAGGTGCTTCTCCACCTGTGGATAAATTCGTTGGCTTTCTCATTCTCTATCTGTTTTAAATTGTACAGATGATTGAGGGTTGGTGAGGTTTCAACATTGAACATGAAGCGCTCAATGAACAAATTCACGACTTTATCGAACTCTCGTAGTTCGATAGGATTAATGTGGTCTGCATACCACCTGGCCGCTACCCCTTCCAGGCTGCGCAGAAAGCAAATGAACAACGCCCGGTTGTCTTTCCTAAAACGGCTGCATTCAGCATAGAAAGTGGCCAAATGAGCCTTGGGGTTGCTCGTTTCGTCAAATTTAAGGAACTTGCGAGGGAGATTTTCCAGATTGTCATCCCCGTCCAGACCATGATAAAAATCTTCGCCAGAGTAGGTCTGCTTGCCTTTGCTTTTGGCTTGGATATCTTTGATGGCCTGATTCATTTCCTTCATCTGCTCTTGCATCGGATCATTAACCGGAATGGGTTTGTTGATTGATTCGGGCTCTGCAGCGGTCTTTACAAGTTGCGGTGGAGGATTCTGATGGTAAACAAACTGCTCTTCTTCTTCTGATTCATCTTCTACTGACTCTGTTTCTTTAGAAGTGGTGTTGGGCTGTACTTTCTTTCTAACAATCCTGACTATTTTCTTTACAGCCTTCTTCTTGGGCCTGCTTTTCGGAGCAGCCTCCTTCTGGCTGGCTTCCGCCTGCTCTGACATCATTCTGGTCATCATTCTTTTGAACAGGTTGTACATGGCGGGGTCTATATCATCGGCCTGATTCTGATTCTGCCCCTTGACTGACTTAGGAGAGCTGACGGCCTCAACTTCACTGTCGCTGTGCTGAGGAGCAGACTCTTTTCCAGCTCTGGTTTGCACCATTTTTGGCAATGCCAGATGATTTCTGAAGAAGTAGAAGAACGGTTAGAACTCGGAGGAATTTTTTTGAGAATGCGGTTTTTGAGGAAAAGACATGAAAGAAGGAATTGATAGACAATTTAGATAAGTTATCTCATCACCAGGGATTGGGTCATCACAAATTTTTGTGATAATTGTGTTGCCATTTTGCGGCAACGAAAATGCGCCTTATGACCTAGGCAAGGTCGTCCATCATGACAAGAGATGATCGAAGAAAGAATATAGGAAATGAGTCTCATCATTGGGGATGAATTTGTAACCACATAAAACAAAAATAAGATTTTGCCATAAAAAGCCTATTATCAGAACAAAGGTTTGCATTTTCATTGATGACAAAATTTAAATACAAAGAGAAGGTGGGCAGACAGTTTGCCACCATTCTCGATACTCTGATGATACATTAGGACCAGGAAATATAGACAAAGGAATAAAAGAGTCCCAAGTGTATTTGGCGACGTGGTATGCTCCAGACCACTGATCCGACCGTAGATCGAACTCTGGCATGCGGCCCGTCAGGAAGCGGGGGTTGACACGAATCTGTCGCTGCGAGAACTGTCGGAGACACCTCTCTGGCTAATAATCGATGCAGAAGAAAGGGCCGAGCAATTTGTAGCGCTAGACACGAGCATAGGTGTATCGAGGAACGGTTCCTCTTCTGTCGAAGAAATCCCAAATGATCTCCTCCGGATGCAGTTTCTCGATCAAAGCTCGGCACTGAATGGCTGACTTTGGCTGCGTACTGCTAAATCTGAAAGAACTGGCATTTGATGGCACATGTCGCAGAAACCACGACTGCAAGGCATACGTGCATCCTTCCACCAAAATGGTTTCTCTGAGGGCGAAACGAGCTAAGCCTCTATAGAGAAAGGCCAGAGCTGCCATGGACACCGAAAGCTGACGGGTCTGCTTGCTTCCCCATCTTCGAAAGAGCTGGGCGACTCTGATATCGATGAAATTCTGACCATCCTGAAAGAATGCTAATCCCACTGTGCATAGGACCATGGCATGCTGAATCCTCTCTTTAGCTGCTCGAGACAAGGTATCGACTTCTTCGTAGGATCCATACTTGTGATAGAGTTCGAACAGATCGATGAACTGACTTCCGTTGATCTCCGTGAGAGGCCAGGATTTGCTCCCTGTGGCTCTGGCCAACGCTTCTTGAACATCTATCCCTTTGACATTGATCAAGAACTGTTGCTCGACCGGGTCATCTGGCTGACCAGCTGGCTCCAGCAATCCCATGATGTCACCGAACTCATCCATTAGTAAAGTCATCTCTCCCCAGGGAAACCAAAATGTATAGGTACGCGGATTCCACCGCTCTGCCATAGCTTGAATCAGACTGCTGTTGATGATTCGCTTGCCAACTACTGATGCCATTTCCAATCCACAATCATCCAAGTGGTCTGGGAACATACGCGAGAAGGCGGTGAACCAAGAATAGTACCACCGAGGGAAGAAGGTACGAGACTGGATGACTCGATGATCTGGGGTTCCATCCTTTATTTGATAAAGGACATGATCCCAGGGAAAGATAGTATTGGGAGATTCGGACGCCATCGGAATGATACTGAGGCAGAGAGAAAAAGAGTCAAATAGAATGCAGGACTTATGGATAGACTTTTTGATGAAAGAAGAGGATAGACATCAATCCTGGAAATTTTGGAAAGAACAGGGGATTTGAAAAAGACCTTCCAGGGTTTTTAAGAAAAAAAAATTGACATAAAAAGGGGAAAAGAATATAGGTAAAGGGAAAATATGCACCTGAGGTTTTCAAAAATAGAAGAAATTTTAAATAGTGTACCCAAGGTTTTAAAGAAGTTTTTGATATACACAGGGGCATACAAGAAGATGTTATATACTTATAGTTGCACAAACAAGGATGCACATACGGCACTTCCTACAGGCTGACTCTAAATGCAATATTTGAAATAGCTTGTAGGACCTTAATCCTAACTCTATGGTTCAGATCATCTGATTCCAATCAAGGTATGCCGATATACTCGAGCCGAAGCTCGAAGTACGTGGCATATAAGATATTTCTCTGGTTCTAAGGTAAGGGCTTCCCAACATCCTTGAGCACCTACCGATATACCTCCGACTATGGCCCTTAGGTACGTGGTAGGGGGGCGCGAACCCAAATAAGTGGTCCAATTGTGAGGCTCTCTCCCGAACTATGGTTCAGTGAGACAGCCCAGCAACGTGAAGACCGGGACAATAAAGGTAGGGATGTTTTTAAAATATGATCAACATGCAAATAAAATCAGAAGGTTCTAATGCAAGTCCTAAAGAGATAGATTTAAATAAAGAGAAGCATACACTTGCATACATTGTTTTGCATTCAATCCCTAAAATTGAGGAGAGTTGTATTTTAGACCTAGATCTAATGTGAACATGAAACAATCTCCTCAATATGGTCCTATTAAACCATACTTAGATCCTATATGCAAAGATGTCAGCTTAGGACAGAGTCTAGGCTCCTAAGGTTTGCATGAAAATGTAGCTTACATATGTTAGAATAAAGACTTAGATTATATAAAAGCAAAGCAAAGACATAAATTCAACCGGACTGAGACGTGTCCCATCACGGTCGCCAAACCTGTGATCATCACAAAATTTTTCATCTCTCGTTGGTTTCTCTCTCTTCCTTCTCTTTCCCTTTTCTAACCTCCATTCTCCTCCTTTTTGAAGGGAGAAGAACAAAAGAAAGAAAAGAAAGAGAGGAGAGAAAAGAAAGAAAGAAAGAGAGAAGAGGAAAGATTTCGCGCGGTCTCACTTGACCTCTATTTGAAAACATTTAGAAAATTACTCGCCTCCGTTTTGAAATATATTGCAGGAAAAATGGAGAGACGGGATTCGCTCGTCGGTACGAGGTTCGACCGTTCCTGGCGCCTTTACCAGAGGTAATCGAACCAAGGATCGAATCTATGCCTTTTGCTTTGCCTAAATATAATCTAAGAATTTATTCTAACTCTAAATGCACAAAGAATCATACTTGTGCAATGCAAGGATGTATGTTCTTTTGAAAAGAGTGTTTTGAAAAAATTCCAAGTATTCTGAGATGAACTTTGATAAAGGAGTGAAGAAATGATTGAATCTAACTTTAGAACTTTTAAAATAGATCAAAGAAGTTCTAAGTTTTTGAAGTAAATCAGAGTTGGAAAAAAATAGATCTTGGCTTTGAGGAAGAATAATTTGGAGCTTTGAAATGAAAGAAAAATGAAGTTTCAAAGTCGGAAATGGACTTTGAATGAATACTTGAGATGGAATTGAGTTTAGATTTTGAAATTGGAATGGACGTGAGAGAATCAAATGGTATTTAATAATAGAAATGGATTTAAGAGATTCAGATTAGATCCAAAAAATGGAATTGAAAACTAGAATTGGAGCTGGATTCTAGATCCTAAACAGAATGGGATCCGAGATTTGGAATCCAAGATGGACTTTGGGTTCTGGATCCTGAAATGGAATGGATCTGAAGTCTGAGATCCAAATGTAGAGTTGGACTCTGGATCCTAATATGAATTTGGATCTGAAGTCTGAGATCCAAGGTGAAATTGGATTCTGGATCCTATAAGGAAATTGGATCTGAAGTCTAAGACCCAATGGAGAGTTGGACTCTGGATCCTAAGATGGATTTGGATCTGAAGTCTGAGATCCAACGTAGAGTGTTGAATCCTGGATCCTAAAATGGATTGGGATCTAAGGTTTGGAATCCATGATGCAATTTTGGATCTGAAGTCTAAGATCCAAAAGTAGATTTTGTATTTAGAGAACTGGATCCAAGTTGATCTTTGGATTTGGGTCTTGAAAGTCTAAATGGGACTTTTAAAGATGGATCTGGGTTTTGAAAAACCCATATTGAATTTTAAAATTTAAGAAGAGTTAATATTCAAAAATCAATCTCAAAACTTGTGATTTTTGAATTTGAAGACTTGATTTTTGAATTTGAAGATGAATCAGAAACTTCAAAGTTAAATTGAACTTTGAAATCGAATTTTGAATTGAGTTGGAAATTTGAAATGTGAATATAAAAATGATTTTGGAATTTCAAAGTCAAATTGGATTTTGAAATTGAATTTTTGAACCTTGAAATGAGATAGAATTGGATTTGAATAAGACTTGATCTGAGAAATGAAGAAGAAGAATCACTTGGAATTTTGAAAAGGAAATTTTGAAAATATGATGCAATTTTATCCTAAATGATGAATGAATTTAAAGAATTTGAATTTAGATTTTTGAAAAGCTATCTTATTCTTAAACTGAATTAAAATAAGATTGAAGATATAATACGTCCCTAACTATGGTCATTGAATGTATTATATAATAATCTGTATTTAAATTCAGTTAAAGAATAAAACACATTTGGTGCTTTTATAGAATTTAAAATGAAATTAACTCTCAACATACCCTGATTATGGCCATTGGTATGTATTTTGAGTTGATTTTAAGTTAAATTCTGATAAAAGAAAGAAATATTTGAAAATATGATGATTTTTTGAAAAGGATCCAGTGTGGATCCAGTGTTATTACGTAAAAGAATAAAAATATTAAGTTTTGTCCACACCCTGACTATGGTCATTGATATGGATCATCAACTTAGGATTAATTTACCTTTTACGAAATGGTGCATGTGTCATTTGTGTTGCCATTTGTGAAAATTTGAGAAATAAAGGAAAAATGCATGAGGAACAAGTAATTCATGATATTTACAATGCTCATTCATTCTATCTAAGGTGGAAAATGTAAATTTTTCATTAATATCTAAGTTGTTACAACCCTTGAAATTTGGAGCAATAACATCCCTAATCTAAGAAAGTAATACAAGTCTCCCATGACTTCCCTGCAGGGGAATGAGTCAGTACCATCTAGGAGAAGATACTTTATTAGAAGCAAAGTTATATACGATTTGTATTGACCTTAATGCAAGATGCTATGTTCATGCTGAATGAGAAAAAGTACCTGGCCTACTCTGCATTTTGTTTAGAAAATGTACATATCTATATGGGTATACATATATATATGTATGTATAATACGCAAGGCCCTAACTAAGTGGCTTCCATATGCAATGAATGAAGACGAGGGCCAAGATGGCCTAAGGTGACTGCTAGTGATGAACCATTCATGGGGAATGGGAGATCATTGAACTATTATGAGAAATCACAGTTCTTCGGCAAATCCCTATGCCATGAATATACTCCAATACCCCATTTATGGATTGTTAAGGACATGTTGACCTTGTGATGCTACCTAGGCTGGGAGTGCAATGTTGACAGGGTTTTGCTAGGGCGCCCACATCCAATAGTATGAGACAACAATTTTTAGGCAATGCCGTAGATGTGCAACAGGTAAAAGGGATGTATGAAGATGCCGATTTTAATGAAGTATAGCACCCATGGGGCTGCAATAACAGAGGTTCGACTGCTATCAAATTTCTACTAACAGCCACGGTAGCTCAAAGTTACATCGGTGTAACCACTGTGAAGGGTGAGGTATGCTGGAACTAAACATGAAATGCATCTGCTATGTGCTGATGATGGCTGCAGGTGGTAGAGGAAGTGCAGGAGAAACGAGTTCACAGCAAACAGCTGTTGTAGATAACTTGTAATGGGAAACAGACTATGCCTATGAGCGGCAAAGTGAAGAAGGAAAATGTTGTGAGGTTTGGGTGCGATTATAAAAGGTATGCTGACGTGTTAAGGATGTAACTATGATGCAGAAAATGGGATAGACAAAATGATGCTAACATTTAGCAATATACATGTATATAATGCAGGAAACAGTATACATTGATGAAAGAAAAAAAAAATGGTTGGCTGCGGTGTAATGGGGAATGATAGAGTTGATGTAATATATATATATATATATATATATATATATATATATATATATATATATACATATTATATATATATATATATATATATTGTACAACGCACAAATGAAGGTAAGGCTGGAAAATATACTATATGCTAAGCGGTTTTAGGTGTCATGAAGGTGAAATCGACGACTTGCTGCCTTGCTTAAGTCGCCAACTGGTACTGACTACAGCCTCCATGGCTATATGACATTTGTCAGCCAATTGGCTCAGGCTGGGAGCTTGTGTATATCTATGAAAAGATTTTTTTGTATAGGATTTGTTGCAGAAATATCTGCGATTTCTCACGGAGAGATAGCTGAATGTCCTAATCATTCTCGGTTTGATCCTCTCAGAATCTGATTCATCTGAAGAAGGGCAATGTGATGGGGCTGGTATATCGAACTAATGCAGAGTGAAATTCAATATGTATACAACATCCTAAATGGAAAAAATAAATACATGAACACTGTTATACACATGATACCTTAGAAGTAAATGTAAATTTATGTACATCGGCCTAAGACCTTTATATTTAACTGGAATATAATTGCACATGCTAGAATCAGAATGAGGGAAACAGCAAAAGAGAATCTATGACCTAGAGGTGGTTGCAAAACCGATATGAGGATTACATGGATGTAGTGAGTGCCCATGAGATGTAAATAAAAGGGAAAATTGTTGTGTTATGGAGATGGAATGATATATATTGTAGGGAACCAAATGCTACAGACTTCTACAGACATTTCATATTGTCATAATCGTAGTGGAAGTCATATCATCACAAGGTTTTGAGTTCAAGGCCTACCTTTTGCTGCTTTAACCGAAAGATCAACCCCACGATCAGGTATTTAGTAAAGGGTCGTACCTATAATCAATATTAATAGTCAGTTGATTATGCCTATATGAGAGAAAAAAAAAATATTCTTTAGAAAGTCAATTTTGTAGCAACATTCCCGATTTAACGCATATGTATATCTGCAGAAAAAGACCCATCCTCGATGGTTCCGACTATATCGATTAATGCCTAGGATGTTGTCAGGACAACACCTTTATCATAGATGCATCGGGCATTCCTGTCAACAGAACATCCTGCTGCCAAACTGGACAAAACTGCACTTGTCAATGGAAATTCTTTCAGGGAAGTCACCTTACCTGTGGATGTGTCTGTATTTAATGATCTACGAGAATTGAGCGAACTTTACCTTTTTATTCAAGACCACCTGATTTTGGCAATTAATTCAAAATCCTAAAATAACATACAACACATCTTACCGATGACTGAAAACCGGCAACGACCTGTATATGAATGACTATAGCAGGTTTTGTGAAAGAAAATATGATAACAAATGTCAAGATAGACTACTCCCAGCCAATTTTTTTTTTTATTGCAGTGAGATCGAGGAAGGATCTTAGCAATGATGCACGTCCTTTTACAGGAAAGAGTTTCCTTAGGCTAGCAAAGTTGCAGTCATCACTTGCGGACACATCATTGACCCCAGTGTTTGCGAATCAAAGGCACCTTTTTAAAACATACTTGACGTAGGTCCTCTTTGCTTAATCATCTTTTACTCCAAAGGGATAACACCAACTAAGCTTCATTAGTGATATCTTGTTGACTGCGATGATTTAAACCAGAAATAGGGACTAGATAGGAACACAACCTCCTGAACCGGGGTCCAGCACTTCAGCCGACTGCATGATAATTTTCTGTGAAGTCTGTGGTGACTATAAAGGTTTTTTGCAGATAATGCGAAAGATTTGAGAATCCTGCCCATGATTCTCAATTGTGCGATCCTTTCATTCGGATATCTTTCGATGATCACATTCTCAGGGACTCATAAAGGAAAGTGCAAATAGTCACTCCATTCTTATGAGATTGTTCGGACATCTGAACCCTTTACTGAATCTGATTTCACATTTGTTCCTGTCTTCAACCCCCCTTAGAGGGTGACCACAGACACACAGCCATGAAAACATTTCTCTCCTTTTTTTTTTAACATAACAAGAAAGAACTCCTCTCACAGGTAACTTGCAGAGATCGATGAGTTACCTCTACGTTTTCACGCTCAGTTATCCTGTAGATTGAAACAAGTGGAACAAAGCAACAACAAAGAAATGCATAACAGAGAAACAGCATGCAGGACTGTAAAATATACAAATGGGTACTAGCAAAATAAATCGGTATGACAAATCATAAAGGGAGAATAACATAAACAGGGGTTTCAATAGCAGTAAATGATCAATACAAAATCGATTACCAAATTCGGATGTGAATAAGAAATAAACATTCTAAGAGGAACACCTAAACATATATTCCATACCATGGAACCAAAGCAAATCACCAAGAGAATGGAGACAAACACAAAAGAGATACCAAGATGGTGAATGGATATCAGCGATGTTTCCTCATGGAGGCACGAATGAGTTTTCAAGGGGTTAACATTACTTGAATGAAAACGTGAAATAAACTGCAAAAAGAGAAGAAGAAAAAAAGTGTTGGGATGATGGACTCATCCCTATTGCTATTGCATGTCTGTAGATCAATTTTGCTATGAGCAAAAATCGGTGCTACAGGGATGCCTAAAAAAAAGAAGAGAATAAGATGAGACAACACCAACGAGGATCAGAAAAGATGAAGCACAATAAAAGCGAAGTAGCAGTTTTTTTTTTTTTGAGGAAGGTTCAAAAGGAAAAAGGCACAGTTATTCACCTGCAATTCTTCTTGATGGAAGGTCGACCTGCGATGGCTTGAAGGGAGAAAATCGACCGTTCGATATTCTGAGATGGGGAGCTCCTGCCTTGGGATGTTATTCTTCAACTTTTGCCAGGAGATGTTTTGGAGAGAATGCCACCGATAGAGGGGTTTTCCTCCTTCCTTGATGGGTTTTCGCGGTTGCGGTGTTGATAATGAATAAGAAGAACTCGAGGCAGTGAAAAGAGAATGGTATGTCGGCCCCTTGATGATGAGAGCCGGGATGGAGATGAAAGGGGAAAAGTGGACGATTCTCAAAGCTCTGATGAAGATCGATGCTAAAGGTTCTTTTCTTGCCTTTTTTTTTCTTCCTCCTCCTCCTTTTCTCTGCGTCACTCTTTTTATAGGGGAAAACGATGGTTCGAGAAGGAGCCTCCTTCGGTTGCAGATCGATGGCTGAGGTGAAAAGGTTGTGCGCCGTTGGCAATCGAAGGTGGAGAAATGGAGTGTGCCAGGCCGTTGGCGATCGAGGGTTTATGGTGGATCGATCGGGGGAAGAAGAAGATCGGAGGGTGGAGGCCATGGATGCTTCCAGAGGGAGGAACGCACATGGAGGCATGCGATTTTGTTGATGATGGACGAAGGAGAAGGGCGATAGAGGCAATCGGAGGGTTGATGGAGGGTTTTGGAGAGGGAGAAGAGCACATGGGGTCGGTCATGAGAGGGTTCCAGCGATAGAAGTAGAAAACCCAAAAGACGATGGAGAGAGCCTTCGTAACCCTAATGCGATTTTTTTTTCGCAAAAAAAAAATCCTCTCATTTTCCTAAAATTTCAAAAGGCCAGCTCTTTTTCAAAGGCTTTTGCAAAAACTGTCCTTCTTCTTTTCGCTTTTTTTTTGTTATTTTCTTGACATTTTCTATATTTTTTTGATATTTTTGGAATAAAATCCTAAAACTTACGAGAAAACAAGGATTTAAAACTAATTTTTTGTATTTTTGAGAAATATTTACAAAAAGGGTTTTTAAGGCTGTCTTGGGAAAAATTCTTCAGGAAATGGGTCTGGACCCAAGTTTCAAGAAAATATTCGAGCTTTAAACCTCGAATTGAGAAACACAACTCGATGGATCCAAACGGATACCAGACGAACTGTTTTGAGCCTTTTCAGAAAGTTATGTTGGAATTTTTGGGAATTTTGATTTAAAAAAAAACTGGATAACGAAGCTCAGATTTAGATTTTTATCTGGATCCCGATCCGAAATTGAGTCAGATATGTAAAATAAAAAAAATTAAAAAAAATGGAATTTAGATTAAGAAGTGACTCAATTGCCCAAAAAATGGGTGCAAAGGGCAAAAAGGGGATATTTACAACATTTTGAAAAAATTGGGGTGTTCACAGTGACCGACCAGCTTGAGGGCTTGATCCTCATGTGAATCAAGAGAGAACAAGGAGAGAAAGAGAGAGAAGGGAATTTCTATTTCAATAATTTGCATGCCTTACTAGGGGATCCCAAGCCTCTATTTATAGCTTTTGGCCTAGGTTAGAGTTCAATTCCAATCCAAAAATAAAAGCTAACCCAACACCCTCTAATGACCAAAATAGAGTCCTAATTGACAACTAGAACTAAACTAGGGAAGGGATTTTAGGGCCATTTCCTAATAGGACTCATACTAGACCTAATTACCAAAATAATATAACTGCCACACAATTAAAATAAAGACAAGATGAATTTTTAAAGACAGTCTTCCTCATGGGGCACATCCACAACAGCTGGAGGCTCGCCATGGAATAGTTTGAAGTAGGATACATGAAAGACAAGATAAATTTTTACCTCTTTGAGGAGAGCCACATGATAGGCTAACTTTCCTACCCGTTCCTTCACCTTGCACGATCCATAGTATTTTGGCAGTAGTTTATGATAGTCTTGGACCAAGAGAGTCTTTTGACTCCTAGGCCTCCGCTTTAGCCACACTCAATCTCCTTCCTTAAATGCCCAATCGAAATGACCCTTGTTGTTGATTTACTTTATGCATTGCTAGGCTTTATGATATTCTAACTCAATATGGTGAGAATCTCATATCACATCTTTAAATCATAGTCGACTTCAGGAGATGCAACACTCTCATCATCGTATGTTGCCATTGACGGGGGAGGAAACTCATATAATGCCATGAACAAGGTCATCTCTATGAAAGAGTGATGACTAGTGTTAAGGGCAGACTCCTCCCATGGCAGAAAGTGGTCACTTGTTTGGGTGTCTCCTACAAACTAGCGAAGGTAAATCTCTACCGCTTTGTTTATGATTTTTGTCTGCCTATCCATTTGAGGGTGGTGTGGTTCAGTTTTGTCCCACTTAGTTCAAAGTAGGTGAACCAAAACTAGCTCAAAAGGATCGAATCTCGATTACTCACTATGCTTCTGAGCATCTTGTGGAGTTTTACCATATGACTCACGAATTGATTTTCTACCATCTGAGCGGTATACTTGCATGGAAATCTGATAAAGTGAGTGTATTTTGAAAACATATCCACCACTGTAAATATGACCTCCTTACATTCACGTGAGGGCAAGACCTCCATGAAGTCTATTGATATATTTTGTCACCCTCGCTCGGGAATCAGAAAAGGCCGCAACAACCCCGACAGTTTTATCGTCTTGTACTTGTTGTCCTGACAGACTACACATTGTCATACATATTCTCGAATACAACCATTCATGCCTGACCAATGTGTTATGCACCTCGTATCAAGGATCCTGAATCACATCGCTCTCTAGTGGCAAATAGATTTGTCATTTGTATAACATGGCCTACCTCTAACTGTGTGATTATGGTGACTATCCGGGTTCTTACCCAACTTATACACCATTTTTTGGATTTCACTATGGTCTGTTTGGGCACTACATGCCTTACTCCATACATTACATTCAGTTGTGGTAAGTGTATGCAAATTTGGTGTGTTTTCAAATTGCAGAATAGGGCATCGACTGCATTATTCTTCAAGCCTTTCTTGTATTGGATCTTAAAGTCATAACCCATCTATGTTAGCTGATGATAGTAATCCGCTGCTCTAATAGGTATTTAAGGCTTTAATGATCTGTCTGCATGTTGAACTTACACCCAAGAAGGTAAGGGTGCTACTTTTCCACCACTAGAACCGTTGCAAGCATTTTTTTATCATAAGTAGACAAGGTACGACTCTGGTTGGGCAAGGCTTTGCTTATAAATATAATGAGACATCTGTCTTGTGAGAGGACAACATAAAATCACTGCCACACGCATTTGTCTTCCCCACAAAGACCTTAGAGAAATCCGGCAAGGCAAGAATTGGAGCTTGGCACGTAGCTTTCTTCAACCTCTCAAATGCATAAGTGGCCTTGTCGGTCCATACATAACTGTCTTTCTTCGAGAGGAAGGTAAGGGGATGGGCAATATAGTCATAATATTTTATAAATCTTCTGTAATACTCAGTCAACCCTACGAATCCCTATAATGCCCTCACAGTATGTGGCTTAGGCCACTCAAGCAAAACATCAATTTTGTCCAGATCGTCTTAGATGCCTTGGTAGGAGACTATATAGCCAAGATAGCCCACTTGGGCTTATTCAAAGAGATACTTGGACATCTTAGCACTCAAGTGGTGCTCCCACAAGGTCCTTAACATAATCACACATACTATAAATGTGAATCTCAAGAACAATTGTACATGAATATGTCATCGAAGAAAACAAGCACAAACTTCTAAAGTATAGTTTTGAAAATGCTATTCATTATGACTTGGAAGGTTGCGGGTGCATTGGTCAACCCAAAGAGCATGACCAAAAACTCATATAGACCCTCATGAGTCCTAAATGTCATCTTGTACATATCATAATAGGCCATGCACACTTGATGATACCCCGAACTAAGATCAAGCTTTGTAAAGAATGCGCTACCATGCAATTCATCAAGTAGTTCCTCAATGACTGGGATTAAAACTTGTCTTTCACTGTTGTCTTTCAAGGTCTGGTAATCTACACAAACTTCCACATGACACCTTCATCTCACACTCAGGCGGATGATCCCTTGGCTCATCATCTCTCCCATGAGTTTTCTGATCTTGTATTTTTGGGAGTGATCATACAAATAGGGCCTTATGTAAACGGGTCTCATGACCACCTTTAAGGGTATTCTATGGTTTTGGGTCCTTTTAGGAGGTAGATCATGTGGCTCATCAAACAGATCAAAAAATTTATTCAGTAATTTAGCCATACCAGGGAGATCGTCCATGAGGATCGGGGCATTTTTTGGCTCTACCACTTGAGATGAGCAAATAGGCACATTGGGCGCCACTCTACTTCCTTTGCTATTGGAGGTATGATAGCAACGACTTTAGTTTCTCATCCATCCTTGCAAAAAGACATCTCCATAGAGAATAAATCCCAGACTACTTTTTCAAAAGTTTGCAGCCAATGCATCTTAAGGACCATGTCCACAACATGCATAGGTAGGACGTATAAATCCACAATAAATTTAGCTTTTGGGAGCTGTAAACCAATATCGGGACAGACCTCCAAACACTTTAGGTTTGTTTTGTTTTCAACCATCACATCAAAAGTGAGGTGTTCTTTGAATTTGTACCTGATTTTTTGAACAACACTCTCATGAATAAAATTGTGAGTGTTTCAAGTGTCGATGAGTACATTTACCTCATGTGTGCTTAGGTGGCCATGTATCCACATGGAGTTGGGAATGGAGATTCTCGAGAGTGCATGTAGGAGATTTCATGGCATGACTCCTCTTGACTTTCTTCATCATTCAACGAGTGATAGTCTGAGAGTTCTTCCTCGGATTCATATTCTATCACTTGAAAGATGTGGTAACACTTGCATGTTTGACCCTTGAACCACTTATTATTGCAAATAAAGCAGAAACCCTTATTAATTTGTTTCTTGTGTTATGCACGTTGATTGACTCCACCTTAGGGGTGGATGTTGCCCCCTTGAATGGACCGGGCTTGGATTGGCCACCCGAGTGTCAATAGGTTGGTTTGGCCTTTGCATCGCTTGGAGTCACCTTTGTTTCTCATTATTAAGCTTGTCTACCTTGTAGGCCTTTCTAGGACTTCTCACAATTGTTGTAAGAACCTCAATGCGTAGGTCCTCACGTAGCCCATCGACATACAACCCAAGCAAGGTTTCTTCATCCACTTGAGGCAGGAGTGTACAAAGGTTCTTGAACTCTATTTGAAATTTTTCCAAGCTGCCTTGTTGCTTAAGATTCTTAAGCTCTATATGGTAGTTAACAAGCACTGTGGGCCTAAATCTTTTCATGATGCACTCTATGAAGTCATTCCACATTAGCTTCCCATGTACAGTGTCTAACCACTCGTACCATTGAAGAACTCTACCTTCTAGGGGGCAACCACTTCAACAACTCGTGCCTCATGTGACACGTTATGATAAATAAAGAAGTGCTTGAGTTTGAATACCCAATCACACATATTCTTATTGAAAAAAAGAGGAATATCAAAATGAGATTTTTTCCTATCCCTTGTTCATATTCGAGTGATAACTCCTTAAGGATTGAGCCATTCGGGTCTGTAAACAACCCAAATTTTTACCCTCATTCAATGTTTACATTTCGTATGTCATTACATATCACTGCATGCATTCGATATGTCATTTCATGGCATTGCACATCATTTCATCTCATTATCGAGATCCAGAACTTCTGTTTTCAAAATATTGAATCCAGATTCGAGCTTTTAAAACTTTCTTTCAAAGTCAATTTCAAAACCTGGGTTTTGAATCAGCATTTTGCCATTTGTCAACCCTCCAAGATCTTATATTCTAAGTGTTTTCTCAAAAAATAATCTGGATTTGTTTGAAACTCAATTTCAATTTATTTCAATTCTCAGATGAGACCCATTCAGGTGGTGTCTCTTCTGGATTCTTTTATTTATCAAAAATCTCAAAAATTTTAGAGTCCTAGTAGGATCAGGACTCTGTATTTTCATCTTTCTGAAGCTTTTTAAAACTCCATTCGTATTTTAAACCAGTTGTGGTCATATCCTTTCCCATTTTCATCATTTTGTCTAAGATTTCAGAATCCCAGTCCAATCAGGACTCTTTTTTCATGGTCCTAGTTGGATCAGAACTCTACCTTTTACTACCCCTTTTTACCTATTTTTGAGAAAACCTATCAAAATCCTTTTTTTTTGCCAAAATCTTAGAGTCCCAGTCGAATTAGAACCCTTTCTCGGAGTCCTAATCGAATCAGGACTCTATCCCGATTTCGTCTGTTACTTTTGTTCTTCACTTGTTTTTAAAATCTTTTCATCTGATCTTCAAAATTTTCCATTTTAGCCAAAACTTTAGAGTTTTAGTCGGATTAGGACTCTTCCTCAGAGTTGCAGTCGGATCAAGACTCTATCTTTTATCATTATTCTTACATGTTTTTAATCAAATCTTTTAAAATCTTTCAAAGTCTTTCAAAGAGAAGTAAAAAACTCAGAGTTTTAGTTGAACCAAGACTCTATTTGAAGAGTCCTAGTTGGATCAAAACTCTGACCCTGATTTCAATTTTGAGAGAATCCTTCAAAAATCCTTTTATTTATCCTTTCAGGAATCAAAATTGTTATACCTTTATCATGGAATTTCAAAATTCTGAGGTTTTATTCCAGAGTCCTGATCGAATTAGGACTCTATTCCAAATTCCTGATCGAATCAGGACTCTATCCAAAGTTTATTTTCTTACTTCATTTTCACTGGTTTTCAAAAGCTTTGTTTAAATCTCAACATTTGTTTATCAGAAAACCAAAAAGTTTCAGTGTTCTAATCAAATTAGGACTCTTCTTCAGAGTCCTAGTTAGATCAGGACTCTGAACTGAACTTCAATTCTATCTTGTTTTCACTTGTTTTTCAAAATTCTCTCATTTTGTTTTCTCAAAAAATCCAAAATTCTGAGAGTCCTAGTCCAATCTGGACTCTGTCCTCAGAGTTCCAATTGGATCAGAACTCTGTTTGATTTCAATACTTGTTATTTTCACTATTTTCACAAGTTCTTTCATCTGTTTTTCAGAAAATACAAAAAAAAATCTAGAGTTTTAATCCGATCAGGACTCTGTCCCAGAGTCCTAATCCAGTCAGGAGTCTGTTCTGAAGTTTGTTTTTACTTCTATTTTCATTCATTTCCATTTGTTTTTCAAAAATTAGGTCATTTTGCAGAGTCCTGGTTGATTCAGGACTCTATTTCAGAGTTTCGGTTGAGTTAGGACTCTAACCCTCACTGCATTTTTTAACTTGTTTTTATCAATTCTGATAAAATCTTTCAAAATCCTCTTTATTTGGCTTTTAAAATCTAAAATCTCAGAGTCCTAATTGGTTCAGGACTCTGGTCCAGAGTTTTAGTTCGCTTAAAACTCTATTTTCAAAAACTTTGAATTTCATTTATTGATTTTAACCTCTTTTCAAAGCTATTTTCAGTCTTTATTTCAAATTTTCAAAACCCTGATGTGGGGCCCACTTAGTTGGTGCCATATCTAGAGGAGTTATGACCCAATCAGGACTCTGTGTCCTTTCAAAACTTTCAATCTCAAAGTCTACTTTTGAATATCTTTTGAAAAATCTCTCAATTTTAAGTTTTAAAATCGTTTTTGAAAACTCAAGTGGGGCACACTCTGGGTGGTGCCACGTTTGATAAAGTCAGGGTTAGACTAGGGTTAGTCGGTATCCTAGTTAGATTAGAGGTTTAGATGAGTCAAAACCCATTTTGAAAACCCATTTTATTTAAACCTTTAACCATTTATTTTTAGAGTTTTAAATTAAAAAGCTTTAAAAACCCAAATGTGGGCCCACACTAGGTGGCGCCACATTTGGAGGTTTTCTAAGTTAATTAGGAGTTTGGTTGGAGTCTAACTAGGTTAGCTTAGAGTCCATTTAAGGTCCAATCCAATTAATAAAAATCACCCCCCCCCCTTTAGAGTCCATTTTTTTTAAAACTCTCAAATTAAAACCTAAAAAAAATCTCTATTTAAAGAGAGCCCAAGGGGGGTCGACCCCCACTCTTCCCCTTGGTGAATCTTGGAGCTTCTCTTTTGTATGAAGCCCTTCCTCCTTCCTCCATTACAGCTGCAACCTCAAGGTAAGGTTTTCATAATTTTTTTAAAACTTTATTTAATATTTTTCCATGTTTTAACATAGATTTCACCATGGGCTCCCCATTCTTTCATGGTTTAAACCATGGAATCACCATGAAGAACCTCAAAATCGGTCCAAGAAGATGATCTAACTTTGTTCAATGCTGTATTTTGAGATTCTAATCTATTAGAATTGTTTACATTGTCGTTTTCCAAATTTTTAACCAAGAAAACATGAGATTTATCCGTTAAATGGATTAAATCCATGATTTCAAAGGTAAAAAATAATTCCAGCCATGGATTCACTCTTTTATTTTTATTTTTTAGCATATTAATGTTTATTACATGTGTTCCAGTATTAAAATCAATTTGGTTTTACTGTTTAGATATTTTTATGATCTTTTATTGATTAAATCATGTTTTTTTAGTGTTTCTTAGATTTTTGTATGTTTTAATCTTAGATCCATAGAGAGCATGCTAGTTTGTATTGAAATCTTCATTAAAAATTTCTGATTTTTTTATATGTCGTTCACGGACATGTCAGTGAGGTTTTGTAAAAAAATCAGAGGTTTTGGGATTCGAAAACTTTGTTGGAAAAATACAAATTCAAATCGCAAATTTTGTTGATTAAATCGTTATCCAAATTCAAATATAACTTGTAGATGTGATATTTCTCTCATCTAATATTCGATTTGAGATATGTAAAATGCAGTGGCTTTGTGTTAATGTAAGATATTTACTGTAAAATTTTAATAGTTTTTTATCACTGTTTGATATTTTTGCTCTGTCAGAAAGTCAGATACACTTTTTAAAATGCGTTATGATTTGTTAAAACCCTAATTCAATTTGTGTTGATCATAGATCCTTAACTGTATATTCAATTTATGATCTGTAAAAAGGGAAGTTGATTATTTATCTGTTTGTTATTCACTGCTAAAATCTTAGAAATTTTTTATGAAATCTACTATTTTTCCTTGTATTTTCAACTGGAAGTACCTGTTTTAATCAATTTTATGTTAGTTAAATTTAAGTCCAGATTGCCATATTGATATCTCCCTAACCAAAGATAATTTTTCTGATCTGTAAAAAGAAGATTATTTGCTTTTATGTCTATTTTGTCTCTATTAAATTTGTAGGAATTTTCATGGTCAATTGATCCCTGATTCGGGTCTGACACTGAAACTGGTACATGACCGTGGGTAAAAATAGCATATTTTAGGGTTTTAATGCAATTTGTGAATTGGAATAATGACAAAAATATATTTTTATGATTCCAATCTAATTTTAGGGTGAGAATAAGTGCAGGTACCGATTTTTAAGAATTTTGGACCTCATTTGAAGCTTGAATGGATTAAATTGCAAAACAGGGTGCCCGTAGGATCTCGAAACACTGTCAAAATCATGATTTTTATGATATTTTTGAATTTTTGTGTATAAGTTCATGTTTTTAGGGTTTGTTTATGTTTAGAATCATATTAGGATGCTTCATGCTCAATTTTATGTTCATTTGAATCTTTTTTAAACCCTAAACCCAAAGTTTTTACCAAAATATTTTTTGAAAACCCTGGTTTCAATGCCATATTCTTGCTATCGGGGGCATTTTGGTCATTTGACATCAATTTCAAAATTACAAACTTTGGTTTTCACATTTTTAATCATATCATATCATCTTTGGCTTAATTTATCCTCATTTGAGTTTCAAAAGTTATATTTTATAAAATATCTTTCTGAAAAACCCTGGTTTCAAGGACATAGTCTTGCTATCAGGGGTATTTTGGTCATTTTGACCCCAATTTCGAATTTTCAAATCTCATTTTCATTATTTCTTCTGCTTTATTTCATATTTCATTATTTTTATCTTAGGAAATCATGGAAAAAGGCTTATATTTAGTAAAATCTAGCAACTTCCAGATATTGCTGGATAAATCTAGAAAAGCCGACATATCTTCACTAACAAGTTCTCCAGTTTTGCAGAGATATTGAAGACTTTGCTTTCCTTTAATTTCCTTTATTTAAATTTAATTAGTGATTTCAATTAAATGTAAACTTTGGAATAAGAATTTCAATTTTTGCTTAGATTAGGATTTGCATTGCATATAGTTTAAACTTTGATATATAACTGTTATGTATGCCAATTCATGTATATTTTTACAAACTCACCATGGTCGACACGAATGGCATGTGCACAAGCTCTTAGGAAGTTGACAAACTCGGTGGAATTCGTATTCATGGCCATAGTCAGAATACGAATGAGACCCAGATTTGTGATCTTCGTATTAGCCACATTCAGCCTACACTCTTAGGCTAATTTCAAAATGCACTGTATTTCTCAAAATACAAAAGGATTTTCTCAATTCTTCAAAACAATGTCTTTCAAATCTATATTCATTCATTCAATTTACAAATCTCAATTCCAATTCAGAGAAATCGATTTTCTCAAAAATTTCTAAGTCTTACCCAGAAATCATTTTTCTCAAAATTCTGAGTTTTCAAAGAACATTTCAAGTATTTCTCAAGTTCAAACTCATGATTTTCCAAATCCTAACATCTTCAATTCCAAAGTTCAAAATTCAAACTTTTCTCAGAATTATCCAAGTTTTCCCAGAATCGATTTTCACAAAACCTCAGGATTTCTTCATAAATCGATTTTCATTTTCTCGAAAATACTCTTTCACCATGATTGACGATTTTCAAAGTGTTATATTTTCCAAGAATTTTCCAAGTATTTCAAATATTCAAAGCAAACATCATGTTTTCAAATCTGCATTTTTGAAAAATCCATAGCACATGCTTGATTCTTTGTGCATTTAGGAAATAAAACACGATTTAGACAAGTTGAGCAAAGCTAAGCACACTTTTGATCATTGGTTCAATTAGCCCTGGTAAAGGCGCCAGAAACGGTTGAACCTCGTACCGACAGGCGTGTCCCATTCTTCATAATTATCCTGCATTTTAAAACGAAGGTGAGTTATTTTCAAAATCTTTTTCAAAGGTCAGTTTGACTTGCAAAAGTAAAATTTTGCGATGATAACAGGTTTGGCGACCGTGATGGGACCTGTCTTCACCTGATCAATTGTGTGCTTGACTTAGTTCAAATTGTCAAAATTGTGTTCCATGGAATGTCAGCTTTTACTTTTTGATATCATGTGAACCTAGGAGCCTAGACTTGAACCCAGTTGACATGGATTGCATGTAGACTAGGCATGGTTTGGTAGGACCATATTTAGGAAAATCATTCATGCTCACATAGACTTAGGTCTAATATAACCCTCCTCAATCTAGGAATTGTATGAAAACAATGTTTGCTTCTTCAAATATTTCAAAATTCTATCTTTTTAGGACTTAGAGCCCTCTGTTTGCCTGCATGTGCTCATATTTTCAAAAACCACCCCATCTATGTCCACCCGGTCTTCATGTTGCTAGGCTTTCTTCTAGAACCATAGTTCAGGACAAAGCCTCACAACTAGGCACTTATTTGGGCCAACGCCCCCCTGCCACGTACCAAGGGCCATAGTTCAACATATATCGGTAGACGCTCAAGGATGTTGGAAAACATGAACCTAGAACCGGAGAAATTGATTTTATGCCATGTACATCGGGCCTTGGCTCGAGTATATCGGCATAGCATGATTGGACACAGATGATTTGAGCCTAGAGTTAGGATTAAGGTCCTACAACTATTTCAAAACCTGTGCATCTAGAGTCAGCTTTTAGAGAATGCTATATGTGCATAATTGTTTGTGCTGGATGTGATGTATTTATTTTTCACCTTATTTTGTCATATTTTTCCAAATTTTCCAAAAATATTGGATGATTTTTCAAGTATCTCATTTTCCAATTTATGAAACCCTTCTTTGTATTTTCTCAAAACCCTGGACGATTTTTCCAAATTATCCACTTTTCCTTCAAAACTCCAGGTGATTTTCTATCCTTCGTTCTTCTGGATCTCAAATTTTCAGCTTCATTTTGATCCTCCCTGCATCTTTTTCAAAATCCTTATATTTTCCCAAGTCTTATCCCAATTTTCCAGGTTCTTCAGTCTGATGGCATACAGTCAACTTGATTCGGTCTTTCCTAAGGGTCACATCTCCTACAAGGTGTGACAAAGTATTCCTGAACATCGAACTCTCAACACCGGATCCTTCATTCCCTGGTGATATTATTCATGGTTCAAGAACTTCTCTCGTATGTTTTCGGACCATCTGAGCAATTGTGGGTTAGAACTGACATCCGCAGTGGGAAAGCAAACAGTCAACGACAATTTAATTCATGCACTAGCAGAGCGGTGGAATCCGTGCACTTGTACTTTCTGGTTCCCATGGGAAGAAATGACTTTGTTGATGGACGAATTCTCAGAGATTATGGGATTGCCTGAGCCAGCTGGTCAGCCTGGAGATCCATTGGAGAAACAATTTTTTATCAATGTCAAGGGTTTAGATCTCTAAGACGCTTTAGTTCGCATGACAAGACGCAAGTCTTGGCCATTAATCGAGGAGAATGAAAATGAATATGTGAACCTGCTCAAAATCTATAGATAGTATGAGGCATTTTTGGAAGTCAGTTCTTTATCTCGAATAGCTCAGGAGAGAATCTGGCATATGATGGTCTTATGTACAGTAGGATTGACTTTCTTTCCAGACGGACAAAACCGCATGGATATTAGGATAGTTTAGCTCTTGTGAAGGTGGGGAAGTCGACCGACCAGTCGCCTCTCCATAGCCAAGGCCACACTCGCTTTCCTGTACCGAGGGTTGACCCGTTTCACGCTCGAAGAATCAATTCTAGTCGAAGGGTGCATCTATGCCTTGCAGTCCTGGTTCCTCCGGCATGTGCCAACCAGAGCCAGTTCATTTAGATATAATGGTGAAAAGCTCCTTCCAGTTACACGATATTGGTTCTTGATCGACAATCTCCAAGAGGAAGAGGTCGCGTGGGACTACTTTGATCGTCAGGAATCACCTTTCAGATATACTTATGCACACAGCAAGCAGTTTAGGCTACTTGGCCCATTCTTCTGCACATATTACCATCCAAAGCGTTGTGTCAGGCAGTTTTCTCAGAGGCAGAAACGTGTAGAAGCTCGCCTACTTTCAGGGATCATGCCAGAGTTCGATCTCACATCAGCACGGTGGTCTGGAGCATACCATTCCGCGAGATATAACTGAGATTCTTTTGTCAATCTTACTTTTTTTCCGGGTCCTCGAGTGTCCAATGATTATCAGAAGTGGTGGAAAATTATTTGTCCCCCTCCTTTATGTCAAGTTTATTATTAAATCATGTTTCCTTCAATAAAATTCCTTTCATTTTCATGCTATCATGGTTTGACGAACTCGCCTTGGTAACAAGGCGCACCTTTAGTTGTTTATTTTATAAAGAATAGCAGCGCAATTGTCGTGACACCAGCGATGACTCAGTCCCTAGTAATGAGACATCTTTCAATTTGTCTACCAGATATTTAGCAAATGTTTACTATTCAAAACCATTTTCAGCAGCTAACCCTCAGTTTTGCCCTACAGAGAACACTTGCATTCTTACATGGTTCAAACAAGATCCGGAAGGAAAACCACGCCAGTCGAGCTTATCAGTTCCCTATTGGCTTCAGTATAAGAAATGACCTCTTCACAATCCGTCAGAAATGGAAGTCAGCAAACTAATGATGACATCGACCCACAAATGTATTCGTTGTTTCAGAAAATGCTAAGCAAGTTATTATATGAAGAAATACGGGCCAGCTCAGGAAAAACCCACAATAAGAAAAAGATCAAAGGCCGAACAGTGAAGAAGAATGTGAAGATCACCAAAAAGCAGAGTTGTCATGAAGAAACCTCTGATGAGGCAAAATCAACAGGAGATACTGATGAGGAATATGAAACCCAGCAGGCATTTAGAACATCAACTCAAGGGCAGGGGTCGGCTTATAAATCCAGAAGTCAGTCTGTTGATGACCCTACTCAGTCACAACTCCGAGACATGATGAAGATGGTCAAGGATGTGCAGGCTCGTGACAAGGGCAAAAGGGTCTTTACAAGTGAAGATTTCTATGATGGATTGGATGGGGATGATGATCTCGACAATCTTCCCAAGAAATTTATCAAGATTGATGGTTCGGGTGACCCAAAGGCACACCTCGCCCTATTCTTCGCAGAATGTTCCAGGTTCAGGAGGAATAACCGAGCCTTATTTCTTTGTTTCGCTCGCAGTCTGGAGGGTATTGCAGCAAAATGGTACTCGGAGCACATTAACCCTATAGAGCTGAAAGAGTTTGACAAAGTGGTCAATTTATTTATTGAGCACTTTTTATTCAATGTTGAGGTAGTCCTGACCCTCAGCCACCTCTGGAGTCTGGAACAGAAGGAAAATGAGAAAGCCAGGGATTTTATTCATAGGTGGAGATCCGCTTGTAACAAGATGTGTGATCCGATATCAGAGAGACATGCACTATCTCTGATCCTGAGCAACTTCTCACAACCCCTAAAGGGACTGATTTCCACCTCTCCATCAAAGACTTTCATAGAACTGACAGAATGAGCTGAATGACTTGAGTTGAGTATGGAAAATGGATCTTATGAAGGCTTCATGTTTACCAAGAACAGCAGTCAGCAAGAATCAAAGAAGAAAACCTATTTCACTTACTCTGCCAATAATAGTAGAAATCAGAATAAAGGAAATGTGAAAGACCCCAGTTATGGGTCAGAAGGGTCAAACCCCAACAAAAATGATCAGAAAGGCAAATCGATCCCTTAGTATGATAGACAACCACAACAGACTCTTGAGCAAGGGTCAAAACATCAAGAAAAGCCAAAGCGTAAAGGGTGGAGTTATAATCGCAAGTTTACCCCCTTGGATCAGTCTCTCGAAACAGTGTTAGAATATATGCTCGGCAGTGACATGATTAAGCTTTCAAGGGTAGCTGATCCGCTAGTGGTCATGAGAAAAATGAAAGAGAAATTCTATAAATTCCACCGAATAGTGGGACACGATACCGAGAACTGCTTTGTTCTAAAGAATATTATTCAGGATTATATTGACAAAAACCTGTTGGTAGAAGGTGTCGAAGAGGAGAAAATGAGAATACTAAATCAGCCTTTCTTTCAGCATTCAACCGCAATGATATCTGATCATCCTTTCCAGCCTCAAGATCACACCCAACCATGTCCTAGCAGTGATATAAACATTCAACATCGGGTTTTAGTGTTACATAAGGCCCAGTCCCATACTCAGAAGATGGACCTCGTTTCAGTTTTCAGTAAGATGAAAGACTCAAGAGAACCTGCTGGAATATCTCCTAAAGTGGCCAAAAGAATGTCGTGGTTCCCTAAAAGCTTTATTAAACCAGTATCTGAAAAGGACAACGCATCAGAAGAGAAGGTGGATATAGTGCGAAGACCAATTACTGCCCTCTCAAATATCCTAATCCTTGAATTGGCGCATGCTTCTCCCAAGCATCAGCAAGTCCTAGATGATTTATTGAGGAAAATCAAGGTCAAACCAGGCACCACTCCCGAAGACATGACCCAGATCGTTAATCAGGCATGACCAATGCTCCCATAACTTTCTCCGATGAAGACCTACCCAAGCCCCATGCATTTAATAACAATGCTCTGTACATTATAGTTTGAACCAGAAGGATGACTGTACTCCAAGTGCTCGTAGATGGAGGCAGTAGCCTCAACATCTACCCCGAAATGACTGCCAAGGCTTTGGGTATAAAAGAAGAAGAATATACACTAGATCTGATCACCATTTATGGATTTGATAATCACGGACAGACGACAAAGGGCAAGATTTTCCTGAAAATATTTATCAACTACTTTGTTCACACAATGCTTTTCCACGTTGTCAATGTGCCACCAACGTATAATCATCTACTAGGGTGAACGTGGATTCACAATGCCAATGCAGTGCCATCCACCCTACACCAGTGCATTAAATGGTCTAAAGGCGGCATGATAACTACTGTCCTGGGGGAAGATCCAGAAGAGAGGCTGCCTCAGCCTATGATTCCCCGACCGACCTATACTACTGATATTCCTAGCATCAGGAAGAGCGAAGAAGTTGTTCTTAGCGAAAGTCTGGAAATGTTAAAACTAGAGGCAACGCTAGAGGCGAAGCATAATACGGCGATGGTCCGATGGCAAGGGTCATATTTCTTTAAGATTGGGGGTCGTCTCGATTACAGCACTTTCATGGACCATCCTCTTTTTCCGCAGTTTGTAAGAACCAAGAAAGGGTTTGACCTGTTACTGAAGCATGGTTATCTGCCTTTCAAAGGCTTGGGCAAGAACGGAGATGGTCGGCTAGAGCCAGTGATCCCTGACCATCATTCGCGTAGGGCAGGATTGGGGTTCATGGGCAAAAGATCTCACAAAATACTGTCTTCACTAAGGGGATTCATTAAAAGCTTCTACCATCTGTTTTTCTCCTTTTCATTTCTGCAGTTTGTAGGGACGATGTCTCGTTTCGGTTCATTTTAAATGTCATCATTTCATTTTAAGTCTTCAATAAAGCTATCAATTTTCTCGTCCATTTAGATGTCATCTTTCTCTTACTCCTCTGCAATTTGTCTTCAAAATTCATTGTTCTTATCCTTTTCATTTCATGCAATTTATGCCATAATGAATGAACTTTTTCTAAAAGACTATTCCTTTTTAAAATTTCAGAATGTCTTCCCAATCAATAAAGAGATTAGTCATCAATTCTTAAATCACATCGAAACCTGCAAAGATTTATAGGGTCAGGGCAAGAACAGAGAACAGTAAGGTTGCAAAGCAGCCAGAAGAAGTGGTAGAATTTGACTCATCACTTCCAGAGTTGCCAGAATTTGCAGCAATCCAGAAACAAGATGAGCCATCGAACCTAGTTCAGGATCCAACTGAAGACATCAATATTGGTTCAGAGGATAGTCCTAAAATTTTCAAAATCGACACCAGTCTAAGCACAGATGAGAAGGGAAGGGTCATCGATTTTCTCAAGCAGTACCAAGAAGTGTTCACATGGACTTATGAGGATATGCCAGGGTTAGATCCTAAATTGGTGGAACATCGCCTCGTTTTGAAGCCTGATGTGAAACCAGTTAAGTAGAAGTTGAGGAAGATGGATCCTCGAATCGAGCAACAGGTC
The DNA here is from genome assembly GCF_984573655.1 of Nuphar pumila. NCBI lineage: Eukaryota > Viridiplantae > Streptophyta > Magnoliopsida > Nymphaeales > Nymphaeaceae > Nuphar > Nuphar pumila. Next base: position 20,672,731 of record NC_143262.1, on the reverse strand, counting down.
AAAGAAGGACTTGAGGATTTGCTCAAAGCTGGATTCATTCGAGCAATAGATTATCCGGTTTGGTTGACAAATATCGTAGCAGTTCCCAAGAAGAATGGCAAAGTTCGAATCTGTATCGACTTTCGTGATCTCAATAACGCTACTCTAAAGGATGACTATCCACTCCCAAATATTGATCTCTTGGTCGATAGCACGACTGGTCATGCCATGTTCTCTTTTATGGATGGATACTCCGGATATAATCAAATCAAATTGGCCGCACGTGACCAATCCAAAACATCCTTCACCACGTCATGGAGCACTTTCTGTTATACAGTCATGCCGTTTGGGCTCAAGAATGTCGGGGCAACCTATCAGTGCGCAATGGCCGCCATCTTCCATGATTAGATGCACAAGACCATGGATGCATACATTGATGATATCCTAGTCAAATCCAAGGAAGAAGAAGACCATATCGATGCTCTCAGTCAAGTCTTCAAGCGGTTCATCCTTTACAAGCTAATACTCAACCCTCAGAAATGTGTCTTCGGAGTTGAATCAGGCAAGTTGTTAGGCTTTTTGGTCAACAAAAATGGGATAGAAGTGGATCCCGCTAAAGCAAAGGCCATCATTAATATGCCACCTCCAACCAACCTTAAGGAATTGCGTAGTCTTCAGGGACGTATGCAATCAATTCGGCGATTCATATCCAATCTTGCCATGAGATGTGAGTCTTTCAATCATTTACTCAGAAAAGAAGTGAAGTTTGAGTGGGGACCAGAGTGTCAGCAATCATTTGAACATATCAAGAAGTATTTACTCAATCCTCCTGTCTTAAAATCGCCAGAATTGGGGAAACCCCTTTTGCTATATATTTATGTTAACCAAGTCGCTTGTGGCGGATTCCTGGCGCAATATGAAGAAGGCAGCGTAATAGAACATGCAATTTACTATGTGAGTAAGACTTTTATTGATTATGAAAAGAAGTATTCTCAGATAGAGAAGATATGTCTAGCCCTGGTTTGGATGTGTCAGAAATTGAGACATTACTTGTTAGCATCAGAAGTCAAGATTCTCTCAAAACTTAATCCTCTCAAGTACATTCTTGAGCAGCCATTTCTCAGTGGATGGATCGCCAAATGGCAAGTTCTATTAATGCAGTATGACTTGGAATACGTATTTCAACAGTCAATTAAAGGCCAAGCTATCGCCGATCAGCTAGTCGATTTTCCTTTATCCGAAGAAGTGAAAGCCGAGGATGATTTTTCTGATGAGTGCATCCATAATATCCAACAATCTTCAGTTTGGAATCTATTCTTTGATGGGTCTAAAAACATGTCTGGCATAGGAGTCAAAATCTTGTTAATCACGCCAAAGAAGGAGATGATCCCTTTCTCTCTCAAACTCAATTTTCAGTGCATTCATAATATGGCCGAATATGAAGCTTTAAGGTCTGAGAATTTTGCAAGACTTTAATGTTAAGAGAGTACACGCTTTCGGTGATTCATTGTTCGTCATCAGCCAAGTCAAAGTTGAATGGCAGGTAAAAGACCAGAAGTTGATTTCTTATCAAAAGATCATTCTAGCCCTCATCAACAATTTCGATGAATTTCAGCTTTTTCATATCAAAAGAGAGTTTAATCAAATAGCTGACGGTTTGGCTAGCCTAGGCTTCATTATGTCTTTCAGAAGCGGAGAATCCTGTCGTTCTTTTGAAATCAGCAGACTTGACCAACTTGCCTTCATTCAAGTAATATAAGTCAACCAGACGGAACAGAAGAAGAAGCCTTGATATTAAGATATTAAAAACTTCATTGAAACTGGTGAGCTTCCACCAGAATTGTCAAAAAGGGAGCAAAAAGTGATTCAGCATATGTCTACCTATTATTTATTCTTGCCAATGTTCTTTATCATCGTGGGTTCAGTTCTGAGTATTTCAGGTGCTTAGATGAAGAATAAGCCAAAGAAGTTGTGCGAGAAGCGCATGAAGGCATTTGCGGTGGTCATGTTGGCTACCAAACCCTTGTTAAGCAGATCATTCGAGCAGAATATTATTGGAAAACCATGCAACAAGACTGTTATCGTTTTATAAAGAAGTACGTTCAGTGTCAGATACATGCACCCTTTATTCATGCACCAACAACATATTTATAATCTGTCGTCTCTCCATGGCCGTTCTCTATGTAGGCCATCGACGTCGTATGTCCCATCACCCCTTCTGCTTCAAATGGCCATAAATACTTTCTTGCCGCAACAGAATACTTTACTAAATGGGTGGAAGTTGTCACGTTACGCACAATAGAGGGCCGACATGTGGTCTCATTTATTCACAAGAATATTCTTTGTCGTTTCGGTATACCGCATGACATTGTTTCAGATAATGCTACTCATTTCAAGAATGAGAGAATGAAGACCTTTTGTTCGAAGTTCAAAATTCATCATCATTTTTCAGCTCCATACTATCCCCAAGGGAATGGTTAGGCAGAAGCCACAAACAAAATTTTGATTCGCATCTTGGAAAGAACCATTGAGACGGGTCGTGATTGGCACGAGAAAATCCATGATGCACTATGGGCATATCGAACAACCATTCGAACCCCGACCAATGCAACTCCTTCAGAACTTGTCTATGGAACTGAGGTGGTATTGTCTCTTCATGTTCAGAAACCTGCCCTTAAATTTGAATCTCTTTTAAAGCTACCACTCGATCAGTATCAGCAACAGAGATTGGTACAACTTGATCTACTCGATGAGAAGAGGCTCAAAGTAGCAGAGCATGCTCAGTTTTATCGTCAGAGGATAGCTAGGCAGTATGCCAAGTCAATCATCGAAAGAAGATTCAAAATTAATGATTCGGTCCTCAGATCAACAACTCATCTCAAGCACCACCCACGCAGCAAATGGTCACCAAACTAGGAGAGGCCCTACGTGGTCAAAGAGGAATTACCACATAATTCATATTGTCTGATTAATGCAGACGGGGTAGAATTACCCGATCCTATCAATGCCCGACATTTGAAGAAATTCTATACTTAGAAAACTTCTATTCTACCTTTTATATCCTTCAATAAATTCCCTTCCAATAAATGATCAATTATTCTTTTACCAGAACATTTCTTTTCTCATACTACACTGGGGCATTTTCATTATAAAATTCATCTTTTATTCAAAATACTCTGTATGCGGGCAGGATCAAACAAAATCTGTCATCATTCGCTTATTCGCATTCATTTACATTCACTCGCATACATTAACATTCATTCGTATGTGTTTGCATTTGCTTACATCCATTCTGCATTTGCACCAAATTTCATTCGGGATAAGGGACAAATCCAGAGATCTCGACAGTCATCCAAGTCATCGTGAGGGTGAAGATCGAAAATCTCCCATCACAATCAACTGATAATCTTTTAAAAATCAGTGCTCGTACTGGTAATCTTTTCAAAATCTAGTGCTCGTACTGTTAGTCTTTTAAAATTCAGTGCTCGTACTGGTACTCTTTTAAAATCTGGTGCTCGTTGAACTAGTCCCAAATGTCATCTTTACACTTATTGCCTTTTCTCTCCTCCAGATTCTAGAATTGGTCTAGAAGATCCGCGTTCTGATTCAAACCTTTTTCCAAATCCAATTCAGAATTGGTCTGGAAAAATTAGAGTTCCGACTTGAATTTTCTTCCAAATCCAATGCATCTAGTCTTTCCTGGAAGATTTGAATTCCGATTCGAAGTTTCCGATCGAACCAAGTTTTATACCGGTCTGGTTAACTCCAATTTTCAAAATTGGTCCTTTTATGAAATCCAACCTCGCTTTGGTTGCTTTACAAAATCGCAAATTTGTATTGGTAATTTAAAAAAAAAAAAATCGGTGCTCGTACTGGTAATCTTTTAGAATTCGGTGCTCGTACTGGTAATCTTTTAAAACCCAGTGCTCGTGCTGACGATCTTTCAAAAATCCAGTGCTCGTGCTGACGATCTTTCAAAAATCCAGTGCTCGTACTGGTAATCCTTTAAAATCTGATGCTCGTACTGATAATCTTTTCAAAATTCAGTGCTCGTACTGGTAATCTTTTGAAATCCAGTGCTCGTACTGGCAATCTTTTAAAATTCAGTGCTCGTACTGGTACTTTGTCAAAATTCAGTCTTCATACTGATCGCAACATAAATCTCACATTGAGGTTCAGACTCAATGTTAATCTTCAAATCTGTGAATCAAACAATCTTTATCAGACCTTTGGGTCACTTCCTTTTGTTAATCTGACCTTCGGGTCACCAATTTTATCAGACCTCTGGTCATCCATTTTATCAAGCAAATTTTTGGGTGTCAAAACCTATCAACGTCAATTATCAATCTTTTCTCTTGCGAGGGACCCTTTTTCCAGGGTGAGTTCGAGAGAACTCATTCTTTTCGCATGTCTTTATTGTTCGTTCGTTGAACCCCTTTTTCTAGGGAGAGTTTGAAAGGACTCGCGCTTCACGAACAGTTTACAAAATAATCTTTATTGTCACACAAGGAACTCTTTTTCCAGGGAGAGTTTCGACGAAAGCTCGTTTTCCTTGTAACCTAGATGTCTTTTGTTAGGCCACCCTGTCATCAAGAATTCTTTTTTCAGGAAGAGTGTGATGGACTCGCTTCTCCATGATATCATTTCCAACCTTTGTTAGCGGCCCCCTTTCCATAAGAGAAGTCTAAAAATAGGGAGTTTTGACAAAAACTTTATTTCTCTTTGAAAGTTCATTTTGCAAACACCTCTTCTTCAGAGAAAAGAGGAGTATCTTTTGTTACCCGTTCAGGTAGGGGTCAAGTCTGAGGCTCTCCTTTGGGGAAAGGAGAGGAGAATCTAGCCACAGATGCGTCATTTAGACCTCAAGCAATTTCTTTCGCCAAGGATTACAAGAAAATTTTGCCAATTTGTCATGAAAAATAGTTGTTGATTCCAAGAAATCTTTTATTACACAAAAGAATTACCTCAAGTTACCTTCAGTATTACTTCCAAAAAAGCGAAGCTTTTGCAAAGAAGGATTCAAAATCTAAATTCTTTCTATTGACCAACCAAAGGGATGAAGAATAAATCATCGATATGACCAGCGAAGAAAATTCAATGTTGCTGTGAAGCCATAAGTGATCGATATTGATCGCAGTCAATGGCACATTTTTAAAGATCATTCTTGGAAAATAAGGCAACCGAAATATCCTGGGTGATACAGAAAAATCCATTCAATTTTCATATCTCCTTAATTGTTTAAGCTGCAATTAATATCTGCAAAAGGGATCTCTCAATTGTCGTTAAGTTGAAGACGAATTATGCGAGTTAGACCCCGGGGCCAAAGAAGATTTGAATCATCTCCAAGATGAAGGAGTTTGTGATGGATCCTTCCAGGGAAAGTTCAGATCACTGCCAAGTTGAAGGCGAATGCAATGAACCTTCCGACAAACCTTAAAAGATATTTAATTTTAGCTATCATCAAAAGACCACCAACCAATGAGCCAATATCGTCAATATAATCCCTGAGGCAAAGAAGGATCGAAACATCTCCAAGATGAAGGAGTTTGTGACATACCCTTCCAAAAGAGAGAGAGAGAGAGAGAGAGAAAAGCCAGGACATCTCCAAAATGAAGGATGATGTAATAAATTCCCCAGAAACCCAAAAAGCTCAAATTCTGTCAAAAAGTGCAGAAAGACCATTCTAAGAAAAGAATCCCATGATATTAAATTGTCAAATCTGCCAAGAATCTTTTTTAATTTTGTGAAATTCTTTTATCAATATACTTTCACCAATTGCTTTCACAATGAAAATCCTTTCTTTTTCATTCATATTAAGGAAATTGATAGTCTCCCTAAAAGAAAAGTCAATTGCAAGTAATTTGAATTTGAATATGGATTCTATGAAGTTAAGTCCAGATGGAGGTAATACTCTAGGCAAAAAGAGGGAATGTTTTTCATATATATATATATATATATATATATGCTTATTTTCAATCATTCTTGAATCAATCACAATTTTTATCTTATTGGCAATTTTTTCAAGTTATCCTGACATGAAGTGAGAGCTTGATATCTATTTTGATGTATCTAAGCGTTGTTGTTATCCCTTTTAGGATCAGATGACGGGAGTTGTCCAAGATCCTTCCCTTCTTGTTTTGATCTGAGTGCCTGGGCTCTCAGATTTGCACACTTCCCTATGCTTCCCACTGTCCCACTAGAGACAGTTCCCATTCAGGTTAAGGGTTAAACTTGAATTTTCTGCAAAAGGTCATCTGTTTTAAAAGCCATTCAGTCTTACTAATGAGACATTCAAGATCAATCCCTTTTCAAGCTTTAGAGAACCCCCTTTCTTCCTTTTGCAAACCCCTCTCGAATTTATTGTGCAAAATTCGAAGGTCCCATCATGGTTTCTTCATTTGAGTATTTCGTTTGTTGTCCCCTTTCAGGTTAAGGGTTAAGCTTGAGCCTCATTTTTCTACAAGGTATCGTCCTCTTTCAGGTTAAGGGTTAAGCCTGAGCCTCGTTTTTCCACGAGATATTGTCCCCTTTCAGGTGAAGGGTTAAGCCTGAGTCTCGTTTTTCCATGAGGGATCGTCCCCTTTCAGGTTAAGGGTTAAGCCTGAATCTCGTTTTTCTATGAGGTATCTTTCATCCCATCCAAGTTAAGGGCCAAACCTGAGCCTCATTTTGATGAGGTGAATCTTCTTCTTTATTCCTCATTCCATATCTACCATTTTCCATCATCCGAGTCTATTCCTTCATATCCGGTCAGATTCTCCTAACTGGGGCATTTTATAGTCCAAATTTGGTGTGGTTTTCTTTGCCACTAAGCTCGGTTTTCAACCGGTTTAGTAGCAAAGAGGGGCATTTATAAATACCCCAAATTTTCACCCTCATTCAATGTTTACATTTTGTATGTCATTACATATCACTGCATGCATTCGATATGTCATTTCATGGCATTGCACATCATTTCATCTCATTATCGAGATCCAGAACTTCTGTTTTCAAAATATTGAATCTAGATTCGAGCTTTTAAAACTTTTCTTTCAAAGTCAATTTCAAAACCTAGGTTTTGAATCGACATTCTGTCATTTGTCTGCCCCCAGAATCTTATATTCTAAGTGTTTTCTCATAAAACAAACTGTATTTGTTTGAAACTTGATTTCAATTGATTTCAATTCTCAAATGAGACCCATTTAGGTGGTGTCGCTTCTGAATTCCTTTATTTATCAAAAATCTCACAAATTTTAGAGTCCTAGTTGGATCAAGACTCTGTATTTTCATCTTTCTGAATCTTTTTAAAACTTCATTCTGATTTTAAACCAGTTGTGGTCATATCCTTGCCCATTCTTGTCATTTTGTCCAAGATTTTAGAATCTCAGTCCAATCAGGACTCTTTTTCCAGAGTTCTAGTTGGATCAGAACTCTACCTTTTACTACCCCTTTTTACCTGTTTTTGAGAAAACCTATCAAAATCCTTTGTTTTTGGCCAAAATCCTAGAGTCCCAGTCGAATTAGGACTCTTTCTTGGAGTCCTAATCGAATCAGGACTCTATCTCGATTTCGTCTGTTACTTCTGTTCTTCACTTGTTTTTAAAATCTTTTCATATGATTTTTAAAATCTTCCATTTTAGCCAAAACTTTAGAGTTTTAGTCGGATTAGAACTCTTCCTCAGAGTTGCAGTCAGATCAGGTATCTATCTTTCATCGTTATTCTTACATGTTTTTAATCAAATCTTTCAAAATCTTTCAAAGAGAAGTAAAAAACTTAGAGTTTTAGTTGAACCAAGACTCTGTTTGAAGAGTCCTAGTTGGATCAGAACTCTGACCCTGATTTCAATTTTGAGAGAATCTTTCAAAAATCCTTTTATTTATCCTTTCAGGAATCAAAATTGTTATACCTTTATCATGGAATTTCAAAATTCTGAGGTTTTATCCCAGAGTCCTGATCGAATCAGGACTCTATCCCAGATTCCTGACCGAATCAGGACTCTATCCAAAGTTTGTTTTCTTACTTCATTTTCACTAGTTTTCGAAAGCTTTGTTTAAATCTCATCATTTGTTTATCAGAAAACCAAAAAATTTCAGAGTTCTAATCAAATTAAGACTGTTATTCAAAGTCTTAATCAAATCAGGACTCTGAACCGAACTTCAATTATATCTTGTTTTCACTTGTTTTTCAAAATTCTCTCATTTATTTTCTCAGAAAATCCAAAATTCTGAGAGTCCTAGTCCAATCAGGACTCTGTCCCCAGAGTCCAAATTGGATCAGAACTCTGTTTGATTTTAATACTTGTTATTTTCACTATTTTCACAAGTTCTTTCATCTGTTTTTCAGAAAATACCAAAAAAATCTAGAGTTTTAGTCCGATTAGGACTCTGTCCCAGAGTCCTAATCCAGTCAGGAGTCTGTTCTGAAGTTTGTTTTTACTTCTATTTTCATTCATTTCTATTTTTTTTTTTCAAAAATTAGGTCATTTTGCAGAGCTCTGGTTGATTCAGGACTCTATTTCAGAGTTTCGATTGAGTTAGGACTCTGACACTGACTGCATTTTTTAACTTATTTTTATCAGTTCTGATAAAATATTTCAAAAACCTTTTTATTTGGCCTTTAAAATCTAAAATCTCAGAGTCCTAATTGGTTCAGAACTCTGGTTCAGAGTTTTAGTTCGCTTAAAACTCTATTTTCAAAAACTTTGAATTTCAATTATTGATTTTAACCTCTTTTCAAAGCTATTTTCAGTCTTTATTTCAAATTTTCAAAACCCTGATGTGGGGCCCACTCAGTTGGTGCCATATCCAGATGAGTTTTGACCCAGCTAGGACTCTGTGTCCTTTCAAAACTTTCAATCTCAAAGTCTACTTTTGAATATCTTTTGAAAAACCTCTCAATTTCTAGTTTTAAAATCGGTTTTGAAAACTCAAGTGGGGCCCACTCTGGGTGGTGACACATTTGATAAAGTCAGGGTTAGACTAGGGTTAGTCGGTATCCTAGTTAGATTAGTGGTTTAGATGAGTCAAAACCCATTTTAAAAACCCATTTTATTTAAACCTTTAACCATTTGTTTTTAGAGTTTTAAATTAAAAAGCTTTAAAAACCCAAATGTGGGCCCACACTAGGTGGCGCCACATTTGGAGGTTTTCTAAGTTAATTAGGAGTTTGGTTAGGGTCTAACTAGGTTAGCTTAGTGTCCATTTAAGGTCCAAGCCAATTAAGAAAATCCCCCCCCCCCCTTTAGAGTCCATGTTTTTAAAAACTCTCAAATTAAAACCTAAAAAAAAACTCTATTTAAAGAGAGCCCAAGGGGTGTTGACCTCCACTCTTCCCCTTGGTGAATCTTGGAGCTTCTCTCTCCTCTGCAGCCCTTCCTCCTTCCTCCATTGAAGCTACAACCTCAAGGTAAGGTTTTCAGAATTTTTTTTTTAACTTTATTTAATATTTTTCCATGTTTTAACATAGATTTCACCATGGGTGCCCCTCTTTCATGGTTTAAATCATGGAATCACCATCAAGAACCTCAAGATCAGTCCAAGAAGATGATCTAACCTTGTTCAATGCTGTATTTTGAGATTCTAATCCATTAGAATTGTTTACATTGTCGTTTTCCAAATTTTTAACCAAGAAAACATGAGATTTATCCGTTAAATGGATTAAATCCATGATTTCAAAGGTAAAAAATAATTTCAGCCATGAATTCTCTGTTTTATTTTTATTTTTTAGCATATTAATGTTTATTACATGTGTTCTAGTATTAAAATCAATTTTGTTTTACTGTTTAGATATTTTTGCGGTCTTTTATTGATTAAATCATGTTTTTTTAGTGTTTCTTAGATTTCTGTATGTTTTAATCTTAGATCCATAGAGAGCATGCTAGTTTGTATTGAAATCTTCATTAAAAATTTCTGATTTTTTTATATGTCGTTCACAGACATGTCAGTGAGGTTTTGTAAAAAAATAAGAGGTTTTGGGATTCGAAAACTTTGTTGGAAAAATACAAAGTCAAATCGAGATTCTTGTTGATTAAAATCGTTGTTCAAATTCAAATATAACTTGTAGATGTGATATTTCTCTCATCCGATATCCGATTCAAGATCCGTAAAGTGCAGTGGCTTTATGTTAATGACATTTATTTACTTTAAAATTTTTATAATTTTTTGTCACAGTTTGTATTTTTCCTCTGTCAGAAAGTCAGATAAACTTTTTAAAACTCGTTATGATTTGTTAAAACCCTAATTCAACCTGTTTTGATCATAGATCCTTAACCGTAGATTCGATTTATGATCTGTAAAAAGAAAAGTTGATTATTTATTTGTCTATTATTCACTTCTGAAATCTTAGAAATTTTTTATGAAGTCTACTATTTTTCCTGATATTTTTAATCACAAGTACCTGTTTTAATTAATTTTATATTCGGTAAATTTAAGTCCAGATTGTCGGAATGGTATCTCCCTAACCGGAGATGATTTTTCTGATCTGTAAAAAAGAAATTCTTTTCTTTTTAGTCTATTTTGTCTCTATAAAGTTTCAAGAATTTCTATGGTGAATTGACCCCTGATTCAGCTCTGACACGGAAACTGGTACGTGATTGTGGGTAAAAATAACATATTTTAGAGTTTTAATGCAATTTTTGAATTGGAATAATAGAAAAAATATTTTTTTATGATTCCAATATAATTATAGGGTGATAATAAGTTCAGGTACCATTTTTTATAAATTTTGGACCTCATTTGATGCTTGAATGGATTAAATTACAAAACAGGGTGCCCGTAGGACCCCGAAACACTGCCAAAATCATGTTTTTCATGATATTTTTAATTTTCGTATATAAGTTCATGTTTTTAGGGTTTGTTCATATTTAGAATCATATTAGGATGCTTCATGCTCAATTTTATGTTCATTTGAATCTTTTTTAAACCCTAAACCCAAAGTTTTTACCAAAATATTTTCTAAAAACCCTGATTTCAAGGCCATAGTCTTGCTATCGGGGGCATTTTGGTCATTTGACCTCAATTTCAAAATTACAAACTTTGGTTTTCCCATTTTTAATCATATCATATCATCTTTGGTTTAATTTATCCTCATTTGAGTTTCAAAAGTTATATTTTATAAAATATCTTTCTGAAAAACCCTGGTTTCAAGGACATAGTCTTGCTATCAGGGGTATTTTGGTCATTTTGACCCCAATTTCGAATTTTCAAATCTCATTTTCATTATTTCTTCTGCTTTATTTCATATTTCATTATTTTTATCTTAGGAAATCATGGAAAAAGGCTTATATTTAGTAAAATCTAGCAACTTCCAGATATTGCTGGATAAATCTAGAAAAGCCGACATATCTTCACTAACAAGTTCTCCAGTTTTGCAGAGATATTGAAGACTTTGCTTTCCTTTAATTTCCTTTATTTAAATTTAATTAGTGATTTCAATTAAATGTAAACTTTGGAATAAGAATTCCAATTTCTGCTTAGATTAGGATTTGCATTGCATATAGTTTAAACTTTGATATATAACTGTTATGTATGCCAATTCATGTATATTTTTATAAACTCACCATGGTCGACACGAATGGCACGTGCACAAACTCTTAGGAAGTTGACAAACTCGGTGGAATTCGTATTCATGGCCATAGTCCGAATACGAATTAGTCACAGATTTGTGATCTTCGTATTAGCCACATTTAGCCTACACTCTTAGGCTAATTTCAAAATCCATTGTATTTCTCAAAATACAAACGGATTTTCTCAAATCTTCAAAAAAATTTCTTTCAAATCCATATTCATTCATTCAATTTATAAATCCCAATTCCAATTTAGAGAAATCGATTTTCTCAAAACTTTCTAAGTCTTACCCAGTGGTTGATATTTTGAAATGATCTTTTTAAAACAAGTATTTGCAATAAACTTTGGAAAATCGTCAACCAAAAATATAAAAACCGACTTTCCACAAAGTGGTAAGTTCGGGTCGAATCCTCAGGGAACAGGAATTAATTAAGGTATTTCTAGAAAATTTGATTTATTAATTAACAATATCAATCTACAACTATAAAGTTAATACAACTACAATTAATCACTAAAATGAAAATGAAAAAGCAATTAAATCTTCTGCTCCACACCAAGGGTATTTTCGTCTTTTCGCCAACTATTCGTTCTTCGCACTTGGAAAATAACCCTGGAAAATAAATATGCTTTTTAACCTAAAAATGCAGAAAAAATACAAAGTTAGTATTCTATTCTAACAATGCAAACAATAACTAAAATTAATTCTAATTTTACGAAAATGATAAAACAAATGCTACTTATCAAACAAAAATTAAATAAAATACTAAATTAATTCTAAAATTAACCAAATTAATTCTACTAATGCTGTATGATGATTATGCAACTCCTAAAATGCAGAAACTACTGAAAACAGGTCTAAAATGCCGAAACTAAGAAAATTACGAAACTGCCCCTAACTAGTGTAAAATAGATTTCTGACAGGTTATCATAAAACCACTGTTTGACAGGGCAAACGAGGTCCGATTTTCCCGAAATTTGTTCTATTCTTCAAATGACAGATTAAACAATCTGACAGTTTTTACAGAATGGAAAAACAGTATATGGAACTCCAGATATAAGCGTTTCAAATCTAGGAAAAATCAGGATATCGAAAGTCCTGTAATTTAAAATCCAGAAAAAGCGGTTTTCGCAAAACGCTTAAAAATCAGACCAAATCAACTCCAAAAGAGCTGAAATTTGGTCCGCAGTCAACTAACACGTCAATTAAGTAAATAGAACAAAAATTTTTGGAAAACACGAAACTTTTGCACAGAAAATAGCGCTTGTGCGACAGGGCAAAAATCGGTTGTTTCTTTGAGTGCACTATTCACTTTATGATTTTATTTAAACACTATAGAAGGCAAAGTAAACCTAATGCAACCTAAATGACACTGTATAACAGTGAATATGCAGATGAGTATTACAACTATGCTACATGCATGACGAATGAAATACAATAAGCAAGTTATGACTAAAGCTACGTTAAATAATGATGCGAATGCAACTATGCTACTCAATGAAATATGATTCTAATTAACTATGTTAACTACTAAATAACTACGAGTCAACTAAGCACAATGCACAAATCACACACACGAAACAAATACAATTTATGCACACACACTTCTACCATATACTAAATCAAATAACTAAACTAATTAACCTAAAATCAACATAATTAACATCTAAATGAAATTAAATCCACTAAAGAACAAAGCTAGGGTTAGGTTAGACTCGGTTGACTCAAATAGGCTCGATTTTGACTTGACTAAGTTCGGGTTGGCTTGGATGAACTTGGTTTGGATTAGGTAGGCTCGGGTTGGATTAGGACTCGACTAGGGTTAGGTTTTGACTTGACTAAGTTTACTAAGACTAGGTTGACTTGATTTAGGGTTGACTTAGTCAACTAGGTTCGGGTTTACTTAAGTGGAATCGGTTTGACTTAGATAGGGTTGGACTAAAGCTTGACTAGGGTTAGGTCTAGGTCTTTTACTAGGCTTGACTAGGGTTGGGTCTTGGTCTTGGACTCGACCTAGGTTTGGTCTAAGCTTTGACTTAGACTAAGCTAGGTTTTGACTAGGTTCACGACTCACCTAACCAAGTCAATCTAATTGACTAGGTTAGATTAGGTTCAATAGGTAGGGTCGGTTGACTCAAACTAAGGGTTGACTTGACTAGACTCAAGTGGGTTTAGACTAGGGTTTGACTCGACCTAGGCTCGGTTTTGACTAGATTCAGTAGAATCGGTTTTGACTAGGTCAAGGGGGTTTAGACTAGGGTTTGACTCCCTTAATTAGGTCGACTAAATTAGTAGCCTATTAATTATTCCAAATTAATTCCAAGCTAACGATTTTAATGTAGAAGGTTGGGAAAAGAAAGTAATAATTGGAAATGCTCCAACTTTGAAAGGATTTGGATTCTCAAAAATCGCCCCACTTAATGAGGGGGTTACACTCCTTAATTGCCTTTAAAGCTCATTTTGGAAAAATGAAAAGTCCAATATAGAAATCCATGATTTTTGCTTTTCAAGATGGAATTGAATGCCTTTAATTCTTTATGGAAATCGTGGAGCCTAAATTAGAATTTTTATTTAAATTCAAAAACACTTTCCAAAGTGAAAGAGTAACTCCTTCTTTAATGCATATGCCAAATTCAAATCCTCATTAAATGCCTCACACGATTTTTGAAGAACCTCCTATTTCCAAAAGCTTTCCAAGTTTCAATTACTTTAATTACCTCCCTTCTCAAAAATCGCCAACTTCTAAAAGTCCTACTTTCTAAATTAATGCACTTAAAGCTACCTAGGGAAAAAAAGGACTTAAATAGAAAAATGAATTCCTAGGATTAAATGCTACTCTAATTCCTAAAACCTACTTAATTGACCCCTAAAAACGGCTAGGAAAGAAAACCCTAATACATTAAACCTAGACACCTTCCTAACTTAACTAATTGTAATTAATAATTTCTAAAAAAATCGACCAAGAGCTCAAGGGGAGCTCTAATGGCTGCCGCCCCACCTTGGGGAAGAAGAAGACTAAAAAAAAAAATTAAAAACATAAACTAACAAAAAATGATTTTACTAAATAGCCACTATTTTGATAAACTAAATTAAAATATAATAAAAAGAACTTCTAATTGCATAAATGCAAACATGAATAGCAATATGCTGGAATTGATTAAAAACATAAAGAAATAAAAATTCGACTTTTGTAATTTTTGTTTTTCAATAGATCCAAAACACCAAAAACACAAAAATGCTAAAAACGATTCTCTAAAACAATCCAAAAATAAGGAAATGACTTAACACGATTTTTTTTTCTGCTGTTAATATGCAAAACATACAGCAAACCACACAATTTACTAACCTAAAAACACAACTCTAACTAAAATGCAAAGATCGGCTAGAATAAGTCTAGCCGATTTTTTTTTCTTCTTCAAAAATGATAACAAACAAGACACAAGCACAACCCATGAATAAAATGAACTTTTATAATTGGATTTTCAGCAAAACAACTCAATACACACGCTGGACAAAAAAAATTTGAAACAAAAATATTTTTGTAAAAATCAAGAATCGGCTAGAAATTGTCTAGCCGATTTTTGTATTTTTGCTTTTCTATTGAAATAACAATCACCACACACAACCAAACGACTAAGATGAATCAAAAGAGCAACATTTTTTTTATTAGTTTTTCTGTAAAACAGACCCAAGAACACCTATGACACTTGAAGAATCGGCTAGATGAAGATCTAGCCGATTTTAAGGAAAAGAATGAAAAATAAAAAAAAATCGATTCCAATGAATCAAGCAAACAAATAAACCTAATCTAATGTGCTGGCCTAAGCACGAAATCTAATCTAAGGTTGAAACAAAAATAAAAATAAGAAACACACAGAAAATAAAAAAAAAAAGAAAACCAACACACAATTTGGTTTAAGCTAGAAGAGAAGGAAGAAGAAGACCTACCTCTTGGAAGATCCGACGACCGGGGGGATGAAGAGGAGCGGACCGTGGCTGGAGTAGGACATCCTAAACAGTTCGAGGATGCTGGAATTCACAAAAAAAACAGCACCTTTGCAGCTGCTACACGTTGGAGATCCACCGACGATGGAATGTGAGCCGATTCTCGATCGGAGGGTGTAGAAAGCCTGATGGAGGTAGGGCCGGCTCACCTTGTTGGTGTGTTTCGCACTCCCGCACAAGGTTAATGGTCTCCACCTCTGCTACACCTGCAAAAATACAGAAAAGTGCTGAAACTACAGCAAGGAGAAAGAAAGAAATGGAAAGGAACACAAGAGAGATCGAAAATATGCTTGAAAATCAAGCATAGACCGGTCTTCAATGGCCAAAACGTGGAGAGAGATGGAGAGGAAGGAGCTGCTGGAGTAGAATCACTGTAGGGGGCGTCCAAACATAGCCAAAGACGCCTAGGGTTTGCTAAAAAAAACTATTTATAGTTTTGCCATTTTTCAGAAAGAGGTTTAAAAAATTAAATATTGCTAGGCGCCACTTTCTGGGGGGTTTTCTGCAAAACTTTTTAAATTGGGTATGGATAGGCGTGTGGGCTGGGTTTTGGGCTTTCTAAGGGTTGATCCAAAGTCCAAAGAACCTAATTGGGTCGGATATGGATCTGATCCACCTCGAACTTCGTGCCCAAACACTGAAATAGCCATAACTCTCTCATTTTAACTTTGATTTTTCTGAAATTCGAACCATAACCCCTTACTATCAAAATACATCTAAACATGGGTTTAAAACCTTAAACTAGATACATAATGCATGAAAAACGTATTAACATGATGCACATTTCATGCATCATCAAATACCCCCATGCTTGAATGTTTGTTAGTCCCTTAACAAACCCTAATTATGCTATGCAATGAAGACAAGAAATGTTAAGCATGAATGCATAATACTAACTCACTTTCATAGGAATCACGGTTGCATTTAGCGTATGCAACAAGCCCTTTAAACCCCTAGCTTACACTAGTGGACGAGTAAGGTCTCGTGAGGGTTTGCAGAGATGCTACCCACAAACATCAATGAAATGCGAGGATGATTTTTCAAAAATATTAAGCTTTTAAGAATGCAGTTGGAACAAATATTTCATGTAATTGACATTCTCAAAACAAGTTTAAAAATCTCATGCCACCACAGTAAAAATTCTTTTCCTTCACTTGTCTAATATTGTAGCTAGTTCATGATTTTTCTCCGAAAGTCAAGTATTCTCATGTTTTACTCATTTATTCTCACTTGTATATTTTCTGTACAGTAATACACATATATGCCTAAGCAATGAAAATTTTCTCATTCAGCACATTCTTTCATTTTCACTCTTTTTTCAACTTTTGATCTCTTGTGCATTCTTCTCATATGAGCACTATTTCGAATAGTCAGTTTTCGTGACCCGTGTAGCGAGCTTTAGGTCAGTGACTCCCAAGTCGGCCGACCTTAGGGCACTAGATACAGAGTATCCCTCGGACTTAATTGCTCAAGTCACTAGACCTTCTATTCTAATAGTTTACGTATAGTTTTCCTCTCGTCATGTGCAATGTCTCTATCTCTTAGGCTTTCTATGCAGTCCATGTAACAAGCTTTCGAACCGGTGGCTCCCAAACCAGCTGGCTTTGGGGCACCAGGTGTAAAACACCCTTCAGATTCTACTTACTCGAACTACAAAGGCCACAGATATCGACTTAGACAAGAAGATGATCTCCTTCGTTATCCTTTTCGTTAAGAGACTCAAACATTTCATTCGTGTCTGAGTTCCACTACTAAGATTCACGAAGACATCAACAACTAAACGTAGCTCTATTCTTTTAAACTCATTTTTCAAACACATCTTTCCATTGCTTATTTCTTTCACAAAACATATTGTGCATACTTATACTAAAGTGATTCAAAATTTTCTAACAATCAAATACTATCTTTTCTTTGAATTTTCTCATAAACAACTACTTTATTTGACTCAATTCAGAAAATAAAATTTTTTTATGGGGCTTAAAAATTTATAAACTGTTAGATTATGCCAAAAATAATCATATATGCTACAACTTGTTCTCAAATGCCTACTTTGATTACCAGTCATACAAAAAATTTTGAAATTTTTGTGTGCATGCATCTAAACCACCCCCCCATGCTTGAATGACACTGTCCCTAGTGGCATACAAAATATATCACAATACGATGCACATGCATACTAAGAACAATAGAATATGGGAGAAAGGATAGATACAACCTGATCTGCTCTTGAGCTTCTGAAGTTGAATTTCATCTGATCTTTGAATTATTTGAAAGCTCTGCTCTGTACCTGGTAACTGATACACTAAGTGTTAAATTCATCATGTATATATCAAAACAAAAGTTAGCAAATATGAAATAAAATAATGAATAAAGAAAATACTGAAATGACAAACAAACTAATGTACATATGATACATCCCTCTGGTTGAATCCTCATGCCTTTGTGAGATGCACTATCTCACACTCACCATCCTGCAGGGCATCTGAAATAAAGGGCTTCAATCTTTGCCCATTCACCTTGAATGTACCTTGGGTCATAGGATCGAATAACGTCACTGCTCCATGGGAAAATACTTCTTTCATAATGTATGGACCTGTCCATCTCGATCTTAACTTCCCTGGGAATAAATGTAAACGAGAATTGTATAGCCACACTTTCTGATCTGGCTCAAACACTTTTCTGACAATATGCTTATCATGAAATGCTTTTGTGCGAGCTTTGTATAATTTGGCATTCTCATATGCATCATTCCTGAGTTCCTCTAATTCTGAGAGCTGCAGTGCTCTCTCTTTGCCAGCCTGGGTGAGGTCAAAATTCAATTTCTTGATAGCCCAATACGCTCTATGCTCTAGCTCGACAGGAAGATGGCATGCTTTCCCGAATACAAGGCGATACGGGGACATGCCAATGGGAGTCTTAAATGCAGTTCTATATGCCCAAAGTGCATCATCTAAGCGCTGGGACCAATCCTTGCGGTCCGGACGAACTGTCTTTTCTAAAATTCGCTTAATCTCCCTATTGGACACTTCAACCTGTCCACTAGTCTGCGGATGATACGGCGTGGTGAATCTGTGATTGACAGAATATCTTCTCAGTAGAGAAGCTATCTGTACATTCCTAAAATGCTTGCCACCATCGTTAATCATCGCACGTGGCACACCAAAACGACTGAAAATGTTGTGCTTAATAAACTTAAGCACTACTCTATGATCATTGGTCTTGGTTGCCACAGCCTCGACCCATTTGGACACATAATCAACCTCCACAAGGATGTATAAATTTCCAAATGAAGGCAGAAATGGTCTCATGAAATCAATGCCCCAAACATCAAAAATCTCGACTATCAAAATCGGAAGCAAGGGCATCATGTCCCTCTTAGACATGTTCCCAATCTGCTGACATCGAAGACATCGCCTACAAAACTCATGAGCATCCCTGTGGAGTGTGGGCCAATAAAATCCTGACTGCAAAACCTTTGCAGTCGTCTTCCTACTGCTAAAATGCCCTCCACGGGCTAATGAATGGACAAAATTCAGAATGGACTGGTACTCCTCCTCCGGAACACATCTCCTAATGATCTGGTTTGCACAGTATTTGAACAACTCTGGTTCATCTCAATAATAGTGCCTCACCTGAGATAGGAATCTCTCACGCTCATTCTTGTTCCAATGCTCAGGTATCTGCCTCGAAACCAGATAGTTCACAATATCTGCAAACCAAGGTAACTGTGGTGTACTGATTGACATGATCTGCTCGTCAGGGAAAGAATCACTGATTGGCCTCTGATCCTGCGTGGTCTCTACGATCAGTCTGGAAAGATGGTCTGCTACTACATTCTCGCTTCCCTTCTTATCTCGAATCTCGAGATCAAACTCCTGTAGTAGTAGGACCCAACGAATCAATCTCGGTTTGGTGTCTTTCTTATTCAACAAATATTTCAATGCAGCATGGTCAAAATAGACAACCACCTTCGAACCGAGTAAATAGGACCTAAATTTATCCAATGCAAAAACTACCGCAAGTAGCTCCTTCTCTGTCGTAGTATAATTCATTTGAGCATCAGATAGAGTTCTACTCGCATAGTAGATCACATAGGGATTCCTATCAATGCGTTGTCCTAAAATGGCCCCCATAGCGTAATCAGACGCATCGCACATAATCTCAAATGGGAGAGTCCAATCCGGAGGTCTCAAAATGGGCGCAGTAATCAAGGCCTCTTTGAGAATCTCAAAGGCCTTCATACAATCCTCACCGAAAATAAAGGGCTGGTCTTTCTCCAGTAACGTACATAGCGGTCGAGAGATTTTACTGAAATCTTTTATGAACCGCCTATAAAAACCCGTATGCCCTAAAAATGATAGAATCTGCCTCACAGAGGTGGGTGGAGTCAAACGGGAAATGGATTCCACCTTCGCTCTGTCAACCTCAATGCCATGCTTGGACACAATGTGTCCGAGCACAATCCCCTCCTGGACCATAAAATGGCTCTTTTCCCAACTCAGGACGAGATTGGTCTCTGCACACCTACTCAGTACTCGAGCAAGTTTTTGGAGGCAATCTTCAAAAGAAGAGCCATACACTGAAAAGTCGTCCATGAAAACTTCCATCACATCATCAATCATGTCCGAGAAGATAGCAAGCATACACCTCTGAAAAGTAGCCAGGGCATTACAAAGCCCAAAAGGCATACGTCTAAACGCGAAGGTGCCATAAGGACATGTAAATGTGGTCTTCTCCTGGTCGTCAGGATGGACAGCTACCTGATTATATCCTGAATATTCATCTACAAAGCAGTAGTAGCTCTGCCCTGCGAGTCTCTCTAAGATCTGATCAATGAATGGCAATGAGAAATGATCTTTCCTAGTTGCCACATTCAGCTTCCTATAATCGATGCAGACTCGCCATCCTGTAGTGGTCCTCATCGGAATTTTCTCACCCTTCTCGTTCTCAACCACAGTGAGTCTTGACTTCTTCGGCACAACCTAAATCGGACTGACCCACTGGCTATCAGAAATAGGGTAAATGATTCCGGCATCCAACCACTTCACCACCTCTTTCTTCACCACTTCCTTCATGTTGGGATTTAGCCTTCTCTGCATATCCCTAAATGGCTTGACTTCCTCATCACAATGGATTCTATGCATGCAGAATGAAGGATCAATCCCCTTCAGATCAGTAACTCCCCAGCCAATCGCTGCCTTATGCTCTCGAAGAATAGTCAGCAATCTCTGTTCCTGCTCCTCAGTGAGCAAGGACGAGATGATCACAGGCAGAGTCTCCTCATCTCCGAGGTGTGCATACTTGAGTGAATCCGGTAAGGGTTTCAACTCGAGTTTCGGAGGTGACTCGATCGAGGACTTGGCGGGGGTCTCCGCAAGTGGTGGAAGAGGCTCACTGACAGCTCCCCAAGGTGGTCTCTCTGACGACACTCTAGACACATCTACACTATCTACCCCGCTATTCTTCTCTATATGGTACAAATCTAAAGAATCCTCAGTAATATACAACTCGGGCTGCTCTTCCACTAACTCATGAGCAATATCTACATGAAAGCAGTCCATGTCTTCTGCTGGTCCCATCGCGGCATTGAAAATATTCAGCTTTACCTTCCTATTGCCGAATGAGAGATCCATGGCTCCGGTCCTACAGTTGATGAACGCATTGGCAGTCACCAAGAATGGTCTGCCTAAAATAATCGGAGTCTGGTGCTGGCTATCTACTCCTTCCATATCAAGAATAATGAAATCGACTGGAAAATAAAAGTCATCCACCTTAACTAGCACGTCCTCCAAGACACCTCTCGGTACCTTGACAGAACGATCTGCCAGTTGAAGTGTAATCGGAGTCGATCTCATCTCTCCTAGCCCAAAAGAATCAAAGAAATACCCGGGCAGAATGTTCACGCTTGCTCCAAGATCGAGCAATGCGCGTTCTATCTGGATATTCCCTATGGTACACGCAATGATAGGGGCTCCAGGGTCCTTGAGCTTTGGTGGTGTCTGATGCTGAAGTATTGAATTCACCTGCTCAGTCAAATGGACCCTGTTAGGAACTCTCTCTCTAGATTTACGCTTCTGCGTACATAGTTCCTTCAGAAATTTGGCATATGCCGGCACCTGCTGAATCGCATTGAGCAAAGGTAGGTTGATCTACACATGCTTGAAGATGTCAAGCATGTCCTGGATCTTCACACCTTGCTTCCCTCTATATCCAAGAGACTCTAATGCTTTGGGATAGGGTGGTGGGGGAATATACTCTGCTGGCTCCTCCTCCTTGCGAGAAGGCTCACTCCTATCCTTCTTTTGCACTGAGGATGAAGATGAAGATGAAGATGGGGAAGATGATGATGATGATGGGGATGGGGATGATGGCAGAGCCGATGTAGGTGAAACAATGGTCTCTGGCTCCTTTATCTTCTCTCTACTTTCTCGCTCTCTGCTCTCGATGTGATACTCACGTCCACTCCTCAAAGCCATAACTTATTTGGCTTGCTGCTGTGTCTTAGTATGAAACAGGCCTCCAGTAATCTGGTCCTTGCCCTTTGGGTTCATGACAGCCTGACTCGGCAATGTACCCTCGGGTCTCCTACTAATAGCCTCAGCTAACTGTCCCATTTGCGACTCTAACTTCGCAATGGACTGCGTATGTGAGCTCAAAATCTGGCTACACTTCTCGAAGACGTTCTGATTAGAAGTTTTCACCTCTTGGAATGCCTGGAGAAGTCTCTCCTCAAAAGATGTCTGTGGGGCAGACTTCTGCTGAATCGGGGGAGTGACTGAAGAAGAAGAAGACTGAGAATAATTCGGTCTTTGAAATGACTGAGTAAAAGATGGCCGTCGAACTGGCTGAGAGGATGTAGGCATCTGCGTGGAAGACTGTGGATTCTTCCATAAAAAATTGGGATGGTTACGCCAACCCGGATTATATGTCGATGAAAATGGGTTATTCGGCGGTCTGACGTAACCCTGAGCTGCCTGAACTTGTTCTTGAACAAATTCAGGGTACTGAGCTGCCGAAGGGCACTTAGTGATCTCGTGTGCCGGACTGGCACAAAGAGTACACACCTGCTGTGTAGTGGATGGTCCTGAGAGAAGTTGGTCCAGCTTCTGAGCAATCATGTCTACCTTGCACTGTAGTGCAGTAGATGGACCAATCTCAAGAACACCAGCTTTCTTCTGAATGCTGGGTGTGGCTCTATCCGAATGAGAGCTCGAAGCATGGTGGAGGGAATTCTCGGCCAATGTATCAAATAACCTCCATGCTTCGTCCTCGCTCTTCAGCATGAATGTCCCTCCACATGAAGAGTCAATCATCTGACGATTCTTGTCAGACAATCCATCGTAGAAGCTTTGCACCAATTGCCATTTCGGCACCTGATGATAGGGACATTTCCTGAGGAGATCCTTCATTCTCTCCCAGGTCTCATAAAAGTGCTCACCATCTAGCTCTGAGAAGCTAGTGATGGCTCTACGATATTGGTTCGTACGACCAATGGGAAAATATTTCCGAAGAAACTCCTGTTGAATTTGATCTCATGACTCTATTTCTACAGAATCTAAAGACTTTAGCCAATACTTGGCTTTGTCCTTCAATGAGAAAGGGAATAGAGTCAATCTCAAAGTATCATCATCGAAATTTTGTATCTTTACTGTAGAACAGATTTCGAGGAATTCATCTAAATGTCGGTAGGGATCCTCGTGACTAAGGCCATAAAAGGATGGAAGCATCTGAATAATGTTGGCCTTAATCTCATAATGCGGCGCTCCTACATCGGGTCTCCTAATGCAGGATGCCTGAACATAGTTTGTGGGAATGAAGTATTCCCGCAGAGGGCGTGGATGAACTGGGGGTGGAGGTGGAGGATCCATGTCAGCCATTGTTGCCGAACTTCGATGAGAATGTAAAATTCTCTCTGGGTTGTCAACAAATGGGTGTAATGGGGTTCCTAGACCTCGTCGCCCCTGCATACACTGGTACTAAGACCAGATGTAAGCAAACGACCTAACTCTAAATCTAAACTAACACAGGTACTAAAATGTAAATAAACAAATAACAGTAATTAAAAACAAACAGATATGCTATCTAGCTATGTCAGAATTCTATAACTAAATAAATAAATAACAAAGTAAACTATTCTAAAATGCTAAAACAAATAAATACAGGAAATCACCAACTATGTTTTTCTAAAACCCACCTATCTAATCGCTCCTTGTAGAATGATAATTAAGTGAATCCTAGAAAGAACAGTACGTGAATCCTATATTTACTAACTATGTTAATCCTATATTCACTTACTAAGCCTACTAACTAAAAAGAAAACAACTAATTAACTAAGTAAAACAATTAATAAATCAAACTCTACGAAATAAAGTAATTAATTCGCCGTTCCCTGGCAACGGCGCCAAAATTTGGTTGATATTTTGAAATGATCTTTTTAAAACAAGTATTTGCAATAAACTTTGGAAAATCGTCAACCAAAAATATAAAAACCGACTTTCCACAAAGTGGTAAGTTCGGGTCGAATCCTCAGGGAACAGGAATTAATTAAGGTATTTCTAGAAAATTTGATTTATTAATTAACAATATCAATCTACAACTATAAAGTTAATACAACTACAATTAATCACTAAAATGAAAATGAAAAAGCAATTAAATCTTCTGCTCCACACCAAGGGTATTTTCGCCTTTTCGCCAACTATTCGTTCTTCGCACTTGGAAAATAACCCTGGAAAATAAATATGCTTTTCAACCTAAAAATGCAGAAAAAATACAAAGTTAGTATTCTATTCTAACAATGCAAACAATAACTAAAACTAATTCTAATTTTACGAAAATGATAAAACAAATGCTACTTATCAAACAAAAATTAAATAAAATACTAAATTAATTCTAAAATTAACCAAATTAATTCTACTAATGCTGTATGATGATTATGCAACTCCTAAAATGCAGAAACTACTGAAAACAGGTCTAAAATGCCGAAACTAAGAAAATTACGAAACTGCCCCTAACTAGTGTAAAATAGATTTCTGACAGGTTATCATAAAACCACTGTTTGACAGGGCAAACGAGGTTCGATTTTCCCGAAATTTGTTCTATTCTGCAAATGACAGATTAAACAATCTGACAGTTTTTACAGAATGGAAAAACAGTATATGGAACTCCAGATATAAGCGTTTCAAATCTAGGAAAAATCAGGATATCGAAAGTCCTGTAATTTAAAATCCAGAAAAAGCGGTTTTCGCAAAACGCTTAAAAATCAGACCAAATCAACTCCAAAAGAGCTGAAATTTGGTCCGCAGTCAACTAACACGTCAATTAAGTAAATAGAACAAAAAATTTTGGAAAACACAAAACTTTTGCACAGAAAATAGCGCTTGTGCGACAGGGCAAAAATCGGTTGTTTCTTTGAGTGCACTATTCACTTTATGATTTTATTTAAACACTATAGAAGGCAAAGTAAACCTAATGCAACCTAAATGACACTGTATAACAGTAAATATGCAGATGAGTATTACAACTATGCTACATGCATGACGAATGAAATACAATAAGCAAGTTATGACTAAAGCTACGTTAAATAATGATGTGAATGCAACTATGCTACTCAATGAAATGTGATTCTAATTAACTATGTTAACTACTAAATAACTACGAGTCAACTAAGCACAATGCACAAATCACACACACAAAACAAATACAATTTACGCACACACACTTCTACCATATACTAAATCAAATAACTAAACTAATTAACCTAAAATCAACATAATTAACATCTAAATGAAATTAAATCCACTAAAGAACAAAGCTAGGGTTAGGTTAGACTCGGTTGACTCAAATAGGCTTGATTTTGACTTGACTAAGTTCGGGTTGGCTTGGATGAACTCGGTTTGGATTAGGTAGGCTCGGGTTGGATTAGGACTCGACTAGGGTTAGGTTTTGACTTGACTAAGTTTACTAAGACTAGGTTGACTTGATTTAGGGTTGACTTAGTCAACTAGGTTCGAGTTTACTTAAGTGGAATCGGTTTGACTTAGATAGGGTTGGACTAAAGCTTGACTAGGGTTAGGTCTAGGTCTTTCACTAGGCTTGACTAGGGTTGGGTCTTGGTCTTGGACTCGACCTAGGTTTGGTCTAAGCTTTGACTTAGACTAAGCTAGGTTTTGACTAGGTTCACGACTCACCTAACCAAGTCAATCTAATTGACTAGGTTAGATTAGGTTCAATAGGTAGGGTCGGTTGACTCAAACTAAGGGTTGACTTGACTAGACTCAAGTGGGTTTAGACTAGGGTTTGACTCGACCTAGGCTCGGTTTTGACTAGATTCAGTAGAATCGGTTTTGACTAGGTCAAGGGGGTTTAGACTAGGGTTTGACTCCCTTAATTAGGTCGACTAAATTAGTAGCCTATTAATTATTCCAAATTAATTCCAAGCTAACGATTTTAATGTAGAAGGTTGGGAAAAGAAAGTAATAATTGGAAATGCTCCAACTTTGAAAGGATTTGGATTCTCAAAAATCGCCCCACTTAATGAGGGGGTTACACTCCTTAATTGCCTTTAAAGCTCATTTTGGAAAAATGAAAAGTCCAATATAGAAATCCATGATTTTTGCTTTTCAAGATGGAATTGAATGCCTTTAATTCTTTATGGAAATCGTGGGGCCTAAATTAGAATTTTTATTTAAATTCAAAAACACTTTCCAAAGTGAAAGAGTAACTCCTTCTTTAATGCATATGCCAAATTCAAATCCTCATTAAATGCCTCACACGATTTTTGAAGAACCTCCTATTTCCAAAAGCTTTCCAAGTTTCAATTACTTTAATTACCTCCCTTCTCAAAAATCGCCAACTTTTAAAAGTCCTACTTTCTAAATTAATGCACTTAAAGCTACCTAGGGAATAAAAGGACTTAAATAGAAAAATGAATTCCTAGGATTAAATGCTACTCTAATTCCTAAAACTACTTAATTGACCCCTAAAAACGGCTAGGAAAGAAAACCCTAATACATTAAACCTAGACACCTTCCTAACTTAACTAATTGTAATTAATGATTTCTAAAAAAATCAACCAAGAGCTCAAGGGGAGCTCTAATGGCTGCCGCCCCACCTTGGGGAAGAAGAAGACTAAAAAAAAAAATTAAAAACATAAACTAACAAAAAACGATTTTACTAAATAGCCACTATTTTGATAAACTAAATTAAAATATAATAAAAAGAACTTCTAATTGCATAAATGCAAACATGAACAGCAATATGCTGGAATTGATTAAAAACATAAAGAAATAAAAATTCGAATTTTGTAATTTTTGTTTTTCAATAGATCCAAAACACCAAAAACACAAAAATGCTAAAAACGATTCTCTAAAACAATCCGAAAATAAGGAAATGACTTAACACGATTTTTTTTTATGCTGTTAATATGCAAAACATACAGCAAACCACACAATTTACTAACCTAAAAACACAACTCTAACTAAAATGCAAAGATCGGCTAGAATAAGTCTAGCCGATTTTTTTTTCTTCTTAAAAAATGATAACAAACAAGACACAAGCACAACCCATGAATAAAATGAATTAAAATGAACTTTTATAATTGGATTTTCAGCAAAACAACTCAATACACATGCTGGACAAAAAAAATTGAAACAAAAATATTTTTGTAAAAATCAAGAATCGGCTAGAAATTGTCTAGCCGATTTTTGTATTTTTGCTTTTCTATTGAAATAACAATCACCACACACAACCAAACGACTAAGATGAATCAAAAGAGCAACATTTTTTTTATTAGTTTTTCTGTAAAACATACCCAAGAACACCTATGACACTTGAAGAATCGGCTAGATGAAGATCTAGCCGATTTTAAGGAAAAGAATGAAAAATAAAAAAAAAATCGATTCCAATGAATCAAGCAAACAAATAAAGCTAATCTAATGTGCTGGCCTATGCACGAAATCTAATCTAAGGTTGAAACAAAAATAAAAATAAGAAACACACAGAAAATAAAAAAAAAGAAAACCAACACACAATTCGGTTTAACCTAGAAGAGAAGGAAGAAGATGACCTACCTCTTGGAAGATCCGACGACCGGGGGGATGAAGAAGAGCGGACCGTGGCTGGAGTAGGACGTCTTAAACAGTTCGAGGATGCTGGAATTCACCAAAAAAACAGCACCTTTGCAGCTGCTACACGTTGGAGATCCACCGACGATGGAATGTGAGCCGATTCTCGATCGGAGGGTGTAGAAAGCCGGATGGAGGTAGGGCCGGCTCACCTTGTTGGTGTGTTTCGCACTCCCGCACAAGGTTAATGGTCTCCACCTCTGATACACCTACAAAAATACAGAAAAGTGGTGAAACTACAGCAAGGAGAAAGAAAGAAATGGAAAGGAACACAAGAGAGATCGAAAATATGCTTGAAAATCAAGCATAGACCGGTCTTCAATGGCCAAAACGTGGAGGGAGATGGAGAGGAAGGTGATGCTGGAGTAGAATCACTGTAGGGGGCGTCCAAACATAGCCAAAGACGCCAAGGGTTTGCTAAAAAAACTATTTATAGTTTTGCCATTTTTCAGAAAGAGGTTTAAAAAATAAAATATTGCTAGGCGCCACTTTCGGAAGGGTTTTCTGCAAAACTTTTTAAATTGGGTATGGATAGGCGTGTGGGCTGGGTTTTGGTCTTTCTAAGGGTTGATCTAAAGTCCAAAGAACCTAATTGGGTCGGATATGGATCCGATCCACCTCGAAATTTGTGCCCAAACACTGAAATAGCCATAACTCTCTCATTTTAACTTCGATTTTTCTGAAATTCGAACCATAACCCCTTACTATCAAAATACATCTAAACATGGGTTTAAAACCTTAAACTAGATACATAATGCATGAAAAACTTATTAACATGATGCACATTTCATGCATCATCACCCAGAAATCGATTTTCTCAAAATTCTGAGTTTTTAAAGGATATTTCAAGTATTTCTCAAGTTGAAACTCATGATTTTTCAAATCCTAACATCTTCAATTCTAAAGTTCAAAATTTAAACTTTTCTCAGAATTATCCAAGTTTTCTCAGAATCGATTTTCACAAAACTTCAAGATTTCTTCATAAATCGATTTTCATTCTCTCGGAATTATTCTTTCACCATGTAAAAATTAATAAATTTTATTAGTTTTGCTATTCTTAATTGTATCATTTAATTGTTTTCAAATTTTCATGCAAATCTTTGTAGGTACCTTCTCACGCTTAAGTCCTATGTGCATAATAGAAGTCATCTAGAAGGTTCTATTGTTGAAGGATATATAGCTAAAGAATGTATGACATTTTTGCTCAAGGTATTTAGAAGGTATTGGAACATGCTTTAATCGATCCTCAAGAAATGAAGATGGTGTGTATGAAGTTGACAAAGGAACATCTACGTTGTTGAAGAAAGGATGTGTTTTAGGAAAGTATAAGCCAATACCCGTAGATGATATTGAGTTAAAGCAAGCACATCATTACGTGTTATTTAATTGTAACTTAATCATACCATATATCGAGTAAGTTCATCATTTTACCAATTTATTCTTATTTTTTTAATTAATGTTGTTTTAGGAAACACTATGCTTTATTAAGAATGAAACATCATCATAAAAGTCAACGTGAACTTGAAAGAATGCATCAAGAAGAATTTGAAGACTGGTTCAAAAAGCATGTAAGTTATTTATCAATTTCCGTCAGTTAGTGAAATATTTATTAAACAAAATGTTGATTATTTGACATTTTCTTTTCCTAATAGGTTTATTCCCTGCGTTCAATGGGTAAGAAAGTAAATGAAGAAATCAAATGGCTATCACAATGTCCGCAACTAGTGGCAAAGAAATGTAAAGGTTTTCTTATAAATGGATTCGGGTTTCATACCAAAGGTAGAGACAAAAGAAGAAATACACAAAATAGTGTTGTTGTTGTAAGTGCAAGAACATTGAGTTATTCCAGTGCTAAGGATAAAAACCTGACTGAGGGAGATGTGATTTACTATGGTGTTTTGAAAGATATCATTGAAATAGAATATTATGGAGAGCTAAAGTTTGTCCTATTCAAGTGCAAATGGCTTGATGTTCTTGGATAAAAAAATAAAGACATTAAAAAGGATAAGTTTAGATTCACATTGGTCAATTCTAAATTTAGATGCAAGAATGATGAACCTTTTATACTTGTATCTCAGGCAAAGCAAGTGTTTTATGTGCAAGACCCTATTGATCAAGATTGGCTAGTGGTTATCAACACAGTGCCTAGAGATTTGTATGATATGGTGTCACACTTGCCTATTGAGGATGAACTCATCCTAGAAAATGATGATATGTACCACAAAAGTACATTAGGTGATTCATTAATCAATAATGTTTTAGATGACTTGGTTAGAATAGACATGCCTGAAACTGAAATTGACATGCCTACTGAAGAAGGAGAAGAATCATACCAATTAGATGATGATGAGGATGGTGGTAGTTTTAAAACATGAAGGCCTTTGATGCATGTGATTGGTATGTTATAATGTTATTTTGTTATTACTAGTGTTTTGAAATGCTATGTTTTAAATTTTAATTTTGTTTTTTGTATTCGATGCCATGTGTTGTTATCTTTTCTTGAATTTGAGCAAGACTTGCACATGAGTGCATCTACTAGTGGTATAAATGGTTTAACTATTGCATATTGTTTATTTCTAATATATGTTTTAATGCTTATTTGTTTTTATACTATTTCCTAGTTTCACTGCTTAAAAAGTGCAAGACACGAGGCCCAAGCCAATGCTTGAAAGTAGCATACTTGCAAGATGGTGAGAAGTTCATAGAGTTCAATGAATTTGGTCAAGCAATTAAGGACAACACATCAACCCTAGTTCATTACATGGGCAACTTAGCACACAATGGAAAGTTGGCACCACTCACTCGTGAAACTTGGAAGAAAATACTGCAAGAACATAAGGATGATATGTGGAGTTGCATTAAGGTACACAACAATTTATTTTATTTAAGTTGATAATTATTTTTTATATATAATGATATTTAATGTACACTTCATGTTATACATGACAAGTTTGAACTTGAGGATTTTATGAAACATTGGGCCATGAAATCTTTAGGTGAAAAATGGAAAAACTGGAAGCACAGAGTAAAAAAGAAGTACTGTGATCCTTTTGAAAGCAACCAACATCTATTGGTTGTTCCTAAAAGGGTTATAGAAGCACAATGAACTGTCCTTTTGGAATATTGGAACTCTGATGAGTTCAAAGTATGTATTTTACTTCATTATTATATCTTGTAATATTTTAATAAATCTCACATAAATGTGTTATATAAGTGTTTGTTGCTTTTCAGGCACAAAGTAATAGAAATAATGTGAATCGAGCAATGCACCACGATCCTCATACTTTAGGAATGAAGAGCTATGCTCATTTTTGCCATGATTTAGTAAGTAATATTTTGTTGTAATTAATTGTGTTGCCTTTTTTTTGTTTTACACTAAGTTTTCGCCATGATTTGATTTTACACTAATTAACTGAAGTGTTGTGCGATCGTAGAATGCCATTGCGGTTGAAGAGAAAGCTTTATAGGACGACTATTAGGCCCGCTTTACTATATGGTACAAAATGTTGGGCAACCAAGAGACATCATATTCAAAAAATGAGTGTAGATGAGATGCGTATGCTTAGATGGATGTGTGGAAATACAATAAAAGATAAGATTCAGAACGAGAAGATATGTAAGAAGTTAGGTGTTGCACCCATTAAAAATAAGATGAGATGGAATCGTTTACGGTGGTTTGGACATATTCGGCGAAGGCCTAATGATGCTCCGGTTAGAAGGATGGAGAAATGGGAAAATATATTAGTTAAAAGAGGTCGGGGTAGGCCTAGGAAGACTTGGATGGAGATTATAGGAAAGGATATGAATGCTTTGAACCTCATCGAGGACATGGCATTGGATAGAAATGATTGGAGGATAAGGATTCATGTAGAAGACCCATAATGATTTTCTTTGTTGGTTCATATCGCCGACCCTAATTGTTTTGGGATGAAGGTGTAGTTGTTGTTGTTGTTGTTGTTGTTGTTGTTGTTGTTGTTGTTGTTGTATTATTCTTTTACATGACATCAGAAAAAAAAAAGCAACTGAGGGATACCAGAAAAAAGCAACGGAGGGATACCACCTAGTCGAGCAGAAGTATATGCACATTCACGTTAGAGAAAGAACAAAAAACATGTGACTAGTAGAGCATCACATCTCATTGTAGGTTCTTATGACCTATTTTAACTGCATTATTTGGTTAATTTTTCTTGCAAGCATATAAATATTAACATGTATATCTTGATTGCAGACTGAGATCAAGGAGAAAGCATCTCAGTTGCCCACATGTGTGCGAGATGAGGGTCGACATGATATACCCCCTCAAACTAGGGGACCAGAATGACCTGGACGTGTATGCACGTATGGATTAGGTGTCACACATGTTGATGTCTATGGCCCACATTCAGGTCAAGCTGCATCTTCACGTGCTACTATAGAGTTCCTAAAGAATTGTAGATATTGAAGATCAGTGTATGAGAATTAATAAGGTTGTGGCAGAACTACAACAAAAAAATGCATAGTTACAAGCAAAGCTAGATGCTTTCATGGATTATGTCATGTCTGACAACCACAGTTTTTAGGTAAGTTCTTTCTTGCTTTGCATTTTCTTGAAACTGCATTTTATGTGGCTATTTATGCATTTCACTAGAAGTTTGAAACTGTGGGAGGTGTATTATTACAGTTGGATTTTGTTAATTGCATTTTTGTGTTGCTTGATTAATCCTTCAGAGCATGTTGAATTAATTATAGTAATCATCATCTCCTGCTGGTGTATCAGCAAATGGTTCAGTATTCTCACCTTATGGAGGTTATGCTCTTGCCATGGTAAGCATCTTCTTTATTATGTTTGTTTATTATGTGTAGCCATAATGGCAAATTATCATGTGGTTGGTTTTATTTCATTTCTTGAGGTGACTAACTGATAAAACCAATTGTGATAAGTAATCTGAATCAGTTTATTAGCAAACCCTTGTAATTTAAGTAGTTAACTTGAACATGTAGTGGTATGACCGTTCATTGGTCTTCATCTCGCAAGCTTCAGTTTAGATGCTATCATTGCCATGTTTGAGTTGCTTGACAAGTTTCTGTCTTAAGTCTAAATCACACTAGTTTCTAAAACATGACTGTTGCATATGCTGCATTTGTCAAATACTATGTCACATGGGTGTGGGTGCGGGGGTGCGGCACTTTCAAAAACCTTGGGTGCGGGGGTGCGGCAAAAAAAACTAAAATATATATATATAGAAGGGGGGTCTGCGGGTCCTGCTGCGCGGTCAGTGGGCGGGGGGGGGGGGTATAGTGGGTCCACCCCCACCCCCCAAGATTTTTTTTTTAAATTCCGCAGCACATTTCATAGGGCAATTTAAAAAAAAATCCAAAAAATGGACCAAAATGACCTTGGTGCGTTGACCGCACCCACGGTCATGTTGACTGCATCGGGTGTCGCACTGTGAACACCCCAAATTTTTCAAAATTTTATAAATATCCCCTTTTTTCCCCTGGCCCCCATTTTCTGAGTAAATTGAGTCATCTTTAATCTAAATTCCAGTTATTTCTCGAATTTTACTGGAATCAAATACGTTTTATATATCTGACTCAATTTTGGATCTGGATCCAATGTCAAAACCTAAATTTGAGCCTCGTTATCCAAATTTCAAATTAAATTTACAAAAATACCAAAATAATTTTTGAAAAGCTCAGACAGTCCATCCGGTATCCAGTTGGATCCACAGCTCTGTATTTCTCGATTCGAGGTTAAAAACTCGAATATTTCCTCAAAACTCGGATCCAAACCCGTTTTCTGAAGAAATTTCCAAAATTCAAACCCAAATTCTCAGAAAACACTTCTTTTGTAAATATTTTTAAATTTCGCAAAATTAGTTTAAAACCCTTTAGTTTTCAAAGTTTTATATCAAAAACACAAAAAAATAGAAAATGCAAAGAAAAAGAGCAAAAAAATAAAAACAGAAAAGAAAAATACAAAAAATAGTTTAGAAAGCCCCTTTTTGAAAGTTATTCTTTTAGTGAAAACCACCCTTTTGAAAAGACTTCTTTTCAAGAAACCTTATTCTGAAAATTTTAGAAAATAAGGACCAAATTCAAAGAAGGCCTAACGGCCTTCTATTATAAAACAGAAGTCGCAAGCCTCCTTTTCCCCATCCGCGCTCACCCTCTCATATTCTTCACGCATCACGATCCGTCTTCACCCCACCTCCCTTTGATCCATCTCTCTCTCTCTCTCTCTCTCTCTCTCTCTCTCTCTCTCTCTCTCTCTCTCTCTGGTCCTACTCTCCATCTTCTAAAAGAAGCCAATTGATCACCCCTGTGATTACAGGTAAGTAACCGTCTTCCTTTTCTTTCCCTTTTTTTCTGTAAACATCTCTTTCTCTTCATTTTCAACATTTCTCCGTTTCGATCTTTCTTGTTCTTCTTCATTTCTTTTCTTTTGCATTTTCTTGATTTTCATAGACTTTAACACATGTTTATAGTTTGATTTTTCCTATTTTCGCCTTCATCGTCTTTTTATTCTAATTTCTCATGTTTATTTTGGTTTTAAATTTTACATTGGATCCTCAATTTCATTTAATACATCCTCTGATATACTGGTAGTCGATGATGCCTCGCAATGGCATCATCGGTTTACCTGGGTTTTGAGTTTCTGAGTTTATTTTAGTTCTCCTTTTTCAGTTTGATTCCCCTTTTGATTCTCGAACCTCTGTTTGTAGTTTAATCCCTCTTCTAGTTTTTGATCTCTCATTTCTCTTTTCCCTCTCTTGTGATCTTTGATTTCTTAATTTCACTTTATTTTCTTTTGATTATCTGTTTGCGTCTTGATCCCCCATCTCCTTACATTCATTATTTATCAGAGTTATGGTCCACTGTATCCGTGTGGTTTTCTTTTTAGCATGTCATCCATCTCGTTTAGTATATTTCTATTTTTTTTATTCCTGCAATTACAATTTTACATATCTGCAATTGCATTCATTTTTGTAGCATGCATAAGTTCTGATTTGCTTTATAGCATCATCCATTCTGTAGTTATCCATGGAACTTTGAGGTATGGCTCGATTGGTTACTGATTATATGTCAGTCTGACTTAAGGATGTCTAAATTCTATCCTCATCTGATGACCCATGGTGCATCCTTTGTATGACTTCATTACACAGAGTCAAGATTTTGCAAGTGCAAGGAATCCAACAATTATACCTATTGTGCACTTGTTGCATGACTGGAGATACATATGCAACAATGGCCTGCACTGGATTTAATTTTCATGCTATCTTTTTGTTCATCTAA
Source organism: Nuphar pumila (assembly GCF_984573655.1). Lineage (NCBI taxonomy): Eukaryota > Viridiplantae > Streptophyta > Magnoliopsida > Nymphaeales > Nymphaeaceae > Nuphar > Nuphar pumila. Next base: position 20,637,808 of record NC_143262.1, on the reverse strand, counting down.
AGGCGCCCACATTGTCCATCCTTTTATCCTATGGGCCTTCTCCTGTCTATCGGGTGTCGTATTCTTCTTTCTTTTTCCCTTTTGCAGGAACAAAGGATTTCTGATTATGCTGTTAAACTGGATTATCATGCATTCAGTAGATGATGTTGTAGTTTTGGGAAAAAAACAAATTGCCTTATTTCCTGGGGGCTGCACTTGCGATTGTTTGCGATTCATTGACATGAAGCATGATGCCTCACAGTCAGTTGTGACAATGGTTGGGATGCAAAGCAAGGGAATGTGTATCTTATGGTTAAGACAACAATCAAGAATATACAATGTTTTACTGGATTTGAAAACCATAAACTTTTGTTGCCAAAATTCACATTGCAAGGAAGCAGCAATGTGGATTCACCTGCTAAAACTTGCATTCGACCCTCTGCAATTCTAGTTTGCATCCCTCGTCACTTCAAAATTTGTTTTTATAGCTATTCTCTTATAGTTATCTGTTTGATATTCAACCCTGTATAAATCAGTCTACAGGTTTGAACTCCCTGCCAATTAAATTGTTGTGGGTAATTGATCCACTGTATATCCTTATCCACCATTGTTATACATGCTCCCCAAGAGAAAGAGATTGAGTCTGTGAAGGAGATATGGAATCTTGCCACTAAACCTGGGTTCATCCTTTACACCCTCATGGTTATAGCATCAGACGTGGTATTTATTTTCAAACTGTCATATAAATATGAATACTCACATAGGTTTATATACATTAAAATTGTCTCTATCCTGGGTTTTATTACAGTGATGAGCGTAAAAGCATTGGCAATTGCTTTGATACTAACATTTTTAGGAATGAATCAGTTCATCTACGTTCAAACCATGGCCATTTGTATTTCTTGTTGTTTCCTGTGTGGTTTTGCAGGTGAACTATTTTGGACAAGGCATTGAATGTCTTCAATACTTTTGTCGCATCTCCAGTCTACTAGGTCATGTTTACATCTTTTACAATCCTGGCGAGCATCATCATGTTCAAGAATTGGGCAGGACAGCGTGCGTCACAGATAGTCCCAGCCTTATGTGGTTTTGTAACAGTTCTTTCTAAAATCTTCATTCTTCATAAAACAAAGAATATGAATGAGAATGCCATTGTTCCAACAGTGTTAGGAGAATCCTTATAGCACTGTGACATCTGAAGCATAGCTCCCACATGCCCCTGACTTGAAGTCATGTGAACACCCCAAAAATTTTTCAAAGTCTTTTAAATATTCCCTTTTTGCCCCTAAATTCATTTTTTTGAGCAAATGAGTCATTTCAAATCTAAATTCCAGTTCATTTCTCAAGTTTTATTGAAATTAAATTCATTTCATATGTTTCAATTGATTTAGGATCTGGATCCATTGTCCAAATCCAAATCTGAGTCTCATTATCCAAATTTTAAAATAAAATTACAGAAAATACCAAAAATAGTTTTTAAATAGCTCGGACAATCCATCCGACATCCATTTAGATCCATCACGTATATTTATCGATTCAAGTTTCAAAAACTCGAACATTTTCTCAAAACTCGGGTCCAAACCCATTCTTCTAGAAAAATTTCCCCAAAAGGTCTGAAATTCTTGGAAAAATACTTTTGTAAGTATTTCTCAAAAAAATGCAAAAAAATTAGTGTTTAATCTTTGTTTTCGTGTAAAAACTTAGTTTTCGTTCCAAAAATACAAAAAAATGGAAAAAATCATGCAAAAAACCAAAAAAAAATCGGAAAAACTATGAGAAAAATAGGTGATTTTTAAAGATTTTACCAAAAACCTCATTTTGAACTATTTTATAAAAATCTTAAAAGGGGGGATCCTTCTTTTGGAAATTGGGAAAAGAGGCAACGGCCTCTTTCCCGCGCATCCTCCCTCTCAGCCCGACCCTCCATCTGCAAACAACCTCCTCTCCCTCAACCTCTCATCTTCAACAGCCCCTCTCTCTCGAAGGCTCCTCTCCTTCTTTAAAAGGGGAGCACGCAGGAGAGAGAAGGGGATCCACGCTTCTATCCCTCCACGCTTCTACCCTTCTTCTTCCCCATTTGCTTTCTTTGTTCTTCTTCCCCGACTGAAGGGAGTCGCTCCAACCCCAGGAGTTTTTCTGATTGGTCGAAGATCAGTGAAGTGCGGGAACTACAGCAGTCCCAAATCCCTTCTTCTCCAGCATCCATTTCATTCGCTCCTTCTTCTTCCAATCCTCCTCTCGATCAAGTTGCTTCCCCTCTTCTTCTTCTCCTCCATCGGAAGGAAAATTTAAGGAGAAGACAGAAGAAAATTCAGCATCACTCCTCCAGAAGAAGGGTTTCTCTACAAAGTGCATCCTCTACCAAAGCAGGTAAGAATCCCTCTTCCGATTTCAATTCTCTGCAGATACCTTCTTATGTTGCTGTTCTTCGATACCCTCTTTGTTTCATCACCTTTCATTTGTATTTATCCATTTATTTATTTATTTTCTCCATTAACGCACCATTGATGGTGTAGGATTGCCTATAGCAATCCTAACACATCCCTATGCAACAGTGATGGAATCGTATATTCCAACATTTTTTTTTTACATTTCATGTTTTGTTTCAACCTATGGTTGAGTTTATTTCCGATTTTCTTTTTTTATATATTGTCCAAATTCCTGATTTGCATTAGGATTTTTGTTCCATTGTTTATTTTTGGCAGTCGTTATTGTTATTTCGGGTTAACATATAGTCGGATTGCTAGTAATTTTTTTCTGATTCATCATCGTTTTTCATGTTTTGTTTCATGACATCTTCATTTCTTTTCTTAATCCTCTTGGCCTCAACATGACAGAACAGAGTTTCAACATTTGGATAGTTGAGCATCAATATATCGCAGACACCAGCATCCGCCGTGAGATGCTCTACTTAATCGATCAAAAAATTTTGATTCGTAATTGATTTATTATAAAGATGGGCCTTATATCAGTTTATTATATTTTTTTTTTCTTTCCTTTTTTTCTTCTTTCTTTCGTTATTTTGTCTACATTATATTCCAGTCTATGGTTTATGCCATCTTCAATCTTCTTCACTTATTGTAATTCCCAGTTTATATCTAGTTTCTGATGCTCTGTTGGTAATCAATTTGTAATCTGTGATTTTTTTTTGGTTTCTCGTATACATTAAGGTTTGATCTCTTATTGTTTCCTGATTGCTTTCTGTTAATTAGGGATCACCGGTGATATTTTGATTTTATGCTTTTTCCCCTACTCAGATGTAATCCTTTCATTTTTTTTTTACTCTATCTGATTCCTCGTTCATTTTGATTAGGAGTTATAAGAACACTCAGAGCTTTTGAAAACCTTGTTCGTATGGCACTATATGCTGGCCCTGTTTCATAACTTCCATCCATACATGTCGATTGCCATGTTCTGGGCAATTTCTTAGATTCGTGGAGTAGTGGACTCTGTTATTTTCTTCTGTTTTCAATCAACTTTCTCTGCTATATTTTCTTTTTGAGCATAACCCACCGTTACCTCAATATCTCACATCCACCTGTGCTGCTGTTGACATCCTCGTTAGGAACGATATTGGGGCTGTGTAATCGGAACCATTGCTCAAGACTTGAAATAGCAACAAAACTAGCCTTCATTAGCTGATTCACTATATCCCCATTGATCCTTCTGAATTTTGGTCTCTGGTTTACCTGTAATGTCTTATATATCATCTTGCATTAATAGAATATGCGAATCTCAATGATAACCAACTCTCAAGGGGAAGTTTCCAGCATTCCAACTTACATATATTCTTGAAGTTCCTAGATTTAGCAGTAATGAATCGTGTGGATTCATATCGTTTGAGTTTTTGAGATAGTAGTTCCCTCTCAGGTAACTAACCTATCAGCAATCAGGTAGCAGGTCGTTGACCTGTTAGCAAACTTCATTTCCGATGAGCTTTTACTGCTCACAGGGATCTTCCTCATATCTGATCTATCAAATAATCCGTTCATTGGAAATCTATCTGTTATTATGAAATGGGAAAGCAATCTGGAATTTGCTGATCTTAGTGAGACCCAGTTAATTGGGTACCCTCTGAAGCCAACAGTCAATGCTTTGAAATTGAGTTTTTGCTTTGGCAAAAGGAGCCATCAAAGAGGTGGTAGAATATGGTTTATAGCATGAATTACATCAGAATTGGGCAACCTCATCCTGTGAGAATCTGAAGCTGAGATTTACCAGGCGATTAGGACCATCTCAATAAAAATGCCAGAATATATCAAACATGTTCAAGTGGCAGAAATGGATTGCTGGAATCAGTTTGCATAGATAAATTCATTTTTCTGGTTCGTTGGTTGAAGAGGCACTTACAGAGCATCATTCAAACCAGTGCCTAGTAATGCTATGTCCTCGTGTTATATAAAGGCCTTCAACAAAATGATAGTTCCAAAGATAATTCAGTTTCTAATATTTTTTTTATCTGACAGGGTCTGGCTTCAAATAACAGATTAAATGTCCCAATATCCCTTCCGGTAGTCAATCACCCGTATGTTGTTTCTGTTAAGCTATCTACTGCGTATCTGTGAGTGGTTGTATTTTCTTTATAACATTCATTTGTTGTTAAATACTACTGTCACCCGTTCCTCTGCACCTCACTTGATACAGCACATTTTTTTTATTTATTTCCTTTCTCTCTGCTAAAATTTTCTGTGTAACTTATCTGTCAGCATTTTCGCCTTGCTGAAACTCCCTTTTCTATTATATAGCAGCAGCATTTCTGCATCTCAGCATATCCTTACATCATTCCTTTTTTTCTTTTCTTGCATATTTTGTAAACAGATCATGTAGGTTACTCAATCACCATGCATATGGGCATACTAGACCATTCACAAACCTTCCACAAAATTGTGTGGCATTCATCTTATAGTTAATAAATACATTAAACCTCATCTGTCATGCTTCTTTGTATGTCACCTTCATTAATGTTTATAGTTTCTTATCTACATGTTATATTTGTCATAATCTCATTTTATTTAGTATAAGCATCATAGTTAGATAGATACATTTGCATTTCATTATTTGTATGACCATATGTATGTTAATCTCTGATATAGCACTTTCCATCTTTCTTTACATGTTCACATTCTTGGTTTGTGCTAACTCCATTTTTCTTGCAGGGATACGTGAGATGTTTGGTTCTCTCTTTTAGATTAAGTTTTGATTATTTTAGTTTCGATTCTCAAGATTGTAATAGCTAGATGCTAAATGAGAATATTTATATTTCCAGTTCTAGAATAGAATGAATGAGCATATAAATATCATGAACCACTTGCTCTTATGTCATTTTCATCTTACTTCTTAAAAATTTTCACAAATGAAAACATGAATGGCACGTGCACCATTTCGTAAGAGATAATAAATACTAAGTTGATGATCCACATCAATGGCCATAGTCAGGGTGTGGACAAAACTTAGCATTTTTATCTTTTACAAAATAACACTGGATCCACACTAGATCCATTTTTCAAAATTCATCATATTTTCCTAAAATATTTTCTTCTTTTATCAGAATTTAACTTAAAATTAACTCAAAATATATGCCAATGGCCATAGTCAGGGCATATTGAGGGTTAATTTCATTTTAAATTCTATAAAAGCACCAAAAAGGTATTTTATCCTTCATTTGAATTTAGATATGACTATTATATAATACATTCAATGACCATAGTCAGGAGTGTATTATATCATTAATCTTATTTAAATTCATTCGAAGAATGAAATATGATTTTCAAATCCAATTTCAAACTTATTCAAATTCATTCATCATATAGGATAGAAATGCATCATGTTTTCAAAATTTCATTTCCAAAATTTCAAGTGATTCTTCTTCTTCATTTCTCAGATCAAATCTTATTTAAATCCAATTTTATCTCATTTCAAGATTTCAAATTCAAAGTCCAGATTGACTTTGAAATTTCAAAATCATTTTATATTCAAATTTCAAATTTTTAACTCAATTCAATTTCAAAGTTCAAATTAACTTTGAAGTTTCTGATTCATCTTCAAATTCAAAAATCAAGTTTATCTTCTTATCTTCAAAATTCAAAAATCACAAGTTTGAGATTGATTTTGAATCTTGACTCTTCTTAAAATTTAAAATTCAATCTGGGTTTTCAAAAACCCAGATCCACCTTCAAAAGTCCCATTTGGACTTTCAAAACCCAAATTCAAAGTTAGATCAACTTGGATCCAGTTTTCTAAAATACAATTCTACTTTTGGATCTTAGACTTCAGATCCAAATTGCATCATGAATACCAGACCTCAGATCCAAATTCCACTTAGGATCTAGATTCTCCTTCTACATTGGATCTCAGATTACAGATCCAAATTCCATTCTAGGATTCATAACCCAATCCTATATTGGATCTCAGACTTCAGATCCAAATCCATTCTAGGATCCAGAATCCAATTCTACTTTGGATCTCAGACTTCAGATCCAATTACATCTTAGGATCCAGAGTCCAGCTCTATCTCGGATCTCAGATTTTCAATCCAAAATCCATCTTGAAATCCAAATCAATCCCATTTCTCAATTCCTTTAGATTTCCCACATTTCCTTCTAATTTCAAAACTTCAAAATTAGAATTCAATTCCATTCCAAATATTCATCCAAATTTAAATTTCTAATTCAAAGTCCATTTATAACTTTGAAATTTCCTTTCTTCTCTCATCTCAGTTTCAAGATCATTTTTCAAACCCAGATTTATTTCCCCAAAGCTCTTGATTATTCTAAAAACTTAGAACTTTAAATCTTAAGTTCTAAGTTAGAAATCATTTCTCCACTTTATCAGATTCATCTCAGAAACACTTGAAATTCTTCAAAACATTTTCAAAAAGAGCATACATCTTTGCACTTGCACAAGCATGATTCTTTGTGCATTTAGACTTAAAATAAATTCTTGGACAAATTCTTAGCAAAGCAAAAGGCATGAATTCGACCCTTGGTTCGATTACCCCTGGTAAAGGCGCCAGGAACGGTCGAACCTTGTACTGACGAGCGGATCCCGTCTCCCAGTTTTCTCGCAAATATTTCAAAAACGGAGGTGAGTTATTTCAAATATTTTCAAAATTAAGGTCAAGTGAGACCCGCAAAAGAATTCCTCTTCTCTTCTCTTCTTTCTTTTCTCTTCTCTCTTCTTTTTCTCTCTTTTATTTTTCTCCCTTCAAAAAAGAGGAAAATAGAGGCTAGAAAAGGAAAAGGGAATGAAGAGAGAGAATATTACGAGAGTAAAAATTTTGCGATGATCACAAGTCATCAGTAATATCTCTTTCCAATTTTCACCCAGTCCTAGGAGTGTTGCTGCAAAGCTTGAAGGATGTTCCTAATATTGCTGAAAAGATCTCAGACTCATGCTTAATCTGGAAATGTTGCAGAATGATGAATACAGTGGTGGTTGTTTCAACCACTAGCTGTTGCACTGTTACCACGAATTCCCTTGCTATCTGATAGCCTCGCCATTGAAAGGTATTTCAAATTTTGCAATCTTCTGGAATTGTAGGTGTGAACAACCATCCTCTGTTCTGTGCATTTTCATCATACGAGAATTAAAAACTCTGGTTCCTCCCAGATTAGTTTCTTTACAGTTGTATGTAATCCCCTTGCACTCACGCTGTAACACATTCATCACACTTTCTGCACCTTTCTGCCATAACCTACCATACATATTTGTCATCCCATTGTTTCATCTCCTTGACATCATTATATTCCCATTTTTTTCACTTTGTACTGAGTATATTTTCCCCACTCTCATGGGCACAACAAATCCACCCCTACACAGCACCAGGTGCTGCCATCATCACTGTGCGCCAGTCCTCATATCCACCCTATAGCAGCACATTACAACTCACACACCAGCCATAACCTGCTGAGCATCTATTTTTTTTTGTTTTCCTGTATCTACTATATGTTGTATATGAATTCGACCCTTGGTTCGATTACCCCTGGTAAAGGCGCCAGGAACGGTCGAACCTCGTACTGACGAGCGGATCCCGTCTCCCAGTTTTCTCGCAAATATTTCAAAAACGGAGGAGAGTTATTTCAAATATTTTCAAAATTAAGGTCAAGTGAGACCCGCAAAAGAATTCCTCTTCTCTTCTCTTCTCTTCTCTTCTTTCTTTTCTCTTCTCTCTTCTTTTTCTCTCTTTTATTTTTCTCCCTTCAAAAAAGAGGAAAATAGAGGCTAGAAAAGGAAAAGGGAATGAAGAGAGAGAATATTACGAGAGTAAAAATTTTGCGATGATCACAAGTCTTCAGTAATATCTCTTTCCAATTTTCACCTAGTCCTAGGAGTGTTGCTGCCAAGCTTGAAGGATGCTCCTAATATTGCTGAAAAGATCTCAGACTCATGCTCGATCTGGAAATGTTGCAGAATGATGAATACAGTGGTGGTTGTTTCAACCACTAGCTGTTGCACTGTTACCACGAATTCCCTTGCTACCTGATAGCCTCGCCATTGAAAGGTATTTCAAATTTTGCAATCTTCTGGAATTGTAGGTGTGAACAACCATCCTCTGTTCTGTGCATTTTCATCATACGAGAATTAAAAACTCTGGTTCCTCCCAGATTAGTTTCTTTACAGTTGTATGTAATCCCCTTGCACTCACGCTGTAACACATTCATCACACTTTCTGCACCTTTCTGCCATAACCTACCATACATATTTGTCATCCCATTGTTTCATCTCCTTGACATCATTATATTCCCATTTTTTCACTTTGTACTGAGTATATTTTCCCCACTCTCATGGGCACAACAAATCCACCCCTACACAACACCAGGTGCTGCCATCATCACTGTGCGCCAGTCCTCATATCCACCCTATAGCAGCACATTACAACTCACACACCAGCCATAACCTGCTGAGCATCTATTTTTTTTTGTTTTCCTGTATCTACTATATGTTGTATATGAATTCGACCCTTGGTTCGATTACCCCTGGTAAAGGCGCCAGGAACGGTCGAACCTCGTACTGACGAGCGGATCCCGTCTCCCAGTTTTCTCGCAAATATTTCAAAAACGGAGGAGAGTTATTTCAAATATTTTCAAAATTAAGGTCAAGTGAGACCCGCAAAAGAATTCCTCTTCTCTTCTCTTCTTTCTTTTCTCTTCTCTCTTCTTTTTCTCTCTTTTATTTTTCTCCCTTCAAAAAAGAGGAAAATAGAGGCTAGAAAAGGAAAAGGGAATGAAGAGAGAGAATATTACAAGAGTAAAAATTTTGCGATGATCACAAGTCATCAGTAATATCTCTTTCCAATTTTCACCCAGTCCTAGGAGTGTTGTTGCCAAGCTTGAAGGATGCTCCTAATATTGCTGAAAAGATCTCAGACTCATGCTCGATCTGGAAATGTTGCAGAATGATGAATACAGTGGTGGTTGTTTCAACCACTAGCTGCTGCACTGTTACCACGAATTCCCTTGCTACCTGATAGCCTCGCCATTGAAAGGTATTTCAAATTTTGCAATCTTCTGGAATTGTAGGTGTGAACAACCATCCTCTGTTCTGTGCATTTTCATCATACGAGAATTAAAAACTCTGGTTCCTCCCAGATTAGTTTCTTTACAGTTGTATGTAATCCCCTTGCACTCACGCTGTAACACATTCATCACACTTTCTGCACCTTTCTGCCATAACCTACCATACATATTTGTCATCCCATTGTTTCATCTCCTTGACATCATTATATTCCCATTTTTTTCACTTTGTACTGAGTATATTTTCCCCACTCTCATGGGCACAACAAATCCACCCCTACACAACACCAGGTGCTGCCATCATCACTGTGCGCCAGTCCTCATATCCACCCTATAGCAGCACATTACAACTCACACACCAGCCATAACCTGCTGAGCATCTATTTTTTTTTGTTTTCCTGTATCTACTATATGTTGTATATGAATTCGACCCTTGGTTCGATTACCCCTGGTAAAGGCGCCAGGAACGGTCGAACCTCGTACTGACGAGCAGATCCCGTCTCCCAGTTTTCTCGCAAATATTTCAAAAACGGAGGCGAGTTATTTCAAATATTTTCAAAATTAAGGTCAAGTGAGACCCGCAAAAGAATTCCTCTTCTCTTCTCTTCTTTCTTTTCTCTTCTCTCTTCTTTTTCTCTCTTTTATTTTTCTCCCTTCAAAAAAGAGGAAAATAGAGGCTAGAAAAGGAAAAGGGAATGGAGAGAGAGAATATTACGAGAGTAAAAATTTTGCGATGATCACAAGTCATCTGTAATATCTCTTTCCAATTTTCACCCAGTCCTAGGAGTGTTGCTGCCAAGCTTGAAGGATGCTCCTAATATTGCTGAAAAGATCTCAGACTCATGCTCAATCTGGAAATGTTGCAGAATGATGAATACAGTGGTGGTTGTTTCAACCACTAGCTGCTGCACTGTTACCACGAATTCCCTTGCTACCTGATAGCCTCGCCATTGAAAGGTATTTCAAATTTTGCAATCTTCTGGAATTGTAGGTGTGAACAACCATCCTCTGTTCTGTGCATTTTCATCATACGAGAATTAAAAACTCTGGTTCCTCCCAGATTAGTTTCTTTACAGTTGTATGTAATCCCCTTGCACTCACGCTGTAACACATTCATCACACTTTCTGCACCTTTCTGCCATAACCTACCATACATATTTGTCATCCCATTGTTTCATCTCCTTGACATCATTATATTCCCATTTTTTTCACTTTGTACTGAGTATATTTTCCCCACTCTCATGGGCACAACAAATCCACCCCTACACAGCACCAGGTGCTGCCATCATCACTGTGCGCCAGTCCTCATATCCACCCTATAGCAGCACATTACAACTCACACACCAGCCATAACCTGCTGAGCATCTATTTTTTTTTGTTTTCCTGTATCTACTATATGTTGTATATGAATTCGACCCTTGGTTCGATTACCCCTGGTAAAGGCGCCAGGAACGGTCGAACCTCGTACTGACGAGCGGATCCCGTCTCCCAGTTTTCTCGCAAATATTTCAAAAACGGAGGAGAGTTATTTCAAATATTTTCAAAATTAAGGTCAAGTGAGACCCGCAAAAGAATTCCTCTTCTCTTCTCTTCTCTTCTTTCTTTTCTCTTCTCTCTTCTTTTTCTCTCTTTTATTTTTCTCCCTTCAAAAAAGAGGAAAATAGATGCTAGAAAAGGAAAAGGGAATGAAGAGAGAGAATATTACGAGAGTAAAAATTTTGCGATGATCACAAGTCTTCAGTAATATCTCTTTCCAATTTTCACCTAGTCCTAGGAGTGTTGCTGCCAAGCTTGAAGGATGCTCCTAATATTGCTGAAAAGATCTCAGACTCATGCTCGATCTGGAAATGTTGCAGAATGATGAATACAGTGGTGGTTGTTTCAACCACTAGCTGCTGCACTGTTACCACGAATTCCCTTGCTACCTGATAGCCTCGCCATTGAAAGGTATTTCAAATTTTGCAATCTTCTGGAATTGTAGGTGTGAACAACCATCCTCTGTTCTGTGCATTTTCATCATACGAGAATTAAAAACTCTGGTTCCTCCCAGATTAGTTTCTTTACAGTTGTATGTAATCCCCTTGCACTCACGCTGTAACACATTCATCACACTTTCTGCACCTTTCTGCCATAACCTACCATACATATTTGTCATCCCATTGTTTCATCTCCTTGACATCATTATATTCCCATTTTTTTCACTTTGTACTGAGTATATTTTCCCCACTCTCATGGGCACAACAAATCCACCCCTACACAACACCAGGTGCTGCCATCATCACTGTGCGCCAGTCCTCATATCCACCCTATAGCAGCACATTACAACTCACACACCAGCCATAACCTGCTGAGCATCTATTTTTTTTTTGTTTTCCTGTATCTACTATATGTTGTATATGAATTCGACCCTTGGTTCGATTACCCCTGGTAAAGGCGCCAGGAACGGTCGAACCTCGTACTGACGAGCGGATCCCGTCTCCCAGTTTTCTCGCAAATATTTCAAAAACGGAGGCGAGTTATTTCAAATATTTTCAAAATTAAGGTCAAGTGAGACCCGCAAAAGAATTCCTCTTCTCTTCTCTTCTTTCTTTTCTCTTCTCTCTTCTTTTTCTCTCTTTTATTTTTCTCCCTTCAAAAAAGAGGAAAATAGAGGCTAGAAAAGGAAAAGGGAATGGAGAGAGAGAATATTACGAGAGTAAAAATTTTGCGATGATCACAAGTCTTCAGTAATATCTCTTTCCAATTTTCACCCAGTCCTAGGAGTGTTGCTGCCAAGCTTGAAGGATGCTCCTAATATTGCTGAAAAGATCTCAGACTCATGCTCGATCTGGAAATGTTGCAGAATGATGAATACAGTGGTGGTTGTTTCAACCACTAGCTGCTGCACTGTTACCACGAATTCCCTTGCTACCTGATAGCCTCGCCATTGAAAGGTATTTCAAATTTTGCAATCTTCTGGAATTGTAGGTGTGAACAACCATCCTCTGTTCTGTGCATTTTCATCATACGAGAATTAAAAACTCTGGTTCCTCCCAGATTAGTTTCTTTACAGTTGTATGTAATCCCCTTGCACTCACGCTGTAACACATTCATCACACTTTCTGCACCTTTCTGCCATAACCTACCATACATATTTGTCATCCCATTGTTTCATCTCCTTGACATCATTATATTCCCATTTTTTTCACTTTGTACTGAGTATATTTTCCCCACTCTCATGGGCACAACAAATCCACCCCTACACAGCACCAGGCGCTGCCATCATCACTGTGCGCCAGTCCTCATATCCACCCTGTAGCAGCACATTACAACTCACACACCAGCCGTAACCTGCTGAGCATCTATTTTTTTTTGTTTTCCTGTATCTACTATATGTTGTATATGAATTCGACCCTTGGTTCGATTACCCCTGGTAAAGGCGCCAGGAACGGTCGAACCTCGTACTGACGAGCGGATCCCGTCTCCCAGTTTTCTCGCAAATATTTCAAAAACGGAGGCGAGTTATTTCAAATATTTTCAAAATTAAGGTCAAGTGAGACCCGCAAAAGAATTCCTCTTCTCTTCTCTTCTTTCTTTTCTCTTCTCTCTTCTTTTTCTCTCTTTTATTTTTCTCCCTTCAAAAAAGAGGAAAATAGAGGCTAGAAAAGGAAAAGGGAATGGAGAGAGAGAATATTACGAGAGTAAAAATTTTGCGATGATCACAAGTCATCTGTAATATCTCTTTCCAATTTTCACCCAGTCCTAGGAGTGTTGCTGCCAAGCTTGAAGGATGCTCCTAATATTGCTGAAAAGATCTCAGACTCATGCTCAATCTGGAAATGTTGCAGAATGATGAATACAGTGGTGGTTGTTTCAACCACTAGCTGCTGCACTGTTACCACGAATTCCCTTGCTACCTGATAGCCTCGCCATTGAAAGGTATTTCAAATTTTGCAATCTTCTGGAATTGTAGGTGTGAACAACCATCCTCTGTTCTGTGCATTTTCATCATACGAGAATTAAAAACTCTGGTTCCTCCCAGATTAGTTTCTTTACAGTTGTATGTAATCCCCTTGCACTCACGCTGTAACACATTCATCACACTTTCTGCACCTTTCTGCCATAACCTACCATACATATTTGTCATCCCATTGTTTCATCTCCTTGACATCATTATATTCCCATTTTTTTCACTTTGTACTGAGTATATTTTCCCCACTCTCATGGGCACAACAAATCCACCCCTACACAGCACCAGGTGCTGCCATCATCACTGTGCGCCAGTCCTCATATCCACCCTATAGCAGCACATTACAACTCACACACCAGCCATAACCTGCTGAGCATCTATTTTTTTTTGTTTTCCTGTATCTACTATATGTTGTATATGAATTCGACCCTTGGTTCGATTACCCCTGGTAAAGGCGTCAGGAACGGTCGAACCTCGTACTGACGAGCGGATCCCGTCTCCCAGTTTTCTCGCAAATATTTCAAAAACGGAGGAGAGTTATTTCAAATATTTTCAAAATTAAGGTCAAGTGAGACCCGCAAAAGAATTCCTCTTCTCTTCTCTTCTCTTCTCTTCTTTCTTTTCTCTTCTCTCTTCTTTTTCTCTCTTTTATTTTTCTCCCTTCAAAAAAGAGGAAAATAGAGGCTAGAAAAGGAAAAGGGAATGAAGAGAGAGAATATTACGAGAGTAAAAATTTTGCGATGATCACAAGTCTTCAGTAATATCTCTTTCCAATTTTCACCTAGTCCTAGGAGTGTTGCTGCCAAGCTTGAAGGATGCTCCTAATATTGCTGAAAAGATCTCAGACTCATGCTCGATCTGGAAATGTTGCAGAATGATGAATACAGTGGTGGTTGTTTCAACCACTAGCTGCTGCACTGTTACCACGAATTCCCTTGCTACCTGATAGCCTCGCCATTGAAAGGTATTTCAAATTTTGCAATCTTCTGGAATTGTAGGTGTGAACAACCATCCTCTGTTCTGTGCATTTTCATCATACGAGAATTAAAAACTCTGGTTCCTCCCAGATTAGTTTCTTTACAGTTGTATGTAATCCCCTTGCACTCACGCTGTAACACATTCATCACACTTTCTGCACCTTTCTGCCATAACCTACCATACATATTTGTCATCCCATTGTTTCATCTCCTTGACATCATTATATTCCCATTTTTTTCACTTTGTACTGAGTATATTTTCCCCACTCTCATGGGCACAACAAATCCACCCCTACACAGCACCAGGTGCTGCCATCATCACTGTGCGCCAGTCCTCATATCCACCCTATAGCAGCACATTACAACTCACACACCAGCCATAACCTGCTGAGCATCTATTTTTTTTTGTTTTCCTGTATCTACTATATGTTGTATATGAATTCGACCCTTGGTTCGATTACCCCTGGTAAAGGCGCCAGGAACGGTCGAACCTCGTACTGACGAGCGGATCCCGTCTCCCAGTTTTCTCGCAAATATTTCAAAAACGGAGGAGAGTTATTTCAAATATTTTCAAAATTAAGGTCAAGTGAGACCCGCAAAAGAATTCCTCTTCTCTTCTCTTCTTTCTTTTCTCTTCTCTCTTCTTTTTCTCTCTTTTATTTTTCTCCCTTCAAAAAAGAGGAAAATAGAGGCTAGAAAAGGAAAAGGGAATGAAGAGAGAGAATATTATGAGAGTAAAAATTTTGCGATGATCACAAGTCATCAGTAATATCTCTTTCCAATTTTCACCCAGTCCTAGGAGTGTTGTTGCCAAGCTTGAAGGATGCTCCTAATATTGCTGAAAAGATCTCAGACTCATGCTCGATCTGGAAATGTTGCAGAATGATGAATACAGTGGTGGTTGTTTCAACCACTAGCTGCTGCACTGTTACCACGAATTCCCTTGCTACCTGATAGCCTCGCCATTGAAAGGTATTTCAAATTTTGCAATCTTCTGGAATTGTAGGTGTGAACAACCATCCTCTGTTCTGTGCATTTTCATCATACGAGAATTAAAAACTCTGGTTCCTCCCAGATTAGTTTCTTTACAGTTGTATGTAATCCCCTTGCACTCACGCTGTAACACATTCATCACACTTTCTGCACCTTTCTGCCATAACCTACCATACATATTTGTCATCCCATTGTTTCATCTCCTTGACATCATTATATTCCCATTTTTTTCACTTTGTACTGAGTATATTTTCCCCACTCTCATGGGCACAACAAATCCACCCCTACACAACACCAGGTGCTGCCATCATCACTGTGCGCCAGTCCTCATATCCACCCTATAGCAGCACATTACAACTCACACACCAGCCATAACCTGCTGAGCATCTATTTTTTTTTGTTTTCCTGTATCTACTATATGTTGTATATGAATTCGACCCTTGGTTCGATTACCCCTGGTAAAGGCGCCAGGAACGGTCGAACCTCGTACTGACGAGCAGATCCCGTCTCCCAGTTTTCTCGCAAATATTTCAAAAACGGAGGCGAGTTATTTCAAATATTTTCAAAATTAAGGTCAAGTGAGACCCGCAAAAGAATTCCTCTTCTCTTCTCTTCTTTCTTTTCTCTTCTCTCTTCTTTTTCTCTCTTTTATTTTTCTCCCTTCAAAAAAGAGGAAAATAGAGGCTAGAAAAGGAAAAGGGAATGGAGAGAGAGAATATTACGAGAGTAAAAATTTTGCGATGATCACAAGTCATCTGTAATATCTCTTTCCAATTTTCACCCAGTCCTAGGAGTGTTGCTGCCAAGCTTGAAGGATGCTCCTAATATTGCTGAAAAGATCTCAGACTCATGCTCAATCTGGAAATGTTGCAGAATGATGAATACAGTGGTGGTTGTTTCAACCACTAGCTGCTGCACTGTTACCACGAATTCCCTTGCTACCTGATAGCCTCGCCATTGAAAGGTATTTCAAATTTTGCAATCTTCTGGAATTGTAGGTGTGAACAACCATCCTCTGTTCTGTGCATTTTCATCATACGAGAATTAAAAACTCTGGTTCCTCCCAGATTAGTTTCTTTACAGTTGTATGTAATCCCCTTGCACTCACGCTGTAACACATTCATCACACTTTCTGCACCTTTCTGCCATAACCTACCATACATATTTGTCATCCCATTGTTTCATCTCCTTGACATCATTATATTCCCATTTTTTTCACTTTGTACTGAGTATATTTTCCCCACTCTCATGGGCACAACAAATCCACCCCTACACAGCACCAGGTGCTGCCATCATCACTGTGCGCCAGTCCTCATATCCACCCTATAGCAGCACATTACAACTCACACACCAGCCATAACCTGCTGAGCATCTATTTTTTTTTGTTTTCCTGTATCTACTATATGTTGTATATGAATTCGACCCTTGGTTCGATTACCCCTGGTAAAGGCGCCAGGAACGGTCGAACCTCGTACTGACGAGCGGATCCCGTCTCCCAGTTTTCTCGCAAATATTTCAAAAACGGAGGAGAGTTATTTCAAATATTTTCAAAATTAAGGTCAAGTGAGACCCGCAAAAGAATTCCTCTTCTCTTCTCTTCTCTTCTCTTCTTTCTTTTCTCTTCTCTCTTCTTTTTCTCTCTTTTATTTTTCTCCCTTCAAAAAAGAGGAAAATAGAGGCTAGAAAAGGAAAAGGGAATGAAGAGAGAGAATATTACGAGAGTAAAAATTTTGCGATGATCACAAGTCTTCAGTAATATCTCTTTCCAATTTTCACCTAGTCCTAGGAGTGTTGCTGCCAAGCTTGAAGGATGCTCCTAATATTGCTGAAAAGATCTCAGACTCATGCTCGATCTGGAAATGTTGCAGAATGATGAATACAGTGGTGGTTGTTTCAACCACTAGCTGCTGCACTGTTACCACGAATTCCCTTGCTACCTGATAGCCTCGCCATTGAAAGGTATTTCAAATTTTGCAATCTTCTGGAATTGTAGGTGTGAACAACCATCCTCTGTTCTGTGCATTTTCATCATACGAGAATTAAAAACTCTGGTTCCTCCCAGATTAGTTTCTTTACAGTTGTATGTAATCCCCTTGCACTCACGCTGTAACACATTCATCACACTTTCTGCACCTTTCTGCCATAACCTACCATACATATTTGTCATCCCATTGTTTCATCTCCTTGACATCATTACATTCCCATTTTTTTCACTTTGTACTGAGTATATTTTCCCCACTCTCATGGGCACAACAAATCCACCCCTACACAGCACCAGGTGCTGCCATCATCACTGTGCGCCAGTCCTCATATCCACCCTATAGCAGCACATTACAACTCACACACCAGCCATAACCTGCTGAGCATCTATTTTTTTTTGTTTTCCTGTATCTACTATATGTTGTATATGAATTCGACCCTTGGTTCGATTACCCCTGGTAAAGGCGCCAGGAACGGTCGAACCTCGTACTGACGAGCGGATCCCGTCTCCCAGTTTTCTCGCAAATATTTCAAAAACGGAGGCGAGTTATTTCAAATATTTTCAAAATTAAGGTCAAGTGAGACCCGCAAAAGAATTCCTCTTCTCTTCTCTTCTTTCTTTTCTCTTCTCTCTTCTTTTTCTCTCTTTTATTTTTCTCCCTTCAAAAAAGAGGAAAATAGAGGCTAGAAAAGGAAAAGGGAATGGAGAGAGAGAATATTACGAGAGTAAAAATTTTGCGATGATCACAAGTCATCTGTAATATCTCTTTCCAATTTTCACCCAGTCCTAGGAGTGTTGCTGCCAAGCTTGAAGGATGCTCCTAATATTGCTGAAAAGATCTCAGACTCATGCTCAATCTGGAAATGTTGCAGAATGATGAATACAGTGGTGGTCGTTTCAACCACTAGCTGCTGCACTGTTACCACGAATTCCCTTGCTACCTGATAGCCTCGCCATTGAAAGGTATTTCAAATTTTGCAATCTTCTGGAATTGTAGGTGTGAACAACCATCCTCTGTTCTGTGCATTTTCATCATACGAGAATTAAAAACTCTGGTTCCTCCCAGATTAGTTTCTTTACAGTTGTATGTAATCCCCTTGCACTCACGCTGTAACACATTCATCACACTTTCTGCACCTTTCTGCCATAACCTACCATACATATTTGTCATCCCATTGTTTCATCTCCTTGACATCATTATATTCCCATTTTTTTCACTTTGTACTGAGTATATTTTCCCCACTCTCATGGGCACAACAAATCCACCCCTACACAGCACTAGGTGCTGCCATCATCACTGTGCGCCAGTCCTCATATCCACCCTATAGCAGCACATTACAACTCACACACCAGCCATAACCTGCTGAGCATCTATTTTTTTTTTGTTTTCCTGTATCTACTATATGTTGTATATGAATTCGACCCTTGGTTCGATTACCCCTGGTAAAGGCGCCAGGAACGGTCGAACCTCGTACTGACGAGCGGATCCCGTCTCCTAGTTTTCTCGCAAATATTTCAAAAACGGAGGAGAGTTATTTCAAATATTTTCAAAATTAAGGTCAAGTGAGACCCGCAAAAGAATTCCTCTTCTCTTCTCTTCTTTCTTTTCTCTTCTCTCTTCTTTTTCTCTCTTTTATTTTTCTCCCTTCAAAAAAGAGGAAAATAGAGGCTAGAAAAGGAAAAGGGAATGAAGAGAGAGAATATTACGAGAGTAAAAATTTTGCGATGATCACAAGTCTTCAGTAATATCTCTTTCCAATTTTCACCTAGTCCTAGGAGTGTTGCTGCCAAGCTTGAAGGATGCTCCTAATATTGCTGAAAAGATCTCAGACTCATGCTCGATCTGGAAATGTTGCAGAATGATGAATACAGTGGTGGTTGTTTCAACCACTAGCTGCTGCACTGTTACCACGAATTCCCTTGCTACCTGATAGCCTCGCCATTGAAAGGTATTTCAAATTTTGCAATCTTCTGGAATTGTAGGTGTGAACAACCATCCTCTGTTCTGTGCATTTTCATCATACGAGAATTAAAAACTCTGGTTCCTCCCAGATTAGTTTCTTTACAGTTGTATGTAATCCCCTTGCACTCACGCTGTAACACATTCATCACACTTTCTGCACCTTTCTGCCATAACCTACCATACATATTTGTCATCCCATTGTTTCATCTCCTTGACATCATTATATTCCCATTTTTTTCACTTTGTACTGAGTATATTTTCCCCACTCTCATGGGCACAACAAATCCACCCCTACACAGCACCAGGTGCTGCCATCATCACTGTGCGCCAGTCCTCATATCCACCCTATAGCAGCACATTACAACTCACACACCAGCCATAACCTGCTGAGCATCTATTTTTTTTTGTTTTCCTGTATCTACTATATGTTGTATATGAATTCGACCCTTGGTTCGATTACCCCTGGTAAAGGCGCCAGGAACGGTCGAACCTCGTACTGACGAGCGGATCCCGTCTCCCAGTTTTCTCGCAAATATTTCAAAAACGGAGGAGAGTTATTTCAAATATTTTCAAAATTAAGGTCAAGTGAGACCCGCAAAAGAATTCCTCTTCTCTTCTCTTCTTTCTTTTCTCTTCTCTCTTCTTTTTCTCTCTTTTATTTTTCTCCCTTCAAAAAAGAGGAAAATAGAGGCTAGAAAAGGAAAAGGGAATGAAGAGAGAGAATATTACGAGAGTAAAAATTTTGCGATGATCACAAGTCATCAGTAATATCTCTTTCCAATTTTCACCCAGTCCTAGGAGTGTTGCTGCCAAGCTTGAAGGATGCTCCTAATATTGCTGAAAAGATCTCAGACTCATGCTCGATCTGGAAATGTTGCAGAATGATGAATACAGTGGTGGTTGTTTCAACCACTAGCTGCTGCACTGTTACCACGAATTCCCTTGCTACCTGATAGCCTCGCCATTGAAAGGTATTTCAAATTTTGCAATCTTCTGGAATTGTAGGTGTGAACAACCATCCTCTGTTCTGTGCATTTTCATCATACGAGAATTAAAAACTCTGGTTCCTCCCAGATTAGTTTCTTTACAGTTGTATGTAATCCCCTTGCACTCACGCTGTAACACATTCATCACACTTTCTGCACCTTTCTGCCATAACCTACCATACATATTTGTCATCCCATTGTTTCATCTCCTTGACATCATTATATTCCCATTTTTTTCACTTTGTACTGAGTATATTTTCCCCACTCTCATGGGCACAACAAATCCACCCCTACACAGCACCAGGTGCTGCCATCATCATTGTGCGCCAGTCCTCATATCCACCCTGTAGCAGCACATTACAACTCACACACCAGCCATAACCTGCTGAGCATCTATTTTTTTTTCCTGTATCTACTATATGTTGTATATAATTTTTCATACATGTGTTTTAGTCCACCCATATACTTACACCCTTACCTCTTGCTGCTACACTCTTCAACTTCCACCTACACTCACAGCAGTGTGAGGCACGATTGTGATTTCTTTAAGCCTACAGCAGTGCAAAGCGCTGCTGTGTCCTTCTTGCATTTGCAACAGTGAAAAGTACTGTCGTGTTCTTCTTGCATTCATAGCAGTGCAAGGCATTGCTATACCTCCCCATTACACTCACAACAGTGCAAAGCACAACTGTGGTTCATTTAAACCTACATCAGTGTGAAATACTGTTGTATTCCTCCTGTCATTTGCAGCAGTGCAAAGTACTGCTGTGACATCATGCACCCATGACATTTCCATCCATTTCAAGCATCCCCAGCACATGGCCTTTTCATTGCATCAAATGCACAACTGCTCCATTTCACTTTCTGTATGTCATACCTACTTGCATGAGCCACCATGTGCCCATTAGTGTAGGGACTAACTCATATATACCTTCAGTAGCAGTCTATGTTTTATCATTAGCAAAGATGGCAAACGCAACAATGAAAAGTTGAAGATAGTGCATATGGATGTTTGTAGCCCTTTTTCACCGTGTTATATGGGTGAAAAATAGGTTATCACATTTATGGATGATTACTCATGGTATATGTATCTCTACTTATTATTTGAAAAATCAGAAATCTTTCAGGTTTTTAAGGACTTCAAGAAAGAAGTAAAGAAACAAACTGGTGACGTTATTACGGTTGTCAAGTCTGATAGAGGTGGCAAATATTATGGTCGTTTCACTAAAATGAGACAAAAGAAAGAACCATTAGTGTGGTTTTCATAAGAGGAAGGCATTGTACCTCACTATATCATGCCTGGTAGTGCTTACCAGAATGGTGTAGCTGAAAGAAGAAACTGTATGCTTAAAGAAATGGTTTGAGCGATGTTGAATCACTCAAACATTCCTTTCACCTTGTGGGGTGGAGCTCTTAGGACAACAGTGTATATTTTGAATAAGGTTCCCATGAAAGCTATTTAGAAGACTTTTTACGAGTTATGAACAAGTAGAAAACCTTTTTTGTCATATATACGCATATGGAGATGTTCAACAGAATCTAAATTGTTTAACTTACATATAAAAGCCTTTGATCTTAGAATGACTAGTGAATTTTTTATTAGTTATCCAAAAAGATCAAAAGGTTTTAGGTTTTATTGTCCATCTCATACACCACAGATAGTGAAAATAGATATAGCAAGATTTCTTGAAAATAATTTTATTGAGATATATGTATCTCAAAAAATTAATTTTGAGAAAATACAATATCCAAGTTTCATACCTGCGAAGGATAAAAACCTAGTTTTTTCTATCATTGTCCTTTGGAATAATATGAGAAAAAATCTGGTCAATGAATATAAATCCCAAATAGAGTCAGCTGTTGATGAGGATATACAACAAAAGGATACAAAAGTTTATTTTGAATCACCTGTAACACATGTATGGAGGTCTATGAGGACCAGGAAATCCGCTATTCATCCAAATTATGTGGTGTATTTACAAGAATCCAATAATGTAACGCCCCGGATTTCCAAAACAAAGCTAAGTTAAAATTTTCATGAATTTCTTTTTTTTTTCTTTGCAGCGGAACTTACAAAAGCTTTTAGCAGCGGAATAAGACGATAATGAGTCGTCGGTTTTAGAAAACTCCGAGCACGTTGCAGGTATGTGGCCAAGCAACTCATTGACCACCAAAGTGTTCCATTTTATCGAAAACATATGTTTATTACAACACTACTGCTTAGGAAAGCAGTGTAGGTTCAATAAAAGGAAGCAGTACAACTCTGTCTAGAGAAACCCTGGAACTTGATGCTGCCTTGCTCCGCATATCGCCATGCAGGTTCAATACCTGAAATCCCCATAAAACGGGGTCAGAACCACTGATGGTCTGGTAAGCATGCAATCATGTAACCATTCAACTCAAGTACGATAATGACCACTCAGGGTCGCAATGCGCAATAACGACGCTCAAGCCTCCAAGACTTAGCGTATATCGCAGGAGCCTCCTCAGGGCTATGAGTTGAACATCCGCTCGAGTCCTCATGACTTAGAGCAAGCCTTTTCAAGGCTGTGATTTGAATAGCCGCTTAAGTCTCCACGACTTAGCCATGACCTCTTTCGGGTCTCAAAGTGATGTCTGGCTCAAGTCTTCATACTTGGCACATCCGTATCCCACGCATCTAAGGACAACTCCTCGAGCTTCGCTTAGTCGTGCGGATACAACACGGGTCTTTGCCCAGTCGGTCCAGTAGTATACCGAACATGACACCTTCACAAAGGTTATGCAGGACTGACTCAACACGTCATCCACTCATACATTCAAAACATCGCTGTACCTAGAACTAATGCATTGTTTGATAATTAACCGCTCCCGCCTTTGGTACGCAGGTAGAGCTATTGTCCGGGCATCAACGCGACGTTCTGGGGGTTGATTATTCTATGTATTTTAGATACCCCAGAGGCCTGTTGACCCTATCCATAGTAGGGCAGTGTGTTTCAACTGGGAGAATCCTACTAGGCCCATATTCGGATGCATCCTCTACTTGCAGTAGTTGGGTTCAATCCTTAGATCTTAAGGATAACCACGACCCCAAAACCCATGAGTGACTGAGGCCATCGTGGACTCTATCAGGTCCAAAGTAAAATACATGTCACTCAAGGCTGTACCATCACTGTCATTCCACAGTGAGCATAATTCCTGAAGGGGTCTGCCAGTCTTACAATTACTTGGACAGAATCTGCATGCCATTTAGGCAGCCCGTGCTTTCAGCACTACGGGAGTATGTACCCGACCCCATTCAGTCTTCCCCAACACAGTCATTACTGAGGGGGTACCCCTAACACGATCTTCAACCACGGGGTATGTGCGACCTTAAGTCTTATTCATATGCATGCAGAACACCGCTCTTTGGCACATCGGCCACCACGAGCATCACACCTCTTTGGGTGGAAACAACACACTCTGGCTCTTCGGCCCTTACGAGTCTGGTTGTGTAACCGTTCTCAATGAGCATGCATATGACTCGATCTAGATAGATCGGCTACTCGGCGTATTTTTACGCAACGAGTCCAAACCTAGCCAAGGCGCAACCTCTACTCCGGCTCAGCGGCCCTTACGAGCAAGGTGCCCTTGCAGGCACAAGGATACGAGCCGATCTGACATCGTTCCATCAACGGACATCATTATGCCGTTCCATTGGTTCAGGCAGCTCTTCTGCCAACCATCTCGTCAGCACCTCCCCTGCTCTACCGGCAGTGGTGCGACGAACCCTTCTACATTGTAGAGGGCAAACCATGAACTGGGTAGCACTCTGCTATATGTCAGAGTATCCTGCTACGTTCTTTCTGAGCTATTCTTAGCTTCTTCAGAAATTTCAGCAGCACTTCCTCTCTTTTACGGAGAAAGCGTGCGTTTCTTTTATCCATTTCAGCGGCATCTCCCCTCTTTGGTAGGAAATCGCCACGCTTAATTCAGGAAATGGATGCGCACCGTTGTGCGTACTTTGCATCCATCAAGGTTGCAGGAACCCTTGGCCATAGCCAGGCCATACGTAATTGACTTAGTCTTTACGGAAAGAGCATTTTGCCAAAAAGCGAAGCCTTTCCAATAGGGGCTTCATTCGTCAAGCAGAATCTTGAACGAGGAGCGGTCAAGGAATCGCATGGGCGATTTGGAGTTAATCTCCATTTGAACGCTCATTTATGCGCTATATATGTAGTATAAGCAGAAACCTGTGCTTTATACAGCGGCGGCGTAAAGAAATGCATATACTATTGTTCAGGGTGTGTAACTGAACGAAATATTCTACATATATAACAAAGCAGAAGCCTTGGCATCGTTCGACGCGACGGCGTAAGTAAAGACATTGCAGAAAGCAGGAGCCTTGGCATCGTTCGACGCGACGGCGTAAGTAAATGCATAATCGGAAGTGCAGAAATCGGAAGTGCAGAAAACAGGGAGCCTTGGCATCATACGACGCGACGGCAAAGGTAAATTACATAGCCTGTGCGATATAAGACGCGTCGGCAGAATCAGCAGATATACACCTAGATCTGTATCCAACGATAGTTACGAGGTGAGCGAGTGAACACCGAAGTGTCCTAGAGGGCTCAACCAAGAACTAGGGTGAGATACTATTTTGAAGAACGCATATACTGCGCATTCGAACATATATATCCGACGATAGTTACGAGGCGAGCGCGTGAACACCGAAGCGTCCTAGAGGGCTCAACCAAGAACTAAAGCAAGATACTACTTCAGAAAGTATATTCTATATACAAACAATCAAATACTTGAGAGAGATGGATCAACGAAGCGAACTTACTTCAAATCGTGGAAGAAACGGCTCTGGGTTGCTTCTTTGGCTTCGAGCCTTCCTTCGAGAGGTCAGACTAAGTCAGATGAAGCTGACTTAGTTGAGAAAGAGGTAGAGTAGGTCAAGCTACTCAACCTAAGTGGTTTGAACCAAACAGGGTTCGATCCAAGTCAACTGGGTTCAGCAGGTTCGAACTCAGCTCAAGTAGGCTAAGTCTGGGTTCAGAAATCCAAACCGGAATCTGGACCAAAACGGACTTTGACTTTGACTTTAAACCCAACTAGGTTCAAGTCAAGTCAACTAGGTTTGGACTAGGTCAAGTGGGTTCAGACCCAGGTCAGGTGAGCTAGGACCAGGTCAGGCAGGCTCAGACCAGGTCAGGTGGGTTCAGGCCAGGTCAGGTGGGCTCAGACTCACTTGGGCTCACTAGGGGAAGTTTAGGAGAGAGAGAAGGCAAGAGAGAGAGGGGGGGTCGAAATTATGAGAAGAGAGAGAGTGGGGAGGGCTATTTATAGCCCAAGCCCACCTCCTCTTGGGTTTTTCCATGCCCCTTTTACCCCTGAGCTATATTTTAATTCCTGGAGGTTCCTTTTGAGGTGGGGCCCACAAGATATTTCCATAGGATATTTTGTGGGTCCCACAAGATATTTTCTGAGGAATATTTCTGTGGGTCCCACCAATATTTCCGTGGGTCCCGCAAGAATTTCGGGTTTCCGGCAATTTTTTTCGAAAAATTCTGAGTACGCCATTTTCTTCGTATTGACGTAACTAAGAAAGTTGGCTCGTACGAATCTATTGATTTCGTTTAGTTAGGAAGTTATGGCTTCCAGAGTGTTTGAGCATATATTCGCAATTCGACGAATATCCTAAGTATAACTGGCTCGTACAAATCGATCTGATTCGTATTTCGGGTTCAGATGCTATTTTTACTTGAAAATGCCTCGTGAATTTCTTCAGAAAGATACTGAAAAATTATGGGTCTTACAAATAATTTCATAGATATTGATGATGATCCTTTCACATATGCAGAAGCCATTGAAAGTGAAAGATCAACACATTGAATCAATGCCATGAAAGAAGAGCTTAATCTTCTATCCTAACCTGATAGAGTTAGACCTATTGGTTGTAAATGGATCTATAAGACCAAAACAAACTTTAAAGGTCAAGTGAAGAGGTACAAGGCTAGGCTTGTTGCAAAAAAATTTACACAGATAGAGTGCATTGATTATAATGAGACTTTTTTTTATCTCAACTAAGAAATCGTTGATGATAATCATGACCCTCATAGCTCATTTTAATTTAGAGCTACATCAAATGGATATAAAAATTGCCTTCCTGAATGGGGATCTGGAAGAGGAGGTATACATGCAACAACCTCCTAGTTTTAGTGTAGATGACTTAAATCATTTAGTTTGTAAATTGAAGATGTCAATTTATGAACTTAGATAGGCCTCCCGCCAGTGGTATAAAAAGTTTAATCAGGTAATTATGAACTTTGGATTCACTGAAAACATTGTTGATCAGTGCATTTACATTAAGACTAATGGGAGTAAGTTTATAATTTTGGTTTTATATGTTGATGATACTCTTCTTGCGACTAATGATTTGAGTCTATTATATGAGGCAAAAGATTTTCTTTCCTCTCATTTCGATATGAAAGACATGGGTGAGGCCACATATGTCCTTGGAATCGAGATCTGTCGTGATAGAACTAAGGGTGTCATTGGCCTCTTTCAGAAATCCTATATCCTTAAGGTTCTTAAAAGATATGAGATGAAGAATTATTCTCCTAGTTCGGCACCTATAGTGAAAGGGAATAAATTGAGCTTAAAGAATTGCCCTCGGGATGATAATGAAAAGGCTCAGATGACAACTATCTCATATGCTTTAGCAATTGAGAGTTTGCAGTACGCCTAGACCTGCACACGACCTAATATAGCATTTGTTGTGGGAATGCATGGTAGATATCAGTTAATTCCAGGCATTGCGCCCTGAAAGGCAGCGAAGAAGGTCACACGCTATTTACAAGAAATGAAGGACTTCATGTTGACCTACAGAAAAGTTGACCATCTAGAGGTCATTGGATACTCTGATGTGGACTTAGAAGGATGTCTCGATAGTAAAAAATTCATTACTCAATATATCTTTCTATTAGCTGGTGCACTACAAGAAAAAAGCTAATTAGTGACAAAAATAATTCATTGCAAATTTACAACGGATTGGCTAGAGAAAACTAGTTGTCCGTAAAATTGAAATTAGTTACAGAATTAGCGACATAAAAAATCTGTCTCAAAATCCGTCGCTACTTAGAGACGGATTAGCGCTGCAAAAATTTTGTCTCAAAATCTATCACAAATTAAGCACAGATTAGTGATGAAAAAATTCTTTCACTAATCTATCCCAAATTAGCGATGAATTTTGAGACGGATTTTTCGCATCGCTAATTTGTCTCTAAGTAGCAATGGATTTTGATATGGAAAATTTTTGTCGCGCATCCGTCGCTAATTTGCGATATAAAAATGCCCATTTAGGGCACAATCTCTCTCTCTTTTTCTCCTGCCCCTGTTTCTCTCCCCACTCAATGACCGCGGTGAAGGACTAATGGACGCTCCCCACACCGGAGTTTCACCTCTGTTCGGGTGCTGAGAGGATGGACGACTGGCCAAAATCCTCGGGCGACCTTTAGTTTTCTCTTTAGACTGTAATCCATCGCCTACCATACCTTCCACCGGCAACACAGGTATGTCTCTCTCTCTCTCTCTCAAGTGTTATCGGAAGGTAATTGGTTCCCCCTCTCTGCAACATGTGTTGCCGAAAGGTGAGGGGTCTCCTTTCTCTGCAATGTGTGTTGTTGAAAGAGGGCAGAAACCCTAAAGTATATTTGGCATGTATACGGTTGTATGTATTTTTTTTCTCTTGCTCTATGGCTAAGGTTGAATACCTACTTGATTGCTAAAGAAACTTTTTGTTTTCCATTGCTCAGCAAAGATGGCTCTACATCTCAGCTTCTTATATTAGATAGTTCAAGTGCATATTTCATGTTTATATTTCATGGAATATGGTTGTATACATCATCACCATTGTCATCATCATTGTTGTCATTATAAGTCATATCTTCAGCTATGGTTACATTCATTGTTCGACTAGTGTTTGAATGAAAGAAAGAATAAGGTACTGCAGTCACTCTTCTGCGTGGACATTCTTTATCAAGTGTGTTAGGCACATGATACAAAGATTATAATAAGCCTAGTTCTATTATTTAGTTCTTTTTTGTTGATTTATGCTTGTTCCCCTAATAAGATTGATTTTTCAAGCTCATTATACTTTTAGATCTTGACTTGTTGGAAAATAAAAATGTCTTTTCTCATTATACTGTGCAGTGAAATTCCCAATAAATCTCCCTTATGAAAAGCTACTAGAGAACTTAAATGGGTGGTCGGAAGCTGTGAATCAGAGATTTATTGTTTCCCTTTCTGCACCAGCAACTTTCCTTTTCTAATATCTCATTGGAACTTTCATTAAGAAGTGTAATTTTCATGATCTATTTTTGTAAAACAACTGATGATATGTGGGTGCTTTGTTTTAGCATTATACTTTTAGCATGTATTATTGACTTATGTCTTAACCAAAGGTTCTTTATTACCTAGCTTCAGATGCAAAAATCCATTATATGGTGGAACCTTGTCTCACTTCAGGTCAACAGAACATGATATGTCTCTTTCAAAAGTGTGGGTTGTTGCAGATTACTCAGATTTTGTACCTGATGCCTCTAACTATGGGAGAGATATAGGCTACCACCCTCTTGAAGAACTGAAAGACCACATAAGGAAGGACAAGATGCATACAGATGCTGAAATAGCTAGAACTACTGTTGAGGTAAATCTTAAACCTAGATGAATGTTATCACATATTTATGATTGAAGCTTCATTTTTATGTACTCAGCAGTTTATGATTGTGGTTGTAGGCTAATATCAGGGCATTGTTGGTAGTTCCTGGCATGGTTCACCGTGAGCCACATGGTCGTGCCTCATGGGCTGAATATCAATATGTAATTGATGATTATGGAGGTCTGGTTGCACAATATAAATGAATAACTTCAAACGAACACATTCTCACATCTGCACACACACACATAAGTATCACTGTTAACTGATTTTTTTTCGTTTGCAGATATGTACTTTGAAATTTATGATGATGAAAACATGATGCAAGATCATGAAGCTGGCAATCATGTGGTAAGTACCATATCTGTTCTTACAAAGCTGTTATTTTAAACTTCCGAAAAGAAACATAAGCTTGAACATATTTTACAGCTTAATTTATTGATTCTTTTCATTCAGAATGTTTTGATTGGCCTGGATGTGCCAATTTATAAAGCTAATAGGAGATTGATCAATGATCATTATGGATCTCTGGATACTGGGAGTGTTGATGAAATATACTTTGAAGATGATGATCATGAAGAGGTTTGGAAATTGTTTTTCACGTGTTTCTTCTTATGCTGCAGCACTTGATTGGTTTTCAAAAAGCATACTTATCTACACCTTTTCTTTGCAGATTGATGAGATCAATATATCAGGGTCTTCAACTGAGTGGGGATACCCAGATACCATGCACTGGGTTCATCCAATGTATTTTGCAAGACATCTGATGAAGGTGTGTTTTTGATGATTGACCATGTTAATTAATAGACACCTGGCTGTTGTGCTTAATTTAGAGCTTTTTCTCATGGTTAAGTACCACAAAATCAAAGAAAAATCCATGAGTGAGTGAGCATGTGAAGCCCAACATTATGTGTGCTTGTTTGATTCTCTGAATTGACAAATCCGATTTCAAGCTCTTGTTTGGATAATTTCTAGCAAATGAAATGTTGTTATATGTGTCAAGGAGCATAATCATGAGGTTTAGTATGTAGGCACTCCATCACAATTCTTTTGATAAACTGTAACACAATAGACTTCAGAAAATTAGTTTGTAGGCTTTATAGACGTTATATGACATTAGTCTAGTGGTTGATGATGAACTGCTAACAACAAACTTTAGAAAATCTTGGCAGCAGCAAATTTAGTTTAGAAAAGTGATTCATAGATTTTAGTTTTCAATTTAATTATATGAATTTTAATATATATATATATATTTTTTCTTTTGGGGTTAGGGGACAGCTAATAGAAATGCATTTAGCTTGGCAATGAACTCTTGAATTTCTTCAAAGGTTTTAAGTCTCATTCTTAAAAGTTGCCACAGTGATTCTTGAAAATATAAAAGTTTTCTACGCAAGAGAAATTTTCACTTAAGTGCCAAAAAAAGTCATTATATAATATTTTAAAAATACGCTTCATGCATGTTTGTGAATTCTTTTAATACATGCTATGCTTTTGCCAATTGTGAGATTAGGAATGTCATAGGATCGGATTTGGATTGGATATGGCTTTTACCATATCCACTTATTCAGATATTACTTAATTTGATTCAGAATCAGATTTAGATTTGAATATTAAAAATATAAATTCATATCCAAATTTTTACATGCAATAGGATTCGGTAAAGAAAAACTTTATACCGTGTCCATATCCAATTACTAATTGGATGTGAATTTTATTGTCGGATCCAACTACCCAATTTTGAATCCGAATCGAATACCAATTATATCCAACCATTGACATCCTATGTGAGATAAGAGCTGCCCATGCCTTTATGCTAAGCCAGTTGAGAGAATGACACCAAATATCCTCCATTTTCTTCTTAATTTTTTTGTTTTAAGGCTTCGTTTTAATCTCAAATTTGGTGATTTCAAGCCCAACATTATGACACATCATTAACAGCATATAGCAACATTTCATTTGCTAGAAATTATGTTGGGCATTTCATTGGCTACAAATCTGATTTCAAGCTCTTGTTTGGATAATTTCTAGCAAATAAAATTCCCAACAAATGCTGATTTCAAGCCCTACATTATGACACATCTTTAACAACATAATCAAACATATCTATCCCTTCTTTAAGTGTCAAGGAGATCTGCTTCAACATGTCAATGCTCTTGGATAATTTCTCTTCATCCTTACTTTTCCCATCTACAAGTCAATAGATCAATTAGATAGCAAATGTAGGTTGAAGATTGAAATGCTTATGTGCGTTGTATATAGTTTATTTCAATATATTTTGTTTTATCAATACTAACATTTCGGTTCTCTCATAGGATGCTGGAGATGATCAGCGTAGAGGAGCTGATGGAGGCATGGATGGAGGGGCAGACCGAGACTATGAGGAGGAGGATGCTCCAAATCTTGGCGAGGAGTAGCTTGTTCATGTGTTAAATTTATTTCACATGTTGTTTGAAACGAAACCTTTTGTATATATTCTTTGTTAAAATTGTTTCACTTATAACTTGCTTGTTAAATTTATTTTGCCTATTTTGTATATGTTTTTTTTTATGTGTTCTTTGTTTATACACAAGTTATATAATTTGCACAACAAGAAAAAAATTTCTCGATATTCATATTTCAAACAAATTTTTAAATTTTTTTTTTAAAATTTTGCGACGGATATGTATCCATCACTAAAATTCAGCAAAAATTCAGGCACAAAATAGCGACGCCATTTAGCAACGGATATTATCCATCGGTAAATTTTAGTGATGGATTAACGATGGATTTATATCGGTCGCAAAAATAAAATCAATCATATTTAGCGACGAATTGTGGCATTCGTTATTCCCTCACAATTTAGCGACATATATTTTCTGTCGCTAATTAGCGATCGTGAATTAGTGGCGTACGCTATCCATCGCAAATCTGTCGCTAACAATTTTAGCGATGGATTAACGACGGATTAGCAACGGATAACGTCCGTCGCTATTCTACGAAATTCTTGTAGTGGTGGTGATGTCTCATGGAGAAGTGAAAAGCAATGTACAACTGCTGCTCAGACCATGTAGGCAGAATTTATTGCTCTATACGAGACTTCGTCGCAGGCCATTTGGTGGCACAATTGTTGTGACCTTCTTATCTTTATCTTTTTACAATTTGGATATGAAGCTTCAGCTTGAGATCTGTTCATAGTGGCTCGGTTACTCTTCGAATCAAAAGTGTCCTAATGATAATTTAATGGAGCAAAGGTTTCATTCTTGTTTTTTTCTCACATTCAAAATAAACAGGTGTATGTGAACCTTGCAAGAATTGCCAATCACCAAAATTTTGGACTTGAGTATCCAAATATGCAACCAAATTGAATAAAAGGAGATGGGACTTTAAGCATCCCAAATGTAGTAAATCCTAGGATGAACCACAAATGGGATTATTTTGAATTGCAGAGTTCATGGAAGCCTGGCTTTAAGATCCCATAACCATAAAAACCTTAGGCAAGTCAAGATCAAGGATCTTTTGATGGTGCATCATCACCTTGGACCTATTAACAATCACTATTATTATTAACCGATTTGGTAGCCAGGTTTTGCCAAACAGGTCACCAATTCATGTTCAACGCCCTAGCTTTGAATTGTCTAGGACTCTCGCAAGGATGTAAATGGGTTGGACTCACGTCAGATCCAGGCATTACCAAGTCTGAACTTATTGGATCTTGAGTCAGATTTGGAGTCGGATGGGCGTCAGCTAAAACTAGATCAGGATTCAAGTACCTTAAATTCCAACACTTGTATTTGCAATCAGATCTTAGTCTAATTCACAATTTATTTGGACTCCGACTCAGATTCGGATGCAAAACACAATACTCAGTCCAGATTTGATTATTAATTGGATCCAATTTTGGCTACAAAATTTTACTAAATGGATTCAGATTCAATCAGATATTTGACGTGAATCCTAACTGTTTACATCCCTAGACTCTGGGCTGCCCACATGCTGAGCATTTCAAATTGATTTATTGGTCTTTCCTCTGAAAGTGATCTGTAATTTGGGGAGGAGAAATTTGTTCTTCCAATTCACTTGAACCGGACCCCAAGGGGTGGTTGGCATAGTGGGGTGGGACCTTGGCATCTAGATGGGTAGTCATGGTTCGATTCTCATGGATGTCGCCCCTCTGTGCAAGCCAACGCGTAGCATAGGGGTCCTAGCCTCAGAGTTTTAACATGCCGGCACTACCATCATAGGTATGGCAGGCTTAATGCCAGGTGCAGTTTCTTTGGGTTATAAATCCTAAAAAAAAAAATAAACTTCAACCGGATCCTAAAAACTGAAAGCTATAAAAGGAAATTCACACAAGAATGTAAGGAAAATTGAAAGTTGGGTGTTCAGACCCTCCTTACTTTCATTAACATCCACAGCACTCCATGTTCTTTTCTATACATGGAACCCCTATTTGTTCTAGTGAGTACCATACTTTCGAATTAGATTATACTTTCTTTTCTAAGTATGATCAGATACAATCACTGATTACAAAGGAGAATGTTTACCCAAATTGGAAAGTGATGTATTCAAGTTACCTGAGTATAGACAGCTTATTGACTGCACCCAATTGTACTATTTAATCAATCGTTATACTATTCTCCGATAAGTAAATAATTGCAGTTCAAAATTTACTGTATATAGTATGTATAACTTTGATCGGCTCATTTGACCTAGTAAATAAACGCAGCCAAATGCCATAAAAATCATTAAAATTCATTGGTAGATGACAAAGTTATGCCCTGTTGAAGTTGTGCGACAGTTTGCTCTCTTTTCGTATTTAAATGATCAGCAAAGTTAGGTAAGCTACGCAACTGACTTAAAAGACCCAGCTAGATATTAATTAATGCTATGAGCTTAAGCCCAATTAGATGATAAATTGATGATGAGCTGATCCATTTTAAGTTTATTTTAAAAATTAATCGTACCTGCTTACAATCTTCAAATCATCCCCAATGCCTTGGTAGATGCATATCTTTGCTACAAATACAATGGTATATATATCATATATAAAATCAACAACCAATACGTACAATGGTATATATATCATATAAAATCAATAACCAATCCTAACTGAGTATGCATCATTGTTAGGCCATACGTCCTTCTTGTCCACCTGCACCCATCCGTTGTGGCCAATGCCCTAATTTTCCAGGGAAAATATCCATGAATTCCGGCAACCGATCCAATGATGACTTGATGACATTTGATGATGAGCCAGCTGGGTCTCTAGTGGTTGTAATGATCTTGAACCACTGGCTTGCTGGGTCACATTTCTGATCTCTGTTTAAACATTTGCACGGATTAGTGACAATATTTTGGTCCGAGTCAACGTCCACACACATGAGGGTTCCATCTGAGGAATTGGAAGCTAGATGGAGGTTCGAGTCGGAGACCGGTTCCCATCTGGAATTCGCCTCAGAGCAAAAGATTCCGAGTTTCACAGGCTTGCCCAAGCCGACGGCTTGAAAACACATGCAGGTTCCCTTCAGCTCTAGAGTATGTTGAGCTGTGTAGGTCCAGGCTTCCGACTCGATACATGGTCCAAGCATGAGTGGATCCAAGAGTGACTTTCTTGTTATGCACAGTCCGGTCAATGGATGAAAAATTAATTGGTATGGGCTCTGCTCCGATAGACCCGGACCTAAACTCAAACATCATTCATGATAATGTAAGTACCCAGTAGAATAGTTAGTTTATTGGCAAAACTTCCAAACTAAGATCGCACCAGCCTCTTGACATTGTAAATATATGATAAATAAAATAGTATATCATCAATCATGATATTGACCTTTGTGTGATATGCAACCAAAATATCATTATCAAAAGTCACATTATTGAGAAACTGCAAGGCGAGGTTGGGTCTCCTGAACGAAAGCCGGTTGTGGATGGATAAGCCTCCAGATTGGAACCCTGATCCTAACTGTTTATGATGTATATCTTGAATGTATTTATTTGTTTGTTTGTTTTGCTTGGACCCAGCTTGCTAATATAATAAATTTGTTTAAATTTATGAACTTTGGTCTATGTACATTCAATCCTAGACTTGCTGTTGATTGGATGGTTAAGATTGAATGTATGATGGAAAGATCCGTGTTCTTCAAAGGTGTCGGTGTCAAGGTTTTCATTGTCCACCTCATTAGAATTGTCTAACGTATGTCATTGGCCCTTTCAAGTTGGGGCGGGGGAAGAGAGGCATGGGGCCTCATATTAATGGAGGGGTCACTACTAGGGATGGCAGTGGACCGGGAAGGGGGGGGGGGGGGGACGGGCCTGCCCAGCCTCACCTTGTTTGGACCGGGGATGGAGGACATGAAACAGAGATGAGGGAAGGGATGGAGGTTAAAATCAAAAACCCATGTGGGGATGGACTTATGTTTTTTCCCGACCCACCCTGTCCCGACCTCCTCCTTGCCCCACCCCACCCCGCCTCGTCTCCAACCCTTCTTTAGGGATGGCAATAGAAAGAGGGGAAATTGGGTCCCCATCCCGCTTCGCCCCATTTGAATCGGGGATAAAGGCGGAGATGGAGGTTAAAGTCCACACCCATGCAGGGATGGAGGTCCGGATTTTGAAATAGGGTAGGGGTGGAGACCTTGTCCCTCGCCCCAGTCCATAGTCACTGCATGGTTGGGGCTGTCTGCTCTCCAAATTTGAGGAGACCACAAATCCGTTTCATTCATCCCTATGTCATCCCTACCTTCATAACCCCTCAGGATTTAATTGATGCTAGTTGTTTACATCAAATTGAACTCTATAAATGTGTTCATTTAGTAAAATTCGACATTTAAATCGTTGAAATCTATCATAGGACTTTTTGGTGATTCCAAAATCAACTGTTATATTTTTCATTAAAAAAAAAGATAAAAAAGACCATGTTGTTGAATCCATCTATAAGGTTAGTTTTGATTGAAATAACTTGCATCATAAGATTTAAGAGGGGTATACATGAAGACGGGGGATGAGTGAAACTCCCACGTAATTTCCAATATCATCCAAGAATTTATAATTATAAGCCCATTAGATGAGATGGATCGACCAATTAAAAGTCAAGAAGAAGGAAGCAAATAAGCATTCAGGAAAGCAAAGCACCAAGTTAAATAACGCAACTCACCTTGAAGTGGAGATTGAAGGAAGGAAATCCTTTTCAAGAGACTTTGGTTCCTTGGTCCACACCAATTCCAATTCAATAGGCCATACGTCTCATCCATCCCAATCTTGCCTTCCCTCACGTAGTAGCTGCCTTGTAACGCCCACAACGCCCAGTCCATGTCCATATCAGCCAGGACGCCGAGCAAGCAATTCAAGTATCTATTGTCGTTGGCATTAACCCCTCTCTCATCCAACCCAAATTCGCTAAGAAACAATGGGTACCTTTCTCTCTCTCCCCTCAATAAAAACCCTCCCCTCCTCATGAAACTGCTGACTACCGACCCGCAAACCTGGTTCGGATTACCGTTAACCCAAGCCTGACCGTCAGAGAATCCATACCTGCACCAACAGTAGTGAATACATACATATTAGAGTTTAGCACCAATTTTTCAATTACCATTCTATAATCAAATTAAACAGATAAATTAAAAGTTTATTTGATAGCTTTCCTTGAAAAAAAAAAGTTTATTTGATAGCTTCAAAATAACCCGCATATAATATTCATCCTGCTCTCACCAGTGCAATTCGAAGACCAATTTGTTGGGAAAGCTCAGCTTCACAGAGGTGCCTCCGTTCTTCTCTACAAAACTCAAATCCGTGTCGAAACTCAACCCAGAGAGTATAACCAGCACATGAGGGTTTGCAGCATGAACAGCCTCTGCTCCCTTCTGCATGTACTGGAACCACTGCTGCTGGTTCTGCTTGGGGCCACGCAACTCGTTCCTCAGGCTAATCCCTACCACTAAGTTGCTGTTGTTGAACATGGAAGCCACACGCACCAAGCCCTTGATCCAGGTGTTGGGGTCGAAGTACCGGTCATTAAAGAAGCCGCTGCCATCGAAGATGCTGCAGCACCATCCGGGCTTGCTGATGTGGTTGTCCAGAATCACAAACACCGAGTTGGAAGCAAGGCTTGATACAACTGCCTGATGCACGCGTGCATGGAAGAGTTAATCCATCATCATCATCACACACACACACCAACAATTAAGTCGATCGATACAAAACTTGCACATTAAACTAGCTAGAGGGAGGATCCAATTAAGCTGTTAGTAGGCTAGATCTGCAGATACAATCATAAAAGTACTAGCTAACCAACAGAGGATATCTAGGAAATTGATTAAATCGACCTTCGAGTGTCCATTTTTGACAATATATATACCCATCTTCGATTCCCCAGATAGCGCTATGAGTAGCTAGCTAGCCAGTCTGAAATGCAAAACTACCTCCAAGCCCGCCTTAGCTAAGAATACTTCTACAGCAGGTATTCCAGACGGAAGCAGATCAGGTCATGCTGAACATGAGCTTTTTGCTCAGGCCAACATCGTGGCCGTCTGTTTGCATTTTGGACGGCCACGATGTTGGCATGAGAAAAAAAGCTCACGTTCAGCATGGCCTGATCTGCTTTCCTATTCCAGACTCAGACCCTAGCTTGCATCTTCCTTTTCAAAGTTGAAAAGAGTACAAATTAGGACACAGTTTACCTTAAATGCATTAATCAAAGGCAGATCTATGAGATCAGGGTTGTGGATCTGGAGTGCTGCAATCGACTCTACTAGATTGAAGCTCTTGAGGGAGGATCTAACTGTCAGATTGGAGTAGGAGTCATTGGTGAAGAGGAAGAGGGGCCATGTGAGCCTAACACAATTGAAGCCCATGGCAGATATGAGCTTGGATATGGCATCCAACGGTTGTTTGTTGAGGCCCTCGGCAATCATCGTGTCGACATGGGACACCCAGTTGACGCAGGCGAGCTTGACGCGCTTGCCAGTCTCATCATCAACGATCCATCGAGAGTTTGTGGAGAGTGGTAGTGCCAAAGAGTGGTGTAAGAGCAAGGGGAGGAGTAGGAAGAGAGAAAAAATCAGGGGCCTCATGGGGTTAATTTGCTGCTGTGACTGTGAGGGAGGGTGAGGGTGAGAGCCTGCTAATTAACATGGTGGTGATATATATATATATATATATATATATATATATATATATATATATATATATATATATATATATAGTAAGTGAGAAAATCGAGATGGAGGAGTGTCTAAGGCACGTTAAGCCACGTGAGTTTGCTTTGAAGCATTAATGAAACTTTTTCTTTATTCAAGAAAGAGAGGAAGACTTTGGAATATGGATACATCGTGGGGTGGAGTTACAGGCAGTTGGTGCAACTGCAGAGTGGTAACTGCCTATTTCAGCCTCCCATTACAGAGACTTGGGTTTTTATTATGAATCGGATTTAGATCTGAATTGGATCATATAGGAATCGTAACAGGATCCAGACACTATTTACACATAAACCAGATCAGTGATCGATACGGTTCTTTCTCGGATCGGTTCAAAGTCATTTTTGACCAGTTCCTTATAGCTTTTACCGATTCTAAGATGTAGAGACTTTGTTTCCATGAATTCATGAAAAGACAAAGATTTTCTCATTCGTTTATAGAGTTTTATGAGCTTTTATTCATGTTTTTCACTGGTTCATTAGGTCTAGAACCGGTTGAGACCATTAGATGACCGGTTTGAGGCCATTTTAGGGTATTTTCAGGCCGGTTTCAACTTGAGGACCCTGGGTTTTACCCATATAAGCTTTTTTGTTATTTTTCATGCTTTATAAGTATTCATTATTAAGAAAGCATGACTTATATATGTTAATTCATGTATTTTATATTGGTTAATTTATGCATTATATTTTTAAGCATAAATTATGACTAAATTCATGATATTTTATCATTAAAATTAGTTTATGTATATAAGTTAAAGTATAAACTAGTATTTTAACGATATAATATATATTTTGTCATGAATATACATGCATTAACATATGTGCATGGGCATGCTTCATGATACAAATATGTTTTTGTTAAAAGATCTTGATTGATTGATTCGTGCAATCACCAAAGTGATCTCAGTAATATTGATTAAGGATTCTTTAGATCGTATTAAGATTCGTTATTATGATTGTGTGTGACTTTGTGAAACAACGATTATACCCAAAGGTAGGTTGTTGTATTCTAAATTAACACAAGGTGTAATAATAGATGTGTATTTCAGCCCATGAAGCATGTTTGTACCCAAAGGTATAGTGTTGAATTGTCTCTAGTTACTTGATTTGCTAGTTTTACCAACAGAAGTCAATTTCTTGTGAATTAAAAAGATAAAGCAACTATAAATATTGTCATTTTCACCAAAGTAGAACGATAATGGCTCAACTATGCTTATCTCAAAAAAGGTGAATAATAAAAGTTCTCACTTTTATCTTTTCATCACAAGTCTCGTCTGAGCAATAATAAAGTCTTCTCTTTCGCTCCTTGTTGTATCAGGTTCTTTCCTTATCGACACTTCTAGTAACATTCCCCTATTAGATGGATTTAATTTTTCAGATTGAAAAGAAACAGTGTTGCTCACTCTGGGTTACATGGGCCTTGATTTGGCTCTTAGAACTTATGAACCTCCCGCTCTTACAAAGCAGAGCACAACCGAACAAAACGTTGTCTCTGAGCAGTGGGAGCACTCGAACAGACTTAGCCTATTGTTTTCGCAATCTCGAGTGGCTAAGAATATTCGAGGCACTATTCCTTACTGCAGGACAGTAAAGAAATTTCTGAGAGCCATTGAGGCTCAATTTATCAGTTCTAATATGGCAAGGGCTAGTACATTGATGTCCAAACTGGTATCTATGGAATATACTGGTAACAGTCGCATCCCACAACATATTTTAGAGATGAGAAACATTGCATCTCAGCTGAATGATATGAAGTTTTTCGCTTCTGATTCTTTCTTGGTATATCTAATTTTGACCTCATTGCCTACTGAATATGGACCCTTTGAAATCTCGTACAACACACATAACGATGAGTGGTCTTTTAATAACTTCTTGTTCAAGTTTATTGACGAAGAGAAGAGACTGAAGGGTGAGAGAGTGTCAAGTACACATATGACCTCTCATAAGAAAAAGCATAGGCCGGGGCCAAAGAAAAGTTCCTTAAAAAAAGAACAAGAAGAAGGCCTCTGGAGAGAGTTTTAACTCTCAGGCGAAAGTCAAATCCCAGGCATAAGACTTTTCTATAAAGTGCTTCTTGTGTAAGAAGAAGAGGCATAAGAAGGTGGACTGCTTGAAGCATAAGAAATGACTCAAAAATAAAGGTAATGACTCATTTGCTTCTCATGAATGCAATTTGATTCATGTTTCATTGCATAGTTGGTGGATTGATTCTGGTGTTATGATGCACATTGTCAACTCTTTGTAGACATTTCTGAACAAAAGAGAACCAACAGAGCATGAAAGAAGCATATTCTTAAAAAATAAGATCTATTCACATGTTAAGAACGTTGGGACCTGTAGAGTTGTGTTGAAATCAAGATTCATTTTGGATTGGTTGATACATTTTGTATTCCATCCTATAGTCGAAACTTGATTTCAATTTTGAAACTTGATAAGTTTGGTTTTAGTTTCCAATTTGAAAACTCCAAGCTTGCAATTATCAGAAATTTTATTAATTTAGGTTTTGCATATGTGTGTGATAGTTTGTATTGGTTAAAAACCAAATTTTAAATTCAGAAATCTCATTCTGTTGAGAACGCAATGATTGGCAATAAACATGGTCTAAAGAAAGATCAATCCTATTTGCTTTGGCATCGAAGGTTAGGATACATCTCAAAAGAAAGAGTTCAAAGACTTGTGAAAGAAGAAATCCTTGGATCCCTTGATTTCACAGATATAGAACCATGTGTTGACTGCATAAAGGCTAAGCAGTCTAATACGTATAAGAAAGATGTCAAACACAATAATGGAAAGTTGGAAATAGTGCATATTGATATTTGTGGCCCTTTTTAACTATGTTATACGGGTGGAAAGTATTTTGTGACATTTATAGACGATTACTCATGGTATATGTATCTCTACTTATTAATCGAAACATCAGAAATCCTTCAAGTTTTTAAGGACTTCAAGAAAGAAGTAGAGAAACAAACCGGTGAAGTTATTATGGTTGTCAGGTCTGATAGAGGTGGTGAATATTATGGTTGTTTCACTGAGACAAGACAAAAAAATGGGCTATTAGCGAGGTTTCTAAAAGAAAAAGACATTGTACCTCAGTATATCATGCTTGATAGTGCTTACCAGAATAATGTAGCTGAAAGAAGAAACCGTATACTTAAAAAAATTGTTTGAGTGATATTGAATCACTCAAACCTTGATTTGACCATATGGGGTGGAGCTCTTAGGACAATGATTCCTTACGAGTTATGGACAGGTAGGAAACCTTTTTTATCATATATGTGCATATGGAGATGTCCAGCAGAAGCTAAACTGTATAACCCACATATAAAAACCTTTGATCCTAGGACGACTAGTGGATTTTTTATTAGTTATCTAGAAAGATTAAAGGGATTTAAGTTTTATTGTACATCTCATACACCACAGATAGTGGAAAAAGATGAAGTGAGATTTCTTGAAAATAGTACTATTGAGAAATGCAAAATTCAAGTTTCATACTTGCAAAGGATAAAGACCTAGTTTTTTCTGTCATTGCCGCTTTAGATAATATCAGGAAAAATCTGGTCAATTAACATCAATCCCAAATAAAGTCAGTTATTGATGAGGATATACAACAACAGGATACAAAAGTTTATTTCAAACCACCTGTAACACCTGTATGGAGGTCTACAAGGACCAGAAAATTTGTTATCCATCCAGACTATGTGGTATATTTACAAGAGTCTAATAATTTTATAGATATTGATGATGACCGCTTCGCATTTATAGAAACCATTGAAAGTGAAAGATCAACACATTTGATCAATGCCATGAAAAAAGAGTTTGAATCTATAGCAAAGAACCAAGTATAAGATCTTATACTCCAACCTGATGGAGTTAGACATGTTGGTTGTAAGTAGGTCTATAAGACCAAAATAGACTCTAAAGGTCAAGTGGAGAGGTACAAGGATAAACTTGTTGTAAAAGGTTTCACCTAGGCATAAGGCATTGATTATAATGATATTTTTTTCTCTTGTCTCAACTAAGGAATCGTTGACGATAATCATGGCCCTCGTAGCTCATTTTGATTTAGAGCTACATCAAATGGATGTGAAACTGCTTTCCTGAATGAGGATTTGGAAGATGAGGTATACATGTAACAACCTCCTGGTTTCAGTACAGATGACTCAAATCATTTAGTTTGCAAATTAAAGAAGTCAATTTATGAACTTAAACAGGCTTCCCGCCAGTGGTATAAAAAGTTTAATCAGGCAATTATGAACTTTGGATTCACCGAAAACTTTGTTGATCAGTGCATTTACATTAAGACTAGTCGGAGTAAGTTCATAATTTTGGTTTTATATGTTGATGATATTTTTATTGCAACTAATTATTTGAGTCTACTATACGAGACAAAAGATTTTCGTTCCTCACATTTTAATATAAAAGACATGGGTGAGGTCATATATGTCCTTTGAATCGAGATCCGTCATGACAAAACTAAGGATGTGTTTGACCTCTCTCAGAAATCCTATAGCCTTAAGGTTCTTAAAAGATATGGGATGAAAAATTATTCTCTTGGTTTGA
This sequence comes from Nuphar pumila, assembly GCF_984573655.1. Lineage (NCBI taxonomy): Eukaryota > Viridiplantae > Streptophyta > Magnoliopsida > Nymphaeales > Nymphaeaceae > Nuphar > Nuphar pumila. Next base: position 20,595,062 of record NC_143262.1, on the reverse strand, counting down.
CACCCATAGTGAAAGGAGATAAATTGAGCTTAAAGGATTGTCCTCAGAATGATAATGAAAATACTCAGATGGCAACTGTCCCATATGCTTCAGCAGTTGGGAGTTTGCAGTACGCGCAGACCTACACACAACCTGATATAGCATTTGTTGTGGGAATGCTTGGTAGATATCAGTCAAATCCAGGCATTGCACACTAAATGACAGCAAAGAAGGTCATGCACTATTTACAAGGAATGAAGGACTACATGTTAACCTATAGAAAAGTTGACCACCTAGATGTCATTAAATACTTTGATGCAAACTTAGAAGGATGTCTCGACAGTAAAAAATGCACTACTGGATACATCTTTCTATTAGCAGGTGGTGTTGTCTCATAGAGAAGTGGAAAGCAGTCTACAACGGTTGCTTATACCATGGAGGCAAAATTTATTACTCTATACAATACTTCATCTCAAACCATTTGGATAAGAAACTTCATTATGGGTCTTGGTGTTGTCACTACAAGAAAATACGTTGTTAGCGACAGACTTTAGCGACGAAATACTTATGTCGCTAATTAGCGACGGATTAACGAGTGAAAACCATTCGTCGCTATAATGAATGAAATTTACAAAAATAGCGACAAAAGATATCCCGTCGCTAATTAGCGATGGATTTTGTGACATAGTGTTTTGTCGTAATGAACGCAACATTTGGCGAGGTTGTTTGCGACGAAAGATTTTTCGTTGCTATTTTCATAAATTTGATTTACGTCGGCTTACCGACGGAATTAATTTGTCGCTAAGCCGTCGCTAATTTTCACATAACCCTAATCTCAGACAGCTTTTCCTTTTCTTCTTTCACTGCTCCCGCTCCTACCGTTCGTCGTTCGCCCGTTCCCGCCGTTCGCCCGCTCCCGCAGTTCGCCGGTCCCACCGTCCGCAGGCCCCGCCGTTTGCCGCCGCCCGGAGATAGGTAAACGAGGGGGTCGACCCCCCCCCCCCCCCCCCCCCCCGTATTTTCCGGCAGGGGGTTGACCTCCTGCTTTTTTCGGCAGGGGGTCGACCCCCTGCTGTTCCGGCAAAGGGTCGACCCCCAGCCTGTTCCGGCAGGGGGTTAACCCCTTACCGTAACCCCCTGCCTTTCCGACAGGGGATTAACCCCTTACCGTAACCCCCTTCCTGTTCCGGCAGGGGGTCGACCCTCTGCATGTTCAGGCAGGGGGTCGACCCCCTGCTGTTCCGGCAGGGGGTCGACTCACTGCCGAAAAGGCTGGGGTCGACCCCCTGCCGAAACAGGCAGGGGGTTGACCCTCTGTCGGAACAGCAGGGGAGTCGACCTCCTGCCGAAACAGCCTCATTTTTTTGTGGTGACTTCATTTTAAAATAGTTTTTTGTGTGCAGATTTTTCAACGGAACCAGCTTGTGCTCAGCCACTTGTGGTAAGTAAGTGACAAAAACAATGCAAATCGGGTAAATACCCGTGGTGAATAAGTGATGCAAGTGTATCACATGTTATTTAATTTATTAGATGTAACACTTTATTGTTCACACACTCACTTAGTTGTTGATATTTAGGGTTGCTTTGTTGGAGTTCGGAGATCATGCTGAGCATGATTTTAATGTTTGAATATGAAAGTGTTCTTATTTTTTGAGTACGGAGTCTATGCTAGGCATGGTAGTAGTTAGTGAAATATTGAAGTGTGTTTGCTGCAGGTACATGTTTGTCATTTGTTTGATATGAATGATTACGATGTATTACAATGTTTGATGTAATTGTATCTATGCTTGCATGTAGTTACTTTCAATTTGATTATGGCTTCCATGTGAAATTGTATAATGAAAGCATACTTCAAATGATTGTATCGTGTCATTAATAGTTTGCACATGAAAATATTAAGTTATTAATGCATGCATCAAAATTCTTGTTATTGTATGACATCATATATTACATGATAAATTTGATATTTTCTTCATCATAGCATTCTGATGGTTCTCTTTTAATTCATTAGGTTATTATTCATAACATTATAAGCAAATGACTGCAAACCGTGAATGGATGTACCATAGGATAGTGGACAATGAGTTATCGCGTGAATATATAAATGGTGTTGAAAGTTTTATTGAATTTGCAACGACAAGTGTCAGTACAGTGGATCCCACAGGTTGGATTAGGTGTCCCTACAAGACTTGTAAGAATAATCGATTTGTAGAACCTCATGGCGTTAGACATCACCTATACAGGAAGGGTTTTGTGAGTGATTATCAAAACTAGACGTTTCATGGAAAAGAATTTAGAAACAATTTTGATGCACGGGTGAATGTGGTGCACGATAATCCATATATGAATTTGATATTTGATGCCGCAGGAACAGAACTGGGTTCTGCAATGAGTTCTAGTGATGTAAGAACTGTTGTAGATGAAGAATCATCAAACGATGCAGCTAGTAGATTTTTTATGATTTACTTAGAGATGCTGATGAGCCACTTTGGAATGATTGCGAGAGTCACACTATCTTGTCTGCAGTTCTTCAACTAATAAATTTGAAGTCCTAGTATAATTTGATTCAATCATGTTTTGACCATTTGTGCATGATTGTGAAGAGTATGTTGTTCAAAGATGAGAAATTGCCACAAAATTTCTATCGTGTGAAAGTTATGGTCAACGCTCTAGGTATGAGGTACAAAAAGATTGATGCTTGTCTAAATCACTGCATGTTGTATTTCAAGGAGTAGGAAAACAACATATCATGCCCGTCATGTGGGCATCCTCGGTTCAAGCCAAAGACAAGAGGCAATGCTAGCACGAGATCAAAGAAAGTTTCATACAAGTCGCTCTACTACTTTCCTATCACTCCTAGATTGCAGTGATTGTATATGTCTTTAAGGACAGCTAAACACATGAGATGACATGCAAATAAAGTTCAACACGATGAAAACAAGATCACGCATCATGTTAACGCTGAAGCTTGGAAGCACTTTGATCGTACTCATCAGAACTTTGCAATGGAAGTGCAAAATGTTAAACTCGGTCTATGTACAGATGAATTTAATCCATTTTGGGGTAGATCAACTCCATACTCATGTTGGCCAGTATTTGTAACTTCATACAACCTTCCACCAAGCTTGTGTATGAAATGTCCAAATATTTTCTTGTCTCTGTTGATCCATGGTCCGACCTCACTTGGTCAAAATCTTGATGTATATTTAAAACCATTGATTGATGAACTAAAAGTATTGTGGGATGACGATGTTACCACGTATGATGCCCACAAAAAACAAAATTTCAACATGAAGGTCGTTGTTCTATAGACAATCAGTGACTTCCCTGCATATGGTATGCTATCTGGTTGGAGCATACATGGGAGGTTGGCATGTCCGTACTGCATGGAGGATTCCAAAGCTTTTAGATTGACGCATGGAAGGAAGCCTTGCTGGTTTGAGTGTCATCATCGATTTCTACCCAGCGACCATCCGTTCTGACGATAAAAGAATGTGTTTAAAGCAGGCACAACTGAACTGGAAGGTCCATCCACAAGATTGTCTGGCATAGAGATTCTAAGAAGATTGCGATACTTTCCAGATGTATAAAAAAAATGCCCGCAGTCCTACACCCTTCCGTGGATATGGGAAGGATCACAATTGGACGAAGAAATATATTTTTTGGGAACTACCGTATTGGCCGACCTTATTGATACAACATAATTTGGATGTGATGCATGTGAAGAAAAATGTGTTTGATAATGTGTTCAATACAGTAATGAATGTTAAAGAGAAAACAAAGGATAATCTAAAGGCCCGTATGGATTTAAAAGTAATATGTAAAAGACCAGAACTGGAACTCAAAGAGTATAATGGCAAAGTATTGAAACCAAAGGCAAAGTACGTGCTTGGACCTGATCAAATAAAACATGTATGTCAATGATTGAGACAATTGAGATTTTCAGATGGATATGTCTCTAACATTGCTCGGGCTGTGAAGATTGACGATGGACAATTATATGAGTTGATGAGACATGATTGTCATATCTTTATGCAACGATTGATACCCCTAGCATTCCATGATATGTTAGACAAACCTATATGGGGGTATTGTTTGAGTTGAGTGGATTTTTTAGAACATTTTGCGCATCGGAAGTCATAGTATCTTATGCAAAGAATCTCGAGGACTCTGTCATCACCATTGTTTGTCTGCTAAAAAAGATATTTTCGCCAGCATTTTTCGATGTTATGGAACATTTGATCATACATTTGCCATATGAACTAAGGGTTGGTGGCCCTGTGCAATATCGATGGATGTACCCATTTGAAAGGTATATGTTTTTTTATATTTGTCTCTTTAATGATAGATATTTAAAAATTGAAATGTATATTTTTGCCAGATGCATGTTCGACCTCAAAAAAAGGGTTCGTAATAAAGCAAGAGTAGAAGGCTCTATTTGTGAGGCGTACACTTTAGAAGAGATTTCAAATTTCTCATCTATGTACTTTGAACCTCACATTCCAACATGTTACACAAGCTTGCCCCGTAACGATGATGAAGAACAAGTAACTGTAGCTGACAAGTTGTCGATATTTCAACCGCTTGGACATGCATTTGGTAGTTGCCGATCAAGGCTCTTGACAGATCGAGAGCAAGATGCAACACACATCTATATTCTTTTTAATTGCTCAGCGATCGACTCATACATCGAGTAAGTATATGTAGACGCAATACAATTATAAATCCTTTTATGTTCTATACGTGGATACATGGCTCGGTAATATAAGTATTTGCGGTTTATAGACGATTTGATCTGGAGTTGCAAAGAGAAGTTTCACATCTCACTGATGCAGAAGTACAAAAAGAACGTGAAACTAAGTTTATGGAGTGGTTAAAATAGTTGGTAAAGAAGCTAACATAAATTTTGTACTTGTAGACAACACTAAGTTACTTAATTGGTCGTGATCACAATCATTGTTTATGTCTGTGCGTAGTTCTGCCATGGTGATGTTAAAGATCAAGGAATATGCGATTTAGAAAATGGTCCAACCAAAGTTGTGCAATGCTACAACGGGTACATCGTAAATGGTTATCGATTACATACAAAAGATTACGGTATAAACAAATCAATGATGAATAGTGGCGTGTGTGTCAAGGGTAGTAGCTACGGTGAAAATGAACATGATTACTATGGTGTCATAGAGGAAATAATGGAGTTGACTTACTTAGGCATAAATAATAGGGTAACTTTATTCAAGTATCATTGGTTTGATCCAACTGCAACAAGACTCGACAAAGCCTCAGGCATTATGAAGGTGAATCACAAATCAAGGTTTGGAACATATTAACCATTCATATTAGCCTCGCAAGCTCAACAAGTTTATTATACTTCATATCTGAGTATGGCGGGCAGTTTGCAAGGTGAAGTCCAAACTATACCATGAGTATGATCAGTTACAGGAAGACAAGTTAGCTGAAGACAGTGATTACTATCAATCAGATAATATTTATGACTTCGTTTATGGTCACGATGTTGCGCATGATATGCATGTTATATCTCCATTGGCCAATGAAACATTAATAGAAGAATGTGATCCAAATTATATACCAAGTGAATGGGTAAACAATGAAGAAGAAGAATATGAAAGTCAAACAAGTGACGAGGAAGGATTCTCAAGCTAGTGAGCAAAATCTTGTAATACAAACCTCTATTTGAATGCATTGCAATACTTGATGTGAATGATTTAATTTATTTGAATGTATTGTAATACTTGATGCAAATGAATGAGTTCTATTGCAATACTTGATGTGAATTATTTGAATTATTTGAATATATTGTAATACTTGATGTAAATTATTTGAATTATTTGAATACATTGTAATACTTTATGCGAATGAATGAGTTCTATTGCAATGCTTGATGTGAATGATTTGAATGCATTGCAGTACCTAATATGAATGATTTGAATGCATTGTAATACTTGATGTGAATGACTTCAATGTATTTTAATACTTGATGCAAATTATTTGAATGTATTGTATGACATATGTTATTTGTTAGAATATGGTTCATGGAGGTTACAGTGGTCGCTCATCTAGTAGTAGCTAGGCCCAACCTTCATCTTCACGAGCTCCTGTGATAGGTATGCATTTAAGTAATTGGGTGCTTGATTAGTTGAAATGCACATTCTGAGAATTTTTAATGTATTTTTTTACAGATGATGTTACGTTTGTACACGACCCACCTACACCAGTTGATCACACAAGTCAGGAGCCAACACAGGAAGCAGGGTCTTCTCAGCCTGGTACAAGAAGACTCATTCGAATAGTGTATATCGATAATCGACCGTAAGTATTTCATTTTCAATTATTACATATCTTATAAATATTTTTTATTGATATTTACTGTGTACAAATTCATGTGCAGCATGAGGTTTGAGCCATAAGAAGTAGTACGCAAGATTAAGAATTCACTTCTTCAACATCTACCAGGACAAGTCGCTCAATGTTAAGAGTATCCAAAAGAGATGATAGATAGATTATGGTCCTCATTCACGGTATACAGTTATTTCTCATAGTTAATGTGTTTCCTATTTAAATTTGTTTTAGTCATGTCTACTAACTTTCTGAAAATATTTATAAGCTTAGAATCGCTTCGCAACTACGGTAGAGAAAAATGATGCAAGGAAAGTGTGGCAGAAGGTGGTTGCCAATCGATTTACAGAAATGCTGCACAATATGAAGACTGCAGCAAAAAAAACATCTGGCGGAATAGATGATCCACTATAGTGGAAGGGTCATGACCCTATTACTATCAGAAGAGATTATTGGGACAGAATGTATGATAAGTGGGCAATGGATGCATTTCGAAATCGCTTTGCGAAGGCTGCACAAAATCGAGCGAAAATGCCCGAAGCCCATCTACACACAGGTGGATCTAAGACATTTGGGAGCCATCTGAAGAAAATGGTAACTCATCAATATATAATATTAATTTTATAAATATTTTTGTAAACTTGTTAACTAAATCTTTTATCATTTAACTTCGCAGGAAGCAGAAAAAGGAGGCATTGTACCATATAAGGATGTGTTTGTCGAAACACATAAATGAAAGACCACGAGAGACTTCGTATCAGAGAAGGCGAGAACGACAACGGTATGTATTTATTCTATTAATAATCATTGCAATATGCAAGTTATCATAATGTTATCATTAATTATTAATGCATACTTTAAATATTATTTTGTAGGAGGCATATGAGCAATATATGGTAGAGCGATATGGCGATGACGCTACTCAGCATCCATCATTTGATCCTGCAGCATGGGTGACTGCAGCAGGTGAACCCAAAAAGGGTTGTGTGTTTGGGTTTGGGAGTAATATGAACACTTCATCTGTTATTGTTTCTTCCAGTTACGGCTCACAGACTTCTTTCGCCGACATAAGCTCCAAGCAGCAGCCTATTCTTTTCGGTGAAGATGTACGCCAGATCGTTAAGGACATATTGTATGACTACTTCCATGAAACCGTTGTCGACGTTCTCCGAGCTGAGTTTAATAGTTTTTTGCTGAACAAGGAAATTTCGATTGCAGGTCTCTCTCAGGTATGAAAGTTTCATGCAATATATTGCATGTCGTTAGATTTCATGTAACTTTGATTGCCTTAACATATTCAGTTTTTTTGACTGCCTTAGAACACATATAAGCATGCTATAATCACATATTCAGTTTTTTGACTGTCGTAGAACACATATGAGCATGCTAGAATCACATATACAACTTTTTAACTGCCTTAGAGCACATATGAGCATGGTAGAATCACATATAGAGTTTTTTTAAATATGTTAGAACACATATCATTCATGATAGAATCACATATAAAGTTTTTTGCTTTGCTTGCCTTAGAGCACATATGAGCATGATAGAATCACATAGAGTTTTTCTGACTGCCTTAGAACACATGAGCATGCTATAATCACATATTCAATTTTTGACTGCCTTAGCACACATATGAGCATGATCGAATCACATATATAGCTTTTTGCCTGCCTTAGAGCACATATGAGCATGATAGAATCACATATAGAGTTTTTCTAGCTGCCTTAGAACATATATGAGCATGATATAATCGCATATAAAGTTTTTTTACTGCCTTAAAACACATATCATTCATGATAGAATCACATATAGAGTTTTTTGCCTGCCTTAGAGCACATATAAGCATGATAGAATCACATATAAAGTTTTTTTACTGCCCTAGAACACATATGAGCACATGATAGAATCACATATAGTGTATAATTTATTTCATTATATTTTGTTTATCAATACTGACTGTTCTTTTCTTGTGTAGGCTGCTAGCGATAATCAGCATAGCGGGGCTGAAGGGACATATCAAGGCAATGAACAAGAAGACGCACAAAATCTTGGCGATGATTAGAGAACTGTGTTGAAGAAGTTTTATTTTTTTTTTGTTTCGAAATTGTAATTGTTGAATTGTAAATAATTAAACTTGTTAATTTTAAGGTGGAACGATTAATTGTTGTAGATTCCTTTTATATGAAATTTTATGTGTACTTTGTTTTTTATTTACAGGAAATATAAATTATACAGAAAATATAAATTGTACCGTTCTTGATATTTAATTTTCAAATAATTTTTTTCGTGTTTGCGGAAGATTTTTCCGTCGCTATACATATAAATCTAGCAACGGATGTAAATCCGTCGCCAACTGAGGTCGTTGTTTAGTACCGGCAGATTTGCGACAGAATACGTCGTTCGTTATTTCGTCTCAATTAGCGACGAAACTGGTGACAAATTTATTTCGTCGCCAGTTAGCGTCGAAAAATTCACGACGTAAGCTTTCCGTCACCTCGTCGTCGCTAAGCCGGTTAGTGACGAAATGGGGTCGTCGCTAATCCATTGCTTTGTTGTGGTGTGTGGACTCTATTGAGAGACCACTAAAGATCTTTTGTGATAATGAAGCAGTCATGTCCTTTTCAAATAACAACAAGAGCTCAACCTCGTATCGACACATGAAGTTAAAATATTTTGTTGTTAAAGAAAAGACTGAGAATCATCTGATATGTATTGGTACAAAGAAAATGATTGCAGATCTCCTTACTAAAGGGTTAACACTGGGATTGTATTTCCAACATGTAAAGGGGATGAGTCTTTTTTATTCTTTCTAATGTATTACAATACATTATGTCATCATATTTGTGAAAATCAATTGATTCTCTATAACTTTATGTATTGTTGATTTTGCATAAATGATCTTTCATTTGGTTAGAGAGAATAATAAAATAACACTATTAAAGAATCAATAGAATGGGTTGGAGACCAACCTATTTATAAAGATAATCTTAACATGCTAAAGCACTGGAAATGAATTGTATTGTAGTACATGAAAATATGACATTTCATAAAGAGGTGTTCATCTTCATGATTCGTACGATTCATTATTGTGATAAAGGATAGCATGTGAACTCTCATGAAAATTGAATCAAGATAACAGTAAAATCTTGATATAATGTTTTTCTATGTCAATGGGTCAAGTGGGAGAATATTGGAATATGGATCAGATCCAACCTGATGTGACCCAGTTTGACATGGGTACATCATGGGGTAGAGTTACAGGGCAGTTGGTGCAACTGCACGTACATGGCAACCACTAATAGCGGTAACCACCCATTTCAGTCTCCCACTACAAGCTTCTTTCAGAAGCCTATAAGAAGGGGCCTGGTTGCATGATGAAAACAACCATAAGGTGCATCATCTTCTTTCAAATACATGGTTCAGGGTCCTGCTCACCATCGACCTAAGGCATGGACTCATTGTGGGCGTCGATAGGCTGAGGAAAATGCCGAGCACCCGCACGTCACATTCATGGCATCTATTGGTACGTATTTGCATTTCGATTTTGATTTTACAAATACGCCAACAAAAGAAGCTTCAGATGGGATCTGTGATAAGATCGACTAGTTGTTGGGTTAATGATGAGATTGGAGGTTGAGAAAGAACATGATGAAAAGGGGGCTGGGTGGAAAGAAGCTCCCAAATGACAAGCACTCGTAGCGACTTGCAGTTTTGGAGGTTGAGAAAGAACATGATGAAAAGGGGATTGGGTGGAAAGAAGCTCCCAAATGACAAGCACTCGTAATGACTTGCAGTTTGATACCATGTAACACTAAGATAACAATCGTGATTATATACACTAGCTTCCCATACAAATAAGCCAACTCAACAAGAAATCACCCTATACATATAGATGTGGTGTCATGAAAATCACACACACACACACACACACACACACACACACACACACACACACACACACATATATATATATATATATATATATATATATATATATATATATATATATATATATATATATATATATATATATTTCAATATGATATCTATTTATTTTGAAATCATTATGTTCGTGGGTATTAATGAAGTTTTGTCGTGAGATGATCAATATGATATGAGATGTCACAATGCATGTAGGATAATTAGATATTGGACTTCGAGTAAATATAGGAGAACTAGTCTTTTGGGTTTCTTGCACCTTAAATAATCATAACTATGGATGAGGATGAGTAACTCATCGTGGATCCCCACATTTTGAAAAACAAAATGAGGGTAGTTTGAAAATGATTTGGATTCGAAAAACGGATATAAATTTGAGACTAGTGAAAGATGTGGACTTCATTCTTTAAGTATGATGTCTTTCCTCTTTTGCCGAGCAGGGATCAATCATTTCAAAAACTTCAAAATCTTCAATATTCGAGCTTCAACTTACTAGTGAATCGTACCTCATACAGATCCTAAAAGAATGTGAGCTTGATGGTGTGAGACATCTTCAAGGTTTGAAAAAGTATGAAACAAAAGACAAGTATACCTATATTAGAAATTTAAATCCACACTTTTTTTAATAAAATAAATTTAATAAAAAATATAGAAAAATTGAATCTCACATTAAGCTTAGGTAGCCCTTTCCTATGACATTGACGAGCCTGTAGAGATTCTGACAACACTTTAGCTATGTAGGGGCTTTGGTAGGCTAAGTGAGACAAGGGATCTGAACCTAGACTGATCTAAGTGGGTTCAACTGAACTGGACCTACTTGAGCAAAGTAATTGGGTGTTATACTCTAGAAGGCTAGGCTGGATAGTGGATGCAACAGAGTATTGGTGCTCCTAGGTTCTAGATTTTAGTTGATGGGTTGAGAGAAAAGGTCACTATTTTTAAATTTTCTCATGGGTTTAGATGTTAGCCATGTTGTTTTGAGATCCAAAGATCTAAATCTACCCATGGATGATGTGGCAAGATTCTATTGGTTGATTGTTAGAGGTCTCTTTCTGATTGGCCAATGCTACCTAGCTTAGGGGCTAAGGTTTTTGGGATTAAAGGGTAAAAAGATAAGTGTTTTGGGATTTCAAATTTGGGGTTAGGCTCAATGAACCCAATTTTTGAGTTTTTTAAAATAGGGAGATGACCCTTTTAGAGGTTTATCTTTATCTTTATCTGATGTATGAATCTGGACCAAATGAATTAAATGATTTGCTAATGGCACATATTTCTAACGACTCGTTAGGAAGTGTTAATGACATTCCTAGTTTTAGGTCATTGCTAGTGACACTTTAAGCCTACTAATGATATTTTCTTACTTGTTAATGACAACTCAAAGTTCCTAACAAAACTTCTGATCTATCATTAGCAACTAAGCTATGACAACTCTGACATGTTAACTTGTTTTTACCATAACTTCCTATCTGAATGTCAAATCAAGATGATTTTTGATGCATTGAAAAGATAACTACTGAACTTTTAATCATATTTTAAATAAAAACTAAATTTATACATTCTAATAGTTAAAAATTCACTTAAAATGAGTCTTGCCTAAAAAATAGGGTTTTTACTGTATAAGTCACATTGTTTTGGTCATAATTTTATATTGGAATGTTAGACTCATTTAACCCTATAAAAAAATCTAACCAATCCATCCTAAGATAGTTAGATATTATGTTGATAGATTTTTTCACAGATTAATGGCACAATTCTCTAATTGATGATCGGGTTAACCACCCTTATCTCAAGGCATGTCTATCTCTGTATTATACTCAATGATTTTTGCCTGCCCAAAAAAGTTTGTCTATGTCTATGTTTGTCTTTTCAGAGAAGTTTTTGTTTTTTCCTCATGTTCACTGCTAGGCGGTAGGTCCCTTGTTATGAACAACATAAAAGGAAAATGAAGTTAATTATGTGCCCAATATTATGTACCAAATAGCTCGAATAAAATAAATTTTCTAAATAGACACCCATGTTTTACATGAAATACTAAATTTATGACTCAAGTTTTGAAAAAGCTCAAAGATATCACAAAAAAATGCCAAAGAAGGGGACACTAACTGTCATGAAAAGACCCAAACTACCTGATGTTTATAGACCATCACGAGTCTTCTTTCATTACATGGAAAGCTTGAACATGGTCTCTCTCCCTAAAAAAAAGGCAGTTTTCAACTCCAAGGTTAACGCCTGTAGCTTTCCAAATTTATGAATCCCTTTCAATCCGCAACTCTCTAAACCAGCCCTCCTCTATGTGGGAACCACAGGGCATGTCTGTGGCCAATGTTCAATATCACCAAAAATTGATGGTATCGAGCATAACCGAATCTCCCCCTATATTAACTCGGTGACCTTGTATTTATCTCTGAATGTATGAGAATAAGTACTTTTTAATCCATCTTTCATTTTTTTTTGTTTGTATACTTGGTGTAAATATAACCACCCATTCTCATGATTGGGATCTAAAAAAGTGAGGTTGGCATTGAAATTTTATTCAAACCAAAATAGAAGGATTAAAGTATATATGTTTACAGATTTCAAATAATATTTTTATTTTAAAATTTTAAATGCATGCCACTAAAAATGATTAAGGAATACTTTTCTATACCACTTAGATTTGAATAAAAGAGTTAAGATTAACCCACCTAATGAGGAGAGAGAGGGAGAGATGATAATTTAGAATGCGGTTATCATAGTTAAAAATCTGAAGTAATATTGTACCAGTTTGGGAATGGATTAATTTGGTTAAAAAAAGGGAGCGAAGGGATGAACATTTTAAAATACTTTAACTAGGGTATAAAACAGTCATAGAAAGGCAGATTATGCATTGATTGAATGGAGTTATCTAACTTGTACCAAGTGGTTAAGCAATTTATGTACAAAATGAATATGACTGATAATTGAGAAAATTGTGGAGGGGCTTTTGAAATGTTAAATATTTTAGCTCAAGTAAAAAAATAAATACGGCTATGTTTGGGGGCATGTTACCAGAGTATTTGTAGTATAATCAGAGATGGTTATCTAATGTGGTACTCATCTCACGGATTTGGCTATCGTTTGGGAGAAGGAGTTGGAGGGAGTCAACATTTTAGGCTGGGAATCAACCGACTCCAACTCCTTCAAAATACTCATTTGAACTCCTCTTAAAAAGAGGAGATATTGCAACTCCTTGAATCACAATGATTTTGGTGGGTTCCTAAATTCTGATGGTTTAAATTGTTTATCTCATTTGCCTCAATAAATCTTATATTCACCTTATTTTACCTCAATAAACAACAAAATTTTGCCTCAGTAATTTTTAAGTTATATATGTACGCACACATAATATATATGTACATAACGTGTGTATATATATATATACACACAATGTATTTATACATAATATAGCATATATTATATATATATAATATGCATAAATTATATGTATACATAATATATATTATGTACATATACATATATAATATATATTATACATGTATATACACATAATATATACACATACATACTCTCTCTCTCTCTATATATATATATATATAGGCTGAGTTAAGGCCTAATTTATAGGCCCTAGCCCAGCCCAAATATCATGCTACAGATTCCCAAACATGGTGACAAATCATGTGTAGTTATAAGCCTGAATCTTTGAAGGAGTTGTTTATGCTTCCAAGCAAAAAAGAGAATCCACAACTCCTAAATTCATTTCCCTTGAATTCATGTAGTTCTTGTTTCCCAAACTCCTTGCAACTTCATCTCGGGTTTGTCAAACAGAGGGTAAAGGTATTTGAAGTATTGTTTGGACAAAGGCGCAAGTGCAATTTTTTTCTAGAATAACAGTAAGAATTAAACGAATTTCAATTTTCCCAAAATAACTTTTGAAATGTCATGTCATTTTTAAAAGGTTATAAGGTCGATCAATTTTTGGAGAGAGAGATGCCAATTTACAAAAAAGCCTTATTATGATTACTCTAAAGTTTAAGTAAACTTTAGATGAAAAAAGTGCAAAACCACGTCAACTATCCTTCAAACCAAAGCAATTAAAAAACGTCAGTAGATTTCTGATCAACTAAATAGCAAAACTAGTTTTTTAGGGTTTAAAAATAAGTTTTTCTTTGGGTTTTTTCTGAATACAAAGTATTCAAATAACTACTAGTTTTTCCTACATGCCATCTAAAAAAACCTTTATTATTTGGGTGTAGGAAAACTTAATTAGATCTTGAAGCTTGTTCTTATTTTTAAGTTTTTCTACACTAAATTCTAAAATTTGAGACAACTATCATCGTTTTCAGTCTTTTTTAGCACAATTTAAAGCTCAAACCCATGACCAGTATCTTTATTCTTCGAAATTTCCAACAGTGATAAACTGAAGTCCAAGAATTTTGACTTAGATGTTGTTGTTTCTAACATTGGTCATTCAAACAACGTAATGATATTCTCCTTATTTTCCATGTTTTAGATGTTAAATAACATATTGAATAATTTTTGCTCCATCTCACTCAATTATATTATAGAAGGTGAAGATTTGGAGTTGAAATATAATTAAAAGGAGGAGGAGAAAAAAATATGAAGAAAAAGGAGCAGGAAGTGGAGAATAAATAAAAAAGAAGAAATACAAATAAGGGGAAAGGCAGGTGAATGGAAAAAATCAAGTTGCAGTTCACTGCCAACATATCATGCTTTAGAGGTTAGATGTAACGGCAGATCAGGTGGAATCACGTTGCACACTTTAGCTAACTGCTGCACCTGATCAGCCCTCCATCTTCGGTTGGGCCTCATAGCTGACAAACGCTCGTACCCCAAAGATGGAGGGCAATCAGGTGCAGTGACACACTCAAAGTGTACAACGCGATTTCTGTAAAGCCCGAAAAAATTTTTTTGTGTCCGACTCGTGTCAGACACGTGCCCGGCACGTGTCGGACACGAGTCAGGGTCTGACCCCTGTGTCGGGCCCGGATCCGGGCCGGACCCGAGCTTAACCCGGACCCGGGTTCTCGAACTCTCGAGAACCTGCGTCTTTTAAAAAGACGCAGGCGTCTCGGGCGAGGGGCAAACCCCCTCGCCCCTTCTCTCTCTTCTGCGCCGCCCCCATCACGCTCCCGCCGACGATCGGAGATGCCGGCGAGCGTTTCCGACCGACGATCCTCCCTGCGGCCTCCCGACAGTGCGAGCACTCCCCTCTTCGCCTCCCCTTTGAGTTTCGGCGACCCAGTGGCCTTCGAGCGCTGGCGACCTTAGACAGTCGACAGCCTCAGCATCCCCCTTGTTCTGCTCCCTGCGCCGGCCACCGACGGCCTTTTAGCTCCGGCAGAACCCCCCTTTTCGTTCCCTGTGTCGTGGGAGCCGCCGACGACCCCCCGAGCGTCGGTATCCTGCAAGCACAGCCACCACCTCTTCGCCTCTCACCCTTCGAGCGAGGGTTCGTCGCCATCGGTCACCCCTCTGCTATTCCTCCCTGCAGTCGCCGAGTGCCGGCGACTCGCCGCCGCTCGTCCCCTCCTTGTCTGGCCATCGGTGGTGCCAGGGACTCCGTGTGCCGGCGACAGCCTTCCGACTTCGGCAACACCACCACCCTCCGTTCGGTGACCTCAGTCGACGCCAGCCTCCGACGGCCCCGTTTGCTGCGATTTTTCGGAGGTATAACCCTCCCCTTTGTTCTCCTTTGTGCAGGGTGGATCGACAGGGGGGTTGAGCCCCCTGTCGTCACCACTTGTTGGCAGGGGGTTAAAACCCCCTTGCCTCCCTGTTTGCTGATGGTCGACAGGGGGTTGAGCCCCCTGTCGTTAACCCTTCTTGGCAGGGGGTTCCGCCCCCTGTCACTCTTTCCTTGTTCTCGGTAGGGGGCGCCCCCCCCCCCTACCTTTGTGATTGTTTCCCGGTAGGGGGCGAGCCCCCCCTGCACTCCTATCATTTTCTGGTAGGGGGGGGGGCTCCCCCTGCCCTCCGTTGATTCTCGGTAGGGGGATCAGCCCCCTGCCTCTTTTGCTTTGTCGGCAGGGGGCTCCGCTTCCCCCTGCCATCCTTGTTGTGCTGGTAGGGGGTTCCGTCCCCCTGCCATTTGTTTTGTTGACAGGGGGTCCCTCCCCCCCTGTTCCTTTTTGTGTTTGCCTGCAGGGGGCGAGGCCCCCTGCATTTGTTTTCTGGCAGGGGGCGAGCCCCCACTGCTCCCTTGTTGTTTCTGGTAAGGGGAGAGGCTCCTCCCCTGCCTTCTGTTTTTCCTCAGCAGGGGTTGAAGCCCCCTGCTCTTCTGTTGTTTCCCCTGCAGGGGGCGGAGTCCCCCTGCACCCTCTGTTGCTCTTCGGCAGGGGGGTCTGTCCCCCTACCTCCTGCATCATGCCAGTGGGGGGCGAAGCCCCCCTGCTTCCCTGTGTGCATCTTTGTTCTCTGACAAGGGGCTTTGCCCCCTTGCCTTGTTCTTGCTGCCGGCAGGGGGGGTTGCGCCCCTGTCTCGTGTTCTGACAGGGGGTGTCCCCCCCCCCCTGCCTTGTTGTGGCAGGGAGCTTCTGCTCCCTCCCCTGCCTTTCTTTGTGCTGGCAGACAAGGAGCTCCTGCTCCCTGCCTCTGTAGCTTTTGCCAAGCAGGGCTGAGGCCCCTGCCTCTGGCACCCTTGTCTGCAGGATGCAGAGTTTTTGCATCTGCCTCCTGCAGGCAAGGAGGCCTTGTTGCCTTGTGTTGCTTGTTTATTTCGGCATATGCTAACGTTCTAAGATCTCCAGGTTGAACGGTGGATCCAGCTCGCCCTCTGTGGCTCGAGCTCTTGCTTGCCTACGCTGCATGCGTACGAGGACTCGCAACCCCTTAAGGTAGGGGATTCTTGCGTGAAAGGACAATGAACTGATAAATGCTAAAATAAGAAAGATAACTAAAAGAGGATGATATATGTATACGTATGTCTTTACCTTCAAGGACGCAGTTTCACGATCCTTGTCCTCTTTACTTTCTTGCACTTTCCTTTCTGTCGCCGCCGCGCTATATGTGCCTAGGCTTTTCATTCCTGTCTTTACATTCCATGTCTTTTAACTCAAGGACGCAGTTTCACGATCCTTGTCCTCCCTACTTTCTCGCACTTTACTTTCCTGTTGCCCCGCGCTTTGCGCCTTGGCATTTACTTGCTTATGCTTGCCTTGTTCTCCAGGATGCCTGGTCCTTCTTTACGTTCTTGCACTTTACTTCTTGTTTTTACTTGTTGCTCTGCGCTTTATGCGCCATGGCTTTGCTTCTGCTTTACTCTTCATATTTTACTTTCCTGTGCTGTCGTGCTTGCTCTTGCACTTACCTTTTGTATGTATTCGTCTTTACCTTGTTGTTGCGCTTCGTGCATATGCCTTGTTCGTGCATGTATCCTATCTTTGTTGCATGCTCATTTTCTTACTTGCGCTTATTGATCTATCGAGGTGCAACCCCATGCCTCGTGAGTCGTCCTTTACACTCGCGTGGTCAGTATAGGATCTCTTACCTCACGAGTTGCTTACGTGTTTGCCTGCTTGTGCGTTACGATGATCGAGGTATGATCTCATACCTCGTGTGGAGCTTTAGCGTTCTACCCTCACGGTACGGTTTCGCCCACTGAGTCTCGTCCCTCGTTTTGCCTTTGTATTAGTATGTGCATGCGTTTGCCTCTTGTCAGCTTGCACTCCCTGCGTGCAACTTCGAATGTATAGTGTATATCGTTTCACTTGGCTTACAAGCCACGGCACGCACTTATGCACTTCAGTTCTCAAAAGACATCGTCTTAGGTGCGATCCTATTTTCAGGAATGTATAGCTTGTAGAGTGATAGCGGCCAGATCTCCCAAATCGGTGCATTCGGGATAGGTGTGTTACAACCTTAGTTCACCTATTCGATTTGACTCAGATAGCCTGGTTTAGAAGTCTGTGCACGAGTAGGGGCGGGAATCCTGGCGAGGTACTTGCGCCATCGCTAGATCGGCGCTACCTCACCTTTGATGCGAGACCTAGTTTCTAGGCTTTCTGGTTCAACCATGATTGTGGTGCCTTCCTTCGTGAAGGTATTGTTGGATCTCTTACGAAGGATCCATGTCCCTCCTCTTGTAGTTGTACCCTTAGTCACATACGATATGTTTGGGCTACAAGAGCAGAATGAGAGGTCTACAGTAACCTCTAAGCGTGTATTGACACATTAAGCTAATCCTGTTATGTTGCTTTCGCCTAATAGGCGGGTTGCTCGCAGTTGTCTAAAGGACCCGAGCACGATCAGTTGGAACTGGAATGAGTTCACTGCGGGTTTCTATAAAGTAGAAGCTTTGGGATTTCCTGCGAGAGATCCATACCCCTCTTATCGTGGTTGTATTTTTGAACAGGTACGTTGCGTACTATGATGAGTAGGATGAGAGGCCTATGTCTGCCTCGAACATACAATGGCATGTGTTTGAGATCACAAGAGTGATGTTTCTACCCTCACTGAGGATTGACCCCCCCTTTTATCGTGATTATATATGTGAATAGTTACGATGCGTACTGCTGTGAGTAAGATGTGAATTGTGTGCTTGTCTCGAACGCGCAATGGCGCGTATAACTCACCTGAATAATAATCATGCGCCTTCACAGGCAAGATGCTCGATTGGGTTGAAAGACCAGAGCATGAGAATGGGACGGCGGTTAAGAAACCCTCCGTCGTGCTCATTCGGAACGGTTCATCAAGAGAGAGGATGGATGGTACAAAACTCCGATGGACAGTCATATATGGCAATCTCGGACAAAGATCCGACCTTCCCCAGTCATCGGAGGTTAGGGGAAATCCTTTGGGCCACTTCTGCAGAAGTACGGATGCGCATCCATTGGGCCTTTGTTTGCCTTTGAGGATTTACTCTCTTGGTCACAGACCGTCCCCTTAGGAAGCGGACTCAGTCAGTCATTCGGGGTATAATAAAATACATAGCATAATGGACCCCCGAATCGATCTCGGCTGTTTCTACGTTTTGCCTTGTGCGTACCCACAACGGCCTGCTCAGTAATGAGACAAGATATAACTTATGCACATGATCTTGAGATATGCATATTGTGACATGCATTGCTTGCTTGCTTGTTAGCTCGGTAGTTAGGTATGCTACTCGTTAAGCTAGGTACGCCTGTCGAGGCGTTACCCTTGTTGGTTAAACTGCTTACGCAGTTCTGTGCTTGGTGATAACTAGCTTCTCATACTAGTTGATTGCTTATCTTGTGTAGCTTACAAATTGCTTGTGATGCAATAGCTTGTGCCTCACGATTAATGTAGCTGCTGGCCGATAGGCTGAACCATATAATGGTACTTGTATTTATTTCGAATGTTGTTATGAATACCTGTCTTTTGCAATTGCTTTTGCTTGGCTGGTGGATAGAGTTAGTTACTCTTCACCTATTATATTTGTGAGATTGCTATAGTGGTCTGTTCAAGCACTTTGATCCTTCTTGCTTTTTTACGTAGCTGTCTGCTTTACTAGAGCTTTGCTTACTCCACAACACATTTGGTTAGATCTGCTAGTCTTGCTTGTTTTTGCTTGGGCTAACGTTTATCTTACTTATTGCATCTTCTGCTCTTTCTTGTCCTTTGCACCCCTACAAGTCTGTTGTGCGACTGACCTATTTTCATGGGCAGGTGGTGAACAGGTTGAGACAGCTTGCGATGGCATGATGACGCGATGCACTCAAGGTAATGCCCTTTCCTGACGTTGCGCTCCTGGGGATACTTTTGATAGATGCGGTATAAGGTTTCTTTGAAAGCATCTCTTTTGATTATAACTCTGCATTTCTAAAACTGTATTACCAAAATGTGGTTCTTCTTTTCATTTCAATAAAATATATATTTAAACTGTAAATCGGTTTGTAAGGGGGAATCTGCTTTTGGTTGTAATGTGCCCAAGGTCTAGGGACTTGTTGTTTTGAACCTAATCTTCCGCTGAACTTCTGTTTTAAACTCTGATAAATGATCGATTTCAAAGCTTTCAACCTTTTTCATAAAAGGTTTCAAGTCCACGATTTTGGGGCGTTACAATTTCACCTGATTTTCCCTTGTTATTTCACAATTTCTTATGGTAGATTAAGGATTTATAGAATTAATAGAAAATTTATAACCTTATGCAGTGGCAGCATAAGACCTCCTATTCAACATAAGGTTTGGTTTGACCTAGACGCTGTTCACAGTCACTTAGATCATAAATCTTGTAACATATTTGGGTGCCTTTAACTGGTGGGTTCCGTAAGAGCTTGGTTGTTGGCGACTCCACTCGGGGTTTACTTCGCAGGAAGGTGAGTCCGTTAAGTGCCACCGAGGCTGCCATGTGGTAAGCGGAGTCCTGTGCCAAGCCGAAGGCCCATGTTTGAATCCCTCTGCCACGTAGGGCTTAAGAGATATCTGGTAGGGTCTGCCTAACCCTAGCTTGTCTTTTACAAACACCCCCCCCCCCCCCCCCCCAAAAAAAAAAAAAAAACCAGAAAAAAGTGAAACTATTAAGTGTCCTGGTTGTCCGTGAGGGTTCCTTATCATAAAAAAACATACTTTTGGGTGCCTTCAGAAATCTAGGTTAGGGACAAGCCAATCTAAACCAATTGGTACAAGAATCATGTCACACTTAAACAGTCCGACTGGCATGCAAAAAGCAAATTAATTTTCCAAAGTTTATGCCTGCTGCCCTTCTATTTGAAGCATAGTCACAAATATTGCTAGTTTTTTTAAAAATATCACATGTTTTAATAATATCGTGTTTTTAACCAGATATTAACATGATAAAAACACTTTTTATCTACTATTTATATTATTATATATTATATATTTGTATAAACAGATATTTTTCAGAGTTTTTTCAAGAACATGATTTGTGTCTATGATTTCAAGCTATGACACAATCAGATATTATGAAAAAATCATGGCATTTTCAAGGGCCAATATATTTATAAAAAAGTACGATAATTTCAAAATAGCACCCATTTCTTTGTTCTTTACAATTATGTGTATTTTTTTTTGTTTTATATATTTTATAGATAAAGATATTATCATGAGATTTTGCAAACTGCTATTTGTGAATTTATCACGAGATTTTCCTCACGGACAATTTTTTTTCCAAAACTGATATTTGTGACGGTTTCAAGTTCAACCACAGGAACCGATAAGTACCACGGAATCGAGTAACCCACGACCCGATTCCAGTAACCTACGACCCGATTCCACTCTGCCAATTTACCCGATCCAGTCCGACTTCCCTCCCTCACAGGCTCACAGCCACTGACCCAATCAACTCGGTAAAAGTAACGAAAAAGGAAAAAAAAACTTGAAAATTTGCAAACATTACGGAGGGCATTTTCGTAATCTTCTGTCGATAAAGAAGCGGCAAAGCAGCGCAAACTCGAAACCAGATTTGAAAAAAAAAAAAGACGGGAAATAAAAAGGGGGAGAAGAGAAGAGAAGAGGAGAGGAGGAAGAAGAAACCGCCATCACCGGTAGACGGCCATGTCGGCGTCCGGCGAGCAGCGTCCCCAACCCTCTCCTTCCAATTCCAACTCCAACAACCCGAAACCCAACCTCAACAGCCTCAATTCGGCCGCCGGCAACCCCAATTCCGCGCCGAGGGTTTTCGCTTCCCCTGCGACCCCTCCTGTCCCTTCCCCGGCCAGGGCCCCCATCGCCCAACAGCTCCTCCCGAGGATCCAGGAATCGCTCGCCGCCCACGGCTCCGTCTGCCCGTCCCTGTCATCCTCCCGTGTTCTCCCCGGCGCCGCCGGTCGATCCCCGGCCGATCAGGTCGTCACCGTCGTCAATCCCACCTTCTTCAATGGCACCCCAGCCGTCGTTGGCGTGCCCCAGGTTCGGGGGTTCGCTCCTACTTTCGTGACTGCTGCAGCCGTTGACCCTGCCGGCCGCGTCCTGAGGTCTCCTCCGCCGCATCAGCGGCAGGCGGTGCCTGTTCGAGCCGTTCCGAAGAATGCGGGCATCGCTTCTCCGAGGATCGGTGCACCTGTTGTTCACGCTAAGGTTCTGTTCTTCGCCTCAATTCCAATCGCCTTCCTTTTGTTCTTATTAAGATTATGCAAGTTTTGGTTTTCCTTTGCGGAGAACTACATGCGATGCTCTCTGAAAGACTAGAATTGCAGGATTTTGTGAAAGTTTATATCCGTATGCCTTGTATTATTTAGTGAAATCTGATCGAGGTGGTATGGGTTATTCATGATAATCTATGAAATTCATGTGGAAGATGCACATAGTGCGGTTGACATGACATCGGTCTGATGAATTGGTTTTAGTTCCTGAGTAAATCCGCGTGATCTCTTAATCACGTGGTTATCATCTGTAGTAGCTATTAGGTTCTAACTCACTTGGGGCATGCAGTGGAAAAGGAGCTTCTTGGGGGATTGGATGGAAGCGAAATGGCTGGATCCCTACACTTTTGGCAAGTCCCACCAGATTCCTCTGGTTTTTGGGGCATTTGAACTATGGGTCTTTATGAGTGAAGTTTCCTTTGCAAAGTGCACACAACATGCATTGATATAAGGAGTTCAGTTACCTCCGATTTACTATGTAATCGGAAATCACACCTAAAAGTCACACTGTAAACAAGGGAAATCCAGGTGCCTTGTGGCCTTTTAGCCTCTTCTTTGATGTTTTCTGATACATATCTATCCATATGCATTAGGAATAATGGGATCATCCCAGAGCATCCTAACTGGGTGCTGGATCGAGTGTTAAGTGATCAAAGGTTTATGCCAATGAGATGCAGCAAGTGTGGTGCCATTGATCGTATTTATGGTCATCCCCTGTTTGTTATGCTGACACTCTTATTGAAGAGCCTGGCAAGCACTGTAGGGAATGCATTTGCATGACTCCAGTCAAAATAGATGTGTTCCTATCTGTACTTTTTTGGATTTGAGCCTAACACAATGCTACATAGACCATGACAGTTGGATCTTGTGGGCATGTTCCTTTTTTCAATTAATGGGTTTGATGATGTTAAGACATGCCTTCACATCATTGTTTCTTATTGAATAATTTCATTTGTTTATTTCTCGAGTAATTCATGTTCCATAGCTGTCACAGTTCTTAATATAAAAGCACATGGAGATACTAATGAGTAATACAGACAAGTATACAATGTTAATTTCAGGGTTCAAAAACCCAACGACTAAGGACTCAACTTGGCCATGCTTGATTCGTTACTTGGCTGGGTCATGTGAAATCTCTTTATATAAAGAGGCCATTTTCTATCACATGAGAACCATCCATCTCAACATTTCTCAAAATGGACACACAACCTATATTGAGAAATGTCGAGATGGATGGCTATGAGAAGTGCCAATGCATACAATGTGAACTTTTTTATGAATACATACATGCACACACACACACAAACACACAAGAGTTACTTTTTATCATAGTTACAAACATCGGTCTTGGCTATATCTCAGCAAGCCAAATCTTGTGATAATATAGATTTATTTGATCAATCTCAGGAAAATCTTGACACTCTTATCTAAAAAAAAACAGAAATAGCAGAAATAAGAAAAGGTCATGTTTCAATAATAAAATGCATATGTACAAAATATAATAAAAGAAATAAGTAAAAAATGCAAAAGGAAAAAGCAAAAACATATTTAAGACATAGAAAATAAATAAAAAAAGTCAAAATGACTGAAAATATCATGATATTATTGCAATAGGATTAATTTTGAAAACACTGTGATATTTTACCTTTTAAAAAGCTTTTCCAAAAAAAATGAAGCAAATGCTTTCAATTTATGTGCGATATCTGTGAGGATGCTTACTATAGATATCTACATATACATATATGCTTCTATTCTTGCACAAGAAGAAAAACAATAATTATATTTTTGCATATGTATGCGTATATATCATAGTCACCTGTTTTTCTCGGAGATATTTTAAAAAGTGTTTTTTTCCCCAAAAAATCTAGGAAGCTATGAACAATAAAAAAGATAATAAATAATAGGTTTTATAGTATTTTTCTTGCAAAAATATAAAGAAACAATTAGAAAATGTTTTAAAATATAAAAGAAACAAAAATTTGTACTTAAAATATATAAAAAAATGCTTTCTGAAAATCTCGAGAAAATATTGCGATATTTTAGGTTCTGGCATGAAAATATCTGGAAAATCTCAGGAAAATATTAGCTGACCTTGAAAACCAGATAATATCATGATATTTTCAAAATATCGGCAATATCGGTGACTATAGTATATAGACATGAAAATGGGTGGGATTTATGCTGGAATCTGTTATTCTCTGTTAATAAGCAATCGAGCTTTTGCTAGTTAGCTTGTCAAATTTAATCATTAGGATTTTCATTATTATGAATAGATTTAGCATTTTTAAAGGTCTTTTGCAGTTTTCCTGTTTCCATTTTGGATACAAGGTATGGATTCAAGACTTTGAATTCTAGGTAGAAGGCAGGTTTTCTTCTTCTTCTTCTTCTTAAGCTTCCTGTTATGCCAGGTATGCATAGGCATATTTGGCAAATTTTATTGTTAAGACAATCAAAATCTTATGCTATTATTGTTTAACTTTAAGGTACTAGTCCTACTTAGGGTATTTGCCACTGTCGCACTCTCTACTTGAAAATATTTGGCCCTTTTTTGGTGTTATAGGCTTCTTAACCATCAATCCTATGATGCTGTTGCTATTCTTATGTTTACTTCCAAAACCTTCATGCTGGTTGATTTTGTATATAATGAATTGATTCCATTGACATCTTTCACCAGAACTAGCATTTACATGAGAGTATTTTTGTCAACTTCTAATTGCGTTTGAACTTCCTGATCTTTTCCTTCTGCTGACTTTTTCAACCCTTATAATTCAATTTCCATTTTATGAGATTGACTTCTTCTTATTTTGCTGTTATCAGGTTACTCCATTTTCAGCTGTTTTATCCGCATCTGATTTGAATAATTATAAAGATATGAGGTATTCTTCATTATCATATTTTTCTTTCAGGTAGTAATGACCTTTTTATGTTGACAATTTGACATTGTCTGTTGTTTCTCTCAGGGATAAGAGTGGCGAAAATGCTGTAACAGTGGTGATAAATGACAGAAAGGTAATGAAATTATCATATTTCTTTTCCAATTTCTGCAACAAACAAATTTAAATATTTGTAATTTTGTATGTTGTTTGTTTGGTCTTATAACTTGTTTCATTGTGAAGCATTCATCTTATGACTTATTTCTTGTGAAACACATTCTTTCTAGTCCATAGTTTTTGCAGCACAAAGTGGGCTTTCTATATTGCTTAATTTTTGCACTTACACCTGTTTTGTAGGTTAGATTGCTTGATGGTGCATCAACATCTCTCTATGCACTTTGTCGTTCATGGGTTCAGAATGATATGCCTCAAGAAATTCAGGTTTGCTTTGAAGTTTCGTCAAGCCACAAAATGATTCATATGCATGCTCTTCATTGTCATTAGACATGTTTGTAGAATGATGTTCACTACACACCTTTAGGCTGTTGGTACTCATCTTTTGCTACATATTTCACATTTTTGGTGCAGCAATAATATCTTGGTGTTGGAGATGCTTTGTGAATCTATATAGGATTTATGATCAAGTGAAGCTACTCTCAAGCAGCTTGAGCTGAGCTACTAGCTTACAAATTCATTTTCCGAGAACTAGTCTTTCAAGCGGATAGGAACTAGTTTTCGGCCCTGTGAGAGGACTATCCTAGCTCTTGATCCTAATAGAACAAATCTGTCAAGCTTGAGAAACTCTAGATTAAGTTGGTTCAAACTTGAGCTTGTTAATATGCTTATTTGTAGTAACTATGTGACACAATGACAAAATGATATATTGAATATATGTATGTATACAACTATTATCTGTGTGAATAGTAACAAAATTTTCAAAATGTTATAATGTTCCTATAACCTTTTCTATAAGATAATAATGAAGACAATTTATGGGTATATTCAAAATGTAGCAGTTCTCGAAAGTATCAGGAAAAGATCATGTTTTCTGCTATTTGTTCTAAAATTTTCAATTTGCTAAATTTTTTAATGTCATTTAATAACACATTGTTTTTCTTTTTTTGTACGTTCCTAGGTTTTCCCTTTCTTCTAGTGAAGATATTCTATCAAAATTCAAAAGTGATTAATTTTTACGGTCTCCTATAGGTTGTTGTACTGAGTAATTGCCATTACCAATAGTTTTTAATACATTTATGTTCAAAATGAAATTAAAATTTCATTAAAGAATAAAATTCTTCAATTATCACGATAAACTAAAATGTACTGACAAATTATGTTTCTTGCAATAAATTGGAGCTTTTTGAAAACGATACAAGCCTATGTCACATGGACTCGGCAAACTGGGTGCCACACCGGCATCGACTCGATGCGAGTGCACGTGCGGGTGCGGCACCCGGTGTGGTCAATGGGACCTTCAGTGCGGTCAACACACCCAGGGTCATTTGTGTCTAATTTTTGGACAAAAAAATGCTCTCGACTTTACTTTCGGCGAACGCAGAGAGAGAGAGAGAGAGAGAGAGAGAGAGAGAGAGAGAGAGAGAGAGAGAGAGAGAGAGAGAGGACGCGGCAGGGGGCCGCTGACCTTCTGACAAACACAGAGATAAAGGGGGAGGTGTGATCATTGCAAAAAATTTTCCTCTTGGTTCCCTCTTTTTCCTTCTCTTTTTCTTTCTAGCCTCTATTCCCTTTTTGAAGGGGAATGAAAGATAAAAAAGAACAGAGAGGAGAAAAGAAAAGAAAGAGAGAGGAACTCTTTTGCAAATGTCTCACATGATCTTAATTTTGAAAATATTTTGAAATTATTCGCCTTCGTTTTTGAAAATTTGCGAGAAAAATGGAGAGACTGGATTCGCTCGTCGGTACGAGGTTCAACCGTTCTTGGTGCCTTTACTAGGGGTAATCGAACCAAGGATCGAACTTATGCCTTTTGCTTTGCCTAAATATTGTCTAAGAATTTATTCTAAGTGTAGAATGCACAAAAATCATACTTGTGCAAATGCAAAGATGTATGCTCTTTTGAGAACAATTCAATTTTTTTTTGGGATTTTCAAGTAATTTTTGAAATAAATTTTGAAGATGCTTGAAGGAATGATTCAAAAGGTTGAAATTGATTTGAAGAAGTTAGACTTTGAATCTAACTTAGAACTTTGAGCAATGGATTTGGAAGAAGAGACTTTGAAATTCTAAGTCTCGAAATAATCAGAGTTTGAGAAATAAATCTTAGATGAACAGAAAAGGAGAATTGAAATTCGAAATTAGAATTTTGAAGTAAGAATGAAATTTCAAAGTCAAGGTGAACTTTGAATTTGGATCGATTCTCAAAAATCGATTTTGAAAATGGATCTTTGATCTTGAGTTTTAAATTCAGAACCTAAAACAAGAACTGAATTTGGAAGTTAAATTTAGACTTGGGAAAAGTGAATTTCGAAAATAGAATTGGATTTGGAATTGGAATCCGGTTTTGAAAATCAATGTGAGATTTGTAAATGGAATTGAGTTTGGAATTGAAAATCAAATTGGAAAATGAGATTGGATTTGAAAATCTGAATCCAAGATGGAATCAGATTTGAAATCTGAAATCCTAGATGGAATTGGATTTGAACTCTGGAATCCTAGATGAGGTTGGATTCGAAATCTGGAATCTAAGATGGAATTGAGTTTTAAATCTGGAATCTAATATGGAATTGGATTTGAAGTGTGGAGTCTAACATGGAATTAGAAGATGGATCTGGATTCTGGAACCCAGATAGAATTTTGGATTTTGATTCAAGAAATCCAGATAGAACTTGAAGATGAACTTGAATTTAGCACCAATCTTAATCTCAAAGTGATTTGAAGATTAAAAACTCAGAAGATTTAAAAAAGAACTTGGGGATTTGAGAACTTGAAGTGAAGAATAGAAGACTTGATTTTCGAAACCAGGAGATGAAATTCAAAACTGAACTTTGAAATTCGATTTAAATTGATTTCGAAATTGGATTTTGAATCTTGGAAATGAATCTGAAAATTCCAAAGTTTAAATTGAACTTTGAAATTTGGATATTGAAGTTTGAATTTTTGAAAATAAGATGAAATAGAAAGATGAATTGAAATTTACAGATAGGAATTGAAGATTGATTTGAGAAATGAAGAAGATTTTTGAAGAATTATTTTAAAATCACTCGGGTTTTTGAAGAAAATTTGAAATAATTTGAAAATATGATGTAATTCTATCCTAAATGATGAATGAATTGAAAAATTTTGAAAATTGAATATTGAAAAACATATTTCATTCTTTAAATGAATTAAAATAAGATTGAAGATATAATACATTTCTTACTATGGTCATAAAATGTATTATAAAATAATCTGTATTTAAATTCAGATAAAGAATAAAATACATTTTTGTGCCTTTATAGAGTTTGAAATAAAATTAACTCTCAATATATCCTGACTATGACCATTGATATATATTTTGAGTTAATTTCAAGTTAAACTCTGATAAAGGAAAAAAATTCAGAAAATATGATGATTTTTGAAAGAGATCCAGTGTGGATCCAATGTTATTCCATAAAAGATGAAAACCCTAAGTTTTGTTCACATTTTGACTATGACCATTGATATATATTTTGAGTTAATTTCAAGTTAAACTCTGATAAAAGAAGAAAATTCAGAAAATATGATGATTTTTGAAAGAGATCCAGTGTGGATCCAATGTTATTCCATAAAAGATGAAAACCCTAAGTTTTGTTCACATTTTGACTATGGCCATAAATGCAAATCGTCAACTTAGAATTTAATCACCTTTTATTAGAATGGTGCACGTGCCATTCGTGTTCCCATTCGTGAATTTTTGAAATAAAAGAGAAAATGATATGAAATAAGCATTTCTAAAAAATAAGCATGCTCATACATTCTATTGTAATACTGAAAGTAAATGATTCTCATTATCATTTAGCTATTACAACTTTTAAATTGAAATTCAAATTACAAAAGTCCCTAATTTAGGAAGGAAAAGTAGCATTTTCCACCTAATTCCTGCAAAACTCAAGTTAGTACAAGGTAGAGGTAATGAAAGATATTGTATTTACAATGCAAATGCTTATGCTTACTCCTAGTAAAGAATACATACATAATATCTAAATGACATGCCTAAACCAATGGGAAAATGCACATGTGTATTGAGTGAAATGATAGATATTGTGAAACAAGTATGAAAGGATGCCTAACAGATGCTAAGTGGTGAGGAAAGTGTTGTGGAGAAGTGCTGTACAAGGTATAAGTCAAGTGGTATGCAATGGGATGGCTACAACATGTGCAAGAAATAGAAATGATGACATGTAAATGAGCTGAAAAAAAGATTTCTGTGAAGATAAGATGGGTGTCAAGTGCAATGTAAAGATAGTGGGTAATGTGCTGAAATGTGAAGTGTATTGTAGGTAACATATATGTAGCTGTGATGAATATTACAATTAGCAGGAACATGCAAATGGTAAAAAGGGCAATGGTGAATGAAGTGCTGGGGATGTGAATGCATAGGGGAAGATGAGAGTGCAGGGGTGCTGGAGATGAGTGTAGAGAATTGTTGCTGCTGGACCCTTTTGAAGTGATTGAGGCTGGAATGAAGGGCTCAACGAGATGCATGCTGTAGGTAGTGCAGGTGGTGAAGTGGTGTGTGCAGTAAGTGGCACAATGAATGTTGTGGAAGGGGAAATGTGAATACATACACACAGGAAGTGGATGGAGGTGGTGGTTGTGCGAGTGACAGATATGTTAAGTAGTGACGGTATGTGGAGGCCAATGTGAATGAACAATGATGAATCAGATGCACAGGTGTAGTGATATTGTAATGTGAATAGTGATTGCAGAAAAGATGTTTATACGGGGAAGTATTGAGACTATGCATGTGTTAGTGAGTGTTGTGAAGTGAAAGATGATGGTGGGAGATGGAAATAAGTATGCAGCAAGGGTGACTACGGGGGATGTATAATGTGAGTGGGATAGTGTGTTGAATGGTATGGTTAGCATGTGAGGGAAGTGAAGAAGAAAACTAAAGCATGCTGTGAGTGAGGATAAGCAGGTACAACAGTGAGTGTATGCATAGGATAGTGTCCAGGGAGTGCTGTTGAGGCAGGTAGTAAGGTTGTAAGGAGGGGTGAATAAGATGTTAAGTATGCAGCAGGGAAGAGGAGGAAACATGGTGAGAATTGCAAATGTGCAGAGAGCTATTATGATGAAATATCCTAAAATAATGTCTTCACACATCAATGATTTCAAAACTATTGAAAACCCCCACTTACATGTCCTAATAACGTGATCCAAAACCTGTTTCCTGCTAAACCAATGTACAAGGATCCAGTCAATCAAACCTAAGGCCAACCTAGGTTCATAGACACACTATGCACATAAACATAAAACTAACACAAGTACAATCCATCGGTTTATCATACAGATTGAATTGTGAACCAAGCATATTGAATCATGGCCATTTGATCATATATGTTACAATACAGATATACCGATCCCAGAAATTGTGTAACTTATCAAAGTGATCATCCTGGGCTTATAATGCTGTTGGTAAGTAGCAGAATTGAAAAATATCTGAGAAAACAAAGTAAATATCACTTGACAGGCGGCATCACAAACCAGTAAGGTAATAGTTTCAGATGTTCTTTATCTGTAAAATTGGAGGAACTACTGTATTTAAACATGCCTAACAGGGTATATAACAGGGTATTAATCAGTAACTCGTGCATGTGATATATTCAAACCTAGTGAGGTCCATTTATTAACTGGTCTTGGCTTTAAAGAATGGGACTACATTTTATATCAAAGGACTGTACACATACCTTTAAGGTCCTAGCAGGAATGCACCGGCTTCAGCACTGGCTTGGCAAGGCAGTATCTCATGATGTTTCATTGCCTTAACGAATCTAATGAAAGAGAATCATGGCATGTAGTTTTTAATCTGTTAATAACCATCCGAGCTCTCTTTGCGCAGCTTCACTGTATTCTTGAGATAATCTTGACCATAGATAGCTCCAGCAGAATGGCTCAAACATGGAAGCAAAGTAGGACAAATGCCATAAAAGTAGAACTATGTGAGTTAGACGCCAACTCGGAATCTCATATTCGAAATGAAGGCAAGCGAGACTAAGAAAAGGATGCTATTGTATAAAAGCTACTTTCACGTTAATGAAGACTTCCCCTCATACTTGAGAAGGGACGCCATTCGATGCCGAATGCTGTAAATATGATGCAAATGAGTCATGTAGCAGGTAGACTATGAGACAGAAAAATGGGGAAATGATCGAAATGTTACATCCAGCAGAGGAGCGCCATACAGAGAATAAAAGAAAAAAATGTGGAATGGAACAAATCATCTAGACAATCAAAATAAATGCAAAGGATGATGGAATAAACTAAAGTAAAATGAGAAACAAAATGGATTACATCCTAAAATCCTTACAGATGCAGTAAGATACCATTCTAATGAAGGACATGTGAAGTGAGATGGATAATGTGATGCTGCTCTGAATCAAAGCATGCATATGCAGGATGAATCGACAAAACACATGCACTGCACAAAGATGATCGATGCTTCAGACCATGCGACATGGTAATCCGAATAAAATGAAACTGGCGAGACCCCTAGATGTATGGATCAACCAAATATTAAAGTGCACGTAAAATGAACAAAGAAAATGAACTAAAAGCATCTAAAATGCCACTGAATCAAAGTAAAACAGGATGTCTGTTGTAAGTTAGAAATCAGTATAAGCATGAGAAATCAAAAGGGAAAATGAGAAATCACATAGAAACAAATAAAGAAGATGAAGACAGGGGATATTGGAATATGGCCATTCCTTTTAATATCGCACATATGTGGGCCGATCTTGCTATATGTAGATCGACCCCACATGGATGCGTAGACAAACATGAAAAACTATGCTGGATCAGAGAAGATTTTCTAGAAACCTGACCATGTATTAATCTGAAATAACAACAAACGATTGCAAATAAGGAAGACACGACGACAAATCTACAGCAAAAGGAAGAGAATGAACATTGTTAAAACAGGAAATCAAGTATAAACAAGGCATCAGGGTGAACAGGAAACCAAAATCGAAATGTTGAAAGGAAATGAGAAATCGATAATATCAACGAAAAATCAAGATCAAAAGATAATAAAAAGAATGCTGAAATATTAAAATTGCTTAAACACAAAGAAATTTTAAAAGAAAGGAACAAAGCGGGTGTTGGAGTCGAATTGCTCCATTGATGTAGCAACCGATGGGTCGATCCTGCTATATGTAGGTAGATCCCACCATTTTGCCTTTGGGTAAAAGAAAGAAAACGGGAAATGAAATCAAAGCAAAGAAACGATCAAATGAGAAAAAGAAAAACAAAAACAAAATTTCACAGAGAATCAAAAAAGGGGGAGAAAGGTGACTACTTACCTGTAGTTGCTTCTAGAAGCTTAATTTACTTCCTCCGACCAGAGAGGGCCCAAAAAAAATCAGAAGAAGAGGTAAAGGAGGGGAAGAAGGATTGAGAAGAACATCTCGAGGGGTAGAAGGTGGATCATTCGAGAAGAAGGGTGGGGAGATGAAGGTGATGGAGAGAAGGAGACCTTAGGAGCGTTTCAAAGGGGGTCCTTCAATTTTTGGAAATTTTCATAAATGTGGTTTTTGGAAAAGAATTTTCAAAGAGGGGTTTTTGGTTAAAAAGGGATTTAAAAGCTATCTTTTTCCGAGTTTTTGAAAGAAAAACCCCGAAAGCATAAGGGAAACATGAGAATTTTAAAAAACGAGGTATTTGAAGTATTTTTGCAAAAACTTTTATTTTGAGTTATAAGGATTTTTAAAATGAGGTTTTTGAGAAAAGAATTTTAGAAGTAAGGTTTCAAAAAAAATGGTTCTGGGTCTGATATTTTGAGGGAATGTTGAATTTAGACCTTGAATTTGAGATCGGCTCCAGATAAAACCTCTGAGAAAATGTGAAGAAATTGATTTTTTGAAGAATAAGAGATTCAGACTCAGAATCGGATCTGGATATCAGATCTGGATCCAAGATTGGGTCAGATATAGAATTTGAATTCGAATTTCAGTGAATCCGAGAAATAAATGAAATTTTTTCAGAGATTAACCCAATTTATTCAAAAGTTGGAGATCAGGGGAAAAAAGAAAATTTTTGGATTTTTGGGAAAATTTGGGGTGTTCACAGGAGGGCACGGTAGGGAGCCGCCGGCCTCCTGCTGGCCCTTCGGCAAACAGAAGAAGGAGACGAAGAAGAGAAGAAGAAGAAGAAGAGAAGAAGAAGAGAAGAAGGGGAGAAGGAGATGCGTACCTGAGAGAGAGAGCCGACGTCGTCGGGGTTCGGTAGCACATTGGGAGCGAGAGAGAGTGCACAATCGAGAGGGAGAGGAGGAGGAGCGCAGGGGTGAGGGCTTCCCCCTTACTCTTGCGTGATTTAAAGGGCACAGGAGGACGCAAATCGAGAAACCCCAAAGGGGTTTCCCTTATCAGCAGAGGGAATAAAAATGAAGGCCCGCGACTGAGCAGACGTTAACATTTGTTTTTAAAGGGAAAACCCTTAGGGTTTTCCCTGGACTCGTTTTCGGTCCGGCTCCGGGTCCAATTTTTTTTTGTTGTAAAATCATGGGTTTTACACCTACCCTCAACGAGCAAAGCCCTCGAAGAGATGAGACAACTGACCCTGGGTGCGTTGACCACACCTAAGGTCATTTATGTCCAACTTTTGGACTTTATATATATATATATATATATATATATATTGCCGCACTCCTGCACCCAAGTTTTTTGAAAGTGCCGCACCCGCACCCATGTGACATAGATACAAACCTATAAATATGCATGAATGCATGAATGTGTAAATATGAGTTTGCAAATGATGTCCTAGACTTCTGAGTGAGTGGATTTTTTTTGGGTTTAAATGTGTCTTAGAACATTCAAGCTTAGTGATTCTTCTTGTGTTACTCATATTAATATAGTAGTCTGTCAAACCATATTTTCCAGAAGCATCACATAGGGGGGCAAGAGCTCTTCTGAAGCGGGAAGCACCACGCTTCCATCGGAGAGGGGGAAGCATGGGGAAACTTTCCATTTGTGGGAAGTACATTTCCCCCTCGCTTCTCCTCCGGTTCCCCTCTCTTCTCCTTCACTTCTTGTTGCTTCCCCCTCACTCCCTACACATTTCCTTTTTCACTTCTATATGCTTCATAATCAGTTCCAAAACATATCCCTGCATCACGCTTCATGATAATTTTAAGACTCCCTTGCTTCTGCTTCACGCTTTGTCTCTCATATCCATTTTGCGTTCTAGTTATTGTGTCAAACATTTGAAATTTTGAAGTGTTGGACAAATTAAGCTATGTTTGAAATAATCGCAAAACATGCTTGAACATCTCTCTCTCTCTTGCTGACAAAATGCTTGTAGGGATCGTAGATTCTATGGCTTGCACTTCTTCTTTGCTCCCTCATTTCATTTATTCAGTGATTTGTGCTTGTTTTTTAAGATGCCTGCTCATTATGTTCATAGTTTTGGTAAGCATGAGATCCTGATGCCATGGCCTTCCTTATTGTCCATATCCATTTTTCTATCATACGCATGTTTCTTACTACATTTTTATTTTATGCACAGCCACAATTTGGAGAAGGCTTGAAGCTTCTTCCGAGACCACTACCTACAGCCACGGTGAGCAATACCATTCCTAAAAAGGTACAAGGTGATGCTGATGAAGATGATGATTTTTCAAGCAAAAATCAGGTTTATTTCTTTGGAACATGTTTATTATATTGCAAAAGGCTGGCTTTTGATTTCTTTGTGGTTACTTACTGCAACAAAATGGAAAACATCTTGAGAATTTCAGCTATGATAGGATAGGATCATTATGTTAGGAAATGAGGCTTGCAGAAGATGTGAATCAAAAGGCCTTCCATGCATGTCAGAGTGGGAAACTAAACTACAATAATTGGACCTTGTCACATTCAGAACCATTGAAGATCTACAATATGTAGCATTTGGAGACTTGGAGTATTAACAAATATTCATGAAAGAAACACTTATTGATGAGCCTACATTTTAAATTATATTCTAGAGATAGGCTCATGTCCTAATACAAAAGTGCTAAGCTATGAGTACCTATTCAACTTTTTATGGGCTTTGATGATTTTCCTTTGGGGATCATAATAACTTCTCCTGCAATCCCCCTACCCCACCAAAAAGGGTAATGATAATATTTTGATAATTGACTGTATTCTGTTAGGTATTGATGCTGTCATCATCCATTGTTCTTGTTAAATGTTTTTTATTGTTCAGTTCTGGGAAAGTGTGGAAGATGACTTATGTTTATGAGCTATGTAACATAGGTGCGGATGCAGATATCGGAATGGGTGCGGTACTTTAAAAAAACTTGGGTGTGGGGGTGTGGGGAGGGTATATATACATTAACAATTTTAAGTTAGCATTGCTAGTGAAATAAAAATAATGATCATATCATCAATTCATCATGCATAAATTCATGCAATAAATCAAATTAACCACGAAGTACAAGTCAAGCAGATTGCATACCAATCAAACAAGTCAAGCAAAAATGAAGCAAATTATACTAACAAAAGAAGCAAAAAATGCACAATTGCATACCAAAAGTATACCATACACAATGTATATGATGATGAGGTAATGATTCTAATAAATTCGTTCTTCTTCATCAATTTCACTATAAGAAGGAAGAATAGTCTCGGTTAAGTCCATGTTTGCAATGTTGAAATCATGCTCTCCCTCCAAATTACACTCCTTTGAGTTTACATTCCAAAATTTGGATGATACTTAAAACAAAAAAATAACATTTTGTTAAAATAAAATTCATAAAAGTAGCTGGCTAAATTTAGAATAGAATTATAGAACCCAACTCAAACTTTGATTCAATTTTGTTGAACCCTCGCTGGGTTCAAGTTCTGCCGAACCCAGGCTCAGGCTGGGTTTGGTTCTGTCGAACACAGGCTTAGGTTCACGTTTTGCTGAACCCAAGCCTCGGTTCTGTTAAAATATTGATGTAATTTTATATTTCATATATATATATAATGTATGTATTTTTTCTGTTTTATCCAAAATACCTGATAAGAGTATTTTGGTCTTTTCATGATGTAATTTTATTTTATGGTTTTCTTCTTTTTTTATTTTTAATTTCTTTTTTGTATTTTTTACTTTTTTACTTTTGAGACCATTGGGGGCCCCACTTTAATAGACGTTGGGGTCCCCAACGATCACTAATATGACCGTTGGGGCTCCCCAACGTCTATGAGTGGGAGCCCCTATGGCTCCCTGTTTTTGTGCTTTTCCATCTTGTATATATAGGGGTTCTCCCCTCTATTGTTTAGTGGGGTTTTACGCTCTCTCTTAATGGAGATTAATTCTTTTTAGCCTTTTGGTTTCACCCCTTTGTGGGTTTATGAGTTTGCACTTTATGTGCGTATGGTTGCCCCTTAGTGGGTTTGTGTATTTGCTCTTTAAGTGCGTGTATTTATGGGTTCATTATCGAACCTCTTGTGTTCAAGCTCATTTTCTTACATGGTATCAAAGCAAGGTTGTGATCGAGTTGTTCTTTGGTGCATCACGAAGCGTGTTATTCAAGAAATTTTAAGAAAAATGGTGAAGTATTTGTTTTTCTCTCTTTTCATTCTTAAAGTTATTCGGTATGTATTCTTTTTTCTTAAGTATCATGCATTATGAAGAAATATCTACTTCCTTGATCATTTATATGTATATGTTTTCTTTGTCGATATGTTTTTATTAAAAATTAAATCAAAATGTGTTTTGCACATTTAGTGCTTGTGTTATTCGGTTCTTCATTGAGCTTTTGCTTTTTCGCATATCACATTACTTTTGCACATTAAGTGCTTGTGTTATTCGGTTCTTCATTGAACCTTTGCTTTTTCGTATATCACATTACATTTTATCGTATTTTTTGAAAATTTCCAATGATAATTTTTAAATCGGTGAACTTGTTTTTCGAAAAACTAGATATATGATTGCTCAAAACTTGCTTTAATGAGTCGTTAATCATGTTTATCTTTCAAGCATAATTTGATGTCAATCTCACTTGAACTTATGTGTATGGCTTTAGGAGTTTTTGTGATTATATTGTTGACCTCAAGCTTTGCATATGACTTAACCTTGTATTGATGGATATACAATTTTTTGACTCATTGCTTTTTAAAATTTATAACCGTTGGAGCTTTGAATATATATTTTATGCTTAACTTTGTTTGTAAGCATGCCTTTCATATGAATGGTAAGTCTTTAAAGAAAGTTATGTTGAGATTAAATTTTTTGTGATATATGTAGTGTAAAACTATTGATCACGTACTCTTCTACACTCTCATTGTATTTGTTGTTTCGTATTGAAGGTATGTGCTTATCCACTAAAAAGTCTTATATGTGGCTTCTTATAATATTGTGTGTTTTTCGAAAAAAATCTTGACATATATCATCTATGAAAAATTTCTTATTAAGTTTTAATTCCTTTAACAAGGTTTACCTAATGCGTCATTTCATATGAGCAATATTTGTTTGGACAAGTTTTTTTTATGACGCATGTTGATTAAGATTAGTTTTTATTAAAATGAGTAGTAAGGTATTATTATCATATGAAATATGGTTATTTTTTTGCATCTTGATACTCTTAAAGATTCTTCAATTTGATTGTCTTCAAGTGTTTGTCTCATTGTAAAATTTATGATTTTTATTAATGCTTGTTGCATAATTGTTGAATTATGAGTTTGTTCTAACCTTTTAAGTCATATGTTTTTTGATAAACTTATAAGTTTTGAATTTTTCCTCAATAAATATTTGATTTTCTAGATTTGTGCCTTAGTGCATTTTTATGTTGTAGTGCGGTTTTAACAAGTTCATAAACTTATTATCCTTTTGAGTGTGAGTTTCTCCCACTTCAATGAAAGTTATTATTCTTTTTGTATACTCTTTTTGAGTATTTTTATTGAACCTTAGTGGTTCTTGTGAGTATATGCTCTTTGTGAGCTTTCGTGGTTGTTGTGAGAAGATTGTTTGTGAGTATTTTTTGAAGATACATTTATGGATTTCCTTTTTCTTACACGATATTTTTCAAAGATTCGATTGAGAAATTAATATTTGTGAACCTTTGTGGTTCTTTTGAGATTGGTTGTGAGCTTCATTTGAAGTTCCAATTGTGGACTTCATTTCCCTTCATGGTTTTTCACATGCGATTTTTAAACTTCATAATCTTACTACCTTTATTAAGAATGCCTATATTGGCCAAAATTTGTTATCTGCTCATTCAAGATTATTGCCGTTCGACATCTTGTATTGCATAAAATTGTATCTATTATCATTTGGTGTGCATATAATTGCACTTTATATCTATCATAATTAAGGCTTGATTTGATTCTTGGATTATTCCAAATCGGTTCTTACACATGGCGTCACAAGTTATATGATGCATCAATCTTTTTTGGCCTTATTATTATTATATCAGAGATGTTAGTTGGGGTGAGTTATGTGCACCTCAGTTTAAGTCAGTTTTGATTGTCACATGT
Source organism: Nuphar pumila (assembly GCF_984573655.1). Lineage (NCBI taxonomy): Eukaryota > Viridiplantae > Streptophyta > Magnoliopsida > Nymphaeales > Nymphaeaceae > Nuphar > Nuphar pumila. Next base: position 20,556,215 of record NC_143262.1, on the reverse strand, counting down.
GGTTTGACTCAAACTGACGGTTGTGTGGTCTCTGATTGTGAGTGTATGGCCATTGATTTTATTTTGGATGCTTTGTATTATGAGTACCTGTGATGGATATCTATTGTTTTTGAAACCATAGTGTTTCAAAATATGTTTAAAATTGTCAATTTTATTTGTATTAGTATTTTTATTACAAGCTTTCTTACCTCGATTGTCTCTCCTTTTATGCTCCTCATCTATGTGTCACCATATGTAGACAAGAGATGTTTGTTCACACCTTTGTGTATGGTTTTTTGCCCATGGTTGGCATTGGACTCTTGCTCTAGTAGATGATACACTTGTTTTTAAGTGTCATGATATGTAGACAAGAGATGTTGGGTCACACCTTTGTGTGTGATTTGTTTTGCCCATTGGTGACTTTATACTCTTGCTCTAGTAGCTGATACACTTCTTTTGAGTGTCATTATATGTAGACAAGAGTTGTTTGTTCACACCGTTATGTGTGATGTTGGCCCATGGTTGGCTTTTGTGCTTTTGTTTTAGTCGCTGATACACTCATTTCAAGTGTCATTATATGTAGACATGATGTTTTATACACACTTTTGTGTGTGTCTTTGGCCTTTTAGTGGTATGTTATTTATGCTCTTGATCTAGTCGCTGATACACTTGATTTGTGGGTTTTGGAGGTCTAATGAGGTGATTGCTTGTAATGGATAAACTAATTTTGAATTTTGCAAATTGTCAAATGCCCGTGCTTTTTCAAATCTGTCGTCACCCAGAGCCTTAATTTGCAAACTCTATGATTAATGAGATTTTCTGACTCATGTTCTCTATGTGGAAAATGGTTGTCAACATGTTTTGTATTATGCATGGTTAATTGTATTGCACAATTTGTATCGTATCAAAGGATATATTCTTGTGTTGTCCCATAAGTGGACTTAAACTTTTGAACCCTTATGTATTTTAAAACTTTGTTTTGGTGTAAGTTTCACACATTTTTATCATGTCTTTTTAGGCATTTCTTTAGTAAAATCTCGTATGCATATGCCCATACTATTATGTACATCTATTTACTCTTGGATACTTGGGCACTTTTATTGTATCTGTGTGAAACCTCATTAGATTCCTTTGTTTTTGCTTATTTTCAAGTATAGGTTCTTGAAAATTGGTCTATATAAAACCTCTTTAATTGTATGATTCAATCATGCATAAATTGTTAGTTTTTATATGGCTTCTAATTAAATCAATGGTTTTAAGTATTTGGGCATCATTATTTCTACATATTAAATCATATGTTCTTTAATGCTCAATGTTATGATCACTTGAAAAATAAGCTGATATATCTTACTTATTTTCAAATTTTATTCGACAAATGTATCCTTTTTGTATACTTTGAGCTCCCTGATTTGTTTCTCAGGATCTTAAAGATGAGATGGAAGATTAATCTTGATATATTATGAAGACCTTTTGAAAAAGTGCTTGAGGAGGCTCACCGTTAAGATCAATTGGAGGAAGACATTTGCAAATTTCACTGATATACTATGAAGATGGCGTTTTTATTGAAGACTCTTGAAGACTTAAAATTCTTCCTCTTGTATTCTTCAAACTTTTCGTTCCCCCACACAAAGTTTGAGGGGGGGTGTTAAAATATTGATGTAATTTTATGTTTCATATATATATATATACATATATATACACATACGTATATATATATATATTTTCTGTTTTATCCAAAATACCTGATAAGGGTATTTTGGTCTTTTCACGATGTAATTTTATTTTAGGGTTTTCTTCTTTTTCTATTTTTTCCTTTTTATTTCTTTTTTGTATTTTTTACTTTTTTACTTTTGAGACCATTGGGGGCCCCACTTTAATACCCGATAAGCTTATTTTCTTACGGGTTCAACAGAGCCAAACCCTGCAAGCTTGGGTTAAGTTGAGACGAACTCAACAAGCCTTGGTTTGGTTCTTCTGATCCCAGGTTTGAGTTCAGGTTTTGCTGAACCCAGCAACCCTAGGTTCAACAGAGCCGAACCCAACAACCTTGGGTTCAGTTTTGCTGAACCCAAGAGCCCAACCTAGCATGCTTGGGTTCGACAAAGCCTGGGTTTAGGTTCTGTTGAAAGCAGTAGAACCGAACCCAACCTTGGGTTCAGCCCTTATGGCAACAAGGGGAGGAGGAGGGAGGAGAAGGAAGAAGAAGAGCAAGAAAGAGGAGAAAGAAGAACAGAGGAGGAGAGAGAGGCTTATTGGTGTCGATACTGTCTGAAGAGGAGAATGCCGCCGCTGCTGTAGGAAGAAGAGGAGTGGGATGGGGGGTGAAAGAGCGGTCGAGAAGGGGGTGGGGGGAGGTTTTCGCAATTGTTCCCTAACCCATCCAAACCACGATTTTGTGGGTTTTTTTACTTGGACCAAAATGGACTCGATCATAGTTGACCGAGTATATTTCTAGACATTTATAACCCTGGGTGCGGGTTGACCGCACTCAGTGTAGTTGATTCTTATGATAGCTGCATCGAGTGCTGCACCTGCACCCGCATTACGTCACGTGGGTGCGGAGACCCTATGGAAGAGTCCATGTGACAGTTTATGAGAGATTGTTTCATCAAATGAGGCTTTGTTCATGTTGTTTTCCTATATGCACTTATTCTAATCATTATGGCCATGTGGTTCTGTTCTAGAAGTACTTGCAAAGCGTTTGCAAATTAGATGTTAATTAACTGTCAAAGTAATCTGGTTGAAACCTTGTTAGTGAAGCCTTTATGAATATTCTAGGGAATGATCACTTCAACCTTACTGCAAGGGAGTTTGTACATATTCTTGCAAACTTTCAAGGATCTTTCTAGATGTATCTATGTGATCACAGTGCTTGTCTATTCATGTGAAACTGAGAAGGATTCAAAAACTAAATCATTAAGGTGCTTGTAGTTTTGGACAAAACTAGCAAAAGCAGTCACAAATTTCTGTTTTAATTTGAAAATGGAAGAGGAAAGTTTAAAGCTAAACATGAAAAGAAGTGCTTATGGATGTTTGCTGATGTTGGAAAACTTGTATGGAATCTTCAGCATTGTTGAAAAATCTTTACTTAACTGGAAACTAAAGGTTGCAAAAGTGTCCCCATGTTGTCACCAAGTGCATGGAATCGACGTGCTTGGCTGGTTGGAATGTTTAACATAGCCATACCTTGACGAGGACTGGCGTTACACTTGACCAAGGAGTTGGTGGATAGGAAGCTATCTGCCTTTTTTTTTTGCCAAGGGAAAACACCCATCAACGACCACACGTGCAGGCTTTTGATTGGTAAAACCTTTGAGGTCCTCCCCGCCCACTTGGGAGTACACCTAGCTTCGACCATATGGCAAGGGATGCCGCTTGTGGGTTTCAAACTCGTGACATCCCTTCACCTTGGTGATGTCCACCAATCTCCCTTACCAGATGAGTGGATCCCTTGTGGGCTATGCGTCAACGTTATCCTAGCTATTATGATTATTTTACTTTATGATTGGATTTATTGTGGTTGTTTGTTGACCGTGCTCAAGCATGACATACATATTGTTAATGACTTAATTCTTTCCAAGTATCATTGATTTATGGTTTGTTTATGCATGCATTCATGTTGACTTTTGAGCGCATCTTGTTAAGACTAAACATGTAGCTTATACATGATGTGTTTGTTAATTACTTTAGAAGGAACAATATTGTGATGCTTGCATAACACAAGGGCATTATTGTAATTGAACATATAAAAAGAATATTATTAATAGATTCAATGACTGGCCCTAAGTTTGACAAGGAGAATTTCTTTCGCTACTATTCCTCTTCTTCATAGGCAACACACTCCTAGGATGTTCTCTCTCTGGAATGCTCCCAGTAAATCAATGACATGATAGGATATTTCAAGTGATTGCATCCTTGCTAAAATTCTCAGTGTGTTCAATACTCATTCATGGAAAGGGTAAAACCCCAAATCCTGAACAATGATGGTGTTGCTTCGGACAAAGTTGCAATAGGTCGGTCATGATGGAAGTCTACTCATGGCCTGTATAGGAAGGAAAGGAAAGAAGGAAGAGAAGAAAGGAAGGAAGGGCAGGGAAGAAGGAAAGGAAAGGAAGAAAGATAAGAAAGGAAGAAGGGAAGGAAGGAAAGGAAAGAAGGAAAGGAAAAGAAGAAAGGGAACGAAGGAAAGGAAAGGAAAGAAAAGAAGGAAGAGAAGGAAATGAAAGGAAAGAAAGGAAGGATGGAAGGAAGGAAGGAAGAAAAGGAAAAGAAGAAAGGGAATGAAGGGAAGAAGAAAGGAAGGGAAGGAAATGCAAAATTTCTATTTTCTGTATTTTTACTTATTTTTTAAAATTTAATTTAATTTTTTATATATTGCTGAGATATTCTCGAGGTTTATCAACTTTTGAAAATCTCTCAGAGAAATACTCTTATCGAGAAATTACCTTTAACTATATAGGTGATTATGATATATATATATATATATTTATATATACAAAACTGAACATATTAGGCCCCATTTCTTGTTCTGCCCCATAGGTTGTAAATGTTTTATGATATATCTGAACCGTTAGATGTGTTCAACATGCTTAATTAAGTAGGAATTGACTCTTGAATCATGTTTTTTGACGAAAAAACATTTTTCTGAGCTGGGAAAAACTGGCTTCATAGCCATTGATTTTGGATCACCGAAAAAACCTGTATACAAGTCAGATTCTGGCGATCCAAAAGCCGGTTCCCACTAAACAAAACCTATAGATCACGTTTACGGTGTTAGACATGAGAAAAAATACTTAAAACTATGATTTTTGAAGAGGCCTAACGAGACCTAATGAAAAAGGGGGCCTAAGGAACACATTACTCATATATATATATTATTAGTATTATTAATATTATTAGTGTTTATGCACCTCAAGTAGGTTTAGATGATTCCATTAAGCATCAATTTTGGGAAGATTTAGATGGAGTAGTACAAGTGATATCTTATGGAGAAAAGCTTTTCATCGGCGGTGACCTTAATAGACATGTAGGCATTAGTAGGGATGGATTTGAGAGTATCCATGGAGGCTATGGTATAGGAGAAAGAAATGAAAGTGGAGAAAGGATTTTAGATTTTTGTTTGTCCTATGATATGATCTTAGCAAACACTTGGTTTAGGAAGAGGGAGTCTCACCTAGTAACATTTAAAAGTGGGGTTAATACGAGTCAGATAGATTTTTTCCTACTTAGAAAGAGAGATAGGGGTTGTTGCATCGATTGTAAGGTTATACCGGGAGAAAGTGTAGCTACACAACATAGAGTCTTAATTTTAGATCTTAGAATTAGACAATGCCGCAAAAGGGATAGACATAGGATAGATCCTAGAATTAAGTGGTGGGCACTGAAAGGAGCTAAACAAGGAATGTTTGTAGAACAGGTAGTTAAGGAAGTTGATTGGTGTCTCGAGGAGAATTCAGAATCAATGTGGAATAAGATAGCGGGTGGCATGAGAAAAGTGGCTAAGGAGGTATTGGGTGAGTCTAAAGGCGGTGCACTACTAGGTAAGGATACATCATGGTAGAACGAGGATGTCAAATTAGCTATTAAGGTTAAAAGAGAGTGTTATAGAAATCTAAGTAAGAGTCGTGATAATGAGAATTTGGAGAAGTATATGATAGCAAAGAAGGAAGCTAAAAAAGTTGTTCGAAACGCGATGGCTAAGGTATATAAGGAGGTTTATGACAAGTTGGATACCAAAGAAGGCGAGAAGGATATTTATAGGCTTGCAAAGATGAGAGATAGAAAATCGAAGGATTTGGGTATTGTTAGATGTATCAAAGATGAAACGCAAAGGGTTTTAGTCAAAGATGAGGAGATTAAGGAGAGATGGAAAGATTATTTTGATAAGCTATTTAATGATAGTCATGTTCAAGATCTTGGAGACTTCTCCATTCCTTCTCATGAGATAAATCGTGACTTCATGCGCAAGATTCAAAAGAAAGAAATTGCAGAGGCTTTGAAGAAAATGAAATCAAGAAGGGCAGTTGGCCCAGATGGTATACCTATCGAGGCTTGGAAATGCTTGGGAGAGAAAGGTTTAGAATGGTTGACAAATCTTTTTAACTTGATTTGGCGAACAAATAAGATGCCTAATGAGTGGAGGAAGAGTACTTTGGTGCCTTTATATAAGAATAAGGGTGATATACAAGATTGCACAAACTATCGTGGTATAAAACTCATGAGTCATACTATGAAACTTTGGAAGAGGGTGATTGAGTCTAGGTTGAGGAAGGTTGTCATGATATCGGAGAATCAGTTTGGTTTTATGCCTGGAAGATCAACTATGGAAGCTATACATCTTCTTAGACAACTTATTGAAAGATATAGAGAGAGGAACAAAGATTTGCATATGGTTTTTATTGATTTAGAAAAGGCATACGATAGAGTACCTAGGGACGTTCTCTGGTGGACAATGATGAAGAAAAGTGTTTCTCTCAAGTACATTAGCATAATTAAAGATATGTATGAAGGAGTAGTAACCAATGTCCGCACTTGTGGAGGGGTGACAACCAATTTTCCGATAACGGTTGGGTTACATCAAGGATCTGCTTTAAGCCCTTTCCTATTTGCGATAGTGATGGATGAGCTTACGAGATCAATTCAAGAAAATGTACCGTGGTGTATGTTGTTTGCTGATGATATTGTTTTGATTGATGAGTCTAGAGCTGGGGTTAATGCTAAGTTAGAATTATGGAGACAGACATTGGAAGCAAGAGGTTTTAAGTTGAGTAAGAGTAAGACTGAATATATGGAATGTCGGTTTAGTAAGCAACGAAGTAGTGATGGGAGTGTAGTGAAGCTTGGTGAGCAAGAAATACCGGTGAATGATTATTTCAAATATTTGGGATCCATCATTCAAAAGTATGGAGAAATTGATGGAGATGTAAATCATAGGAAAAAGGTTGGGTGGATGAAATGAAAAAGTGCAACTGGAGTGCTGTGCGATCGTAGAATGCCATTGCGGTTGAAGGAAAAGTTTTATAGGACGACTATTAGACCCGCTTTACTATATGGTACGAAATGTTGGGCTGCCAAGAGACATCATATTCAAAAAATGAGTGTAGCTGAGATGCAGATGCTTAGATGGATGTGTGGAAATACAATAAAAGATAAGATTCGGAACGAGGAGATACGTAAGAAGGTAGGTGTTGCACCCATTGAAAATAAGATGCGAGAGAATCGTTTACGGTGGTTTGGACATATTCGGCGAAGGCCTAATGATGCTCCAGTTAGAAGGTTGGAGAAATGGGAAAATATATTAGTTAAAAGAGGTCGGGGTAGGCCTAGGAAGACTTGGACAGAGATGATAGGAAAGGATATGAATGCTTTGAACCTCACCGAGGACATGGCATTGGATAGAAATGATTGGAGGAAAAAGATTCATGTGGAAGACCCAAAATGAATTTCTTTTTTGGTTCATATCGCTGACCCCAATTGTTTTGGGATGAAGGCGTAGTAGTTGTTGTTGTATATATATATATATATATATATATATATATAAAGTCTAATATTTGCTACCCTCATGGGTTAGGAACCCCTAGTGAAAAACACTGATATTTTTAAGTTTTTAATGTTTTTGCACATCTAACCCTCCAAGTGTGATCTACCTCTTTGGGTAAATAGAAATCAATGATTGAATCATCTTATTCCAATCTATACATATAAGATTTGTGGGGGTTGAAAAATCAACGGCCTTTAATGTACCAATTTTTCAACCCTCATGAAATTGTATTTTTATGTAAAAAAGATACGAGAGGGAGACAGAGAGGAGGCATAACATCGGACACACTTCTCATTGAGCAAATGTGTCCGTTCATTTTTTTTTTGTGTCCGCACTTGTGGAGGGGTGACAACCAATTTTTCTATAACGTTTGGGTTACATCAATGATCTGCTTTAAGCCCTTTCCTATTTGCTATAGTGATGGATGAACTTACGAGATCAATTCAAGAAAATGTGCCGTGGTGTATGTTGTTTGTTGATGATATTGTTTTGATTGATGAGTCTAGAACTGGGGTTAATGCTAAGTTAGAATTATGGAGACAGACATTGGAAGCAAGAGGTTTTAAGTTGAGTAAGAGTAAGACAGAATACATGGAATGTCGGTTTAGTAAGCAACGAAGTAATGATGAGAGTGTAGTGAAGCTTGGTGAGCAAGAAATATGACTGTTTCAAATATTTGGGATCTATCATTCAAAAGTATGGAGAAATTGATGGAGATCTAAATCATAGGATAAAGGTTGGGTGGATGAAATGGAAAAGTGCAACTGGAGTGTTGTGCGATCGTAGAATGCCATTGCGGTTGAAGGGAAAGTTTTATAGGACGACTATTAGGCCCGCTTTACTATATGGTACGGAATGTTGGGATGCCAAGAGACATCATATTCAAAAAATGAGTGTAGTTGAGATGCGTATGCTTAGATGGATGTGTGAAAATACAATAAATGATAAGATTCAGAACGAGAAGATACGTAAGAAGGTAGGCATTGCACCCATTGAAAATAAGATGAGAGAGAATCATTTACGGTGGTTTGGACATATTCGGCAAAGGCCTAATGATGCTCCAGTTAGAAGGATGGAGAAATGGGAAAATATATTAGTTAAAAGAGGTCGGGGTAGACCTAGGAAGACTTGGATGGAGATGATAGGAAAAGATATGAATGCTGTGAACCTCACTAAGGACATGGCATTTGATAGAAATGATTGGAGGAGAAGGATTCATGTGGAAGACCCATAATGATTTTCTTTTTTGGTTCATATCGCCGACCCCAATTGTTTTGGGATGAGGGCGTAGTTGTTGTTGTTGTGTTTATGACTTTTAGCGGCGGTAATGACCACCGCTGAAGGTCTGGGCAAAAAAGAGCATTTAGTGGCAGTCACGACCGCCGCCAAATGCTCTTTTTAACAAAAGAAATATGTTCTGCAACTTATCTTGCGAGATCAGCGGTGGAAAAGCATTCGATTTTCATCGGACACTTTGTGTTTTGACGATACACTCATCTCTCTCTCTCTCTCTCTCTCTCTCTCTCTATATATATATATATATAAGGTGGTTCTGTACCATGATACCATACCGTGGTATAAACTCTTGTTTTTTATGGATCTAACCACCAAATGGTAGATCTTTTTTTTTGCTTACCAAATGGTAGATCTAACCATGCAGATGTGTTTAGCATAGTTTGTTTGCTAAGTTAGAAGGTTTTATCATGTCTAATACATCATAGGATCCTACTTTTGAGACAGTGAAAATCATCTGCTCACAATTCCTGAAAACAAGGCAGTCTAAAAATGGTGTAAAACATCATATTTGAGTCAACTTTAACACATGAAAATGGTAAATAGAACATGTTAAGCATGATCCAAATGTTAGATTTTGCATTCGGAGCATAGATCTATGTAAATAATTGTTTACCACCGTAAGTTATGGTGGTACAGTACTACCATAGAAGCACCCTATATATATTTATTTATATTTATATTTGCTACAGTCTTTTGAACAAACAATCTAGTAGAAGACAATTTTCAAACTTTTTTTGTGTCTACATAGTTTGCTTAATAGAATATAGTTTTTAGATCACGTATGTGCAACATGTAAGCATGTTTTCCAAGGGTTTCAAAAATCAACGGTCCACAATATGCAAAATTTTCAAGAATCAAAAGATCATATTTTTACATAAAAAATATATCCAAGGTGTGTATCCAAGCAAACAATAATGCTAAATACATCTGTGAGGTCAGATTGTGTGGATGCTTTGCATCTATGATTTCTCAACTGGATTGTATGTACTGTAGATAGTATTATATATATATATATATATATATATATATATATATATATATATATATATAGTTGTGTTATAACATCCATGTGCGTATGGCAAAATCTCTTTTAATCTTTTCACATTTTATGGGGACCCATTTGGGTTTGCGTCTTTGGGATGCTAACCCAAACTTGTGTTAGTGTAACGCCCCAAAATTTCTAACTTGCAAACCTTTCAGAAGAACAGACGAGAGACTAAAAAGAGATCTCTTTAACTCAGAGATGGTTTATGAAATCAACAAAAGACTATTCTTTTTATTAATTTCAGAAAGGCAAGCTGACAACTTTGGGCGCGCTAGCTAAAAGGACCAAAACGCACAACCCATGCTACTTGTATACACTTGGAAAAACCATTTTCATTTAAGAAGTTCTCCAAATAGTACAAAATTCGGATATCCCAAGGAAAATCTGTTACAAAACACCCAAACATCAGGACGCGAGCTAAGAGCAGGAAGAAGAACGTCTTGGAGCCATCTTGCCATCGCGCCATCGTCTGTGGTGTACCTAATCATCACCTGTACCCATAGAATGAGTTAGTTTCGCGAAAAACTAATAGGTGCACAAGAGAGACTGCAGGAAACTGAATTATGTACATTTAATTCAGCAAGTTACGCAGTTTAAAACGAATATGCAGTCAAACAAGTAAGCAATGCACGAGGTAAAATAGTGCAAGCGAGTAAGTAGTGCAAGCGAGTCAGTAGTGCATGCGAATCAGTAGTGCATGTGAATCAATAGTGCAAGCGAATCAGTAGTGCATGCGAATCAGTAGTGCAAGTGAATCAATAGTGCAAGCGAATCAATAGTGCAAGCGAATCAGTAGTGCATGCAAATCAGTAGTGCAAGTGAATCAATAGTGCAAGCGAATCAGTAGTGCAAGCGAATCAGTAGTGCATGCGAATCAGTAGTGCAAGCGAGTCAGTAGTGCAAGCGAATCAGTAGCGCATGCGAGTCAGTAGTGCAAGTGAATCTCACGACTCAACGACCAGTGTGAACAAACCTTATGTTTCGATAATTACGAACCTGCAGGTACGCGCAGGCAAAACGTAGAACCAACTGAGACTAGTTCGGGCGTCTGTTATTCTATGTATTTTCAATAACCCGAATAGCTAATTGAGTTCGCTCCAAAGGGACGACTTTAGCCGAGAGAGGATTCCCCAAAGGAGGCTATGCCACAGACGCATCCAACTTCTGCAGAAGTGTTGAGCTAACTAATGTATCCCCTTTCCCCTAACTCCAATGACTGGGGAGGGCGGATCTTTGCATGTAGGGTAGTTGTTAATAACCTGTCTATTGGAGTTTGTACCGCTCTGTCTTCTCCCTTGACAGACACAAAGAAACAAATAGGTACGTTAGAGGTTGCTTAACTAACGACCCATTCTATGCTGTGGTCTTTAAACCACTCGAGCATCTTGCCTGTGAAGGCGAATGTGAGGCCATTTATGTGATTACAGCATTGTGCGTTTAGCACTGTTGAGGTCGCACGACCGTCTCATCCGATCATCGCAGTACTAGACGTGTCGTGCGCGACTATAAGTACTCTAGTATGAAGGGGGTATAGCTCCTCAATGGAAGCCTCAACATGAGTGTTTCACCAAGGTATAAAGTTTATCAACTTTACTTTATCTTTTGAAACAACAGTACCTTGTGCCAACATTATGCAAAAGCAAGAGCTTGGGCGCAGAGTGCGACGTAAGGTAAAGACGGTAAGCAGAAGTGCAACGCTAAACCTCGACGCGATGCGTGACGACAAGTAACCTGATAGAAGGTAAAGGGTAAGGATTTCAGAACCGCATCTTTGAGTGAAGTGCATACCCGTATAAATATATATATTTGTATATATATTCATTTAATGATTCCTTTTAGTTTAATTGAACTTAATTCAATTATCCAAGTCTTCCGTGCAATATTCCCCTACCTTGGAGAGTTATGAGCTCGCTGGCGTCTGCGGATGTACACGATTGACGGCTCGAGTCGCGGAGCGCGAGTGAGATCCGTCGTAGCTGCAATTATGCGATATTAATATGCAATCCAAACAAAAGCAAAAACAAGGAGAAGACTCGACTTCTCCGATAGATAGGGGCGGGCCAAATGACCCTTGATGCTAAAGAACAGGTGCAGGGGCCATCGGCCCCCACATGTTATTTTTAAAGAGACAGGGGCCTTCGGCCCCTGTTGGAAATCTTAAAAGAAAAGAGAAATAAAAGCAGGGGACCATCGGCCCCTGCTGGTAAAGTACAAAGGCAGGGGATGATGGCCCCTGCTGGAAAAGTACAAGGGCAGGGGCCGATGGCCCCTGCTGAAAATGTACAAAGGCAGGGGCCGATGGCCCTGCTGAAAATGCACAAAGGCAGGGGCCGATGGCCCCTGCTGAAACAACAAAGGCAGGGGCTGATGGCCCCTGCTGGAAAAACACAAAGGCAGGGGCCGATGGCCCCTGCTGAAAATGCACAAAGGCAAGGGCCGATGGCCCCTGCTGAAACAACAAAAAGGGTAGGCAGGGGCCCCTAACCCCCTGCCGAAACCCTCCTCACAGGCGGCAGGTGGGGTTAAAACCCCTGTCGCATGGCCCTTCCCCGTCGTAAACAACCGACGGGAAGGGCTTTGCCCCCTGTCGATGACAGGGAGAAGAGGAGAACGAGGGAGGAGAGGCAGCGAAACGAAAGAGAAGAGGGAGAGCAAGCGTACCTGGTGGTCGCCGGAGGGAACTCGCCGACAGGAAGAGGGTTGATGATGTCGGTGGCGGCGGGCTGTCGAGAGCTGCCGGCGTCGGTGGATGAGCGAGAGCGAGAGAGAGTCGGAGACACCGAGGAAGACAAGAGGGTCGGTGAGGGAGAGAGTCGGGGACGAGAGGGTAAGAGAGAGAGAACAGAGAGCGAGAGGCGGTGAGGGGGGTTTCGTAACCCTCCTCCCGCCTGCCTCGCTGTCTTTTAAAGACAGCGAGTGGCGGTGATCTGGGTCGGGTCCGGTCCGGATCCGGCCCGAATCAAACAAATTTTTTTTTTGCTGTTACAGTTAGTGTTGAAGATTTCGCAATGAATGATACTTAACATTGTTATCTATGATAGTCATGGCAATCGGAGACAAACCTGACCTAAGATCCATGGAGATTACAATACAAGGGTCCGGTTGGTCTGTCATGCATTTGATGCAACAAAGCCCATTTTACCTTGTTAGGTCCTGAAAGCCCACCTAGTCCTTTCATGGTTTTGTTGCAACAATGGCCATGACCTGTTTATTGGTCCACCCATTTGCCAATGGGAGAAAAATGGTTGGGCAAGCAGGTCGTTCAAGCGATTTCGACATATGCTTGTTGATCTATAGATTAGTAAGCCAAAAACTAATTATAAAAGTAGACTCCTATATGAGGTGGAAGAGACTAGCCAAAATTAGGTTATTGGTGGATTTATGGATGAGCGTAACATCATTAAGGGCATGCTTGCTTTTCCCTCAACGAGAATCTCCCTCACAATGGTGAGAGAACAATTCTCATTTGCCACATTTCTTACTTGCAAGCAAATGTAAGAAAATGGGCAGTGAAATTCAAAATCACATTTGGGGCCAGTTTACTCATGTGATTCTCACATTGTCCACTGTATGATTTGGAATTCTATGATTTCAAATCATGAGTTGCGAGCAAATGTGTGCTAAGATCATTATTCAGCATTTAAGGTTTAAAATATCTAAAGCGATCCAATGTGAAATTGCAAGATGCACATTAATGTTTTGTAGATTCTATGAACCCAGAGACTCGAGATTTGTTTGTTGTCTGGTTAACCTGGTGACTCTTCTGGGTTTTGTTAACTTTTACTTCATGTAAAATAATAAAAATACTATGTCACATGGGTGCGAGTGTGGGTGTAGGTGCAGGGGTGCGGCACTTTCAAAAAACTTGGGCGCGGGGGTGTGGCAAAAATATAAAAAATTATATATATATATATATATATATATATATATATATATATATATATATATATATATATATAAAGTCCAAAAGTTGGACATAAATGTGCGTTGACTGCACCCAGGATCAGGTTGACCGCATCGGGTGCGGGCGCGACACCTAGTTGGAGAGTCCCTGTGACATAGTAAAAATATCATATAAACAGAAAAATTCTGTATATTGATAGAAAATGTCAGATACCAAAATATAAGATTTCTAAGTGCATATGTAAGTTGAGTTTGGGCTTTTGGATAAAGAAAAAAATTCTTTAAATTGGCAGAAAATGTCTTTCAACAACAACAACTACGCCTTCATCCCAAAATAATTGGGGTCGGCAATATGAACCAAAAAATAAAATCATTATGGGTCTTCCACATGAATCCTTCTCCTCCAATCATTTCTATCCAATGCGATGTCCTTGGTGAGGTTCAAAGCATTCATATCCTTTCCTATCACCTCCATCCATGTCTTCCTAGGCCTACCCCGACCTCTTTTAACTAATATATTTTCCCATTTCTCCATCCTTCTAACTGGAGCATCATTAGGCCTTTGCCGAATATGTCCAAACCACCGTAAACGGTTCTCTCTCATCTTATTTTCAATGGGTGCAACGCCTACCTTCTTACGTATTTCCTCGTTCCGAATCTTATCTTTTATTGTATTTCCACACATCCATCTCAGCATACGCATCTCAGCTACACTCATTTTTTGAATATGATGTCTCTTGGCAGCCCAACATTTCGTACCATATAGTAAAGCAGACCTAATAGTCGTCCTATAAAACTTTCCCTTCAACTGCAATGGCATTCTACGATCGCACAACACTCCAATTGCACTTTTCCATTTCATCCACCCAACCTTTATCCTATGATTTACATCTCCGTCAATTTCTCCATACTTTTGAATGATAGATCCCAAATATTTGAAACAATCATCCACCAGTATTTCTTGCTCACCAAGCTTCACTACACTCTCATCATTACTTCGTTGCTTACTAAATCGACATTCCATGTATTCTGTCTTACTCTTACTCAACTTAAAACCTCTTGCTTCCAATGTCTGTCTCCATAATTCTAACTTAGCATTAACCCCGACTCTAGACTCATCAATCAAAACAATATCATCAACAAACAACATACACCACGACACATTTTCTTGAATTGATCTCGTAAGCTCATCCATCACTATAGCAAATAGGAAAGGGCTTAAAGCAGATCCTTGATATAACCCAACCGTTATAGGAAAATTGGTTGTCACCCCTCCACAAGTGCGGACATTGGTTACTACTCCTTCATACATATCTTTAATTATTTTAATGTACTTGAGAGAAACACCTTTCTTCATCATTGTCCACCAGAGAACGTCCCTAGGTACTCTATCGTATGCCTTTTCTAAATCAATAAAAACCATATGCAAATCTTTATTCCTCTCTCTATTTCTCTCGATAAGTTGTCTAAGAAGATGTATAGCTTTCATAGTTGATCTTCTAGGCATAAAACCAAATTGATTCTCCGATATCATGACAACCTTCCTCAACCTAGACTCAATCATCCTCTCCCAAAGTTTCATAGTATGACTCATGAGTTTTATACCACGATAGTTTGTGCAATCTTGTATATCACCCTTATTTTTATATAGAGGCACCAAAGTACTCTTCCTCCACTCATTAGGCATCTTATTTGTCCGCCAAATCTTGTTAAAAATATTTGTCAACCATTCTAAACCTTTCTCTCCCAAGCATTTCCAAGCCTCGATAGGAATACCATCTGGGCCAACTGCCCTTCTTGATTTCATTTTCTTCAAAGCCTCTGCAATTTCTTTCTTTTGAATCTTGCGCATGAAGTCACGATTTATCTCATGAGAAGGAATGGAGAAGTCTCCAAGATCTTGAACATGACTATCATTAAATAGCTTATCAAAATAATCTTTCCATCTCTCCTTAATCTCCTCATCTTTGACTAAAACCCTTTGCGTTTCATCTTTGATACATCTAACAATACCCAAATCCCTCGATTTCCTATCTCTCATCTTTGCAAGCCTATAAATATCCTTCTCGCCTTCTTTGGTATCCAACTTTTCATAAACCTCCTTATATACCTTATCCCTCGCGTTCCAAACTACTTTTTTAGCTTCCTTTTTTGCTATCATATACTTCTCCAAATTCTCCTTATCACAACTCTTACTTAGATTTCTATAACACTCTCTTTTAACCTTAATAGCTAATTTGGCAGAAAATGTCTTTGATGTCAAAAATCTAAACATTAAGAGAGAGAGGGAGAGGGAGAGGGAGAGGGAGAGAGAGATTGTGATACTTATTGAGCAAATGCAATATTCAACATAACAACAATATCACAAAACTGAAGCAGGAAATGTAATGACCCCAAATCGGCCCTCGAAAAATATATATATTTTTAAATAGTTATAAAACATTGCGAAAAATATCTTAGGGACCTGGGGTACATTATAGATTTAATATACACAACCCAACAATAATTTTAGACACTGAATAAATCAAATCATAAACTGAAATTTAATTTAATTCAATAGTCCTCATTTAGGGTTCACTTGGTTCTCTAATACAAAAACTCACTAACACCGTCACAACCTGTGCCACCAAATCATAATCCCTCGCTCCTTCCAGTAAGTTGGTCCCTACATCACTATGCCTCAGTACCTGAAAAAATTTCTTAAAAATGGGTAAGAACCGAAGTTCTTGTACGAGACCCTCTCGAAATCCAGCAGTAAAAGAAATTAGCATAGATTAAATCTAACATAAGTTTAAGAGTATACATAAAAAGCATATGAGGTGGTACAAAGATTTTTGCATATGTTTGTTGATCTTGAGATTAGTAAGCCAAAAACTAATTATAAAAGTAGACTCCTATATGAGGTGGAAGAGACTAGCCAAAATTATGTTATTGGTGGATCTATAACATTTATAGATGAGCGTAAGATTATTAAGGGCATGCTTGCTTTTCCCTCAATGAGATTCTCTCTCACAATGGTGAGAGAACAATTCTCATTTGCCATATTTCTTACGGGCAGGCAAATGTAAGAAAATGAGAAGTGAAATTCAAAATCGCATTTGTTGCCATTTTACTCATTATGTAATTCTCACATTGTCCACTCTATGATTTGGAATTATATGGTTTCAAATTACAAGTTGCAATCAAATGTGCACTAAGATCATTACTCAACATTTAAGGTTTAAAAATATCTAAAGCGACCCGATGTGAAATTGCAAGATGCACATTAATGTTTTATAGATTCTCTAAACCCATAAACTCGAGACTTGTTTGTTGTCTTGTTAACCTGGTGACTCTTTGGGTCTTGTTAACTTTTACTTCATGTAAAATAATAAAAATATTATATAAACAGAAAAATTCTGTATATTGATAGAAAATGTTAGACACCAACATATAAGATTTCTAAGTGCATATGTAAGCTGACTCTTGGTTGAAAATGTCTTTGACGTCAAAAATCTAAACATTATGAGAGAGAGAGAGAGAGAGAGAGAGAGAGAGAGAGAGAGCAACAATATCACAAAACTAAAGCAGTAAAATGTAACGACTCCAAACTGACTCTCGAAGAATGCAACTTTTTTTTAAATAGTTGTAAAACATTACGAAAAATATCTCAGGGACGTAGGACACATTATAGATTTAATATACACAACCCAACAATAGTTTTAGACATTGAATAAGTCAAATCAAGATCTGAAATTGAATTTAATTAATTTAATTCAATAGTCCTCATTTAGGGTTCACTTGGTTCTCTAAAACAAAAACTCTCTGACACCGTGAGAACCCGTGCTGCCATATCATAATCCCTCGCTCCCTTCAACAAGTTGGTCCCTGCTTCATTGTGCCTCAGTACCTGAAAAAGATTTTTAAAAATGGGTAATAACCGAAGTTTTCGTACAAGACCTTGTTGAAATCCAACGGTAAGAAAATTTAATATAGGTTAAATCAAACATAAGTTTAAGAAGGCTCTACAAACAATACACATTAAAAAAAAACTTGCAATCCAAGTAGTTTAATTCAAACAACCAACAATTTCATACTAAATTAAACATTTAGGGATGCATGAATCAATTAGGGATGGCAGTGGACCGGGGGAAAGCGGGGCCCCGCCCCGCCTCGCCCCGTTTGGACCGGGGATGAAGGGTATGAAACGGGGATGGAGGCGGGGGTGGAGGATAAAATGCATCCCCGCCGCGGAGGTGGGGCGGGGTGGAAGTGCACTTTTCCCCGCCCCGTCCCCGCCACGATCCCCGCCCCGACCACTTTTCCCCGCAATATCCCCGCCCCGCCCCGCCTCATCCCCGTTTGGACCGGGGATGAAGGGTATGAAACGGGGGTGGAGGATAAAATCCATCCCCGCCGCGGAGGCGGGGCGGGGGTGGAGGATAAAATTTTGAGGCGGGGCGGGGGTGGAAACCTTGTCCCCCGCCCCGCCCCACTTCCATCCCTAGAATCAATGCAACATGTACGAATAATTTTTTAAGTTCAATTATCAATATTGCTTTTGCATGCATGTCTTTCCTTACTGCACAAAATTTAATTCTCGTTTTCTTAAAACCTGCGGATACTAAAAAACGTGTAAAATTCCTAAGGTTTTAGGCAGTTTCCAGTGGTAGATTAATACACAATTTATATTTTATTAACTGGGTTCTACATATGTTCCTCGACCGACGTCAAGAATCATCACCATCAATCGTAATGTTAGGAATCTTCGCCTAATGCCGAGACAACACGAAAATCAACATCGATTGACGTCATTTTCTTGGTATACTAATAACTACAGTTGAGTCTAGCAACATCACTCGCAGGCAAAGTGGAGGAAGTTCCCTCCAATTGTGGTCAGGAACACGAACCACAAATCGAGTTCTTGGGAAAAGAAATGCACGTGGTATTTAATATCCTCACGGTCCCTTATGATTACCATCTAAGGATCCCACCCTTTCAGAGGGCCACCAAGAAAGAAACTTATTACACTGTTTGGTTTCTTTTAGCATTCTTAAAGTTATTTACACAAGAACAATTATTCAATTCATCATACATTAGTAAATTTCAGGCTCTTGCCCTATCAAATTCAACAATGTAATTAATTCCAAAAGCAATACCAAATCAGTCTTGCAATGTATTTTACAATTTATCACAGCCAACTATTAGTCTCTAAGTGGCCCAACAGTGGTTCACATATAACCACTACATAATTAAATAGCATTGCAATTCTTTCAATACAATAATCATCCATAGATGAAAACAATTTAACATTCACAGTTTACAAGACAAGATACCAAGGCATATTCATGGCTAGTGAACAAATGCAAACTTTATAAGCACAATCAGATTTATCATATTGGCCTATAATCTAAACTTTTTAAGACTGACCAATTTTAGCATTCATTAGGTTCAGATTCAGTTAACTATCCATTGAAAAAGTACAGTTCATTTTATTTTTGGGTCTGGACATTATACTAGACCCGGACTCATATTGTATAACCAAATACTATTAATACTATTATTGAAATCGTGACAACCGCAACCCTCATTCTCTTTGCTTTCTCTTTCTCACAAGGCAGGTTCTGAAGAGAAATCTCACATGGTATCAAAGCCATAACTGGGGTTCGAAGGGGCTTCCAAGAAAGGTACGACCAGAACCAGAAAGTTTTGATTTCTTACTTCTCTCGTCTTCTTCACTTTTGTTCCCCTTCTTCACTTTCGTTCCTCCAAAAAAAAAGGGGGTTCGACCAGACTTGTTTCCTGTGTCTCCTTTCTGGTGGATTCACGGCTCACGTGAAGTCCAATACCATCACGTCTAACGTGAATCCCTTAAGTATCAATTTTTTTTTCACGTAACCCTCCTGTTTCATGTGAATCTCCAAAGTTGAACTCCTCAGTCTGATCGTCTGGTATTGGAAATAAATTCGAATATTTTCCAATATTCGATTCTTCCCCTTCTCTTGGTATATCCAGATCTGATCGTGCCTTTGCACCAGATCTGGATCGCTTCCCTTCTGCGCATTCTCCTTCTTCGTCTGGGGCATTCTTTTTTTTTTTTTACAGAAGTCTTCAATTTGATCCTATTTCTATCCATTTGCCCACATCGTATTCATCTACGTTTTGCCTAAACCGCAGTCAGTCAGCATGTGGATCATCCTTATTGCATCAATCTCAAACCTAGGAAAGGAAAATTCTGACATGATTTCTTTGTTTTGGATCTGACATTCTCCGATCGACTGTTTCTTAAGGTTGCTCAGCCGAAAATAATAATAATAATAATAATAATAATAATAATAATAATAATAAAAAGGTAACCAACACTCTTATCGGGAAATAGTTTGAGCACTTAAGTTTTTCTTCTCTCCATTCCTTTCATGGATTCTCATTCTTCTCAATTGAGTTTTTCTTCGACTTTTCTCAATCAACTTGTTTCCGAAAAGCTAACCACCTCAAACTTCTTGATTTGGAAAAGACAAATCATTCCTTTTATAAGGAGCCAAGGTCTCTTAGGTCACCTGGATGGAACCACTCCAGTCCCGCTAGAATTTGTTACGAGAGAAGAGAAAGATGATAAAGGGGCAAGTTCAATTGTGTATGTCAAAAATGCAGAATATCTCAACTGGGAAAGGAAAGACCAATCAGTAGTTGCATACATCACATCTACCTTGTCTCAAGAGGTTCTTGTTGCAATTCCTGACAATTGTACAACTCTGCAACTCTGGGAGAGATTGGTTCAGACGTATTCATAAGTCTCACATGCGAGGATGATTTTCCTCAAGAGGGAATTTCAGATGCTGAAAAAGGACTCCATCACCATCATGGAATATCTAAACAAGATGAAGATTATCACAGATCAACTTGCAGTTATAGGATGTGTAGTGAGTGACAGTGATATGGTGCAACAAACTCTGAGTGAATTGGGATCCGACTATAATATGATCGTCACTTCACTATTGTGTCTGTCTGCTCTTCCTACTTTTGATGAGTTGCAAGCTAAATTGATTCAGTATGAAATGACTCTGAAGGGATCTGCTGAAGAAACCCACGTTCATACAAATTCTCAAGAAGTTTTTGCCACATGGGTGACTTATGGTCGATGAAGGGGGCGAGGGGGACAAGGGCGAAATGGACACGGAGGACGTGGATTGCTTCCCATTCCAAATATGTCGATCCATGCTCAGGGACAAAAATCTATCCCCATATGCTTTCTTTGTAACAAAAGGGGGCATATTAAGGCGAATTGTTGGCACAATCCTGAAAATAAAGGAAAGACTCCACAATCCAAACAAAAAAAAAGTCCAACAACATCAGAGACAGTGGAGAGCTTAGCGATCTGTTGATATCCGCCTTGTCAAAATTGAATTTAAAGTAGAATGATCAAGGAACTTGGTTCGTCGACTCAGGGGCAGCAACTCACGTGACTGGCGATGCAGGTAAACTTTCTAAACCTATTCTTTATTTTGGCAAAAGTAAGATTGTCACTGGAGATGGATCCTATCATTCTGTTTCTCATATTGGAAAATCTGCCATTCCCATGTCACATTCTACTCTTGAACTTTTTGATGTCCTACATGCTCCAAATATCAAGAAAAATAGTCTCTGTTTCTAAACTTGTTGATGATAATCATGCTTCAGTCGAATTCACTCCCTTCTTTGTGCATGTCAAGGACCTTCGTACAAGGGAAATATTCGCTGAAGGAAAGAGACAAGGCAATATGTACGTCTTCCAAGAAGCTCCATGTCATCTCGTCCGCTTTACTCATTTAGATTCGAAGTCTTCATTAAAGTCCTGTTATTTCCCTTCAGCAAATGTTTTTAGTATTTCTGAATGTAATAAGCTTTACTTATGGCACAGTCGGTTAGGACATTGTGGGAGTCATTTTATTGAGAAACTTGTTTCTAATAATCTCATTCCAAAAGAAAGTCTCAATGTGAATGAGAAAAGTCAGAAGTGTTCTAGTTGTCTTTTATGCAAAAGTCATGTATTGCCTTTTCATTCTGTTAATAAGAGAGCTTCAAAGCCTTTTGAGATAATATGTTATGATGTATGGGGACCTGCCCCGGTTGTCTCTGGATCTGGAAGCAGATACTACTTAATTTTTGTTGATAGCTACTCTCGATATACCTGAATATATTTCATGAAGAATAAGTCGGAAGTTTTCCTTTTGTTTCAAAACTTCCTTTCTTTAGTAAAAAATCAATTCTCTGAGTCCATCCAATTCTTTCAATGTGATGGAGGTGGGGAGTTCTCATCTAGTGACTTTATTTCTTTTCTTCAAAATAATGGAATAGGAAGAAGGGTGTCTTGTCCATACACACCTCAACAAAATGAGATTGCTGAGCGAAGACACAGACATATCGTCTAAAGTGCCATGAGTATGCTCCATGACAGTAATCTTCCCATTAATCTATGGACAAAGGCCTTTCATTCTGCCATACATGTGATAAATAGATTGCCTATGGTTGTTTTGGAAAACAAGTCTCCTCACTACTGTCTTTTTGGGGTTCATCCTAGTTATTATGATTTACGTGTCTTCGGATGTGTTTGTTATGTGCACATTGATCGGTCCCTAAGGAACAAGTTTCAGGACAAGGCTAAAAAATGTAGATTTGTGGGATATGCAGATGACTACAAAGGATATAGGTGTTATGATCCCGCCAACAGACGTATCAGAATATCAAGAAATGTTGTCTTTGATGAACAAAATTTTGATCACCAAGCTGGGACAACGAATATGTCCCCTACCACAACCGAAGTTTATTATCCTTGGATGAATTCAGATTTTTTTGCTAGTTCCGATGAAGTCCGTGCTCCAGATTGTGTGCAGTAGGATGGAGAAATGTTCGAGACTATTGGCACATCGAGAGCACAGAATGGGAAAGAAGTACCATCATCGGTATCGGGCAGATACAAGAGCATTTCCTATACTAGACAGAGAACGACAACATCCAGCCCCTTAAATCGCTCCCCAACAACTGCACCTACTTCATCTCATACTCTCGAGGTCAGAAGATCGAATCACATGCGACATCCTATTGATAGGTGGGTCAACTATAACAACTTCCCCTTGGATTTTCAGCTTTTCTTAACTGCCCTTAATAAGAAAGATGAACCTATCATGTACTATCAGGCAACCACTTCTACCAAATGGGTAGAAGCCATGAATGATGAAATGCAGGCCTTACATGAATGTGAAACTTGGGAAATTGTCCCTAGACCACCTCACAAAAACATTGTCGGATGCAAATGGGTCTACAAAATAAAGTATAAACCAGATGGAACCATTGAACGATACAAGGCAAGACTGGTGGCAAAAGGGTTCACCCAAGAAGTAGGGCAAGACTGTGATGAGACCTTTAACCGAGTGGTGAGAATGGGAACAATTCGAATCATCCTTTCTTTGGCTGTTGAACATGGATGAAAGCTAAGTCAACTTGATGTAAAAAATGCATTCTTGCATGGGGATTTGAAGGAGGAAGTCTACATGGAACAACCCCTTGGATATCTCGAGCAAAATTGTAAAACACATGTGTGTAGGCTAAAAAGAGCTATCTATGGCCTAAAACAAGCATTTCGTTCTTGGTTTGACAACTTTTCACTTGAGTTTCAAAAGCATGGATTTTCACGCTCGCTATTGGATCACTTATTGTTCATTTTTAGAAGTCAGAATGTGACCACCCTATTATTAATTTATGTTGATGATATTGTCATCACAGGAAACTTTGAAGATCATATCCAACAAGTAAAAAACCTATTGGGTCAGAGGTTCAAAATGAAAGATCTTGATGCCTTGCAGTATTTTCTTGGTGTAGAAGTCGACAGCCTGACTCATGGCTTGACTCTCACTCAACACAAGTATACGATAGATGTTCTCAGCAAGACAGGTATGAAAGACTGCAAGCCTCTAGGAACTCCAACTGTGCTCCACCAAAAACTAAGTGCTTATGATGGAGATCTGTGTGATGATCCCACCAGGTATCGCAGTCTAATAGGGATGTTACAGTATCTCACGTTCACTCGACCCGATATTGTTTATTCAGTCAATCAAGTATCTCAGTTTATGCATGCGCCACGTACTGACCATATGGAGGCGGTTAAGAGGATACTCAGATATCTGAAAGGGACCATTGGAGATGGGTTGATATACTCTCCATAGTCGTCTGGCAAGGATGTGCGTGAACTTACTGTATATTGTGATGCAGACTGGGCAGGGGACCTTGATGAACGAAGGTCTACATCAGGATATTGTGTCTTTATTGGAAGAAACTTAGTCTTTTGGAGTAGTAGAAAACAAAAGGCTGTCGCTAGATCAAGCACTGAGGCTGAGTATAGATCCATGGTTGCTGATACTGCCGAAGTCACATGGGTCAGGCATTTACTAACCGAAGTAGGCGAAACGATTTCTCGTTCTACCTTGCTGTGTGAGATTCAAAGTGCTCTCAACATGTCATTCAATCCAGTACATCACAGTCGTGCTAAGCATACTGAGATTGGCCAACATTTTGTAAGACAAAAGGTTGAAGAAAATGAGATTGAGCCTGAGTTTGTTAATACTGAGATTGACCAACATTTTGTAAGACAAAAGGTTGAAGAAAAGGATATTGAGCCTGAGTTTGTTAATACTGAAGAACAAGTTGCAGACATATTTACAAAGGGCTTGACAAAAGATCGTTTTTGGATGCTTAAAAGCAAGTTGTTCATGGTTCAAGACCATGATCAACTTGAGGGGGGGGGGGGTGAAAAAGTACGGTTCATTTTATTTTTGGGTCTGGACATTATACCAGACCCGTGTCCATGTTGTGTATAGTATCTAGGTCTGGATATTATACCAGACCCCAACCCATATTGTATAACCAAATACTATTAATACATGTTTTAGGTCACGATTTCATTATTGAAATCGTGACAGCCACAGCCCTCATTCTCTTTGCTTTCTCTTTCTCACAAGGCAGAAGAGAAATCTCACATCCATGACCAGCCGAATTTTATAATTCCAAAAGAGATCGGACTTTCGGGACAGCATAGTAAAATTTCAATTTTCCAAGACCCCTTTAAAAATCTGATTTCTAATCAATTTATCAAATGATTTACTAAGATTTAAACAAACCAATTCCATACATAAAACTATAATAAAATTTCTAAAGCATGACAATCAAAACACTAAAATTTGATTTTTGCAACATAGTAAATCACATGACTGAATTTGTGTATGCTACCTAAACTAAAATAGAAAATTAAATATGGCATGTCACCACAAATTTCAGAATGCACAGTATGCAACACTTAATACCTATATATACACACCTTTAGATGTACACACACACATATATATATATATGCTGATTGTTATATATATATATATATATATATATATATATATATCTTGGTCAATATATGTATTCTGACTTGTATATATATATGCTGGCATAGATTCAGGAAAAAATCACGGGTACATGTATTCAGCCTAATACATGCCTACACTTGTCCAGAAAAATCACTGCTGCATATACACAGTGAAATACGTGAGTGTTCCTGATTAATATATATATGTGCTGGCTGACATATATATCCTGTTTTTTATATATATATATATATATATATATACATATATATACATATATATATATATATACATATATACAGACTGATATATATACATATATATCTTGTTCGATGTTTGATGTTCGATATACATATATACCGACTGATACAAGAATCTGTCTTGAATTCACAAGATCGATTTTTGATTTCCTGAAATTTCAGAAAATACTAGAGTGGTTTTGAAAAAAAAAGAGAAATTATAACTCTGTTTCAGATGTTTTTCAAAGAACAAGATTGTTTCCAAAATTTTCAGAAATAGAGTTTCTGTTTCATAAAATAAAGGGCGCAAAGCTAAATAATCAGAATTAGGGCAGTATGTAATTTGACAACAAAGAGAAATAGTCACGAAGTTGGAGGGTCAAATTTGTAATCGTTAATAGAAAGGAATTTCCAGAAAAAAAAATACAGGGGTGACTTGGTGATCTAACACAGTAATGTTAAATTACTGAAATAATAAAGGCAATAAAAGAGATTATCAACAAAGAATTTGGGTAGTGGAGTAACTGATATATTAACAGGAGGGATTGAGGAAATAATGAAGAGCAATACGAAATTTTAGTTTAAAAATTGACGTAGTCCTTCTCGACCCTTCTTCTTCCCCTTTTTATTTTTCTTCACACACACCGGAAAATATGCTCCTGTTCTGGCTAAACGAAATTAATTAATTGATGCTTAAGCAAAACAGCAATTTAGAATTCATGTATATGCTAACAGAAAATTTTATCTTTGGTAAATACCAGATTCATATTAATTATCAGATTCACATAAACATTAGATTTGTGTGAATCTCGAATTCAAGTGGAGATCCAACAATACAACATATGGGTTTTATGAATCAGATTCAAGTAAAAATCTAAAAATCACACCTGCTGGATACATAACTGAACCGTGTGATTAGTATTTTTTCCAAATAAAAAACCAGTTGAAACGAAAAGATTGATCCATTTTAGAAAAGAAAACCCAGGTTCAGATATTGACATCAACTTAAAAAAACAGCTATAATAAATCTGAACTATATTTAGGATAAAAACGCAGGTTCAACTGAATCCTAACGACCCAAGAGAAACCTATATACAATCCAGCAAAAGTTTAGGCATGAAGAACCAAGGTCTGTGCATGAATACAAATTTTTCTTTTTCTCAAACCTACGCTGGATCTAACCCATGCCGAACTCAACATCGTTTTTGGAGAACGACCCGTACCTTGCTGATTTGAACAACAAAGAAAGAAGGAATTGTTGTTGAAGAGGAACACACTGATGCTGCAACCTCTCTCTATTCTCTTTCTCTCACCCACGGTTCAACCCCTTTTTTTTTCTGTATTCAGCCTTCTCCCTCTCTCTCAAAATCCGCATAGAGAGAGGGCTGCTATTGGATAAAGCACATGGGACTCCACTACGGGGGACGTTCCATGTGTTTCTAGAAATAGAAAGGCTTCTATTTCCTCATGGAAATAGAAGTCTTTCTATACTAGGACTCATATATATATATAGTTGTAGTAAATTAAAAAAAACTTATCTATCCCACTACAAATGGGCCTTGGCCCAAAGGGTCCTAGATCCATATCCAGATCCATCTAACATCATATGTATCTTGAGTCTCAGCCCAAAGGGTCCAAGATCCAATATTAGGATCCATATCACATCAGCCGCATATATATAATATTAAATTGATTTAAAAAATAAAAATACATTTATTTAATAATAATTATATTTATTAAAAATTTAAAATTAGGCAAAATTTGAGAGATATTACAGTAAAGCTTCGACATTAGCAAAGGAATTGCAGTCAGAATGGGATCACAAGGTCATGCACAAATATGACCGATAAAATACTATATCTTCACGATGTCAACTGTATACAACTAGAATTAAAAAGAAAAGGAAATCGGAAATTGAATGTATATGAACTGGGTAATCCAACTGGGTTGGAGAGCTCGCCATTGACTTAGGTGAGTCATCATGTCAACTCATTTTAACTGTGTCCAGAAATAATGTTTCATATCATATATATTCTTCTTCAACTAATATTATGTGGCAGCGAATATTGACATATTCCGATCTGCGTATCATGTTTGTGCCTTTAAAGAAAGTTTGACATGGATCCTCTCACAGTGTAAAGCCCAGAAATGTATTTGATACTAAGTGCTGAATGTTTAAGAAACTGTTGGAAATGGAAAAAAAAGTGAAGAAAAGAACAAGATGGAAATGATTATCTGGAACACTTTAACATGCTCTTCATACTTTTACAGGAAGCAACATGCCATTGGAAATATGTAGACATGAATATATTGTGGTATATTTATGCTAATAATATCAATTATGCAGTCATAAAGATGGGGAGGGTCTTGCGGAAGCTTTCGATTGTGCATCTTCTTCTTCAGAGAATTCCTCATCTGCATCTTCCATAGAATTTGGCTAGCCACCTGGAACCTAGCCTAGTTTCCAACCCATTGACAATCCTTGTTTGCGGTTCACCACCATAAAGAATCACATATTGAAGGCAAATTAAGTCATATCCACTTGGGAAGTATGCTAACCTATGTCACACGGACTCGGCTAGGGGGTTGACGCACCCGCGTCGACACACCCCGACACGGGTGCGGCTTCGGATACGGGGCGGACACGGTCAACCAAGTGTCGGACTCGGTCAATGCACCGGGGCCGAGTCCGTCCATATTTTGGACTCGGTCAACTTTGACCGAGTCTATTTTTGTTCATTTTAGGGCAAAAAACTAAAAAAAATAATATTTTTATATATGTTTTAAATATATGTATAGCCGAGTCTTATTATTATATATATATATATATATATAGTCGTGTCCCCTAATAGGCACAACTTTGATCGAGTCTTATTATTGTTATATATATATTTTTAAAAATATATATACATATATATAGCCGTGTCCCCGTGTCCAAAATTTTTGAAATTGCTCCGTACCCGTTCCCGCACCCATGTGACATAGATGCTAACATGGATATGATGTATTGATTTTTGTGAAAGAGTGGGCATCATGCTAAAATTCTTGTGGTTCCTGCCTATTTGCGAAAATATATGATCATTATAGGAAGTTGCACGCAGTCGATAAGAACAACACTATACCTCATATTTGGAATACTTTGTAATCTATGTAACACAAACTCTTCTAACAGGGCAGCGCACCCGCATCACACCTGCACCCATGTAGGTGCGACACTTGGACACGGCTTCCTTTGTGTCAGATGAAGTCAACTATATTGAGGTCCATTTCTGTCCAAAAGTAGATTCAGTTAACCCTAACCAAGTCTAGTTTTATCTATATTATATATATAAATACATAAATACATAAATGCACACACATACATGTAGTGTTAACTTAAAACTGTTAAAAATGATATATATATATATATATATATATATATATATATATATATATATATATATATATATATATATATATATATGCCTTCCCTGCACCCAGTACCCAAGTTTTTTTAAAGTGCCACATCGCCGCATCCGCACCCGCACTTATGTGACATAGTTTGTAATTGGATTTGGATTACTTTATAATTCTTACAGTGAAGTTGATGATCTTTCTCCTTTCTTACCTGTAATTGTGGTATCAGTCATAATGTTAGTGTGAGTACAAGTCTGTTGTGGAACTTGTTCCTGTTATCAAGGGATAAGTGGCTAAGTTGTATTTAGTTATCTACTATTTTGAGTTGCTTTCGCTTCCCTTGTATATTCAAATTTCAAATTTGTTCTTTTAATAAGTTTGGAGAGCAAAATTTTGTTTACTATAATATGATTATTGGTATGATGCTTGTCAAGTATTGGAGTTTTAGATACTTCAGCTTCAATGAATAGCTTCTCTTGGAGAATGAGGACTTCTGAATACTACAAGTCTCGTATAATAGCCATACTAAATTTTACTCTTTTTCCCGCTCTCACAGAGATTTTATAAAATTATACTGACCCCACTTTAAAGGATATGGTGATCTGTATTTCTTTAGGAATCCGGGAATTTGTTTCAAATACTCATTTTGTGATGAATCTCTTATTTCTTAATATGCTTATCTGCATTTTACAGGCAGAAGGTTCTGTTGATAATTTATCTACACGTGAGATACTGGAGATGCATATAAAGCGTGCTAAAAGAGTTAGGGCACGGTATGGATTTCATATATCCAAGGTTGATTAATTCTTTTAATTGTTTCAAGGGTTAGAATTGTTTTTGTTCATTTTGCTCAGCTTTGTAGCATTTTGATGGGTAATGATGGTTTACATCCACGACTGTGTTTCAACTGATGATGGAACCTATTTATATATACTCTCAATTTCTAGGAAGGACAATTCCCCTCTAATTCATGATCCAATTGCTGATCCTGATATCTGCATGATTTTAAGATCTTGATCTATAAATTTATGAATTAACCACAATAGAGTTGGTAAAGAACCTTTTATCCTTTTAAAATATTAAATAGTAAAATTTGAATTTTACACTTCAGGAGCTTCATAATTGTATGAGTCCATTTGATGGAAGTCAGTCTACAATCATTTTGTTGTACTCTGGGTCTCAAATGAGAATTGATTGTTTGTTTCATGTCTGATAGAAACTTGTGTTCGTATTCTGCTCGAGCTAATCTCCTTACTATGGTTCTCGTGATGTGTTTGTCAGGCCAGGAAAATCTGTCCTTGTTGACTTATTTTATTTTTTATTTTTTTGCAGATTGCGGGAGGAAAGGCTTCAACGCATCGATAGATTCAAACAGAGGCTGGCTCTCCTACTGCCCCCATCACTAGAGCAGAACAAAAATGACATAGGGGCAGGCAGCTGACACTTCCATCCTTGTGAAGTTCTTGCTCACATCTGATCATACTGAGTGCATTATTTAAAGCTACAGCCTGGTTTAAAACAATTCAAGATGAAGGGGAATAAAATAAAGCCATAAAGGTGGAACCAATCATGAAAGCTGAACATGCGATATTCCTTCACCAAGGTGTGTTTTTTGTCACCAGGAAGGTTCATTCTTTTCCAGGAAGATTTCATGCATTCCAGATCTGAAGGTATGGAGGGAGAAAGATGGATTGTTAATTGTATGTTGCCTATCTTGCTTTTCATGCTTCTGTTCCTATAATCTTAACATCTGGGCTTCTTGGCTGTGCAACTTGGTTCTATGACAGCAAATAAAGCATCAAAGACATCTAAGGTTCGGAACTTTTGGTTGGCTAGAATTGCTGATTGTTAAAAATTCTGTGTATGTATTTATTTGAGAGGAAAATTGGTTGTCTTCCGACACATCTTTCCATCTTTGACAATTACTTCTGTTTGTCCTGTTGAGCATTTTATTATTAGTTAGCCAACACATCTATTTTTATCAGTTTCTGGTGTGATCATCCACGAATGCAGACATATCCGTCCTTGTGACTCTTTCCATACCCATCCTGCTTTCTTTTCCTTTTCTGTTTGTTTTTTCCTTTTCATTATGGCACATATATCTTGTACTTTGTGGTGAGGTCTTAATTTATGAGGCAAACAGTTGGGAGTCTGATCGTAATCTTAGGTTAAAGATTTCTCTCAAAAAATAATCTTAGGTTAAAGATATCCCATGTAAGTCATATTGAGACTGACAAGAGCAATGAATTAGAGATATTTCTAGCATCTGATTTGCACTTTAGCCTTTTGATTCATCTATCGCATGTAGCCAATATGTCAGATTCGGATGAGAAGTTGGGTGAATGGTGACAATATGCAAGTGAAACTATCATGTGACCCGTCTCTCTCTCATAAAATTTCTGCAACATGCTATTTATTCTTTTGTTTTTTAGTTGAAATTGTTTTGGTGGGCCTTGACTTGGCCTTGCTCCATCTTCCTTTTCTAATTGTATCGGTCTGAAATGCTGTTCTATTTCATCCGATTTTTCCTGGGCATGCTTGGATACTAGACGAAATAATGGTTCCAAGGCTTTGTTTGGGAGTCTTGTATTGAGATTGAAACACAATTTTCATATGTTGTCAAAACATTTTTTATTAGCAAGCTGGGATTAGTATGACCCCGACTGGGCAAAAACAAAGATAAATATTGTCAAGAAATACATCATAAACAGTTAGGATCAAGGATCCAATCTGGAGGCCTGTGCTTCCAAAATTGGCTTTCCTTCAGTAGACCCATCTCAAAAATATGGTTTTTAGTGAGTAGTGATGATTGGTTAGGATTAAGTGAACAATACGTGTAATTATTTTCTTTAAAAGTGTTTCAGATGGTTTAGACAAGCTATTTATGAGCCACCCATGGCATTGTGTGTGTGTGTGTGTGTATTATGAAGGCGAACTTGATTTCTGTTTGTTTTTTCCATGTTTATCAAGGAGCAAAGGACCATAATGTGCGATGGTTTGTGGTGGGGGTTGGTAGTGTGCTGTCTGGCATCAAAGAGAGTTAAAGCCCGCCACACAAGTTTCTTTGTTAATTAATAAAGCAGAAGAGTGCTGGTCCAAGTGGGTGAGGCCAAGCCAAAAATCCATTATTATGGGAACACAACTATTTAAGAGTGGCCCTCATAACTATAAGGCGCCCTTGCTATATTTTTTTGTTTTGTTGCTTCATTAAGCAAGCTAGGGTTTGATTCGAGACCCTCGACTATTGACGATAGCGAGGCTTTACATCCATCTACTTCATTCAGCCCAATGTCACAAGGATCACGCTACTCGAGTTCAGCACGCAAGTTAATTTTTTTTTTCAATAGGACAAAAGGAGATGTATTTTTTAAAATTTTAATTAATAAAAAAGTTTTATTATTTTTTGTAAAAATATTCTGATTGAATATTATTAAAGAACACTAAAAACTATTAAAATCATTAAAATAGTGCTTGTATGTGTCAGAGTCAGTGTGACATAAGGTTCGGATCAGTCCCTCTTGCCAGATTTCTTTTGGACTAGCATTTTGCTAAGAGGGGTTCCAATGATGTGCCAAATCACCGCTTATCGATGTTTATGGCGTCACCATTCATTGTGTCCACCACCATCATTGTGCAAAGTGTGGGGGCCCAGCATGAAGGCATCACTTGATCTCTTTCAAATTTTTTCCCTATTGGTTTCTGATTTTTGTGTTGAGAAAAGTTATAGTCACAGATTAAGTCCTAGATTTTAATGGTTAAAAAAAAGAGCGCGCTATAAGTTAGAAAATTTTGCTTTTTAGGAAAAGCCAAAACAATATTGGTGTATAGATACTTGAGAATTATAAGAACAAGTGTACATAAAAATAAAAATAACAAAACATAGTTAAAAGCCACGATTTTATAGCAATATATCAGAAACAAATAAAAATCTGAATTTCTTGCAATATTATTGGGATTTCCACACCCCGTAAATGTCTTGCAGTAAGGTCAGAAGAAAGCTTTTGAACCATAGGAAATTAGCAACCAAACCGCATTATACCAAGGGGTGTCAACGGGTTGGGTTGGGTTTGATTCGGACTCATGTGAAACCAGACTTGGATCAGATTTATGGGTATGGTATCGGGTCTGGGTCTGCACTTGGGTCTAATCAGGTCTAATATAAGAGAAACCATATTCGGACCCGATAATAACTACATGAACCAGACCCTGACCATACCTGGTAAAATAATATTTTTTATCATCTGAAAAATTGCGGGTCTTAATAGAAACTTGGGTCAGGTATAAAATTTCACAAACTATACCGGGTCTATGTATTAACCAGGCCTTCAGTTTCAGACCCAGGTCCTAATCAGGTCATATTTCTCAGGGTTTGGTCCTGGTAAAACCGACCCTTTGACACCCTTAATTATACCGTAGCAACTGTAGGCTCCACATGAGCCACTTTCTATCGTGTTTCTTTTCACTGCAATTTCTCATTTTTTAAATCAATGTTGTGTGCTTGTGCTCATTTCTTTTAGTGATTCTCACCACCAATAGGGGTGTCAATGGGTCGGGTTTGATCTATCAAATCCTATAGAGTTAGGGTTTGGTGATAAATAAGGTCTGATTAGAATTCGGGTAGAACTCGAAGAGTCCGATTAAAATATGAACCCAGGTATGATTTGTGAAATTTCATCGCAGACCCAGTCCGACCCGAGTTTCGACTAAGATCCACAAATTTTCAATTTTAAAATGATAAAAAATATTATTTTTTCATGGCTCAAGTCTTGTTCATGATCTTTATAGGTTCTGGGTATGGTTTCTCTTATCATGTGTTCAAATGAACTCAAGTCTGGACCCGGTACTAGCATCTCAAATCAGTTCTGGGTCTGATTCTACTTGGGTCCTAATCAAACCCCACCGGGTTGACACCCCTACCCACCAACATCACACGCACCAATTTGGCTTTTTACACATGGAAGCTTCTCTATTCTTTCCCAAACCTTGGCAAACGTGGAATTTCAGCCTTGTTCCACGTTTAATTGCCTTGCTGAATTGGTCTCACCACAGTTGTTTTCTTGTGCGTGTGGAGGGTGGTCCAACCATGATGTCAAGATGTTTTGTTTTTTGTAAAAAGAGTGCTTCTGGAAAAGCACCATTGTGAAAAGAACTGTGAACAAACCAATGTTGTCGGTATCGGTATCGGCCTTGAATCGTTTGGCCACCGATTCAGCTGTATCGGCCAATACCGGTACTAAGTGAGTCGTTACGTGTCAATCAAACGTGACACAAGTTAAAATATTAAAATAGTATTAATAAATATTTTTTTGGTATTTTGTATATTTATTAAAAAATAACCGATTCAGCCAACACGCACCGATACTGATAACATTGGAACAAACAACTCTTGGTAGGTGCGCGAGTTGCCCCAATTGTGAAGGATAGGTGAATCGGTTTGTCAAAAAAACCCTCTGAATCGAGTAGAATCGTTTGTGAATAATGACACTTGCATTAAAAAATAAAAAAATATTAAAAATATTAAACTTATTAAAAATATTTAAAAATACCAGTTGAATCGACTCTGAATCGGCCCCATTTTTTTAATCGCCTTTGTGCTGATTCGATCTGAATAGGACGATTCAAGTTGACTCTGACAACATTTGCTTTTTCTTTTCAAACCTGTAGTTAATTTCTTGAAAATTTTAGCACCTGGCTGGCTTGTTTTTCATTTCTTTTTTTTTTCTACGGAAAAGAAAATTCAATTAAAAAACAGGACTTACAAGGCATCAAAGGTTGGGGATACATCTAGGGATGGCAGTGTACCGGGGCCCCGAGGAGGGGGACAAGGTCTCAACCCCCGTCCCGTCTCAAAATTCTGCCCTCCATCCCCACCTTTATCCTCGCACGGGTTTTGATTTTAACCTTCATCCCCGCTTCCATCTCTGTTTCATGTCCTCCATCCCTAAAGGTATTTTAGTTATTTTACTAACAAGGATCGAGGACGGGGTGGGCCGGGGCAGGAAAAAGCGAAGCCCATCCCTACATGGGTTTTGATTTTAGCCTTCATATGTCCTCCATCCCCGGTCCATTGCCATCGCTAGATACATCTTTTTTTTTTTTTCGACATAGAAGGAACCAAATTACATATTTACATGACTACAATGGGGGAACACATCCTGGGTTCATATTGGACAATTGATGGTCGTCATTAGTGGTTGCCAAAATCGCCAAAACTTTTGCTAGGGCACTGAACTCCTTAGGAAGAAATCTGGTGATGCTTCTACGAAAACAAAAAAAAGGCCCTGCATGAGCCTGCTATTACTCCCCTGCCTTCCATACTTCGGTTTCCTTTTTTCTGCCCGCAAAGGGGGTTGGCGTAGTGGGGTGGGGGGCCTTGGCTGATAGACATGCAATCAAGGTCCGATTCTTATGTGCAAAGCCGATGCCCAACATAGGCCCCGGGGGCAGGGGGTCTTAGCTTCAAAGTTTTACGCCACCGTCATAGGTATGACAGGCTGAGCCAGCGCAACCAAGTCTTCATGCCTGGTGCAGTTTATTCGGGTTATAAATAAGTAAAAAAGCTTTTCCTTTTTTTTTGGTTAGTTATATACACGCCTAATGAATGGTGAAGTGTTTAAACACACCTTAGTTTTTAAAAAATTAAGATGAATGCCTACTTTTTTAAATAAATTATTCAGATGACCACCTATGTTACTTTGACTGTTTTACAATTCCTGAGTTAGGTTTGAGATTGATACTCAGAGGGAGTTTATGCATTTGAGAAACTGGTACCGCCTCCAAGAAGTGGCGATTGCCAAATTTAGTCTTTAGTGCAAATGTAAAAGGGAGAAGGTTTCACTCAAATGCACACATTCCCCGTCTACCAGTTTCTAATTTCACAAACAAGATACTTTGGTCGTGTTTTTACCAAGTGCATGAACTCCCATCACAGTTACTATGGAAAAATACTTAATTCAGTGGGTACGATAACTAAGCTTGAACCAGGTGCGCTGAGAGACATGCATTATACACGTCATCTTTCTAACCATAGGTGCCTTACTTAGGATCAAGTTCTTGGTACAATGTATATTCATGCAACTACGTTCACAGAATACAATTGAGCTTTCACCTTTTCTCAAAGATTGGACCACGCCTGAGACCGAATAGCTCGACACAAAGCACATTGAAAACCTTTTGACTAGGTAGTAGGTTAACCTAGGCTAGACCCTAGGCTTAGCTTGGGTAAGGACCCTAGGCTCAACTCGGGCAAGCCTTGAATAATTCAAGGTTTTCCCTCACTAAAGAAATTATTGGAGAGAGAGAGAGGGACCTCAAGAGAGCAAGGCGAGAGAGGAGAGCACTAGCTTGTGGGAGAGGGAGAGGGAGAGGAGATGAGTTGTTTGTGAGATGGTGAGAATGGGAGAGGGTTGAGATTTATGTGGGCTCCAACCACCAACCTCAATAACACATATAGAAGGCATTCAAGGGGCCCAAACAACTAGCAATAGTCAGCGATAATAGCCACCTAAAATGGACAAAAAGAGTAAGATCTTGGTCCAAAATGACCTTCTTAAGGTCAAGACCATCCATATTCTTGATCATGGTCAACTAAGAAGGGTGATTCATAGATCATTTAGCCATAAATGCCCATACAAAGATGTTGGGCAGGTTGTGGTCAAGGTCCAAACTGATCCTATGTGAACTAGGACCCAGTCAAAAATCATAAATGGGTTGGTGAAGAGTCGGTCTTAGACCTAAAGATTAAAATCATTCTAGGTTCTAAAAAGAAAGGTCAAAGACCAAACCGAATCGGATCGAGTTGAGCCAGGCTGAACCAAACCTAACCAAATAGAACTGAACCGAGCCTTTGCCTACAAACTCGAGGTTTCTTCGAGAGGAGAGGAGCTCATTGTGAGATGGTGCAATGGGTATTTGGGCCAGACCAAGTCGTAGTTAGTTTGGGATGCCAATAGCATTACCTTTGAATTGAGAATCCTAATTAACATTTCAACACTCTAACACACACTTTCACTGTAGGTAGTCATAGTATGTCTACCAATATATAAAAATCACACATTTAGGGTTCTATACTTTATACTAGTTACATGAGTACTCTAAAAACAAAGTCCAAGTCTCATAAAAGGTGACTCCACCTTCACACTCACATATGTAAGTTCATCAAAAATGTAAACATGTTTGAAACACCCCAGCCATAAGGCCTATAGATTTTATTAAGAGTTCAGTTTGAACTCAAACTCCATACACATATTTCGAGTACTTGACATCAAAAATGAAAAAAATATTTAGTGCTTAATTCAGTCAATCAATGATTTGTTTTTCCATTGAACTACTAGACTTGGTTTGATCCATATCTTGTGGTTTGGTTTCCATTTATGATAACTATTTTTATAGACTTTAACCTCATTCTCCTTGATGTCTTAAAGACAATTTCTCGAGAAAGTTCCTTTGTCAATGAATTTGCTAAGTTTTGACAAGATTTAACATATTCAATAGCAATTACTTTTTGCTTGAGTAAATTATTCACATAATTATGCCTTAGACTAATATGTCTAGATTTTTCTCCATAAATATTACTTCCTGGTTTGTATATAGTTACTTGATTATCACAATGCATAGCTATCGGGGGTATCAACTTATCTCTTAATGGCATCTCTTCTTTAGCCATTCAGTTTTCGTACTAGCTGAAGTTAATGCTATTAACTCTGCTTTCACTATAGAATGAGTTATAACAATTTGCATTTTGGATCCCCAAGTAATTACTCAAGATTCAAGGGTAAATATCTAACTAATTATCGATAATGATTCATTAGAATCAGAATTTCAGTTTGCATCACTATACCCTTTAAGTACAGTAGGTTCTTTCTCATAAAATATCCCATAATCTAGAGTTTCTTTCAAGTACTTTAGGATAAGATATATAACATCACAATGCTCTTATCTTGAATTACTAGTATATCGACTCAACTTGCTCATACAAAAGGCTATATCAGGTCTAGTTCCATTAATGGCATACATGACACTGCCAATAATACTTACCTACTTTAACCGAGATATACCTCTTCTAGTATTAATCATTATCTCAATAGTAGGATCAAATGGAGTAGCAACGAGATCAAATATAATATTTTCTTAAAATTTTCTCAATGTAGTGGGATTGAGTTAATGCATAATTATTTTCATGTTTAATCAACTTAATACAAAATATAACATCAACTAAACCTATATCTTTCATGTCAAATTTTGATGAAAGAAAGTATTTGGTATTATTTATGCATTCTACATTTATTTCTCACACTACAAGGATGAGAGTCAATAGCGACGACTCTTTAAAGACGAGAAAAAAGTCTCCGTTGTTGATCAAGCAATAATAACGAGAGTTTTGTCTCTATAAATTGATAGGTAATAACGATGATATAAATATTGCATCGTTACTACTCTACTACAACCATGAATCTCGCCGTTTTTGCTTCGTCAATAACAACAAGGTAGATTGGGCCTTGAATGCCTTGCCCCTGTACAAATCTCGTTGTTAAAGACATATCTATAAAGGCGACATCTGGATGTCATCGTTAAATATATGTTTATAACAACGATATTATCTGGACGTTAAATATTACTGTTAAAACACTTTAACAACTATATTTAACAGGCATAAGATCTCGCTATTATAGATCAATAACAGTGAAATATGAATCTTGCCTTTATAGGGTTTTACTATATAAAGATGAGAGTTATATAACTGTTAAAGACAAATGTATAACAACGAGATTCTAGGTCGTTAAAACACTTTAATAGTAATATTTAACAACCACATAATCTCGCTATTATAGATCAATAATAACAAGATCTAGATCATGTAACTGTCGCCGTTATAAAGTCATATTTAAAAAGAGCTCGATGAGCCCTTTTTATATTTCTCTCTTTCTCTCTCTCTCTCTGCAATATTGTTGGACCGTCGATCTTCTTTTCTCTCTCTCTCTCTGCAATCAGGGGCATAGCTAGGATTCACGTGAGGGGGGGGGCAAACATGGGTGTAGCAAAAAAATTTTTTTTTGTGTGATAGTCTGAGGTTCCGGGGCAGCGCCCCAAAAAAGTTTTTTCTTGAGATAAAATAAAAAATGGCTACAATTATTAATAAAAATCTATTTCATATGGACAGATAAAACTATTTGTTGCAGTCTTTCTCAACCTCAACAGAAAGTTCTTAAATATTATCTAATGGCAATATATAACACTGGTGCGATAATTTGAAGTTCATAACAATGCATAAATTTTATTTATGACAAAATAAATCAAAATACAAAAGTACCAACTAAAATGGACCTCGACGGTTACCCGCAGCATAAAATTCATCTATAAGAGAACCTATAACTAAAGTCATAGTATATTCTCGTTCGATGTACAATGTCAGCAAGAAAATTGTCGTCCATTTTGTTACGGATTTCCATCTTCACATGCTTCATCACTCAAAATGCTCGTTCTGTAGTGGTCATAGAAACTGGTAATGTCAATACAAGATGAAATAATCTAGTTAGCTTGACATAACTTTTTGACCTTTCACTTGCAACTAACTTTTGATATAAATCAGATAGAGTAGGTACTTGAAATCGAGGATCAGAAACCACATCAATCTGATAATGTTGTAACTCTGCTTTCAAGTAAAATATATCTTGTGGTGTAAAATCTTGAGGATAGAACTTCTCTGCAAGCTTGCAAATATCAGCTATATTAAAGGATTCAAATGAGTTTCTAGGATCCAATGTCGCACTAAGAGAAAGAAGTTCGACTGATGTGTCATTAAATCTAGTATTTAACTCCACTAACAAGAAATCTATAGTTTTATTGAAAACATCAAAATGATAGTGATGTTCAACTGAGAGATACTCACGATTACGGGATCAACCAACCATATATGAACCACTGAAGTCAGGTAGGCAAATATCATTTGTTGAACAAAATGATGTTACCTCTTGAAGGAATTCTTCCCAACCATCTTCTCTCAAAGCTTGAAGCATAATCTTTGTAGTGTAGACAAATCTCATAGTAGTCAAGATATCTTGATTTTTCTTCTGAAGGGTCTGACATAGAATATCAGTAACTGCAAATATTCGATTCATCAAATGCAAGACAAATACAAATTCGAAACTTGTAATGCAAGTGTATGCACCATCAAATTCAACCTGAGATCTAGCACTTGGAGAATTTTCAATCAGGCACTCAAATACTTTACATGTTGCAACATACATATCCATCAAGCTCTTTACAAATTCATAATGAGAACTCCAATGAGTAGCTCCAGCTCTATGCAAGTTCCCAATTTGATTAGCCCCACTTCCTGTCGATCGTTCCCCAGTTTCTAACAAATGCTCAATTTCTTTTCTATGTGAAGCTTTTAACTCACCAACACGCTTAGGCGAAGAAGTAATAATGTTAACAGTATCCAAATGAAAAAAGAATTGCCAAATGTCACGAACATCCTTAGTTGCAGAAACCAATGTTAATTGCAAACGATGCGCAAAACAATGGACATAATATGCATAAGGACAATCCTTCAGAAATAAAGCTTGGATCCCATTCCAAGCACCCCACATATTACTAGCACTATCGTACCTTTGTCCTCACATATTCTGAATTTGAAGGTTGTGACTACTAAGAATATCAGAAATTTGATTTTTCAGATTCAACGAGATAGTATCACTAACACTTTTAATTGCAAAAAATCGTTCTCTTAAAATTCCCTCTTCATTGACAAACCTCAATACAATGCACATTTGTTCTCGTTTAGATGCATCTCGTGCTTCATCAACAAGGATACAATACAGTGCATCTTCAACTTCATTATGAATCATACCTTGTACTCGGTTTGCCATAATGTGCAAAATCTTCCTCTGGATATCTGGAGAAGTGTATGTGGCATTTCTTGGAGCATTAGCCAAAACAACTTTACCAACATCTGCATTCATTTTTCCAGAATAATCAACGAGTTTAATAAAATTTTCACGATTCAATGAAGATAAAGATTCATCATGGCCCCTAAATGCGCAACCTTGGAGCGCTAACCACTGAAGAGCTAACATTAAGGTTTTTACTCTCAAACGAGCTTTCTGACGTTTTTCTTGGGATACAACATTCATCACTTTGTCAATGTGATGACCCGGTCTCATCAAAATCTTTGCATTTCTTACACATACATTATGATATGAAGACGGTGAAGAACCAACATGGGTAAGAAAGGCACATTTTTCTCCTTGACTAACCCTCTTCCAATTATTAAACCCAACCATTGCCAATGCTAAGAGATTCGAAGAAGGGCTATTATCAAGAAAAAGAAAGCAATAAAAACAATATGCTTTATCTTCTGTCGGAGAATACTCTAGCCAACGAAACTTATCATACCAATGTTCTTGACATCGACGCACTTATTTACCACATTGTTTACTTGGGTATTGTGCAAGTTTTGGTTGAAAAGGTCCTGCCCTCAAATAAGCCCGTCTAATTCGATCTATTTCATTAACATAGTGATTACACATACACTTTCTTTTACCCAGATCTCTTTCAATATAAAAATCAGATTCTGAAGTTGGATTCAGAGATGGAATATGCTCAGGTGATGAAGAAATGGTTGGAGTAGGACTTGAAGTTTCCTCAACTTGTCCATCTGAAGAGTTGTCTAACTTCAAAAAAAATGATAACAAGTTTTTTCTTTTCTTAGTGCTCGAAGATTGTCCTCTTTCCATTTCAAATTCTATAAATAAATAAGATACTACATGAGCATAACTTTGACTGTTTCAACTTACAAAAGTATTACTTTAACTGTTCAACATAACAATTATACATAAGTATATTGAATCAGATATAATTACTGATTGGTGATAAATAATAAAAAAATAATTGAATAACATCATGTTAAGATAGTGAAAAAACTAGAGAAAAGCAAGTATAAAATTTTCACCTAATCAGATACAATTTCCACTCCAATCCACTCTAATCCACCTATAATTTGATTGAATCAAACTAGCACATATTTGATTAGTCAAATTACCCAACAGATCGGTGTCTCATTGTCGTGCTCGGTCGATGTCTCATCATCTCGCTCACTCAGGAGCACAAGAGCAGCGCTAGAGGCTTGGAGGAGAAGCGTGGACGACTGGCGTCGAAGGAGAAGCTTGGATGGCATCAAAGAAGAAGCTGTGTGGCAGGGTGACGTTGGATCGGTCGCCGGGAGTTGAGGGATTTGGGGAAGACGAGGGCAAGGGCCAGGTCACTCAAAATCAAGATCATAGAAGAAGAGAGGCTGAGGGGTAATAAGTTAAATGTGTCGGATCCAACACGGGAAATGGTACCAGACCACAAGGGTAGGCAGAGAGCTCAGCTCCATGCAGAAAGGCAGTGGAGGTAGCAAGGCAGAGGGACCTCGGTTCCCTGCCTACTGGGACAACAAAGGCTGTCAGCAACAAGAATAGAATGACAAAGGCAGGGGGGCTTGCTCCCCTCATGCCAAACAACAGAGAGCATAAGGGGGCACAACCTTCTGCCATCTCTGCGAAAAGTGCAGCGGCGACGACAGCTCTGACCTGTCCCGCAAGAAGAAACAAAGACAGGGGATGAGCCCCTGTCTACAAAGCAAAACGCAGGAGAAAAGAAAAAAAAAGGGAGTGTGGGAGGGTTCCGGCCCCTCCCATACGCTGCAAGCATAGTGCGACAGGGAGGGACCCAGTCCACCCATCGCGCCCTCCGGCAAAAGAAAAGACAAAGGAAGGGGCTTCGCCCTCCTTGCCAGAAGAGAAGAAACATCAGCAGGGGGGGTTGCTTTCCGAAGAAAGCAAGGGCAGGGACCCCGCCCCAAAGCTAAAAGAAAACGTGGCAGGGGGCGGAGCCCCTTGCTAGCCGAACGAAAACAGAGGCAGGAGGTGGGTAGTGTCCCCCTGTCGGCTGAACAAATAAAAGAGGCAGAGGGGAGGAGTCCCTTGCCAACAAGGGATGATGACAGGGGGCTCTGACCCCCTGTCGGCCGAACAAAACAAGAGAGGCAGGGGGAGCCCCCTGACAACCAGAGGTGACGACAAGGGGCTTCGACCCCCTATCGACCAAACAAAGCAAGAGACAGGGGAGAGAGACCCTCTGCCGACAAGAGACAACGACAGGGGGCTCCACTCCCCTATCGGTTGAACCAAAGAGGAAGGCAGGGGGGAGTCCCCCTGCCATCGAGAAACAACGACATAGGGCTCAACCTCCCTATCGACTGAACAAAGAGAGAGGCGAGTGAGGGAGTCCCCCTGCCGATGAGAGACAACGACAGGGGGCTCATCCTTCCTGACGACTGAATCAAAGAAAGAGGCAGAGGGGAGAGTCCCCCTACCGATGAGAGGCGATGACAGGGGGTTTCGCATCCCTGTCGATTGAACAAGGAGAAAAAGAAGAAGAAGAAGAAGAAGAAGAAGAAGAAGAAGAAAAAGGAGGTTACCTGAGGAGGAGGAGGTCAATGGTAGTGGAGACGAGGGAGACGGTGGTGGTGCTCGGAGGGGGGGTGGCCGACGGCTTCGGTCGCCGGCGACTGCTCGAAGGATGGGAGGCTAAGGAAAGAGAAGGAGAGGCGAGATGAAACCTCGACGTCGGGGGCTTTGGTGTAGCCGACGGTCAGACGAGAGGAGGTAACAAGGAAGTTGGCGGCACGGTCGCTGGCGGCTCTGGTCGTCGGTGGCCGCGGGGGACGAGAGGAGACAAGAGAGGCAGAGAGGAGAGAGACAGTGGCGAGGGGTTTTGCCCCTCGCCCAAGGTGCCTCTATCTTTTTAAAGACACAGGCTTCTCGAATATTCGAGAAGCCGGGTCCGTGTTGGGCTCAGATCCAGGTCCAACTCGGATCCGATGCAGCGGACCATTAGCGGCACGTATCCGACACGTGTCTGATACATTTTTTTTAAGGGCTCTACACCAGGTGCTGGATCCGACCCGGGAATCAGGGTTGGGCTTTAAAAAAAAAAATTTAACTGGGTCGGGAGCCCAGTCTTGCCTCCCCAGCTCCGCCTTTGTCTGCAATAACAAAGCACCCAGAATCGAAGGGCGACTTCACCATCCTCCTCAAACACATAGTCCTCGGCTACAAGTTGGTCTGCTCCTCCGCCAACAAAGTCCTTTATTTCTCTTTTTCCTTTCCTTTTTTTTTTCTCTAACAAAGAATTTTAAGGAAATTTTTGGATTTTGCTCACTATCAGAGCTTTCTAGAGAAAATTTTGAGAATTTTCTTCTGGTTTCAATTTA
This sequence comes from Nuphar pumila, assembly GCF_984573655.1. NCBI lineage: Eukaryota > Viridiplantae > Streptophyta > Magnoliopsida > Nymphaeales > Nymphaeaceae > Nuphar > Nuphar pumila. The sequence goes on along the minus strand of NC_143262.1, from coordinate 20,512,195 downwards.
GCAACCATTGAAAGATTTTTTAAATTCTTTTGGGAGCTAAAAGCATTCGTGATTTGTATTTCTTACCAGACAAAATCCAATCTTTTAAGGTTTTTACTCAGTGGGTGCTCATTGTCAGGATTTCTCCCTATTCTGAATTCATAAATGCCTCATTCTAGGTCTGCTTCCCTTTCTTTCTGATTTTGGAGTTCTTAACCCCTTTCGTGAGTAATATTCATGATTTATATTTCTGTTTCTAACAAATTTTTTTTAAGTTTTCATTTCGAGAACGAACAGTTGTAAGGGCTTGTTTGGAATCTATAGCTAGGATGGGCGTTTATGGAATGCATGCATTTGAAGAAGTGGCAGCTGCCAGATCCTGGATTTGGTAGCTACCACCTCTTGGGTTCTTTTTAGGTAAAGAGAATTCATGAAGACGTCCAAAGTCCACTTGAGAGGTCGACCTTGTGAATTAAAATGACACTAATTTTCCTTCGTGTTGAACGTCCAAGAAAACGGAAGGGGGGTGAAGTCACAAGTCCAGAAGAAAAATAATATGTTGATTATTTAAGTGGATCTTGACTTTGTAGTCTTCCTTGCCAGAAAGTGTCAACTTCTTTTCTCACTCTATCTCTAATGGTGGATTCAATTCAATATTGCTCTTACTAGGTGTGGCAAAATCTGACACAACCCACCAACCCGCTTCTTAGTCGGGTTCGGGTTTAGATTAAACGGGTTCGTGTCATAAACAGGTCGACCTGTCTAACCCATTTATTAAATAGGTCGGGTTCGTGTTAGGGGTATGCCAACCCGCCAACCCGTTTAATAAACGGGTTAGGCGGGTGGATCAACTCGTTTACCCGAACCCGACCTGACCCACCCGTCAACCCGTTTACTCATTTAGTTAAACCCGACTCGCCAACCCGTTTACCAGTTTACCGAAACCCGACCCACCAACCCGCTCGCTAACCCGTTTGCTCGACCTGACCCGCTTATTAAACCGGTTAATCGTGTCGTGTCGGGTTATCCATTTAATAAATGGGTCAGGTTCGTGTTTGCCACAACCGATCCGTTTAATAAATGGGTTGGGTTCGTGTTAAGGTATGCTGACCCGCCAATCCGCCGACACGACCCGCCAACCCAACCCGATTGACACCCCTAGCTCTTACCCTCAACCCTTACATGATGCAGGCCCTTGGGTTTGCTAGTTTTAGTCATACCATAGTAATCTAAACCAAACACCTTCTAATCCCTCGACTATTGATAGACCCATGGATCCACAATGAGATTTTTCAACCTCCAGCTTGTCCTGATCCACACTGCTAAGAGCATTATCTTCAATGCCTTTTTCAGCATCAGGCTTCCGTACAAGTGCATGTGCTTGTTCAACATCGGTATGAATTCTTCTCGGCCCAACACTAACTGGGTGAGCCTTTGGGGCAGCTGAAAGAAGCGCATTTTCTTTGGCAGGACCTCTCCCATGGCGCCTTTTTTTGCCAGTGGCATCTACTTCATCCTCTGAATTTGGCTCGCTACCTGATTCAGATTTACTTGATAAAGCAGTGACTCCATGGATAGGTATAGCTATATGCACATAACTGTATGGATTTCATTTTAGTGTTAACATAGTTTATTGTGGACTTGACTTAAATTCATGTGCAACCATGTGAACCTACTTTCGTTACAATAGAGCTTACAAATTGGTTGAAATCATAGAATTTATGAGTTTATAGTTATGGTGTTATGTCATATGAGGACTTTTGTCTTGACTTGAGAGTTAAGCAACTTTGTGTCTACTATCCTAAGTTATAACCATCCATTGGCTCAGTAAACTAGGTCTTTAGTTGAATTAATTTGATCATCTTGTTGTATCTTGTAAACTTATAAAATCAATTTGGAATGTGAAACTTGCTTTGATCAAATATTCTCTTGTTGAATATAGTGGATTCGATGTCTATGAATATGGATCAAGCGTGGATACACATTCACGACAGAAGTTCTGAACCTTATACATTTAGAATTGATCGATTCATTGAAGCGTCATATGCTCATTTTAATTTCGCAGGTAGGTTGCGATGCCTATATTGGGACTGCAAGAATAAAAAATATAAAGTTCTACCATTGATCAAACTACACTTGATTGGATGTGGTTCTACCATGAAATATATTGAACCCCATATGAGTGTGGCCCAAACCCACGTAGATGTAATACATGTACATCATGATGAGGGCAAGACTATGACAAAGATTCATGATCGGGTTAAAGAAATGTTGGATGTTATTATGTGACGAATTTGAGTGTATATGTTTTGATGTGATTGGTTTGATAATAGGCACATACGTAAGAATAAATACTTTATGATGATGGTTAATAAATATTTACACTTCAAACATACACTTCAAACAATCGGTCCACTGTAACAAAACACACACTTCAAACAAATTTTCTGGAATATTTATCAATCATCATCCACTGGTATGAAATGCTGATAGCCAAATATATACTTCAAACATACATCATTAGAGGATGATTGATAAATATTTCAATAGGTAATTTCATGAAAGATAAAGGTTGCCTCTGGGATGCGACGTAGTAGAAAAATATCTTCTTGAGGGAGTCAACTCTGAAGTGTGAAAAGAGATTTGCAAGTTTTTCACCAGAAACTATTGGACGATAAATATTGGATATATATTTATAAGTAAATAAATATTTAAATTTTAAAATTTTTGTCTACTAATTAATTTTTCTTTGGTTAACAACAGGCGTAAGAGAAAAATTCGGTGAATAGAGCAAAACAAACGGTCCAACATACCAGTGGATCATCCTTGTACCTCTAGAGGTATCATACGAGTGTAAGTTTCTTATTCTCTAAGTTTAATTTTTTTTATATAGTATAATACTAGATATGTTTGAACTAATAGATTCTTAATTTGTTATTTGTAGATTGAAATAGATGGGCAGAAACCGACGGTGAGTGCGTTCTACAAAGAGATGCATACCCATTCAGATCACATGACATTCATCTGTAGCGAAGCCAAAGACACCTTTGTAAGTAACTCATACTTTATAGTACCATACTCATTCATTCAATTTTATATATTATCATTAGTTACTGATAACCAATCATTAGTTGCAAGCTTGTATTTTGATTTATATGAATATTAGAAGTGCATATGTTTATTGCAGGTTTGAAGAGGATGCAGAGAGTGTAAGGGATTTGTATTTGAAGTATGTTTATTGTTGGCTTATAGAGAATGTAGTGAGTTTGTATTTGAAGTATATTTGTTGCAGGCTTGGAGATGATGTAGTGGGTTTGTATTTGAAGTGTGCCTATTGCATGCTTGAAGAGGATGTAGGGGAGTTTGCATTTTTGAAATATATGTTTGTTTTTTGAAGTGTATATTTAAAGTATAATTGAAGTTTTTTGTTAAATGTATGTTTGAAGTGTATGTCCATAGTTTGAAGTGTGTTGAATGCTTGATGATGTATGTTTGAAGTGAATATTTAAGGATGCATGTTTGAAGTTGAATGTTATTTAGTCTCAGTTTGAGGATTTATATTTGAAGTTGAATGTTTGAGTATGTATGTTTGAAGTGTATATTTGAAGTGTATTTGAAATTTTTGTTGAATGTATGTTTCAGTTGCAAGTTTTTGAATGTAAAAAAAAAAATTTAAACTAATTTTTAGTTTTCAATTTGCAGATTTATAGCCTATAACGATGACATTCTTGTCTCGCCGTTATAGGCGGGATCCCTGTCTCGCGTTATAGCCAACCTATAACGGTGAGTTAATTTTTCCTGTTATAGCCTACAATGAGGAGTTAATGCTCACCGTTATAAGCTATAATGGTGATACATGAATGTTTTAACCTGCACGTAGCCTATAACGGTGAGCTAGAAATCTCGCTGTTATAAGCTACCTCACCGCTATTAGTGTTTCCATTTTCAATGAGTAATCTCGCTGGTGTTGGGTCACATTTAATGACCTATAAATGTTGTCATTATTAGTCAGCAGAAGCATTTTTTTTATGATGGCCTATGGGCAATTTTTTTTACCATTATAGGCCAATAGCTGTGAAAAATAAAGCAATAACTACGCAAAAAATCATCACTATTGATCCTCATCCTTGTAGTGTCATGATAACATATCACCCACATAAAGGTAAATAAATATAACATGGCTACTCTCTACTTTACTATATATGTATTTATCAAAATCATGAATCTTAAACCCATATGATATAATCATATTATCAAATTTCTCATGCCATTGTTTAGGTGATTGTTTCAAGTTATATAAAGACCTTAGTAGTTTACATATTTCTTTTCTTGGCCTTGTACAACATATACTTTAGGTTGTTTCATATAAATCTCTTCATCTAAGACAAAAATAAAAAATGCAGTTTGAACATCCATTTTATAAATTTCAAGTTTAAAAATCGCTGCCAAATCTATCATTGTTCTAATGTTTTTATTTAAAACCTTTAGCTACAAGTCTAGCTTTAAACTTTTCAATAGAACCTTCGGTTCAAAGTTTTCTCTTAAAAGTCAATTTGATTCCTAAAGATTTAAAACCATGGGGTAAATCAACTAAAATTCAAGTTTTATTTTTTATAATAGAGTTTAATTCACTCTCTATAGCCTCTTTTCAAGAAGGGGCATCTAGAGAAGTTATAACATAAAAAAAACTAGGTCTTGTTACAGACCATTTTTCTGCTTCAGGTTTGACCCAAAAGATCCACCCCAGCTGGATCCGCTCCAGTGGTAACCACCCACCTTGTTTGGGACTCTGCATTAATTATCAGAATCCATCCCAGGTTGGGACTTTGGTGGGATACCCCCTAAAGTCCTCTCTAGGGTGGGATTGTTGATATATATTTTACTTATCTATCTCTCATTGTTTCTATAAATAGGCATGTATAGTTCATTTATTTTTTAACGAGATTTATTGTATTCAACCTTTAAATTTCATATTTGAGGATGTCCAACTGAGGCTAGGCCACATGAAAAGAAACTGGATTTGAGAACGGTTAGCTGCTATTTTGTTGGGTATTTTGAAAGAACTAGGGGTAATAAATTTTATGACTCTGTGAATAAGTCATTTTTTAAGACAGAAAACACTTGTTTATTTGAAGATGCTGAGTTTGGGAGAAGTGATAAGGTAAAAGATATTGCTTTTGAAGAAGAATTTATTTATCTTCCTACAATTATTATTGACAATGATTAGATTTTAATTTCTAACATTGTTCAAACAAATCCAGAACAAGGCAATGTTCGGGATCTTTCTATCCAAAATCAAGTTTTTTCACATGGAATACAAACTCAACAACCTTAAGAAACACCTCAAGTAATACCTCAAGTAACTCAAGAACAAGTGCCATTAAGAAAATCAACTAGCGAGAGGAGAAGGGCAATTCCAGATAATTATATTGTTTTTCTCCAAGAACATGAGGGTAATAATGGCTTAAGAGAAGATTATCCAATCAACTTTCATAAAGCTATACAGAGTTCTAACTCTCAAAAGTGGATAGATGCCATGCATGAGGAGATTAAATCCATTAAAAACAATAACGTATGAGATCTTGTCCATTATATAAAGGTGTGATGCTCATTGGTTGCAAATGGATATTTAAAACTAAAAAAGATTCAATGGGTAATGTGGAAAGATATAAGACTCATTTTGTTGCAAAAGGATTTACTCAAAGGGTAGGCATTGACTATACAGAGACTTTCTCTTCAGTTTCAACGAAAGACTCTTTCAGAATTATGATGGCACTTGTGACTCATTATGATTTTGAGCTGCATTAGATGGATATAAAGACTGCATTCCTTAATGGTGACATTGACGAGGCATAATATATGGTGCAATCAAATTTTTTTTGTCTCTGGCGATGCAAAAAAAATGGTTTGCAAATTAAAGAAATTCATCTATAGACTTAAGCAAGCTTCCCATCAATGATATCATAAATTTCATCAAGTTGTCCTCTCATTTGGTTTTGAGATGAATGCGATTGATGAATGCATATACCATAAGTTCAGTGAGGGTAAATATATTTGTCTGGTTTTGTATGTCGATGACATATTACTTTTCAGTAATGATATAGGCATATTGCACGAAACCAAGAGATTGCTGATAAAAAAATTTGAAACCAAAGATCTTGATGACACCTTTTTTATATTAGGGATTCAGATACATCAAGATCGTTCTCAAGGTATTCTTGAATTATCACAAAAGAGCTATATCGAAAGGATTTTTGACAGATTTGACATGAAGGATTATAAACCAGGTGACAACCCTGTTGCTAAGGGAGACAAGTTTAGTCTCGCTTAGTGCCCTAAATACCAGTTTGAAGTTAAGGATATGAAAAAGATTCTCTATGCATCTATTGTGGGGAGTCTTATGTATGCTCAAGTGTGTACACGTCTAGATATAGCATACATTGCTGGGATGTTAGGCAGATATCTGAGTAACTCAAGTATGGATAATTGGAAAGCAACCAAATGGGTTATGCGGTACTTGCAAAGAACAAAATATTACATGCTCACATACAAAAAGTCTGATCAGTTAGAGATCATTGAGTATTCTGATTTTGACTTTGCTGGATGTCAAGATAGTCACAGATCCATGTTAGGTTATATTTTTCTATTGACCGATTGAGCTATTTCTTGGAAGAGTGCCAAGTAGACACTCATTGCATCTTCCACTATGGTAGCAGAGTTCGTAGCCTGTTATGAGGCATCCAATCATGAAATATGGTTACACAATTTTGTTACTAGGCTGCAAATTTTGGGTAATGTTGAAAGACCACTAAAGTTGTTTTGTGATAATAATTCGGCAATGCTATATTTCAATAATAACAGGAGCTTGTCAAAGTCAAAGCCAAAGCATATTGACATCAGGTTTCTTGTTGTTAAAGAAAGAGTATAAAATGGTTAGATATCTATAGAACACATTGGCATAAACTTTATGATTGTAGATCCACTTACCGAAGGTTTACCACCTAATGTCTTTCACGAACATACTGCTCAAATGAGTGTTATATCATTTAATTATATTCTGGTTTAGTGAAAGTTTGTATTGGGACGTTCTATGATATAATAAAGTTTCATTTTACTATTTCAGTATAAAGTTCATGTTTTAGTTTCATTCTGTACATATTTATTGTGATCTCATTAAAGAATAAGATATGACCAGTTGGAAATAGGCATGTTTGGATCACATTACATGTAATTTCTATGCTTTACATTCATACTTGATCTATGACGTTGGTTATGTCAATATACGTGATCATTGATGGATCTAATTGCGATGTTTGTAATGAAGACCGCTTTGGTTCTATGTTGACATGATCAATGAACTAGATTGTTAGAGATGTTATCTAATAAAACAATGTTTTTTTGACTTGATAATGGTATAATGCGTGATTGTAAGGTGACATATATGGCTCAAGTGGGAGATTGTTAGATAAATCATGTAGGCCTACATATGTTTAATCACACATTATAAATTGTCTAAGGTTAAGGCCCATATAAAGTGATCTTATACTGTTGGACCATATGATATTTCATGAGTATGATTATATTATGTGCAGAGACCTAATGTGCCCTCATTTGTCAATTTTTGATTTTATGATAGACTAAATTAAAAATCAACTATAAGGTGGTTGCAATTAGGTTATGGTCTTCAAAACCATATATAGTGGACGTTGTTTTTTTTTTGCCTCTCCGTCAAAAAAGAAAATTGTCCCCCTCATAAGGTTTAGAGAAGAATAAAATGCCATATATAGAGGTTTTGGAGGATCAAACCCGTGAAAGATCTATCGAAGCATCAATGATTCCGCATAGCACAAACAAGTTTAACGATCAAATAAAGTGTTTTCTTGGATTCTAAATCCAACTGCTGACACTTCCATCCTTGTAAACTTTTTGTTCACATCTGGTCACACTGAGTCTGTACTATTTTAAGCTACAGCCTGGTGCAAAACAGCCGAAGATGACGAGGAAAAAGATAAAGTCAAAAAAGGTGGAACCAATCATGAAAGCAGAACACGCTATATTCCCTCACAAGGGTTTAGGTCGTTTCCTAGCTGGACCACGCGGAATGCATGAATTTGAAAAAAAAAAGTGCCGGAAATTCCTAGTTCACACTCTGATTCACAGGTTTCCAGTTAACATATTCTAGTGACTCCTGTTTGTCGCATGGAGCATTTTATTATTAATTAGTTAGCCAACTCATCTTTTTCTATCAGTTTCTGGTGTGAGCAATGAACATCCATCAGTGCAGACATATGCGTCCCTGTGACTCTTTCCATACCCATCTTGCTTTATATTTCCATTATGGCACATATGGCTTTTACTCTGTAGTGAGATGTCTTAATCTATGAGGCGAACAGTTGAGCTTCTAATAATGACATTGGGAAAAGTCCTACTGTCTGACAAAGAGCAATGAATTAGAGATATTGCAAGCATCTGATTGCACTTTAGCCTTTCTGATTCATCTGTCACATGTATGTCAGATTCGGATGAGAAGCTGGTCTCCCATTAAACAAAAGGCGTAGGCGTAACGCTAATGAATCGTGAGAATAAAAAAGCTGAGTCTATCATGTGACACCGTCTTCTTTTTCAATAGCTGCAACACGCTATTCAATCTTTTCTTTCTTTCTTTCTGGTGGAATGGTAAAAGTGTGATTGATTCTATTACTCCAAATTGGGGGTTAGGGACCTTGACTGGTTAAAACCTTTTGCCTCAAGTTGATCTAGCAGTCTTCAACTCGCTATTGGTTGAGTTCTCATCAACCTAACTCTGTCTGCTATCACTGTTTGCTTTAATATATTTTTTTCTTTCCTCTCAAAAAGAAAAAACAGATATCCAATCGACCCACTGAAATGAAAGTCAAGTTTTAGTGGGCATGGCTTGGCCTTGCTTCATCTTCCTCCTCTTGTTGAATTGTTCTGAAACGGTCTTCTGTGATCCATCTGGTTTTCTATAGGACATTATCGGATGCTAGAGAGAAGAATTCTTCTAAGAATCGAAACGTAGCCGTGATTCAAAACTAGTACTTGACCAAGAGAAATCAAAACCTAATGGTTTTGTAAACATGAGACCTCTATACTATCGCATACCAGCAGCGTACTCATAGCGCGTGTATATATAATATATTTCGTGTCTGTGTATGTATGCGGGCCTGTGTGGTGTTATCAACGATACTAAAGCCTCTTGATGTGTTGATGTGCAACTTAACTCCTAAACAGTTTTTTCTCCTAAACTATCTTAAATGGTTTCAAAGCACAAAGTTTTGGGTATTTGCTTAATCCTAATTCATAGACATATTATCCATAATTTACTAGTAGAAAAAATGCATTAGATTAAGTGTTTTTCATGTTCAGATACATTTTTAGAGCAATCGTAATCAACATATTGTACCAAAACTTAATGAAATAGGAATCAAGGTTTCTTATCTAATAGATTCAATCCAAAGCATCATTTTTAGTGAATAGATACTTATGAATGCATCTAAAGGTTAGGATTAACAAAGAAACATGTGCAACTTTGTATGTTGCAAGCGTTTAGAATGGTTTAGGACATAAACCGTTTAGGAGCTACTACAAGAAAAACATGGATTAGCAACAGACGCTATCCGTCGCTAAACAGTTTAGCGACGAATGAGCGATGGATAGCGTCCGTCGCTAATTAGCGACATAACTGATTTGTCGCTACTTCCGTCGCTAATTTATGATGGATTCGCGATAGACATGATCCGTCGCTAATCTGTCGCTAAATAAGCATGAATTAAGTTTTGCGATGGATTATATGCCATCGCTAATCCGTCACTAAAATAACGACGATATTAGCGACGGAATATAATCTGTCACAAAATATTATTAGCGACAGATATTATCCATCACTAATCGACAACAAAATTAAAAAAAAAATTAAAAAAAAGAGCCCAAGGCGTGCGCCTCATACGCCTTGAGGCGCACGCCTCGAGGCGAGGCACGTCTTAAGCCGAGACATACACGCCTTGAATTTTTTAGTCAAATAAGGGTCAAAGTCCTCATTTGACCAAAAATTAGGGTTTTTTACGCAATTTTAACTAAGCTGCTAGGAAAAAATCGGGTCTGATCCATAAGACACCGGGTCTCAAACATAAGCCCCCAAAAAAAAATCTTCATGAGGACCCGCGCGGGTCCTTATGAGGGATTCCAACTCGGCTCCGATCCTAAGTTGTAATAAGTATAAGATCTCTATTTGTCTCAAATATGAGAAGAGATCCAAGCTACATCATTAAAAGAGAAAATGCATACTAAAAAGTTTTTTGTCACTTTTTTTCTTTTATTTTCTTAATGATTATTTTCTCGTAGTGTTTTCTTGGGATAATCAAATGTAGACAAGGTTCATAGATATCAAAATCAGTAAAGATGGTTCATCATTGTATACAATATATTTGTTAAGAGCCTGACAAATGAGATCTTTCATAACACTTGAAAAATCAACAATGAAAGAAGAGAGAGAGAGACAAAACCTCTCTACAATACAGGTAACACAAACATCGAATTAATACCAATATAAACCTGATGAATATGATGCTCAAATATCCAAATAGAAATAACAAGTGAAACATTGCGGGGCTGGGAGGAGCATACCTAAAACATTGCGGGGGTGGCCGATCTTTCATAACAACTAATATTTCCTGTTTGAGCCCCTCATAAATTAGGGGACCAAAAACTGATAGTATTGGGTTTAGGGTCAAACCATTTCCACAACTTAATTAAAATGTACAACAGCAAAAAAAAAAATGAAGTCATTTATTTTAGTGTCAAGTTAACTAAGCATCAACCAAAGCTGAGCAATGATAGTCCTAAATTTTCAAACAGTTCATTGGATTTCTGCTTTGGTTGACTTGGACCATAAGCAGAATCCTGAAACTAGGAACTAAAAATACTAGTTCAATTGGGTGACTTCAAACATTAGTTCATGCTTACCGCCATGTAAGTCTTAAACATGTCAACTGTCATAGCATCTGGAGAAGCAGTAGGGAGCTTAGCTTGTTGTAAAATACCGACAACCTGTTCTACAATTGAATCATCAATCCAGCCAAGATGACGTGACATATCGATAGCCATAACATGTGGAACACTCATTATGAGCCGCTGATTATATGGAGAAAGCAAATACATTATAAGTGCCTGCCATAGGAAGATGAAGATGACCTATAAGGAAAAGCATATAAACTACCTACCTCATGCAAAAACAACTGCATCTCATTCATCCATTTGTTGTTTCATTATATTCAACTATATAATGAGTTTATCATCTCTTGTTTACTGAAAAACATTATTTGAGACCAATTATGTATTATTTTTCTTTTAAAATGAAAAGTTAACAAAACCCGGTCCTGAGCCATGAGTTAATAAAAAACGAGTCGAGTCCCGAGTCATTGGGTTTTAAAACCTTGATTGGAATATACAAAAAGTTTTTGAATAATCACGATGACTGTAATATCAGTATTAGATAACATTCCCACATACATGACAAATCCAATAGTTATAGAGGATCATATCTGAAAGTCAGAGATCAACAACCACTAGGTTGCCAATCAAATTTGAGAAGCCCTGCAGGAAACAAAAGTAGCAAATATTGATATGGCTGGAAGGATGGAATAATCCAAATCAAAGATGGAGAAAAACCACAAGAGGTCAAGAAAATAACTTATTCTAACTTATGAGTGAAATGTCATTTTACGCATATTCATAATTATGAATATGTATGTAATTTCCTCAAGTTTGGAATACTTATAAACTGAATCTCAAATAATTTCCTCAGAATCATCCAACTATTGGAAGATTAGAGTATTCCCTTTAACCAACTACATCTGGAGTAAGTCTTCAAATACTTTGGATCAACTAGGTCCCTTACGATCAAGTCCTAAAAGACTAAATCTGCAGCATTTTGCAATATCCCTTAGTATGTCCAGAAGCAACATTACCTGACCTCCAAAAGCTAGGACTAAGAATTACAACACCACCTTTCTTTCAAACATAGCCTACATTCTTCAAACCTATCGTGAAGCACCTTGTCTAAAATACAGCAATTTTTTCTATCATCCTTACAACAACTGTTAAGCCATACATCCTTGTCATCATTTAACCTGCAATTTATTTATTTGTTTTGTTTCTAGTTGTGCATTTTCAATAAATAAACTAGTTTGAGGATATTATGGAACATTTTTCATTCTTGAATCTGTATTAGAGTCTGGCATATTGATCTGCAGTGGTTGCCATCCTAAGTCTGAGCTTGAGTGGTGAGGCACTATCCAACATTTCAAAGTTATTGCAGTATTCAATAGTTGAAGTATTTCACCCAACACAAGATGTTTTAAACATGATTTCTTTAGTATGGACGCAACATGATACCTGTATTAAAACAGGGACAAGAAAGACTTTTATGTAAGCAAATATCCTTTGTTGACAAAAAGCTGCACTTGATACACAGTATGCAGAGTCATGTGCATTGCACAAATAGGCTATAAATTGAACAACACACTAATCTGCACATGAGCAATGACCTAATGTAATCCAACCAAGAGTTCTGTAATATGATATTTCATGACAAATACAACTTCATACCACCAACAGATAAGCCCACATAAAAAAAGCACAGAGCACCAAAACAGATACCAACCTATGTTAATCGTAGCTTGACGGGAGATTACTTTAGGCTAGAGTAGATGTAATTTCGTCATATCAAGCTTACTGAGGTCCTGCTCCATTAATCATTTCCACGACATTTGGCCTACTCCTAAAAACAACTCATCACTCTAATAACCAAAAGAAAACACAAAAAAAGTTCAGCAAAACACTAAAAAAACTCAAAATTCCTAGAACGAAAGCATCACTCAGCAGGAAGATGCACAAAAAGTTACCAACCTCCACAAAGAGTTCAAACTAATCAACAAAAAACCCAAGGAATTAAACTAATAAACAAAGAGTTCAAAACTTTTAGCAGTTCTATTAACACCATGTTTTTGCTCACAGAACAATCGAATCATAACGATTCCGAACTCGAAAAGAAAAAAAAAGGAAAAAAAATGAAAATTTGTATCCCCATCTACCTCTGAAGAAACTCAGGCTCGCGAAGAAGGCCGAAGCCGATGTAGATGGGGTAGCTCTGGTTCCCCAGATCGACGTCCACGATCATCTCAAGCGTGGGGCTCAAAATCAGCTTTGCGGGCTCCATCGTCGGGGCAAAGTTTGCGAAAACCCTCGCTTCTTCGCTGTAATTCAGTTAGATTCTGAGCGAAGGAATATCAGAGGGCTTGGAAGAAGAGAATTGATGGACGAAGGAAGGCGATCGAAGCGAGGGACGACGATGAAGATGAGAGAGAGGGTTCAGTTTGGAGGAAGAAATGAAGTTAGGGTTCACAATAGTCGCCAAGGAGCTAGGGTTCCGGGAGGAGAGGCGAAGATCTTTGGGGTTCTTCTTCTTCTTCTTTCTCTGCAACTTTTGCCACACCATCTTTTCTATCGGCTCGCCATCGACACTCTGAGGGGCAAACATCCTTTTGAAGCCGCCCTCTTCCCTGTCGGGCCGATTTGGGAGTAATCAAAGAGAGGGAGGGGGAATTTCATGCCCTAGGTGGGCTGTTTTAAATAAAAAAGTAGCGATGGATTTTTTTGTCGCAAAATCCGTTACTAATTAACGACAAAAAAATTTCGTTGCCAAATCCGTCGCTAAGTGTGACGGGTTTTGCGATAGAATTTTTTCATTGCTACTTAGCGACGGATTTTGCGATGAAATTTTTCTATCGCAAAATATGTCTCTAATTCCAATTTTAAGGACGACTAGTTTTCTCTAGCTAATCTGTCACTAATTTGCGACAAAAATAATTTATTATAAATTTCTGTCGCTAATTAACATTTTTTTTGTAGTGCTAGTCATATCCCTTTATATATATATATATATATATATATAGTGAGTGGTAGCTGCCTGACCAAAATGGATGCGCGCTGCCCTCAGTGAAAAAATCCTGTTAAAACACCTTTAATGGCGACAAAAAATGCTGGCTTTGCTTGAGGTACTTACGGTCGTTGTCCTAGCAACATAAAACTCTACTGGAGAGTCGCCATGCTTCAGCTTGTATAAGTGCTTGATGCCTATGAGATTTGAACTTAGACCACCTGCCTAGGTCTCATCCCACCACGGCAAACCCCTTTGGGACTGTGTATCAAGAAGGTTAGCTCAAGGTCTTTGTTTGTTCAAAATGGAAGGTCTATATCAAGAATTTCAGAAAAGGCAGTATCTGCCATGAAATTTCAGGTAAAACTGTATCAAGAAATTACCTAATCATTTTTGCCCAAACCCCGCTCATACCTGGTCTCTGCCAGCTGAGTTTTTACATGGCAGGTCAGGTTCTTATAATGCGTGTCTCAACCTAAAACTGAACCAAGCCACAACCGGACAGAGCTTAGTAGGCTTGGTCAAGGCAGGTTCGGATTCACCTAAGATCGTCACAGTCATATGTCCACACCATGGGGCCATTCCCCTCGTCCACTGCATAGAAATAAGCCAACATTCATTTATTTTCAATGGTCACCATCCGAATCCACAAAATGTTTGTGGTACTTGCAAACCAAAGGGATGTCAAAAATCTGAAAAAGTGACAACTTATTTTATTTTATTTTTGTCTTTTCATGTTGCTGCTGTACGTACAATCTAGTTGGGAAATCGTATATGCAAGTTGCATCCACTCAGTCTGACTTCACATGTATTCAGTATGTTTTGTTTGGTAGGAAATACACCTTGGATCATATTTTTCTTAGGAAAATACATGACCTTTAAGTTCTTGAAAATTTGGTACATTGATTTTTGAAGCCCTTGGAAAACCAGCTTACATGATCTAAAACTTATTTTTACTTAACAAACTAAGTAGATCACATCTATGAGGTTAGATCTAAAAAAGTTTAAAAAATGATTGTCTATATTTATCCCATAGTATAAAAATATGTGATGGCTCTTTTTTTTTTGTTCACTAGGCAAAAAGAAACCTCACCTCCCTACTGGGGCAGGTTATATGTTCCCCTCAGGATGTACCGCTCCCCCCTACACCTCACCGAGTGCCACACAATGCTCGGTGGGGACTCAAGAACACGCTTTGTAGCTACAGTGCGTGTTCCAAGAGTGCACACACAACACTCTCTCCCTACCTACACACATTATCAGGCTTCTGATTGGTAAAAACCCTTGAGACCTCCTACGTATCCATAATGCACGAAACTTTGACTTTATGGCATAGGATACCTTCAGTATATTTTAAATTCACAACTTTTCCGTCGGTGACATTCACAAGTTGCCTCTACCCGATCCTGGCCATTGGTAGCTTATATGGTCATTTACTAGGGCTTTGTGGTAGGGGTTGGTAGTGTTGTCTGTCACTAAAGAGAGTTTTTTCTTTTCGACAGAGAAAGCTGGGGTTAAGCAGACCCCTACTAACTTGCAAAGTTCCAACACAAGGTGACATGCACTAACTTCTCCTGCCAGACAAGTGGAGCCCTAGTTGGTAGGGGTGGCAAAATCTGACATGACCCGCCAACCCGCTTCTTAGCCAGGTTCGGCTTTGGCTTAAACGGGTTCGTGTCGTAAACGGGTTGATCCGCCTAACTCGTTTATTAAATGGGTTGGGTTCGTGTTAGGGGTATGCCAACCCGGCTGACCCGTTTAATAAACGGGTTAGGCAGGTGGGTCAACCTGTTTACCTGAACTCGACCTGCCAACCCGTTTACCCGACCCCGAGCCGCCCGCCAACCCGTTTACCCATTTACTCGTACCCGACCCACCAACCCGCCCGCCAACCCGTTTACCCGACTCTACCTGTTTATTAAATGGGTTAACCGTGTCGTATCGGGTTACCCGTTTAATAAATGGATCGGGTTCGTGTTTGCCACAACCAACCCGTTTAATAAACGGGTTGGGTTGGTGTTGAGTTATGCTGACCCGCCAACCCGACCCGATTGCCACCCCTACTCGTTAGTGAGTTTTTTTTTTCTTTTTAGAGAAAGAAAAACGTTTCCATTTCTGGTTACTCCACCAAAATATTGATCATACCAAAGAGTTAAAGCTTTTTTTCTTTTTTTTTTTTATAACAACGAAAGCACGTCAGAGACGCATTGGTCCAAGGTGAAAAGATCAGGTGCAATATGATTGCACAAATATTTGTGCATTACTCAGCCGATCACCCTCCATCTTGGGGACAGGACCTGTCAGGTGTGGGACCCAAGACCTCATGGAGGGCAATGGAGTGCTTAATGCACAAAATTTTGTGCAATCACATTGCACTCGATCCAGACTTTATCAGTTGTGGGGCCCAAGGCCTGATGGAGGGCAATCAGGTACTTAATGCACAAATTTTGTTGCATGTGATTACCCCCGATTCTTGGTCCAAGTGGGTGAGGTCAATTAAAAAAAATCTTAATTATGGGAGATAAAACCACTTGGAACCATGTCAGATTTCTTTCTCTTCCTCCACTTCTTTTTATTTTTTATTTTTTCTAAGATAAGCAAAATGAAGGATAATCTCCATAGGATTGGAACACCCCCGACTCCATGACCATGACAGTGAAACTTAACCTTCCATCTATCTCATTGAACCGCTCTTTTTTTCATAAGAGAAAAAAAAAATCCATCACCACCAATCGTAGAGCTCAGCATGAGGTGCACCTGATGTCATCCTCAGCATCTTAGCTAGCGGCCACTGATCACATGATGGATGGTGGTGATGATGCCAAATCGCTGATGGACGGTGATTAGGCACATCACTTGCCAGTGTAGCAGTTTACCCTATTGGTAAGGGCAAGTTGAAAAGACGAGCACTCGATTGCAAACCTTCACAAACTTGCTTGTGCAACCGTCGACTATTTGAGGCTCTCATTTTCGGATTCTAGAGGATCTTGAATCTTTTGCTGACAAAGAGATAGAGTCCAAACCATGAGACTCTATCTCTGATTGATTTTGCTGAGCTAGTAACTTCCTTGAGCTACAGCGGGCTTACCTTAACAAGCCCCTGCAGGCTCAACGTGGGGTACACACGTTAAGCTTGTCTTGAACTTCACAAAACTTGGTAATAGGCGAAGGTTTGGTGAGCCTATTAGCGAGCTGATCACCAGAGGAGATAATTTGGATTTGAAGGTTGCTTTTGCGCACATGATCACGAATAAAGTGAAAATCAATTTCGACATGCTTTGTGCGAGCATGACAAATCAAGTTGGTCGCTAGGAACAATGTCTCAATATTATCACACCATAGAACAACCGGCGAAGATGAATGCCAAGTTCTAAGAGTAAAGACTTTAACCACAACAGATCAGAGGTAGCACAGGCGAGAAACTTATATTCAGCTTCGGTGCTAGACTGGGCGACAATTCACTGTTTGCGAGAGGACCAAGAGATAACATTAGAACCGAGCTAAACAATGAATCCACCAGTGGACTTCCGATCATTAGGGCAACCTACCTAAACGACATCTAAATAGGCACTGAGGCAAAGAAGAGGCAGGCGCAGAAGAAGTCCATACTCAACAATGTTCTTAAGATAACGAAGAACACACATAAGGGCAAACCAATGAGTTGTAGCGGGCTGGTGCTTGTATACTGACAAACTTTGTTAACAACAAAAGCAAGATCTGGATGAGTGACACATATTGGAGCCCGCCAATAATTCTTTGATATGGTGTTGCATCATGAAAGGGAGCATACTCGTCTTTGGTGAGCTTAGACGATAAACTCATGAGAGTAGCAACAGGTTTGGCATCAACCATGACAACCTTCTTGAGTATATAGATTGTGAATATATAGTTGTTGAGATAGCTGAATTGCACTACTACTGAAGTAGTGAACCTCTATGCCCAGAAAATAGCTTAAGCACCCAAGATCTTTGATGGAGAAGGTGGAATCGAGGCTGGTGATGGTAAGCGTTATGGCTGTGATTATGAGATTGTCTACATAGACCAACAAAAATATAAGAACATCATGATTATTAAAAATAAAAAGTGAGGCATTAGACTGGAATATAATAAATTCATGTGAGACCATGAAATTCCACTAGAGGGGGGGGTGAATAGTGAAATACAATATAGATCGATAAAATAAAATAATCAGGCAATAAGGCACAACACATAAAACAGAATTTATACTGGTTCGGTCAGTACCCAGACCTACATCCAGTCCCCAAGCAAACCACTTGAGCTTTCCACTATAACATCCGAGTCACCGGATAAATAGTACAACACCCTCTTCCTCAGAGGTCTTCTTCTCTCAACAGAGAAGGGGCACACTCTCTTCCACAGAGGTCTTCTTCCCTCAACAGAGAAGGACAACACCCTCTTTCACAGAGGTCTTCTTCTCTCAACAGAGAAGGGCAACACCCTCTTTCACAGAGGTCTACTTCTTTCAATAAAGAAGGAAAACAGTGAATAACAGAGTTACAATACTTCCTATAGAACCTTCAGAATGATATGAATGCACGAATGAAGGATTCTCAGAATGTTCTGTTTGTCACTCAGAGGATGCTCTTTGTCAAAGAGCTGGACTTGACTTTTTCTCTTTTCTTTCTTTTCTTTTTCTCTTTCTTTTTCAAGGCTCTCTTTTCAAATATCGAATAGGAATTTTTCTCGTTGTAAGCTCACACGTCTATTCCATTCCATTGTTGAATAGTTTATTTGAGTGTGTTTATATAGCTTATGAAAAAGTAGTCGTTACATTTTGAAATCGTAGCCTTTTTGAAATGTGAAATGTTATGTCATTTCAAAAATATCTTTTAGAGAAATTCGAGAATGCCTTTTTCCATAAAAGTAAAATATAGGGTACACTAGTCGTTGTAATATTTTAGGTAATACATATTTTATGTAAAAAGTCTATTTCTTACAATAGTACATTGAACGTTGGGTTGTAGTTTTGTCTTTATTCTAATTAATGATTTGAGGTACATAAGTACTTCTTTACTTTAAATGAGTGTAAGTACAATGAGTGCTTTGAGATATTTATTTGTACATAGTCAAGTGTTTTCTTTATGTTGTGTTTTTCAAAGTCTTCAGAGAGAATGAGGACTAAAAGAAGGTCGACATTCTTTGAGAATGATATTAACAAGGATTTGTTACAGGAGGTATTTAATGTTTTGTACAAAAGAGAATGATGACTTCAAGTAAGTCGACATTCTATGGTTTTGTAAAAAGGTAACTAGAGTCCTTTAAAAAACATATTATATTTGTTTTTCTTTTGTGTAGCCGATTTTATATTTTTGTATTCTTCTTATATTAAAAACATTTCTTTAAAGAAGGTAACTAGAGTCTTTTCAAAAACATATTATATTTGTTTTTCTATGTAGTCGATTTTATATTTTTGTCTTTTTCTTATATTAAAAACATTTCTTTAAAGAAGGTAACTAGAGTCTTTTCAAAAACATATTATATTTGTTTTTCCCTATGTAGCCGATTTTATGTTTTTATCTTTTTCCTACATTTCTTTTTCATGTTGTCTTATATATAGTGTAAGGTACAATTATTACATGACAAAATATCTTTTTCATAAAGGGTTGTAAGAAGGTACAATTATTGGTTTTCAAAAAGGAGCTTTTTGAAACTATCGTATACTTTTATGATATAGTTTTTATGAATGAGTATGTAATATGCAATATGCAAGTTCCTGAAGGTTCTGTTACATATGACTCTAAAGAAGAAAAAAGTCTTCATTTTGAGGTAGCCGATCTCTTCATTTGAACTTTAGGAATGCATGGTTCATCAAGCTTTTTCTTCAAGGAGTATGATTGCACCATAGTTGTACTTGAATCAGGAAGTCTCCATCCTTATTGGGTGAGATATCCTTGCATCAAATACTCGTTAGATTTATGGCAAAACATATTCAGTCATAATATAACATTTTTCAAGAGGACATATTATCATATCATATAAAATCAAATACGACAGTGTATCATATTATGTGACATCAAAACAGAGTTTCTCAACATTCTCCCCCTTTTTGATGATGACAAAATATGCTTCCCCTGTCAAAAAGACATTATGCATAATAATAATAATATGATAAAATATTGAAAAAAAATTCAAAGAGAGTATTTCTCCAATAATGGAGACAAGTTTTCTCCCCCTTTGTCATGGACAAAAAGGAAGGGATCAGAGTAAGAGAGTTATTACAGACCAAAAGGAATTAAAGGTTATTACAGACCGAAAAAAAAAACAAGTTTATCCCGAAGGTGGAGGAGGTGGATGTGTTCGGTCGGCACGATTCCGCTTGTGAGCTTGACGAGTCTGCTGCAACAGGGCTTGATTGCGAAGGATACGATCCTGAGAGCGCTCGATATCCATCAGAGCAGGGAAGTAATTGAAGGTGGATGTTGGATCTTCTTCATCAGAGCCGGGCATGTGCAGGGACCTTAGATTGAAGGTGGTATCATCGAGGACCTGAGAGGGACGGAGGATAACTTCGTTGTGAAGGGGTACTTTGAAGTATTTGAGAATGAGAGTTATGAAACACCCAAAAAGAAGAGGCTCGAATTTTTGATAACGAATAAAAAGGTCGAAAAGAATGAAGGACCAGTTTATCGGAATAGAAGAAAAAAATGCGTAGATAAGGAGAGAGATTT
Organism: Nuphar pumila; assembly: GCF_984573655.1. Lineage (NCBI taxonomy): Eukaryota > Viridiplantae > Streptophyta > Magnoliopsida > Nymphaeales > Nymphaeaceae > Nuphar > Nuphar pumila. Next base: position 20,491,570 of record NC_143262.1, on the reverse strand, counting down.
TTCGTGGGACTAATCCCTTGCGGGGAAGCTTGGGATAGATGTTGTGGAGAAGAATCTGGGCAAGTAATTGAGCATGAGGTTGGAGATTCCTCATGTGCCAGGGTAGTTGGTAGCAGTTGGTACAAAGAAGAATTTTTCGAAGTACCGATCGTTCGATAGGTACTATGGTGTTGAGGTCGGTGCCGGTGGAAGGTAGGTTTAGAATTCTATCTAGGTCGGAAGCATCGAAAAACATCAGCTTGCCTCAAACTTTGGTGGTGATTGTGGTTTGTTCATGATCAGTAGAGAAGTTGGTATAGAATAGTCGAACTAGTTCGGGATAATAGGCAGCTTGGGATGAAGATCCTATTAGAGGTTTGAGTTCAGGGAGATAGTTGTCTAAGTCAAATAGCATGAAGTCGTCGAAGTTAACCAATTTACCTTCATGAATGGGGCGAGAGCATAGTAAGTTGTAGTTGGGAAACAGATCTGGATACCTTAGATCTGCTGCAGTAATCACATTGTTGGAGGAGGAAGAGGCCATTGCAAGAGTTTGTAAGAAAAAAGGAGGACTAAGAAGGGCGAGTTTGAAGTGGGTAATAGTTTGTAGGATGATAGAGAGATACGAGTGGAATTGGTGTGTGATGAACCAATCCATTAAATAGAGGAATGAAAATAATTTTGATAGGTTTTGAATGACATTGGAAGTGAGTGATTTTTAGAATTTAATCAAATAAGGAAATCCGTGAGTAGTAAGTTAAGAGACTTGTGAATGACAAATCAAATCAATGTTTGAAGATAGTGTATTATATTGGGTTGAGAAGGACATAGTTTTGAAATATATAGATTTTACTATGGGTGAGTTTATCGACTAGTGAGAGAAGTCATTAATAGAGTATGGGGTGTCATGTTGAATTATAAAGAGTGAATGATTTTAAAAATAATGGCCTAATAAAACAAGCAACTTTTTACTTTATGTGGAAGTATTCTTAATTCGTGAATGGAGAGTTTAGAATAGGACAACCCATGGGGTATGAGTGAGAGGCAATAATTTGTTATTTAATAAGTATATATTTTGATATGTGTGAAAAAGAATGAATAGACATAAAGAAGGGTAATACGAATATGTGGTTTGAAAGATATGACATTTTGGAAAGAAAAGAATGCCTTAAAAAATGTGTCTTGATTAATGTGTCTTCACATTTGTGATTTCTATGAGTATACGTAAATATGAGAGGGACATACTTTGACTATGAATAGTGGTGAGAGAGATGATGAGACAAAAAGATATTTATGAGTGAAGAGTAATAATTGCTTACATAAGAATTATTTTTGTGGATATGCATGGAAGGAGTGTGAGTAGTCATAGAGAGAAGTGAGATGACATATATGAATTTTTGAGTAGGATAAGAAGTAATAAAAATTTCATGATTGATATGAGATGAAATACATGAGATAAAGTTATGATTGACATGAATTAATGTTTATTTGATAAACATATTTTTAAAGAAACTCGATTTGAGGAAGTTCATAGTTATTAGAGAATAAAGTTAAGTTTTAAATTAGTAAAGGAGTCACAAACAAGAATTGACAAAAATGGAGACTCAATTCGTATGAGAGAGAGAAAGTACTAATGGGTGGAGTACAAGTGTTTTTATGATACTTTTTGTAAAAGATGTAAAGCATGAAGAGATGATAATAGATAGTTCGTTAGGGTATGATATAAAAGATGATATAGTAAAAATTTACGTGAGATATAATAGAGTGTACGTAATCTATGATATATCAAATGATATAGTAAAAATTTACGTGAGAACATAGCAACTAGATCTTTAGAAAAAAGTAAAAGAACTAAAAAAAATAATCATTTGATTTTAACTAATAATTTGAAAAGCAAGAGTTCTCATAAACTAATATGTTATCATGTAGAAGGTGAATCAATTTATCGTAAGAGAAGTTTTCACAAAAGGACAAAAATAATAAAGGAGTTATGAGATGAGTGATGGGAACAATGTTATGATAGCTTTTAATATAATTAGTTTTTATGGATATGAGTGAAAGGAGATAGGACAAGGAGTCATAATGGATGTGTACTTGAAAGATGACAAGTTGAAAGACATAAAGAATGTGTCTTATAAGAGTTTAAAGTGTACGTGAATATGAAAACCTAGTTTGACTAACAAAAATCGATAAGAAGAAAAGCTATTTAAAATAAGATTTTAACAAAACTTATAAGAAGTATTATAATAAGTGTGATTAATTTATAAGTCACTTAGTTTGCATATTCCTAGTTCTCTTCTAATTCGTGTAAAGTCTTCATGTTTCAATGGTTTAGTGAATATGTCTGCTAACTGTTGATTAGTGGGTATGAATTCTAGTTTAATTATGTTGTTTAAGACTTGTTCTCTTAAGAAGTGGTGTCTTATTTGAATGTGCTTAGTTCGTAAGTGTAAAATAGGATTCTTAGATAAGTTTATAGCACTCGTATTATCACAGAAAATAGTTGTATTTTCAAAATTTAAACCAAAATCTTTTAAGGTTTGTTTCATCCAGATAACTTGTGTACAGGCTAGGCTAGCAGCAATGTATTCGGCTTCAGTAGTTGATAAGGATACACAGTTTTGTTTCTTACTGAACCATGATACTAGTGAGTGCCCTAGCATATGACATATTCCACTTGTGCTTTTTCTGTCAGATTTACTTCCAGCAAAGTCAGCATCGCTGTATGAGATTAGATCAAATGTAGAGGATTTTGAATAGAATAATCCAAAATCAACTGTCTTTTAAATATCGCATTATTCTTTTTACAGCTTTAAGATGTGATTCTTTTGGATTTGACTGAAATCTAGCACACAAGCAAACACTGAACATAATATCTGGACGGCTAGCAGTTAGATAAAGAAGTGATCCTATCATACCTCGGTATATCTTTGTATCAACAGACTTACCATCTTCATCTTTGTCCAGAACAGTAGTAGTGCTCATAGGAGTAGATTTTGAAGCAGTTGAATTCATGTTGAACCTCTTCAGAAGTTCACGAGCATACTAAGATTGATTGATGAAAACTCCATCCTTGGTTTGCTTAATATGCAGTCCAAGAAAGTAGGTGAGTTCTCCCATCATACTCATTTCAAATTCTTTCTGCATGGACTTAGAAAATTCTTCACAAAGAGTGTTGTTAGAAGATCCAAAGATGATATCGTCTACATATATTTGAACAATTAGGGTATGATTATTCACTATTTTAACAAATAATGTAGAGTCTGCTTTGCCAACAGAAAAACCTGTTTTTAACAAAAATGTTTTAAGTCTATCATACCAAGCACGAGGTGCTTGTTTTAAACCATACAAAGCACGTTTGAGTTTGAAAACATGATCTGGATATTGTTCATTTTCAAATCCTGGAGGTTGTTTTACATAAACTTCTTCATTTATAAAATCATTTAAGAAAGCACTTTTAACATCCATTTGATATAATTTGAAATCCATATAGCTTGTATATGCTAGAAACATTCTAATAGATTCAAGTCTAGCAACAGGAGCAAATGTTTCATCAAAATCAATACCTTCCTCCTGGTTGTATCCTTGAGCTACTAGTCTGGCCTTGTTTCTTATAACATTACCTGTTTCGTCTAGCTTGTTTCTGAAGATCCATCTTGTCCCAATGATTGGATGATCCTTTGGTCTAGGTACAAGATCCCAAACTTCATTTCTTTGGAATTGATTCAGTTCTTCAGTCATGGCTAGCATCCAGAACTCATCAATGATGGCTTCATCAATCTTCTTTGGTTCAAGTTGAGAAATGAATGCCATATTTGCAATTCGTTCTAACTGAGCTCTAGTCTGAACCCCCTTTGTCAGTTCTCCCAAAATCTGCTTTTGAGGATGATCTTTGATATCGACAAATGTTCTTCGATGATCATCTTCATTAGACTTAGCTGTGTTATCTAAAAATAAATCTGTACTTTCAACATCATCATCATTAGTTTGCTTATGAACAGATTGATCAATAGATTCACAAAAACTAACATGCATAGATTCTTCAATAGTATTATAACTCTTATTGAAAACTCTGTATGCTTTACTATGACTTGAATATCCTAAGAATATGCCTTCAACAGATTTAGCATCAAATTTATCCAGGCTATCTTTTGTGTTTAGGATAAAGCATTTACATCCAAAGATTTTGAAATAGTCTATTCTTGGAGTTCTGTCATAGAATAGTTCATAGGGAGTTTTATTTAATAAGGGTCTAATGAGAACTCTATTTGTTATGTAGCATGCAGTATTAACAGCTTCTGCCCAAAAAGATTTAGCAAGATTATTGTGTTGGAGCATAGTCCTGGCAGATTCCTGAAGGGTTCTATTCTTTCTTTCTACTACACCATTTTGAGGTGCAGCTCTAGGAAAGGCAAAGTTATGAGAAATACCATGCAAGTTACAAAAATTTACAAAGAGTTCATTTTCAAATTCTCCTCCATGGTCACTACGGATTTTAACAATAGAACATGATTTTTCATTTTGTAATTTTTTACATAAAATTTCAAATTGACAAAACGTATCACTTTTGTTTTTCAAAAATATTACCCAAGTAAATCTTGAGTAGTTATCTACAATGACAAAAGCATATCTATTATGATTAAGACTAGCTACTCTAGAAGGACCAAAAAGATCCAGGTGGAGAAGCTCTAAAGGTCTTTTACTTGAAATGATATTTTTTGATTTGAAAGATGATTTTGACAGTTTTCCTAATTGACATGCATCACAAAAATAATCCTTTTTAAAAGATATTTTGGGTAACCCACGTACTAACTTATCTTTAGCTAATTTAGACATGTATTTAGAATTGACATGACCCATTCTCATGTGCCATAGATGTTGAGTGTCATTATTAGCTATGAGGCAATGTTTTGTGATGTTTTCTAGGTATAGTTCATATATATTATTCTTTCTTATACCTTTTAAGATGATGTTTTCGTTGGTGTCTGCTATGAGACATGCATCATGATTAAAGCTAACATTATAATCTGTGTCACACATTTGACTGATACTTAGTAGGTTATGTTTTAAGCCTTTAACAAGGAGAACGTCTTTGATAAGAGGTCTATCTATGTTACCAATATTACTAATGCCAATTATCAAACCTTTGTTGTTATCTCCAAAGGTGACGGTTCCTCCTTCTTTATGATGAAGAACAACAAAAAGGTCTGGATGTCCTGTCATGTGTTTTGAACATCCACTGTCTAAAATCCATCTATTCTTCTTATTTGGAGCCTGCAAATCATTAAGTAAAATTTCTTTTTGGTACCCAATCGGGTCCCTTTTTGTTAGACCTTGGAACCCATATCCATTTGGATTTGGGTTTGTCTACAACCTTAGAGTAGTTAAAAAGATTAGCATTATAATACTCCTTATTTGGTTCAGATGAACTTTTCACAAACGTGGTCTTTTGATTCATACAAGAAGGCTTTTTGAAATGAGAGTAACCAATACCATTCTTGTAAAAAGAGACTTTCTGAGAGGATAAGAGTTTATCCAAGTTCTCTTTACCTTTAGTAAACTTGAAAACCGTTTTCATGAGGTTCTCAGTTTTACTTTTTAGCTCTGAAATTTCTACTTGCAGATTTTTAGTTTTGGAGCTAGTAGAAGAAATTTCAGACATAAGCATAAGGTTTTTCTTTTTCAACTCAGAATTTTCACTGCTGAGCTTTTCATTCTTTTGGGAAAACTTAAGATTTTCAGATTTTAAATCTTTATTTTTGAAACTCAATTTTCTAGATTCTTCAAATAGTTCTTGAAAAGCATCTAGAAGTTCTTCAAAGGAAAAATCAGAGATTTCACTTACCGAACTTTCGTTTGCCATGAAGCACATATTTGCAGTTTCGGCTTCATCATCACTTGACTCTTCACTAGTGGATGGTTCTGAATCATCCCATTGAGCATGCAGAGCCTTTTTCTTGAAGAACCTCTTCTTTGGTTCCTCAGTCTTGGACTTTCTTTTGAGAAGGGGACAATCACGTCTTAAGTGGCCTGGCTTATTACACTGATAGCACATGGGATCTTCTTTAGGATCTTTTCTTTCCTTGTGCCTATTTGGAAGCCGGTTCCTTCTCATGAAGCGCTGAAATTTTCTGGTAAGTAGCGCAATTTCTGATTCTTTATCTGAGTCGTCATTCTCAGATAGGGCTGGGAAAGCTAGAGTTTTCTTTACTGATTGTTCTTCTTCTCTTCTTTCTTTCATGTGGACTTCATAGGCCATAAGATTGACTATTAAGTCGTCCAAAGTAAGCTTAGATAAATCTTGAGCTTCTTCAATAGCTGTAGTCCTTTTCTCCCAATCAGTTATGAGAGATCTCAAGATTTTCTTCACCTTTTCAGTCTGGGAATATGTTACACCCAGAGATTTCAGATCGTTGGTGATGTTGGTGAATCTGGTAAACATCTCTGTGATGGGTTCATCTTTGTTCATTTTGAACAACTCATATTTTCTAAGAAGAGATGAGATTTTGGCTTCTTTCACTTTGTTGGTTCCTTCATGAATAACTTCCAAAGAATGCCAAATATCATATGCAGATTCACAGATAGATATTCTATTGAATTCGTTCTGATCAATGGCACAATATAAGGCATTCATAACCTTTGCATTTAGGTTTGCCATTTTCTTTTCTTCATCAGACCATAAGCTATAGTCTGCGGATGGAGATGTGTATGGATGCTCAACAATTTTCCATACAGCAAAATCTATTGATTTAAGAAATATAGCCATTCTGCACTTCCAGTATCCATAGTTGGAGCCATTGAAGAAAGGTGGACGAGATGCGTGTTGACCTTCAATATCACGAGCATAGGAGGTAGATGCCATTTGTGCTGGAAGACTTGTTACGTCGAAACCAGCAAACCTGCTCTGATACCAAATGAAATTCCACTAGAGGGGGGGGGGGTGAATAGTGAAATACGATATAGATCGATAAAATAAAATAATCAGGCAATAAGGCACAACACATAAAACAGAATTTATACTGGTTCGGTCAGTACCCAGACCTACATCCAGTCCCCAAGCAAACCACTTGAGCTTTCCACTATAACATCCGAGTCACCGGATAAATAGTACAACACCCTCTTCCTCAGAGGTCTTCTTCTCTCAACAGAGAAGGGGCACACTCTCTTCCACAAAGGTCTTCTTCCCTCAACAGAGAAGGACAACACCCTCTTTCACAGAGGTCTTCTTCTCTCAACAGAGAAGGGAAACACCCTCTTTCACAGAGGTCTACTTCTTTCAATAAAGAAGAAAAACAGTGAATAACAGAGTTACAATACTTCCTATAGAACCTTCAGAATGATATAAATGCACGAATGAAGGATTCTCAGAATGTTCTGTTTGTCACTCAGAGGATGCTCTTTGTCAAAGAGCTGGACTTGACTTTTTCTCTTTTCTTTCTTTTCTTTTTCTCTTTCTTTTTCAAGGCTCTCTTTTCAAATATCGAATAGGAATTTTTCTCGTTGTAAGCTCACACGTCTATTCCATTCCATTGTTGAATAGTTTATTTGAGTGTGTTTATATAGCTTATGAAAAAGTAGTCGTTACATTTTGAAATCGTAGCCTTTTTGAAATGTGAAATGTTATGTCATTTCAAAAATATCTTTTAGAGAAATTCGAGAATGCCTTTTTCCATAAAAGTAAAATATAGGGTACACTAGTCGTTGTAATATTTTAGGTAATACATATTTTATGTAAAAAGTCTATTTCTTACAATAGTACATTGAACGTTGGGTTGTAGTTTTGTCTTTATTCTAATTAATGATTTGAGGTACATAAGTACTTCTTTACTTTAAATGAGTGTAAGTACAATGAGTGCTTTGAGATATTTATTTGTACATAGTCAAGTGTTTTCTTTATGTTGTGTTTTTCAAAGTCTTCAGAGAGAATGAGGACTAAAAGAAGGTCGACATTCTTTGAGAAGGATATTAACAAGGATTTGTTACAGGAGGTATTTAATGTTTTGTACAAAAGAGAATGATGACTTCAAGTAAGTCGACATTCTATGGTTTTGTAAAAAGGTAACTACAGTCATTTAAAAAACATATTATATTTGTTTTTCTTTTGTGTAGCCGATTTTATGTTTTTGTATTCTTCTTATATTAAAAATATTTCTTTAAAGAAGGTAACTAGAGTCTTTTCAAAAACATATTATATTTGTTTTTCTATGTAGTCGATTTTATGTTTTTGTCTTTTTCTTATATTAAAAACATTTCTTTAAAGAAGGTAACTAGAGTCTTTTCAAAAACATATTATATTTGTTTTTCCCTATGTAGCCGATTTTATGTTTTTGTTTTTTTCCTACATTTCTTTTTCATGTTGTCTTGTATATAGTGTAAGGTACAATTATTACATGACAAAATATCTTTTTCATAAAGGGTTGTAAGAAGGTACAATTATTGGTTTTCAAAAAGGAGCTTTTTGAAACTATCGTATACTTTTATGATATAATTTTTATGAATGAGTATGTAATATGCAATATGCAATATGCAAGTTCCTGAAGGTTCTGTTACATATGACTCTAAAGAAGAAAAAAGTCTTCATTTTGAGGTAGCCGATCTCTTCATTTGAACTTTAGGAATGCATGGCTCATCAAGCTTTTTCTTCAAGGAGTATGATTGCACCATAGTTGTACTTGAATCAAGAAGTCTCCATCCTTATTGGGTGAGATATCCTTGCATCAAATACTCGTTAGATTTATGGCAAAACATATTCAGTCATAATATAACATTTTTCAACAGGACATATTATCATATCATATAAAATCAAATACGACAGTGTATCATATTATGTGACATCAAAACAGAGTTTCTCAACAGTATGTACTCAAGCATTGGTACCAAGCCCTGGGTGCCTTCTTGAGTACATAAATAGCACAGTCAAGTTACACACATAGTTGAAAAACTTCACATATTCAAAACTTGGTGGTTGGCTCATGTAAACATATTTATCAAGCTATCCATTGAAAAATGCATTATTAAAATCAAGCTGATGCATAACCCATTTAAAGGACACCGCAAGAGTGAGTATAACACAAATAGTGGTGAGCTTAACAACAAGACTGAAAGTCTCAAAAAAATTAATGTCTTCCGCTTGATGAAAGCCTTTTGCCATGAGTCGAGCTTTGTAGCGAGCAATGGTGCCATCAGAGTGCTGCTTGATGCGATAAACCCATTTACAACCAACCATGTTATGATGAGGGTGAGGTAAAACCAAATGCCAAGTGCGATTGTGAGTGAGTGTATCATATTCAGTTGCCATTGCCTTTTGCTATTGAGGTAGAGGAGACTCTTGTTTAAAGGTGGTAGGTTCGGTTTCAAAAAGAAAGGTATGAAAACCAGTAAAGGTGATGGGATAGAGAGAGGCCACGAAGTACTTAGATTTTAAAGAGCTGATCATGGATCGAGTGACCATGGGATGAGTGTGCTCAGGTAGACAATAAAGAGAGGGATTAGATGAAGTAACTGAAGGTTCAGCTAAGGACTTATAGTGAGACGATGAACTCAAGTATGATGGTAATGAGTTACTAGGGACCAAGAAATCGGGTGACCGAATGTGTGAACAAGGACCATCAGGTTGGACATTAGGTGAACAATGAGTGATATAGGGAACAACAATAGATTCAGGTGCATGGGTATAAGGGCACAAACTAATAGGAGGGCTGTGAGGGATGGCAGCAATACGACTAGGTGTAGCATTGGGTTCAGGTGGCTGACACGCCTGGTCAAGGTTGGGAATAGATGAGGCAGGTGGATAACCTATACGGTCAAATGCAAGTGATGGAGAAAATAAGGACAACTGGAAGAGGAACCCACTATTGTGCTAAATCAGATGAGGAGGGTTGGGATTAGGACTAGGACTGGGCATTGTGTTTATGGAAGAACGACTCATCAAAGTAGGCATGGCGAGATATATAAGTATGACCAGTTTGATGATGAAAACAAACGTACACTTTGTGATGGGATGCATAACCAAGAAAGAGGCAAGGTAAGGTTTTTGGGTGAAACTTCGATTTGTTATACGTCGTGAGTAGAGGATAGCATAGAGAACCAAACACACGCAAGTGATGATAGTTGGGATTACGTTGAAATAGAAGTTCATATGGAGTGTTGTGGCAAAGAACCAAAGTTGGCAAAAGATTAATGATATATGTGGTTGTTCAGAATGCATCAACCCAATAAACATGAGATAAATCGACACCATTGAGCATACTAAGACTTGTCTTAACAATGTGTCTGTGCTTGCACTCGACAAGCCCATGTTGTTGGGGGTGTGTAGACATGCAAAGTGGTGAAAGATGCCATGATTTTGAAGATAACTCTTGAACTCAAAACTTATGAACTCTCCACCATTATCAAACTCAAAATTTTTAATAGCAAAGCTAACTTTTGTTTCAACTATAAACTTAAAATTCTTGAATCAATCAAACACTTGTGATTTATTTTCATCGAAAACAACCAAAAAAACCTTGAGAAATCGTCCTCTATTAAGAGATAAAATCTAAAGCCTTCAAGAGAAGGCACAAGAGTCGGGCCCCAAACATCTATATGCAAAAGTTCTAATGGTCATGAATTGCTTGATTGAAAAGGCGTAAAAGGAAGTTTATGAGCCTTTCCAATCAAACAGTTGACATAGGTTTTTATTTTTCTACTTTTACCAAGAGAAATATCACAGATAGAGTTAAGAAATGAGACAATATTCTTATTTGTGTGTCCAAGCCATTGATGCCATGTGTCAAAAGACTTGTTTTCCCACATATGCAGCCAACAACAAAGAATCACTGCTTGCTTTAATTTGGTAGAGGCTTGTGCTGGTTTTTGGTCCTTGAAGTCGTCGGTCAGATCATCCTTAATAATAAGTTGAGATGAAGTAAATTAAAAAACACAAGCATTATCCTTGGTGAATTGATCAATAAATAATAAGTTCTTTGCAATGACAGGAACATGGAGAATGTTCTTCAATGAAAAGTAAGAACCCTTAGATGAAAAAACCAAGTAACATATATGAGCTATAGGTATGGTCTTACCATTTTCTACCATAATGGATTCACTTCCGTGATATGTAGATTTGTTGATGAGGGGCTGATCATCCATCATCAAATGGTTTGTGGTTCTAGTGTCAAGATACCAATAATCATCAACGTGACAAGTCATAGGGCCTTGTGTATATCTCAATAATTTTTTGCAATATGATCACGCTTGCCACAATACTGACAAGTCACAAGTCCTTGTTGATTTGAGGGACCTTGATTGAAGTTAGAGGATGATTTTTTTGGGAGTTGCACCCTTGTCCTCTTCCTTGATTCCAGTGGCTCCTATAGAACCCACTCCCTCAGCCTCTACCAAGTGAGACAATGAACGTGGTCTAGGTGCTTTCTTAATGTTTTGATGGTTTTGAGTGCAACAAGAGTACTCACTTATCTTGATTTATAAGAAAGTCATATAAGTCCTCAAAGTCATGACCATTGTAACAGATGTCACCAAACTTTCATACTTGATGGGGAGCTCATTAAGAGTAATCTGGACTAGATCCTCATCATCAATGGGATGACCGGAGGCAACCAACAATTCAACTAGGAACCTGATATTGTCAAGATAATTTAACATGTTCATCGATTCCTTCTTGATGAAGGTGAGTTCTTTCTTCAGCATCATGATTCTCAGCAACTACTATGAACCGTAGGATTTGTCTAGTGCTAGCACGGGCTGTTTTGGTTCTCATAAATTGCCTGAGAACTGCTTCAAATATTGTAGCTTTGATCTAACTCAAAGCTAGTTGAACAGATTTACGCCAATTGTGGTAATCAGGATTGGCAAACTGTTTTCCTTTTTTTGTCAGTAATGAATTCAGTGGGTTGAGAAATCAACCCGTCAACAAAGCCTAGAAGATCTCAAACTTACCATCACAAACTCTAGCTGTGAATGCCAGAGTAGATAGTTTTCTCGATTCAGTTTAATCGAGAGCAAGCTTGCTATCACATTCCAATGAGTTGTTGTGCATTGGACACCATCATGCTTGAGGAGGCAGGAGGGATGATTGACGCCATTGATGAACTCGTTGGAGCGGGTAGCTCTGATACCATAAAAAGACGAGCACTTAGATTGAAAACCTTCCCGAACTTGCTTGTCCACCTCAAGTGCAAGAAATATATACCTTGAATTCTTTTTCTGCTACAAAATAATACGGCTCTTTCTCAAGAGATGAGTCCAGCCGTAATGTTAGAAAAGAAGTTACAACTAATTTTACAAGATTACAACTGAAGATACCGTGACCTACAAGTTTGCAACCGTCGACTATTTGAGGCTCTCATTTTCCTATTCTAGAGGATCTTGAATCTTCTGCTGACAAGGAGAAAAAGTCTCCAAACCGTGGAACTCTATCCCTGATATTTGATTTTGCTGAGCTGGTAACTACTTCCTTGAGTTACCACTTACGTTAACACAAGTAAACGAGTCGAACAGACTGAACAGAGAATGCTCAAGCTCGGCTCATTTGTTGTATCGAACTGAGCTGAACTTGAGCTGTTGAAGAACCTGAGCTAAACGATCTGATCACGAGCTAGCTCATTTATAGAAAATTTTAAATTTCTAAAGCTGAAAATAATAGAATTTGGACTCTACACCCATTGAGCCATGCCTGAACCAGCTCATTATTAAATAACAGATAATTGTTTCAAACTTGTAGGTAATAGGAATGCTTTTTTTCTCATTTTTTTCCACCAACATCACATAAAAGCTATGTCACATAGGTGCAGGTGCAAATGCGACGATTCGGCACTTTAAAAAAACTTGAGTGCGGGGAGGGTATATATATAATTTTGAATAGTTTTAAGTTAACACTGCATGTATGTAGGGATGACAGTGGACCGGGGGAAAGCGGGGCCCCGCCCCGCCTCGCCCCGTTTGGACCGGGGATGAAGGGTATGAAACAGGGATGGAGGCGGGGATGAAGGTTAAAATCTATTCCCGTCCGGGGATGGAGGTGGAGATGGACGTGCACTTTTTCCTGCCCCACCCCTCCCCGTCCCTGCCTCATCCCCGCTCCGATCATTTTTCCCCGCAATATCCCCGTCCCGCCCCGCCTCATCCTTGTTTGAACCGGGGATGAAGGCAGGGGTGGAGGATAAAATCCATCCCCGCCGGGGATGGAAGCGGGGGTGGATGATAAAATCTTGAGGCGGGGCGAGGGTGGAGACCTTGTCCCCCGCCCCGCCCCACTGCCATCCCTACATGTATGTGCATTTATGTATTTATATATATAATATAGATATAACTGGACATAGTTAGGGTTAACCGAATCTACTTTTGGATAAAATTGGACCTTAGTGCGGTTGACTTCACCTGACGCAAAGGAAGCATGCCCAAGTGTTACACCCACATGGGTGCAGGTGTGATGCGAGTGCGGTGCCCTGTTAGAAGAGTCGGTGTGACATAGCATGGACGCTTCTACTTTGCTTTCCCCCACCTTGGCAACGTGGAATCTTTTCACATTTCCATTGCCTTGGTGAATTGGTTGTGTGGAAGGTGACCTAATTAACCATATTGTCAAGATTTTTAGTATCTCAAGAATGGTTTTGGTAAAGCACCATTGTGAAAAATGGAGATCAGTAACAATAACAATGTGAACAAACCAAATCTCGCTTGGTAGGTGATTGAGGCGCCCCAATTTTTCATGGGAGCGTTTTTTCAACTCCAATACATGAATTTGTGAAAGCAATTGAGAGGATTGAAGTTATGAATGAGACCCTTATGTCCAATGAGGACTTTTTGGCCAAAGCACTAGGGGGTGTCAATGGGTCGGGTTTATCTGAACCAACCCGAACCTAACCCTATAGGGTCCCGGTATGGTGATAAATAATATGACTCATATCTCGACCCGAAAGTCCAATTAATACATGGACCTGGGTATAGCCTGAGTTCCGGTTAAGTCCCATAATTTTTTAATGTGAAAACGATAAAAAATATAGTTTTACCAGGTATGGTCCTGGTCTGGTTCACATAGTTCTTATCGGGTTTGGGTATGGTTTTTCTTATAGTGCACCCAATTAAACATGG